>NW_028238309.1:92500-1292500 GCF_041429995.1 Eschscholzia californica
GAAATTTTAGATGCTTGAGGCAGGACACTTCTCATAGTTTAACATGGCTTGGGAATCCCCAAACAAGATTCACCTTCGATCATGTCGCCTGCGAGACCATTTCACAGGTACAAATTATTTCTCTTTTCTTTTTTTGTATGCAAAATATTCAATCTTTATGATACATGATGAATTGTCGCCTGTCTCCTTTCGTAGGAGAAGCTCTTTACTATTGCAGGTTTGCCCATGGTGGAGAATTGCATGTCTGGTTATAATAGTTGTATGTTTGCCTATGGCCAGGTAATTTGGTGTTAATTTTTTATACCGTTATAATTAACAAATGTATTGTGGTTAGAGTTCTGAAAATTGATCATGTGTTCTTCCAGACAGGCAGTGGGAAAACCTACACTATGATGGGTGAGATACATGAGATGGATGGCAAACTTAACAGACATTGCGGGATAACACCTCGTATCTTTGAATATTTGTTTACGAGGATTCATGCGGTTAGATACCAAAAATTTCTTATTAGCTACTACTATTATTGAAGAGAGAATCTTCTTATATTCTTGTTCGAACTTTGCTCAGGAAGAGGAGAACTCGACGGATGAAAACTTGAAATACAGTTGCAGGTGTTCATTTCTTGAGATCTATAATGAACAGATAACAGATTTACTCGAGCCTTCATCAACTAATCTTCAAGTAATCTAGATGTTCCTTTTGACTTATTAATGCTTTCCTTACTTGCTTATTTTTGTTTTGCGCTGATAGCTTAAACCATTTTGCAGATTAGAGAAGACATGAGGAAAGGCGTGTATGTAGAAAACCTTACCGAACATGAAGTGACCACTGTGACTGATGTTGTCAAACTTCTGTTACAGGTGCGTTTGTAGTTGAATACACAATTTTCCAATGTCAAGTTTATGACATGTCTTATCGAATATTTATAGGGTTCTGCAAATAAAAGAATGGCAGCAACTCACATGAACAGCGAGAGCAGTCGGTCACACAGTGTCTTCACCTGTGTTATTGAGAGTCGGCGGGATATTGATTCCACAAAGCACCTTAGGTTTGGGAGGCTAAACTTGGTTGACCTTGCTGGTTCCGAGAGGTAGTAATTAAATTCTAAGGTTAGCTATGTGGATTACTCGTGCTTGTTTTGACACTCAGCTATCTTCACATCCTAGGCAGAAAAGCTCTGGTGCAGAAGGAGAACGTTTGAAAGAAGCTGCAAACATCAATAAGTCACTATCAACTCTGGGGTAAATAAGTCTAAACATTCTTTTAACTAGCTCCCTGATTCTACTTCTCGATGAAGTAGTGGATCTTACTTAGCATGTTATGGGCATAGCAAGTGTCAATCATTTTGATAGTTAACTGTCTAACCTACAATTTTCCTTCCGCTGTGAATGAAGAGAATATGAAAAACAACGTGTAACATGATAGTCCTAAGAACCACTGATTTGGGTTTTCATTTTATGAAACTCTCCGGAACTGGTTCCTTTGTAACATTTTAATACAATTTGGGTGATAATAAGGGGAAGCTCTAAAAGCTAACTTAGGTATTTACATTCCTTTTCCGGAAAAAAAAAAACTAGACGGTGCATATGTCTGATGTGGTACTGAAATGTCGGAAATGCTGCGGAGTTGGTAGCTCATCTGTCTCAGTTAAATCTAATTTGGAATCATATACAATTTGATCATGTTTTGGTGATTCTGTGGTTGCACTGGACCTTCCTTTTATGCAGTCTGGTGATCATGTCTTTGGTCGATGTGGCGCACGGGAAACACAGGCATATTCCATACAGGGATTCCAGACTCACATTTCTTCTTCAGGTAACAATGTTAACCTTGAATGCGTGAATGTTGTCGCAGTAATACATGTATGGGATAGCATTCTAAATCGCATATTGCTTTTTGTGTAGGATTCTTTGGGTGGAAATTCAAAAACAACGATTATTGCTAATATCAGCCCATCTAATTGGTTTTCCACTTTTCCTCTTGTTTCATTTCATTGTCTGTATTTTTATTTGAGACACCTATATTTGCTCAGTGGCCACATCTTAAAACCTGCTTGATGCTTTTGTCTAGCTCTGCAAATGAAACTCTAAGCACGCTGAAGTTTGCGCAGCGTGCCAAACTTATTCAGAACAATGTAATTATTCATCTATCCAAGTTTATTCACTTTATCATGGAAACACGAAGTACCTACTGACCCTCTTTTTCTTTCCTTTAAAGGCTAAAGTCAATGAAGATGCTTCAGGTGATGTGTTGGGATTGCAGCGCCAGATACAACAGTTAAAGGTAGATATACTTTTCGCAAGTTCTATTCTTGGGCCTAAGAATTTAACCACTAAAATTCTTAAGAGTTGTAAAACAGGACCAGTTGACCTATGTGCTCAAGCATCAAACACCATCCAGGCCTCTATCACTTTGCTTGCCAAACTTGGAGCAATCTCAGTTTCAGGAAACATTCTACCCTCTCAAAGAAAGTATCTCTGATCATCAAAGTAGTGCATGTACTAATAAAAACAAGGTATTACATGCATCCTTGAAATAAAGCATTTGCTTTGTTTTTAGTACTCGGATGATTAAGTGATGTATAACAGTTTCTTCTATGTATCAGATCAAATGCACTGAAATGACATTGGCTGGTGCTCTGAGGAGAGAAAGAATGGCGGAGACAGCTGTCAGAAGAGTGGAAGCTGAAATGGAACACATGAATCGCTTGGTATGCATGGTTATTCTAAGTTTCTCAATTTTTGTGATTTAATAAAGCTTTCTTATGCTAGTTTATAAAGAGGTTTTTGCTGGACGAGTTTATATGCATCTAATGGTATTGCTGCAATTTGTAGGTACACCAACGGGAGGAGGATGCACAGCGTAATAAAATGATTCTAAGGTTCCGTGAGGAGAAAATTAAAAGACTCGATTTGCTTGCTGATGGCTTAGTTACTGCTGATGAATTTCTCATGGAGGAAAACTCTGCTTTATACGAAGAGATTCATTTGCTTCAAGCAAGAATTGACAGGAATCCAGAAGTGACTCGTTTTGCACTAGAAAACATAAGACTCCTAGAACAGCTCAGAATGTAACTCTTACCAAGTTTCTCAACATAAATATTACTTCTACAAAATTCTTTCTTAGTCCTGTAATAGGAAGAACGATATTGACTCCAAATTGCAGGTATGAAGATTTCTATGAGCGAGGGGAGAGAGAAACACTATTAACAGAGATTTCTGACCTACGTGATCAGGTTTGAGCGGATGCATTGTGTTTCTTTACTTCTACAACTAATTATGAATAGATTCTGAAACTACAGTTTGGACCTTTGCAGCTCGCGAAAATCCTTGAGGAGTGCTGTCAGCCGGTGGAGTTCTCATCAAAAGCAGAAGATCAGGTTCGACATGCAGCATTAACATTTTTCCTTCTCATTTTTAAGTTTAATATACGTACCAGTTCTTCTAATTATGCAAAAGCAGGACATGGACACCAGAAATGAATTGGAAAATTGCAGGAGGAACCTTAATGAGTGTCTCGAAATAAATGAAAAACTGACTAGGTACGTCCTGTGTTTTAAAATCATTTACTAAATCTTATTATTCATGTACGGAGCAATGGAGCATAGTTTAGTGAGCTCAAGTTCCATGAGCGTGAGCTACCAGCAGGGGTACCATTTTTCTTTTCTGCTTTCTCATTTATTGGTTGTCCACAGGGAAGTTACTAAATTGCAGATAGAACTTGACAAGTATCTGAACCCCGGTGAAGCTGCTTTTGATTCCGTAAGGATGGTTTCTTAATTATTTGAAGATGCAACTGTTTAGATTTTATAATTCCATCTCCTCATGTTCTATTACTATATGCAGATTGGTGACTGCGTGTCTGGCAATGCTGTTAAGCCAACAGATAAACACTTATCTGTGAGTTTCCTATTTCCAACTTTAATGTTTTCTCTAGCGTGCAAGATGACTAATTTAAAATCCTAGTATTGTGGAATCCTTCTTGAAAGTTAACCATGACACATAAACAGGTTGTCAGAGCTGATACATACAATGAGACTGCATTTTATACTAAGGAAGAGGATAAAGATTTAAAAATACAGAATGACCAGAATATGGATAATACCTTAGCTGTTCAGCTTAGTGAAACTGAGAAGGAACTTATGGAAGCAAGGTTCTTAGTCGAGGCAATGGAATCTGAGCAGGTCCGCTTAATCGAAGAGCTCAATATTCTACAGAAGGAGAATCTCGAATACCTTGAAGTAATTGGAAATGAAGATTTTGGACAGATAAAATCTATGCTTCAGCATCAAAATCGACACGAGCCTTTTGACAAGTATCGGGTAACTGAGGTTCTTGGTGAATTGGACGAGTTTCTGATGACAGAAGACACATTCACAGGCTCTGGGTTGCAATCTAGGTTGGATAGGATGAATAAAGACCTTGAAGAGGCCAGAGGACTAATAAGGCAGTATCAAGATGATCGGGCATCACAGCTATTCCAACAGAAGGAAGTGGAACAAGTATGTCAGCAAGTTGAAGTGGAGACAGCTCAAACAATTCTTCACTTGCAAGACAGCCTTACCACACTTCAGCAAGAACTTCAAGAGAGACTATGTCTTCTAGCCGAAGAAAACAAGAGACTGCGATATACCATAGCATCCAGAGAAAGCGAAATGAAAGGTCTGGCTGAAGAGTGGGAGAAAGCAACTTTAGAACTCACAACCTTCATTGCAGACGGTTGTAGATCCCTTGAAGATGCTTCCAATCAAATAGAAATAATTGTAAGTTCTTTTCCTGAAAGGGAAAATTGGATTAGTGAACATGTTGGGAGAGCAGCCAAAATGTTTGTAGAAAAGGAAAAGACAATCCTAAAACTAAGAAAAAGTCTAGAGGACGCACAGAAAATGGGTTCAGAAATGGAGTTCAAGTTAAACTCCTTGAAGGGGGCAACACTAGCTATAACTGATGCTGAGCAGCTAAAAAATGACGAGAAGGACAGAGAAACGCTCCAGTTGCACGAGCAGTTGAGCAAGAAGATCTGTAAAATACAGGAGCTCGAAAGTATGATTAAAACTATGGAGGATCAGATTGTTGACGCAGAAAAACGTGCCTATGCTGCATTTGTAGTAGTAAAAAGGCTATCCAGCTTTTGCAATGGTGCAGAGGCAAAAGGTGGTGAGAAAGAAATTCCAGACTTGAAGTTGGCTATTTCTTTTCAGGAAGAGAAGTTCAGGATTTCAGATATTAAAGCTGAACAGATTGCTATGGCACTTGAGGCTATTGATGTTCAAGTTGAAGTCGCTAGGCAAACAATCGTGGAGTCTGAGAAGGCCATTTATGCATCTTATGCAGATACAGAGACACATTTGTCCGCCATCCTATCTGATATTGCTGCAACTTTTTCTGCATTCCCAAAGCTGTTTCAGGACTTGTCTAAAGATATTAGTGCCATTAAGGAGCAATTCGTTGATTTGAAAGAACACACCAGAGACATTAAACTTAAAGACCAGCTAGATGAAACCAATAGGAGATTGCATGTCCTAAAAAGTAGCATTGATGCACTACAGGATATGCACGATTCAGAAAATAGAAGTTTGTCATGTGATGATAGCTTATCATCACTTTCTGACATATCTACTTCTAGTACTGGATTGTCTGGAGAGGTAAATGGACAGGAATCGTACACTAGAAAGTCGCCCTTTACTCTTGATGGGCAAGAATTAGGAAACATGAAGAACCCCAAGAAAAACTTTAGTTGCACTGATGAAGCAGTATGGTACCTGAGGAACGAAGTAGAATTGGCATTCACTAGCTTCCTGGAAGTACGCATCCAGTTGGCCAAACTTTTTGACCGCAACCAATTGGCTCATGAGCAAAGAATCTCTTCTTATGAATCACTTATATATGGAAATGACAGTGAGTTAAATATGGACCATGTAGAAGGATTTAATCAGCCAGCTTTACTAAAAACAGGTAAGCAGGTTCAATCATATGATTCAAGGATGGAGGAAGGTGAAGAAAGACGCCATGACACCAGAGAGGTACCAGTTGAATTTTAATGTTATTGTTTTGTAAATAATGTCCTTCATTTAAGTGCAGTTTTTTTTCTGGTGCTCCTTTGATAGTTATTAATTACGGAAGCAAACCTTAACTTGGCACTCAATAGTAGTTTTTATTTTTATTTATTATTATTTCACACAGATGCTGTGTCTCAAGCTCCAAAGTGCCATGTTAATTGCTGATAAGAAGATTAACGCAGCCAGTAACTTCATTGTTAAGTTCGAAGAGGCTCAAGCCACCATGAAGGAAGCGGATGTTATGTTAAACACATTGCTGAAAGCAAATGAAAATGCAAAACACATGACTGATAGGTGGAAGCAAGCAGGAGAAGAATTGAAGATAGAGAAAGCCAGCTTAATTGAAGAAGTACAGAGGCTCACAACTACCATTTGCTTGCAACAAGAGGAATATGGATCATTAGAGGACCAATTCCATTCAAGTTTAGAAGAAATAAAAAACTTGGTCTCTTCTCTAGAAATATCCGTTCATGAAACTCAGAGAGACGTAGAGGAGCGGTTCAAGCTAATGTATGCTGACATTTCTTCCTTGGGCCAGGACCTGTTGGACTGCATTTGCACATCAAGATCATCACTGGAAGATATCTCTTCAGAGATAATGGAGAAAGGTTTTGCTTTATTTGTAATGTACCAGTGTCAAATAAGGGGATTTTCCGAGAAAATCTTGGGCGTTAGTTCATCACCTTTATTCCTTCATCCAGGAGAGAAAGGATTCCTGCCCATATTAAACAATGTTGAAGAAAGAGGTTTCAGGGAGGACACCTCTGCGTTAGAAAGTGCAATTAGCACAGAGGAAGCTACTCCAAGTGATAAGATGGATTATCGGGTATCTAATCCAATTCTCTTCCCTAGATATTCTCTCGGGAAAGACTCAGAGCATAAGGAAGAAGAACTTGGAGTGACACAAGATAAGCTAGTAACTGAGAATAATTCGCTTAAAAAGGATTTGGCTCGAAAAGACATTATTTTGAAGGGTTTGCTGTTCGACTTGAGTTTATTGCAGGAATCAACTTCTAATTCCAAGGACATCAAAGATGAAACTGAACAGATGGTTGTAGCTCTCACCCAGATTCAAGACGAACTAGCCTTGAAAACTACACAGCTTGATGTCATCGTGGTCCAGTATAAAGAGCTCAAGGCACAGCTGGCCACTAGTGAAGCGGCACTATCTATGGCAAACTCAAAATACGAGCAAGCTCAAGACATGTGTGATGTGCTGTCAAATCAAAATTCTGATCTCCGAAACCTTGTAAATGATCTCTTTGCTAAAAAAGATGACATTGAAGAGCAATTGGAAGATAAAATTGAGGTTGTTAAAAGTTTGGAAGAAGAGATTCTACGCATGGCATTATCTGCAGAGGAAAAGATTCTTTCTTCTGTCGTCAGCATTGAGGATGAACTAAGAGGTGTCACCAGTGAGAGAGACCATCTTCGTGAAAAGGTCATATCCTTGAAAGATAAGCTTGAGATGGCCAATGCACTTGCTGAAGAGAATGAAGCTGTTGCAGTTGAAGCTCGTCAGGTTGGTATACGTTGTGGACTTCTCTTTATTTTTCTTAGCACTGGTATAGGCTTAAGTTTTACTGCTCCACTTCTTTCCAACAAAAGTTGTATCGAAATGTTATAGGAGTCAGAAGCAAGTAAAATGTATGCTGAACAAAAGGAAGAGGAAGCTAGGATTCTTGAACGATCTGTCGAGGAGCTTGAGTATACCATAAATGTACTGGAGAAGAAGGTGAGGTTTTCCTCTCTTTTCCTAATGGATGTTTCTTGGTGTTTCTTATGATTGAGTTGATTGTTTGAAATTGCTTGTTAGAGGAAGCGAAAAAGAAGAAAATTTGATGGATCTCTGAAACAATACAGTGGCATATAATAGTTGATGGATGTTCTGGAACTTCTTAGTACACAATAGCCTAATCTTAAGTTATCTCAGCATTTTACACTATTGATTAGTAATTGCTATGTTTTCACTGTAGGTGTTTGAGATGGGTGAGGAGGTAGAGAGACACCAGTTCAAGAGAGAAGATCTGAGACTGGCAACCCGAGATCCAGTACAGAGAACATTAGCTATTGGGGATTCCAGACAAATGATAGATCCAGAAAATTTCAATGTTGAACAACAAACAGGAGAGCAGATACCAGGGTTCGTATCTCCGCTTTATAGTTGTCACCTCTCAGATATTCTCATTTTTTGGATTATTATCTACTAGTTCTAAGATAAGAATTTCATGCCAGGCACCTGGATGATCAGATGCTAGAGCTTCATGAGTCGAAAAACAGGATTAGGGTTCTTGAGAAGGAAAACGCGGAACAGGCTAAAGAGGTGGGTCTATGGGTTCCAGAGTTGTTTTCCCTTCATTTGCATGTCTTAACAAATTTGGTGATGGCACTTTCCTTCCAAATTACACTTATAACATGGTTTTCTGTGGTTTGAAGATCAAAGAATGCAGAGACTATATCTCAGAACTAAAACTACACACTGATGCCCAGTCATCATTGTACCAGCAGAAGGTGTTGTAACAAATCCTTAAATTGATGCAGTTCTTTTTCTTCATCTCAATATATTTGTGCTAGCCCAAGTGCTTGCTTAAGATATCTAATAATTTGTTTTTGGAACAGTATAATATGTTAGAGGCCATGGTTCGTCAAGTGAAGGCCGATCAATCAACTTCCACATCTATGGCACTGGAGAAAACTTCGAGGTCAAGAGGTTCCAGCTCACCTTTTAGATGCATCCAGGGTTTGGTTCAACAGATGAATGTAGAGAGGGATCAAGATCTGTCAGCAGCCAGGATTCGAATTGAAGAGCTAGAGGCATTGGCTTCTAGACAACAAAAAGAAGTAAACTTTTGTTCATTCTTTGAGAAATAAAGAAGCAAAATGGCTACCTAGTAGATATTTTGTTTCCAACGGGATCCTATTAATGCCTGAATATTAGTTGCACGTAACTTATAAAATCTTGTTCACAGGTGTGCATGCTACATGCTAGACTAGCAGCAGCAGAAAGCATGACTCATGATGTGATTAGGGATTTACTTGCAGTCAAACTGGACATAACTAACTACGCCGTAAGTTCCAAGATAGCATCTCATTCAATCACCTGAGATCGTTCTTCTACCAGAGTATCTGCTGATATTTTAAATGCTTTATTTTTTCCTTTTGGTTTTTTTCCAGAACTTGGTTGATCAGGGTGAAGTTCAAAAGTTGGTGGAAGTAGCTCAACAACAAACAGAAGAGTTCATTGCAAAGGTAATTCCATGGAAATACTATTATCAATTTATTTCTGGAGTGGGTTTCTGTTATTTATTCTTGCCAGACATTAATATATGTCTGTTTTTATTGATCAAGGAGCACGAGATTCTGAAGCTAAGAAAGCAGGTCAATGATTTAATGGAAGAAAGACAATGGTGAGATTAATCCCCTTTTTATTGTGGGTGTAGAATGTAGATACTGAAACACCATTGCTGAATGCTTTGAACTTACGCTAATATAGAAACAACTTATGACATGTCACATTTATACAAACATAAATAAGTGAATTTGCAGAGTCAAAATCCATATAACTGAACAACAAAATGAACTGAGACAATTTCGTGAAAAGACCATGTTTTCTTGGTTTAAGTATGTACTGTTATCCACTGCTGGACTTATTGTTAAATTTTTAACGTCATACTATAACCAAAGATATGTTTTCTGTTCTTTTCACATGTTTTTCTTGTTATATGCAGCTACTTGGAGGAAAAAGATCAAAGGGAATCAGAAATACTAGCTGCCCAGTTGAAAGTTGAACAACTAAGAGAACGAGATCACATGCTCACAGCACAAAATGAAATGTTAAAGGTGCAAAAAATCAGTAAACAAAGTAGAAACACGTAACAAGTTGTATATCTTAGCATCAATGTCGTTGGTACTTAAGATAGCTAATTTTGCTTTTGCCCATTGCATAGATGGACAAGGCCAATCTACGTCGGAAAGTGACAGAGATGGATGATATGGTGAAGAAACAATCTGCCAAACAGAATATTCTACAAAGGACAACAAAGATGAAGGTACGATCTTTCATCTTCTCCTTTCTTAATAAAATCATCCCCATTTGTTATGTCTAAGTTATCTTGGTTTTACAGGAAAACAGTGTGCCAGGAATCGTTAATGAGGAGCTTAGCAAGAGGCTAATGTATTCCGAGAAGCTTCTTTCCAATGTTAATAATGAGCTTGCTTGGTATCAGAAATCTAACGGCAGGGATGTATACAATAGAAATAACGATGAAAGGCTCAGAAACCAAAGGCAGGCAAGTGATTAGATTAATAAAATGCCTTTTGAGCTAAAGATATAAGGTCTCTGGAAGGAAGTTTCCTTGCATAAAATGAAATGTTATTGGTATCTGAACCTAAATTTCTTCTCCTCTATCTGTTTATTAAGATGTGTGATAATATTATGACAGGGTAAAGAAGAAGATTTCAATTAGATGAAGAGAACACTACTAGCTTTTTCCGGTTATAATATTTGCAATCTCCGAGAGAGATTGCTCAAAATGGGGAGACACAACTTCTACTGAAGATGAAGCAACCATATATGACGCAAATAGTAAATTCGTAATCGGTTTTCCCTCTTGCAGGTTTTCTACTACTTGAGCAAGAGATTTTTAGTGTGGCAAGCAGGTTTGCTGCAGTTATATAAATGTGTTGTTGTATATATAATTAATAATTCGAAAATGTATTTTATGTTGTAATTGTAGGTTCTCGTCTTCATCTTCTTCTTCTTCTTCTTTTTTGTGAAGCTAATGAACTTGATTGTATGTTTACATGGGTATCAATTTGTTTGTATGTTTTCATGGAACATAGATATTATTGTTTGTCTTTGTACACAGAGTGGGGGTGTTGTGATGAATTATTGTTACAAATAAAGTTTTTAGTAGTGACGTCTCATTCGATGATCATCTCCAATTGTTTCAATCAGTTGTCACTTTATGTATGTTGGTAACAAGCATGAGGTCACTACTAAGCTTTAAAATTTTGTATCAACAATACAAAACCTAGATTATAGATTCAAATTTATGACACTGATGAAAATAACAAACCTCCTCCTCCTCCTCCTCCTCAAGGAGGAAGGCATGAAGTTGAAAGTCCTCAAGGAGGAGCAGTTTACCCAAAATATCTCTATAGCAATCCTATGGTGATCACTATCATCAGTATATCATCTATTATATTAAGACCCATCTGAAATGGACATTTGAGTCTTGGATGGATTGGTTCTGTTAGTTCAAGTGTAAATTACCAAACAATCCATTTGATTATAGAAAACCACCACAAATCACTAGAATCTCTCACATACTCCTAAAGATAGGGCGCCTTCAACAGAAATGGGGGGGCGTTTCTAACACTATCCTTAGATTGAGAGAACTAACTAACGAACGAACCCTAGTTTGAAGGATTAATTCCCCCCAAACTCTAACAGGTTCCACCACCTTCTCTCTGAACCTGGTGTAAAAAGTAACCCTAGTAGGTAGGTACATAGATCTCTCTCTCTCTCTATACTCTTCCGTTTGAGAAGGATTTTGATACATCTCTTTTCACTCTAACAGGTTCATTTCTTAATTAAATAAGCATGTTCATCTTGTATTTGTTTTGAGAATCACTTCTACTGTTGGATAAATAAGTATTTAATGCGTTTTTGGATTAGATTAAAATTTTCTCCTCAACTTTAATATGTATGATCAATGGGACAATCCTTGTTGTATGGTATTTCTTTTTAATTGGGTAGTTTCCCCAATGTTGTATGGTACTTCTTCTTGCATATAATTCAATTCAAAATCTTGTAAAATTGATACCATGAAATGATTCAAAAAATTTAACACACCCTTTTGGGGTTTGTTCTTACTCTTCTTTTGATTGATCAAAACATACAGATGTGGAGATTAGTAGTAGTAGTAGGTTCTTTATGGAGAAATGTGGCAGTTCAGGAGTTCAGATGCTTTACTACTGCTCCTCCGCCTTCACTCATCAACTCAAGATGTTTCTTTTGTTCGTCATTGATGATGCCTATGTTCCCTCGCTCTTACTCTTCTTCCGTTTCTGGTGCGTTTCCTTCTCTTTTTACCCTTTCAACTCCAACACTCCTACATTAATTACACAAAAGACCAGCCACTACTTATGAGTTTAATTTATTTGCAGGATCGGGGTCTCAACTGTCCAATGATCTGATTAAGATCATGGATCAGAGGCTGTCAGCAATTGAACACAGGGCCAACTATCTCCAAAATATTATGAACAAGGTAATTTTTATCCTACTTACTTTCTTCCCTCCACGACTCCACACTCTACCTTTTTCATTTGAATGTTTGGCGTAAATTGAAGACAGCCTGAAGCCTTACCAGCAGATTACTCGCGCGCTAATAAGGAGCTTCGGAAGCTCACTAGTTCTATGGATCTGATAACTGAGTTGAGGGCCAAACAGAAGGTTAGTCATCATTCACGAGCGTTCCAAAGATGTTCTCTATCTTTACGGATACTCTATTCGCTGTTGTTCATTTTTGTTGGATTTATAGAGTATCATGGACGATGATGAGACAGCCTTGCATTGTGATTTTGTAGGAGATTGATGGGTTGAAGTCACTGATGTCCGAATGCCCCGAAGATAAAGACATGAGTGACATGGTAAATGATGAGCTGGTTGAAGCTATGGGGGAGGAGAACAGACTGCAGCAGCTCCTTCTCAAAGCTTTGCTACCTAAGGACGACGCTGACGAAAGGGGTTGCATTCTGGAGGTGAGGGCAGGTACTAAATTGTGGATCCAAATACAGACGAGTTATAATTATGGATATATTGTATGACCATTCCAGAAAATCAAAGAACGTTTTAGAGTTATTGAACATTTTTTTTTTCATTTGAACTAACATTTGCAATGATATCTGATGTAGGGACTGGAGGTGAAGAGGCATCTCTGTTTGCTATGGATATTTTCAAAATGTATGTTGCATTGCCTAATCAAGGTTTCTGCTCAAAAACATACACTCTGTTGAGTACTTGGATCTTACAACATGAAGTTCTGTAACAGGTACGAAAGGTACACACAGAAGAAAGGTTGGAGATTTGAAGTTGTAGACGTAGTGGAGTCTGATCTTAAAGGGTACAAGGTATACTTTATTTCTTACTGAATATGACTTTATTTATGTGAGCCACAACTTAGATGGTGTAGTTTTAAAGCTTTTGATGGGCATCCATCCACCTGTTAGCTTGGGTTTGTTCATCCTTATAACCTTTCCATGCAATGTTTTAAAGTACATTTTTACGCCTCAAGGCAGTTTGCTCTCACAAGACGAGACATCACCTCAAGACGTATGTCTTAATGTGTAAAAGGAGTAAACCATTTCTTGCAAGGAAAATGACATCATTTATGTAAACACATAACAATATAACGTAACATCATTTTTCTACTTCACTCCAATAATATAAAGTCTTAAGTGTTTAATAAACAAAAATACTAATGCTTTTATGTTGTCCAACAACTTAAAAATACTAATGCTTTTTTGTGCTTATAAACGAAAATATAAAGTCTGAAGTGTCTAAAACATTCTTTCCATGTAATGCGTGAGAGGCTATGTTGGAAAAGTTGGCAAGGGGGACTAGTCGGCGGACTTGGGACTAGGCATAGTCGCTACTAGTCGTATTTACACGTGACTAGTCGTAGAATATAAATATATAATTATATATAGATATAAATATGAGTATTTGGTCTTAATGAAGTATAAACACTAAAAATTCATCCCTAAGAAGCACACATATAACTACCAACAAGTTCTAAGAAGCACACATATAACTACCAACAAGTTCTAAAAAGATTGAGTATTTGGTCTTAATGAAGTATAAACACTAAAAATTCATCCCTAAGAAGCACACATATAACTACCAACAAGTTCTAAAAAGATTGAGAAGATAGAGAAACTTGGAATCTTGTTTGGAGAGCAAGAAAACTTCAAAATTACTTCAATCTGGTTATAATGATATTTGGAGGGGAGAGGAAGGGTGAAAAGCCGAATGAGCAAATCCTAAACCACCTTTGTCGATTTGAGCAAAAGAAAAAAAAAAGCTCAGCTAAATAATCCCGACTTGCCCGACTAGTCGACTCGGTCCTAGTCGGACCAAGTCGGGGATTTACTCGGAATTCCACGGGACTAGGGTTTTGGCTCCTAGTCGAGTCGGCAAGATGGGGACTGAGGAGTAGTCGGGGTGTACTCGGGGATTAATCCCGACTTTTTCTTCATAGGTGAGAGGTGATCACTGTTAGATGGGTCAATTGTATGTCTTTGTTAGCCTTCTTTAAATCCAAACGCGCTCGATTATTTGTCTGATCTTTCTTTTTTCTCTCTCTTCTCATGGTTTCTCTTTGGGTTCTTTTTTGTCCTTCACTCATTTTCAGGAAGCTAGTGGAGCAATTACAGGGCTTGGTGTCTATGGAAAACTTAAATTTGAGAGTGGTATTCACAGAGTTCAGGTACTTGTGTGATTCATTATCTTTTCTTTAATTTATGATCGCCGAGAAAAATAACTTCAAAACGTGAACGTATTTCTACTGCCAGCGAGTACCTGTGACAGAGAAGTCTGGGCGTGTACACACTAGTGCTGTGTCTGTTGCTATCCTCCCTCAGGCTGATGAGGTGTTTGCATCCATTCTATTTCCGTATCTTTATGTGATTTATGTTTCACGAAGGTGAGATAGGTTGATATACAGTATGGGGTTTCTTTTCTTCTGTAGGTCGATGTGCAGTTAAAAAATGAGGATTTGAGAATTGATACTTACAGATCAGGTGGTTCAGGTGGTCAGCATGCAAATACCACCAATAGTGCCGTCAGAATAACTCATATTCCTTCAGGGATGACAGTCTCCATACAAGATGAACGATCTCAACATATGGTAACAACCTTCTTAACCCATTGAAACGTTCTCATATTACTTCGGCCCAATAATGGCTTCATCAATTGTCTGAGTGCCTCTGCTTGAGATCCAAATTTGAGATAAAAATTCTGTTTGAAGAATAAAGAATTTAAGAACACGCATCGATTCAACAGATGAAAGATATTTTATGTTTCAAAATCTGTTACCCAAGGTGTTAAAGATTGATAGTGCACTACTAAACCATCGGTTTGATGTTACTTCATTACTAAAAGGGGGAACATTTCCTAGTGATTTTTTTTATAGCTTTTTGTTGTTACTGACAGAACAAGGCGAAAGCTCTTAAAGTGCTTTGTGCAAAGCTGTACGAGATAGAAAGGTCAAGAATTCAGATGAGCAGATCAAAGCTTCGAATGGAGCAGGTAAGGAATTTTCTTGCATAAGAGATGATTTCACAAATAGGTTTTCCTTTTGGAAGGTGACTCATGGTATGGGACAGATTGGTAGCGGCGACAGGTCTGAAAGAATTAGGACGTACAACTTTCCTCAAGGAAGGGTGACTGATCATCGTGTGGGGATCACCCATCATTCTATAAATGATGTGATGCAAGGTGAGAGCTTAGACGTGTTTATAGAAGCTCTCCTTTTGCAGCAGGAGATGGACGCAATTGCCTCATTCACCTCCTCGGATTAGTATGAGTAGACACCGTGTTTGGGGAAGAAATCTTTCATACTGATCAATGTGAGTAGTGGTCTTACATGACCATGTTCAATGAAGTTGGATCTATTAGCATCGAATCAATAACAAGATGGTGAAACTCAATCAAATCGATGAAAAGAAAAAGAAGATGAAGTTTATTCTGACCGATCAATGGAAAGAGGAAGATGAAGCTCAAGTGGCTATTAGGTTTATTTCCTTTGTTATTAAGGACATTTATTTCATCAAACAGAAGAAGACTTTCATTAGTTTGTCAATCCACTCATAAACTGAGTCTGTTTAATACAACATTGATGCAGCAGCAACTATTGAGAACTGATGTAGTTTTACCCTATCTTATCTATAAATTTTCACTCTCTTTCCTCTCACCCTTCTGACTAAGGGTGAAGGAGGAGTGATTTTACGCCCGGTAGACCTATGCCGTGTTGCATACTCTCATAAAGTGGGGTGCCAGTTCATTTTTGGTTCAACATGACCAGTTGGCGACCACTCTCTTCAAAACACAATTTGGAGAACAAGTGTTTTTATCTGTGCGTACCTATAATAAGCAGAGTGTAATTCTCCGAAGTATTTTTAAGAGGAGATTTTAATGTTTAGACCTTCAAAACTGCACTTGAAGTTGTGTGCTTGTTGCCTTTGAACTTTTGAAGGTTCTGTGGCGTTATAAATTGTTTCCCAAAAAGCCTGCCTAGACGACCTGTCTAGAGGACCCGTCCCTTGGACCCATGAAGCCTTTTGCATCTCCAGTGAAAGATATTCAAATGTAATAGGATTTTTTACT
Organism: Eschscholzia californica; assembly: GCF_041429995.1. NCBI lineage: Eukaryota > Viridiplantae > Streptophyta > Magnoliopsida > Ranunculales > Papaveraceae > Eschscholzia > Eschscholzia californica. The sequence continues at coordinate 108,949 of NW_028238309.1, forward strand.
TGTTGTACTTTTTAATTTTGTTGTGAACTAGTTCTACGTAGCTATTTCAAGAAGTTAATTAAGAAGTTTTCTACTATTTGGAACGTAACGGTGACCACTATTTTGTTAAAATACATTCCAAACTTTATGGTGTTGGAGTTATTTCTTCGTTATATACTGATGAACTGTTATGCAATATGTTAAAGAGTGTATGGAAACAAAAATAAAAACAATTTATACAAGGATTCAATAATAGATGAAACTTCAGAAGAAAAAAAGATAGATTAACAAGTGTTTATGGTCATGGTGTTTTTAGTTTAATAACTCCACATATCTCAAACAAAAAACTTAGACATCATATTGTCTTGACAAGAAGATAGAAGAATCCTTTGAGAACGACTCTCAACTTCTAATCGCTTTGGTTTTCATCAAGTCATTCCAAGCTTCCCGGTCCTTCATTGTCCTGTAACACAAAATATTCATACAATGACTATAATATTCAAACAATCAAAAGATTACAATTAAAAATGAGAAAAATATGCACATTTGTTATTATGTGGAGGATTTTTATGACTTTCTTGAGTAGCATTAAATCCCACGTTTTGTAGACCATCATCTTCCTACTATATAAAAGACTTCATTATAGTTGTATTTTCTAAAAATACTTCTAAGTAAAAAAATCATGATTGCATAGTAACGAACCTTGGTTCTCTTGTTACTTGACACATCTTTTTCCTTCGATTTGGTGAAAAGTGTAGACTCTAACTCTTTTGTATGAGGTCGTCCCTTACGCCACACACAATATGGATCAAGCAAGATTTCTTCATTATCATTACCGTTGGAACTACTACCTACATTAGTTCTCGAGATTGGATCTGGATTTAAACTCTGTTTAAACAAAGGTATCGTTTTTTTCTCATTCTCAACCCACTCAATATATCGTTCACAACGATGATCATCATCACACGCCAAGTCTGCAAGTTCAATAAATGCACGACATAATCGATCATATGTATGAAGATTCTCACTTATTGCCCTATCATCATATCCAATTGACAACTTTGTGTGTGCTCTCGTAACATCATTTCTCCATCTACGAAGAATGTATTTTTCTGGAATAAAGTCAATACCAAGATCAAGCAACACCAATATAGAATGCCTACACAATAAGCCCTTAGACTCAAACATAAAACAACTACAATGTATACTGCCACTCGTTTGATTGCAATAAACTTTATAAACCATTCTTTTCTTCATTCCCTCTCCAATGACAATGTCAGCCCGTATGTCATGTACGGTGAACATGCCTTCTTGGTAACTATGTATTTCCTTGCAATATAACAATTCAATCAACTCATTTTGAAATACTTTGAACTTCTCTGTGGTGTATACTTGTTGAGCTTGTTTTTCTATGGCAAATCTAGTTACACATGGTATCTGGTGTGCGTATGACCTAAAGTCCGCCTCCGCCTCCTTTTGGGCTTTATCTCTTAATGCATGGCCATATTGTTCAAAAAATTGTTTTAGAGTTGTTTTAGAATCAACATAACCATCAAAAAAAGTATTCACATTTTCACTTCGTTGTATAGTTGACATGCTAGCCCAAAAACTATTATTAAGGTAAATTGGAACCCAACGATACTTATCTGCGTATAATTTAGTCAACCATTTATTTTGATGTAAATCATATTTGTCAAGCATGTTTAACCAACCTTCTTCAAACTCTCTAGGGTCTTGAGAATCATATACTAAATGGTTCAGCGTCGAACTGATCTGATCTTTTTGTTTATTGCTACCAAACTTTACAGGCAACTTCTTCAAAATATGCCATAAACACCATCTATGCCTAGTGTTAGGAAATACTATCTCAATCGCACTCTGCATTGCCTTACATTGGTTCGTAATTATTCCTTGAGGAGGGCAATTATCCATGCAAGCGAGCCATGCTTGAAACAACCAAACAAATGTATCTATGTCTTCATTTGAAATGAGACTGCACCCGAGTAAGATTGTATGACCATGATGATTTACTCCAACAAATGGAGCAAATGGCATTTCGTGTTTGTTAGTCAAGTAAGTCGTATCAAATGCAACCACATCGCCAAATTCTTTATAAGATTTTCTACTCTTTCCATCGGCCCAAAATACATTTTTCAGCATACCTTCTTCATCGTGGTCCATACAATAGAAAAAATCTTTATTTTGCGATTGCATCTTCAAGAAATAACGTTGTACTGCAACTAAATCGCCTTCACCAAGGCGCAATGGCCTAACTTTTGTTAGGTAATTCTGACAATCTTTTTTGTTCGCAGTCAAGTTTTCATAACCATGTTCATCTTCAACAACCGTGTCAAAACTCTTACATACTTGAGTTCCTGCTCTATCATGCAATTTTGAATCTTTTTTTACGGATGACTTGATGTTTCTATAGCATTTATAAAATCTAGACTTGCTAGGACTTAATGGATGGTTGTGATCAAGATAGGAAGACGTTATTTTCCATCTTTCGTCTTCTTCAAGCGTTACTCTAATCTTAACTAAACAACCTGTTTTGGAAGAGGGTTTCGGATTTAAGCAATTCGAAGAAGTACTTTTAGGTTTTCCTTCTCTACCACACGAATAAGTAACCCATCGAAGCAAACCACTAGAGTCTCTTTTAGTAGTTCTTTTCTTTGCAGGAAACCCTGATAAAAATGCATATTTCTTAAAAAGTTCAAACACAAACTCAAGATTATCGTGTATTGTTCCAATCTTTAGTAATTCCAATAGTTCTAGTTTACTAAAGTTTGAACAATCAAACTTTTTTTCACTCTCTACACATTCTTTTCCGGATTCACAATCATCTTCGGGTCCACAATCATCTTCTTCACCAAAATTCCCATGATCAATATCCTTATCAAGATCTACATTATGGTCTATAGATATTCCTTCCATAGATACCTTGAATAAATCAATGAAAAATAAGAACAATCTAGGTACCAAGAAATGTAAGGGACATTATATGTTAATATAAAAAAAGAAAATTGTGATCTGAAGTTACCTTGTAGAGAGGGAATTAGGAAAACAGATGTCAAAATTTTGAGCAACAACTAGACTAGTAGCTGAAAGTTAGAGAAGTAAGTCAAACAAAAATGGAAGACAATACTATAAGAAAATCCTAATAGATATAATATCTAAAGTTACCTTATTTTTGAAGAGTAAGAGTAGTAGATGAAGGCAACGGAAAAGCTAGGGCTCTTCGGTTTGAACTGATGATGAAAAATGGACAACTTGAAACTAGGGCTCTTTGAAGCTTTTTGAGACAAATGACTGATTGAACAAGGAAAGTAGAGGGTGGAGAATTAATTTGGTTAAATTTATTAGGGCTTTCGATCTCAGCCCTTGAAAAAATTAAAGGCTGAGATTGAAAGTTAAGTGGGAACCGTTAAGTGAGGGATGGAACCGAAATGCTGACCAATGAATATTGAAGGGAAGCTACTCTACTCTACTGGCCAAGTTACCAGGTTTCTTTCTCTCTTGTTTAACAACCTAAACCCTAATCCTTTTATGTTGAGAGCTGTTCGTTTCGGGGTGATCCTCATTTTTAGTTTCACTTTAGGGTAACCATTAAAGCGAAAATTGGATAGTAATGTCTGCAGTACTGTCAAACATCAAAGCAATTGTTTTCAAACATAAGCGAGAATCGATCACGGGCTTTTCATGTTTATATATGGGCATTTTTCCCTTCGCGCCTGGGCTAACTTGTGCTCAGGCGTATTTTAGCCCAACAAACTTATTGCCTCGTGTACTTTAGCGTGGACTAACTTGCGTCGTGGCGTATTAAGTGACATAGTGAGTGGTATGCCATGGAATTGCGTCCAAAACCAAACTACATCGAACTCATGGTCTCCCGGCACAATATCTCGTTTGCGATTTTAATCACAACCAAGTCTTCTACAAATAACCCATGGAAAATTCTTTAGTGCCAAATTGAGTTCAGACTCAGTCATAAATCTAATTAGAAACACATTTTGCTTTACATCTGTCGAAGTGAATTTATTTGGACCATGAAGTACTTTAGAAAGTCGCTTGGCCGATTTCGGTTCGTTTGGTGCTTTGGGATCAAACTACTCCACTTTTTGATGATCCCAATATCCGAACAAGGTCTTCTCCATCCACCATTAACGGAGTTTTCTCCTCCACAGAGAGAGCGCTGAATAGTGGGAGAAAGTAAACATCGCGTGCCTCCATATTGTTGAACTTTAAAGAACAGAGAAAGCATATCTACTCATTTGAAAAAAACGATAACAAAGAGACTAAATCTCGTGAATGAAGTCCCCTAAAAGGTAAAAATTGGTAGGAAACCTAGGTTGTGTTTGATAGCAATTAGGGGAAAACAAAAAAAAATAGAGAAACATTTAGTTCGAAAAACTTTTTCTACGAGAATAATTTTCTCTCTAATATCTTTATATGTTCTACCGTTTGGTTTGATAGAGGACTTTTTTTAAAAGTTTTCTATGTTCCACTTATTGGACACCAACTAAAAAAAAATTCATGTTATTACTATTTTTTTTTTTTTGTTAAGATATGTTACTACTCTCTTCCCAGTAAAGTTTTCACCCTCTCTAGGGGTGGGAAACGGGCCGGGCTCGGGTACCGGTGGGCACCTCTAGTCCGGGCTCGGGCGTTTCGGGTACCATATTCTAATGAACAATTGACTTCTCAGGCGGGCTCGGGCCGGGCAAAAGTCAGATTTTCTTGCACAAAGCCCGCCATGGGTACTAGCCCATGACGGGCATAACAGGCATCGGGCGGGCCGGGTAGCGGGCCGAACATCTTCAAATTTCTAATTTTTTAAAATTTTAATTTCTTTGGATAAAACACAAATACCACCATGAACCCTAGATTTGTTAGTAAGTCAAAGGAAGATCAACATGAAAAAAAAGAAGTAGAGATCTACACAAATATTAGACCTTAACACAAATACTAATCTTCTGCAATTTTTATCTTTATAGAGAGAGACAGAGATAAATATATATCCAGATCTAAATACATGAAAGATTCATGAAATTATTTTCACAGATCTATATCAAAACTTTCTAAAAGATTTACTTATTGTTTCTTCTTAGATTTACCCAATAGCAAATATACAAATCTACTTGAAAATAAAATATTTACTGAGAAAAGATAAGAGTAAAGAGAATATTTGCAGAAAAGAGATAAAGATCTATTTCTTGTAGATCTTCCATGATGTTAACCTTCACTCTTCATAGCTTATCTTCAACCAACAACTCACTATCTTCGTTTTTTTGCTTTAATCTTCATATTTCTCTATGTTTCAATCGTCATTTCTTTGTCTTTCTCTCTCAATCTCCTTCTCTCTCACTCTCGTTCTCTCTCTCTCACTCTCGTTCTCTCTCAGTCTCCTTCTCTCTCACTCTCTCGTTCTCTCTCTCTCTCTCTCTCTCTCTCTCTCTCTCTCTCTCTCTCTCTCTCTCTCTCTCTCTCTCTCTCTCTCTCTCTCTCTCTCTCTCGTTATTTCTCCCTACCTCTCCCTCTTTTTCTTCCTCATTTTGATTAGAGGAGAATGGAGATGCAAAAAGAGGTTTTATACCTTACAAACCCTAACGTCAAAAATCTAAATCTGACCATCCATCTCTAATCTAACGGACCATATAAGTCGGGTATGTGATTCGGGCTTTGTGTTCGGGTAATGTACTCGGGCAAGGCTTTTCTTAGTAGAGCCCAAGCCCGCCCACAAAAATCTAGCGGGCCGGGCGGGCAAAGCCCGTCTCGGGCTTCGGGCAGCACGTTTTTTCGTCGGACTCGGGGGTTCCGGGCCGGGTTTCGGGCTCCCGGGCTAAATTCCCACCCCTAACCCTCTCCCCCTCTTTCTAAACCTACCCATTTTTCATCAGTCACCACCAACAAAAACTCCTTTCTCTCTCCCATTTTTCATCTATATCACCAGCAATATCATCTACCCAGTTCACATAATCAAAGCGAAATAAAGAAAAAGTAGTATTTAAACCGCTAATTTTTAACGTTACTTCATATTTCGAGATTGAGATTTAGAGAGAGAGTCAAATCTGTTGAAAAGGGGGCTTTTAAACCAAATTTGGGTTTGGGCCCAATATAAAAGTGTGGGTTTGAGTAAATGGTTTACCAAACTAGAAGGGGTAAAAAAGTAAAAGCCTCATGAAATTAATTAAAAGGGTGTAGAGAGTTCTTTTCTTAGTCAAGTTCAAGAACAATCTAGAGAGAGAATGTAAAAGGAGAATAGTATACAAGAAACTTGAAGAAGAAGACATAGATCTAGTATGAATATTGTGTTTAAGGTAAGAACTAACTTCAATATCTAGTTTAATATTGTGACAAAACTTTGTGTCTCTTGTTTTATGAGATTGTGTAGATCTAAATAAGCTTTATTATGTGAAAGTATGTTGATGTGAATCTTTTGAGTTTATTTGAGTGTATTGAAGTATCTATACCTCTAATCTCCAACAAATTGGTATCAGAGCCATATTAGTTTATCAATTCAAGCTTTTTCAACATTTTTGAGATCTAGGGTTTGTGAAATTTTTGGGGATCTTTTAAGAAAATGTCAAATATGATACAACCTCAAATACCTAGGTTAACTAAAGAGAACTATGAACATTGGTGTATTCAAATGAGTGTACTATTGGGATCTCAAGATTTGTGGGATATTGTTCAAAATGGTTATGTAGAACCAACTCAAGAAGAAGAGAGTTTTATGAATGATGTACAAAAGTGTGTTCTTAAAGACTCAAGAAAGATGGATAAAAAAGCCTTATTTCTTATCTATCAAGGAATTGATAGTCCTACATTTGAAAAAGTGTCCGAAGCAAAATCATCGAAAGAGGCTTGGAATATTCTCAAGAATTCATTTAGAGGAGTTGATAAAGTGGTAAAGGTTCGTCTCCAAATTTTGCGTGGTGAATTTGAAAGATTGAGTATGAATGAAGGAGAACTTGTCTCCGATTATGTTTCATGAGTATTGTCTAATGTTAACGAAATGAAAAGGTGTGGTGAAAAATGTGATGATGTTCGGGTGATGGAGAAGATTTTACGGTCTTTGACACCTAAATTTGATAATGTGGTTATTGTCGTTGAAGAATCAAAAGATTTGGAATCCATGACGGTAGATGAATTGATGGGAACATTGCAAATCCATGAACAAAGGGTGAATAGAAATGTCGCAACCTCTTCAAATTGTTCGGTTGATCAAGTACTTCAAGCAAAACTCACTTTAGAAGAAAAACAATATACACCCCAAAAAGAAAGAGGCTATGAGAGTTATGGTAGAGGTTATGATAATGGTAGAAGAGGCTTTGGAAACCAAAGAGGAAGAAATTTTTTTAATAGAGGAAGAACAAATGAACCAAGAGGAAGAGGTAGAGGAAACTTTACTAGAGCTTATAATAGCCAAGGTAGAGACAAAAGGGATATTGAATGCTATAATTGTCACAAGCTCGGGCATTATAGTAATGAATGTTAGTATAAAAATCAAGTTAAGGAAGAATCAAAACCTTGTTGAAGATGAAGTAGAAATTAATGTTGATCCTACATTGTTATTTTCTTGTGATGGTTTTGACGAATCACAAACAAACACTTGGTATTTCGACACCGGTGCAAGTAATCATATTTGTGGAAAAAGAGAATTGTTTGTTGAAGTGAATGAAAGTGTGAAAGGGTGTGTAAAGTTCGGTGACTCCTCAAAGATACCGGTGCTAGGGAAAGGTAATATCCTCATTCAACTAAAAAATGGAAAACATAACTATATTTCCGATGTCTATTATGTTCCCGCAATGAAAAATAATATTTTGAGTTTGGGACAACTTTTAGAAAAAGGTTATGATATAAGATTGAAGGATCTTCATCTCACATTAAGAGATAGAAGTGGAACTCTAATTGCTAAGGTAAAGATGGCAAAGAATAGATTATTTCCCTTGAACATTCAACATGGTGATGCAAAATGCTTAAACTCTATTGTGAAAGATGAATCTTGGTTGTGGCACTTGAGACTTGGGCATCTAAACTTTGATGGGATAAAGACCTTGGCAAGCAAGAATATGGTAAGGGGTTTACCATGTATTGATCACCCAAACAAAGTGTGTGAAGGGTGTATCTTTGGCAAGCATCATCGCACAAGTTTTTCTAAAGAAGGGAGGTGGAGAGCATCTAATATATTGGAGCTTGTGCATACCGATGTTTGTGGTCCATTGAAGCCAATGACAAATGGAGGTAACAATTACTTTCTCACTTTTATTGATGATTTTAGTAGAAAAACATGGGTTTATTTCTTAAAAAATAAATCCGAAGTATTTGAGACATTCAAAGAGTTCAAGAACATGGTTGAGAAACAAAGTGGTTTTATGATAAAGAAACTAAGGTCCGATAGAGGTGGAGAATACACCTCAAGAGCATTTGATATGTTTTGTAGAGAACATGGGATTGTTCATGAACTTACTCCGTCATACACACCACAACTAAATGGAGTTGCCGAAAGGAAAAATCGCACCATATTAGACATGGCAAGAAGCATGTTAAAAGAAAAAAGTTTGCCTAGAGAATCTTGGGGTGAAGCCGTTGCATGTGCCGTATACTTGTTAAATAGATGTCCCACTAAAAGTGTCTATATGAAGACCCCACAAGAGGCATGGGGTTATTACAAGCCTAGTGTATCTCATTTAAAGATATTTGGATGTATTGCTTATGCAAAGATACCGGAAGCAAGAAGAACAAAACTTGATGACAAAGGTGAGAAATGTATCTTTCTTGGGTATAATGAGCAAATGAAATGTTACAAGTTGTTTAATCCAATTGTCAATAAAGTTCTATTTAGTAGGGATGTGATATTTGAAGAAGATTTGGCATGGGAATGGAAAGGAAAAGAAATTGTTCAAGTTGAACTTAGACTTGAAGGAGAAGAAGAAGAAGATGTGCGACCAAGAGAATTTCAAAGAGACCCACAAACACCATCGTCCTCATCTCCATCATCCTCAGCATCGGGGGGAAGTTCTAATGAAGGGTCAATGAAAACAAGAAGTTTGAGAGAGATATATGAAGTTGTGGATAATGAAGAAGAATTAAACTTGTGTTGTTTTCTCATGGATTGTGATCCTATTAGTTATGAAGAAGTCATCCAAGAAGAAAAATGGGAAAATGCTATGAATGAAGAAATTAATGCAATTGAAAAAAATGATACTTGGGAGTTGACAAATTTACCAAAAGGATACAAACCTATTGGTGTGAAGTGGGTGTATAAGACAAAGAAGAATGCAAGTGGAGAAGTCCAAAGATACAAAGCAAGACTTGTAGCTAAAGGTTACAAGCAAAGAGCCGGCATTGATTATAGTGAGGTATTTGCTCCCGTTGCTCGTATGGAAACAATTAGATTGTTAATCTCTATAGCGGCTCAATATTCATGGAAAATTTATCAACTTGATGTCAAGTCGGCATTCTTGAATGGTATCCTTGAGGAGGAGATATATGTTGAACAACCTTTAGGGTATGTTAGAAAGGGCAAAGAAGATAAAGTTTATAAGTTGAAGAAGGCCCTTTATGGGTTAAAGCAAGCTCCACGTGCATGGAATGCAAGAATTGATAAGTATTTTCAAGAAAATAAATTTGAAAAGTGTCCTCATGAGCACACTTTATATATGAAAGTGAAAGAAGGTGGAGGAATGTTATTTGTTTGTCTCTATGTTGATGATTTGATATTCACCGGTAATGATTCAAGACTATTTGATGAGTTCAAGAAGAGCATGATTAAGGAATTTGATATGACCGATATTGGGTTGATGGGTCATTTCCTTGGTATTGAAGTGAAGCAAATGGAAAATGACATATTTATTTCTTAAAGTGGATATGCTAAGGAAGTTCTTAAAAGGTTTAAAATGGAGTCATGTAATCCGGTAAACACCCCTCTTGATAGTGGAGTGGAGTTGAGAAAATGCTCAAGAAGAAGTGATGTCGATCCTACATATTTCAAAAGTTTGATTGGAAGTCTACGTTATCTTACATGTACAAGACCGGATATTCTTTATGGAGTTGGGCTAGTGAGTAGGTATATGGAGACACCGGATGAATCTCATCTTAATGTTGCAAAGAGGCTCCTTCGATATATTAAAGGTACGCTCAATGATGGTTTATTTTTCTCTTGTGAACAAGATTTTAAGCTTATCGGTTATTCCGATAGTGATTGGGGCAGAGACTTAGATGAAAGAAAGAGTACATCGGGGTTTGTATTTTTTATGGGTTACACGGCATTTACTTGGTCTTCTAAAAAACAACCCATTGTGACTTTATCTACTTGTGAGGCGGAATATGTAGCCGCTAGCTCTATGGTTTGTCATGCAATTTGGTTAAGAAATATGTTGAAGCATCTTCAATGCCCTCAAGTTGGTCCAACCGAAGTGTTCCTTGATAACAAATCGGCTATTGCTTTAGCCAAGAATCCCGTTTGTCATGAAAGAAGCAAGCACATTGATACACGCTACCATTTTATTCGTGAACATGTTAAGGAAGGTGATATTGAAGTGATGTATTGCAAGTCTCAAGATCAAATAGCGGATATATTTACGAAGCCCTTGAAGCATGATGTCTTTGAGAGATTGAAGTGGATGTTAGGTATGAGAAGCTATGGAAATTTGGTTTAAGGGGGGATGTTGAAAAGGGAGCTTTTAAACCAAATTTGGGTTTGGGCCCAATATAAAAGTGTGGGTTTGAGTAAATGGTTTACCAAACTAGAAGGGGTAAAAAAGTAAAAGCCTCATGAAATTAATTAAAAGGGTGTAGAGAGTTCTTTTCTTAGTCAAGTTCAAGAACAATCTAGAGAGAGAAAGTAAAAGGAGAATAGTATACAAGAAACTTGAAGAAGAAGACATAGATCTAGTATGAATATTGTGTTTAAGGTAAGAACTAACTTCAATATCTAGTTTAATATTGTGACAAAACTTTGTGTCTCTTGTTTTATGAGATTGTGTAGATCTAAATAAGTATGTTGATGTGAATCTTTTGAGTTTATTTGAGTGTATTGAAGTATCTATACCTCTAATCTCCAACAAAATCGGCATTAGGTTTGATCAAATAAAATGAATCAAAATAATTTTTGATCTGTAATGGAGTTTTAACACATAAAATGGTTCTTGATATGCAAAAAATACAAAATTTAACTCTGTAAGAATCTAGAGAGAGCGAGTATAGAGATAAATGGGTTATCAATACTACTTGGAAAGCTTATGTCGATGGGTTTTGCTTGCAAGAAGAAAAACAACCTCCAACCAATATTGTTCAACGAACAATAGTGGAGATTATTTAGATTCTGAATTCATAAAGTACAAAATACCACTACTAGTGATTCTTGATCTGAATATGAGGTTGAGTTTCATCTTACATAAAACCCAGGAGAAGAGGAAACAGAGAACAATGGAGATGAAGAGTTATTCAACATCATCACTAGTAATGGTATGAATAAAAGAAACTAATGGAAGATTATGAAGAATATAGAAAAACCCATCTCTTTCTCTTCTTTTCTTTCCCTGCAACTTTTGTGAATTAAAAACAAAAGAGTTTTTATTAGGAGGTGGGTTGGAAATACAACATAACCGAAAGTGTGAAGCTCGATACCACAAAGTGAAAGTAGAGAGGAAGAGAGAGAAACACACAAGAGCCCATAAGTGAACGAGAAAGTCTTTCTCTCTCAGGAGTTGGGTAAAGAGATTCCTCGTTTTCTGGGAAAAATGGAAAACGTTAGTCACGTGCCCAATGTTTTCTTTTTCTCTCTATTGGCAATCAAACAAGTGAAAATTTATATTTCAGAGAAAAAGTTTCTCCTTTCCCTGGAAAAACTGCCTATCAAACTGACCCCTAGAAGAACAAGTTAAAGTGGGGTGACTATTCAGTCTAAACTGCCAGTAACCGCCGTTAGATAACCGTTCCCTCTTCGTGTAAGATGGCGAAACCAAGGGTCGCTCAATCGCTCTGCTCCACTACATCTATTATACTAACCCGCTTTTTTCTTTCGGTTCGATACCCTATCTAGAACACCTGAAACATGAAGAAAGTGGGGTTACGTCTAAGACAGGCTAAACCTGTCTCCCTGGTTAAATTAGATGGACTACTTATAGCCAACAAAGAAAAATGTCTACCGGAACGTATTTTCAGTTTTAAGTTGGTTATTAATGATATTGCAGAGTAGATGCACTACGTTTTCTTTTAATATTAAGTTGAAGTGTATCTTTAATTACACATTACCTAGAAATCTAATTGTTTGATGAGCGTGTTAGTAAAAAAAATGCACGTGGCGAGTTTTGTGCAAAATATTTTCAATTTTGTCTGCATTGAACCCGGAGATGGAGGAGGTGTCGTTGAATTTGTTAGTGGAGGTCGTTAGTGTTGAAGGTGGTAGTGGGAGAGGAAAAAGAGGAAGTTAAAAAATATGGTCGGTGTTACGGGGAAATAAAGAAATTTTCCGGGGTTTGAAGTTTTACCCCAAACAACCAACTCCTTATACTTTTTCAGCTTCTTCTTCCTTTCACCTACCACCACCATCTCCGGCAACTTCCATCATCTCTTGCAAAGTCTACCATTTCAGGCGATAATTTTTTTTTCTCCTCTCCATCTCCGGCGAAGGGAATCCTCTCCTTCGCCGGACCTCTGGTTTCCAGACGAAACCAGACGAGATCTGGTTTGTTCTTCAAACCAGATCTTCCCTTCGCCGGACCTCTGGTTTCCAGACGAGATCTGGTTTGTTCTTCAAACCAGATCTCGTCTAGTTGTTCAAACTAGACGAGCTCCGACGAAGGGGCTCCTCTCCTTCGGCGGAGACAATGAGAAGAAAGAGAGAACAAGAGAAAAGAGGGAGAAGAGAGAAGATAGAGAGAAGATGATGAAGTCGCTAGCAACATCCGGCCGGCGACATTTAAAAGGTGTGCTTGGTTTAATTTGTTTTTGTTTTCCACCGTCTTCCTCGAAATTTTTTTTACTTTCCCCGAAACAGTGGCAAAAAATATAGGGGTCGTGGTGTTTAGAGGAAAGAGGGGAATTTTTTTTAGTTCCACTCAACAGTAGTTACCTTTTTTTTTTTTTTTAATGGTACTGCCTTGCCTTGTTCAGTTGGTAATTGGGTCTTGTTCTAGATAGAGAGCAGAGAGAGAGAAGAGCATCTCCCTTGCATTCCCTAGTACTTTAGTGACAGTAGTAATTAGGGCTAGGAATCCGATGGCAAAAATTGGCGCAGCTGGTGTTATCTTCTCCCGTTATATCATCCGAAATGCTTCTTCATCATCCTCCTTGGTTAACCGATTATCTCCCTCTACTCCTCCTCCTCTTCCAACAACAACTCTCAACTCCATTTCTTCTTCTTCAAACACCAGATTCCTTAGCTCCTTTAAAACCAACAGCACCATCTCTTTCCCAGATTCTGATGATGACGATTTTCAGAATGATAATAAGATCAGGTGCAACAAACCCATTTCTCCTCCTTACGACCCATTCAACAAGAAGCCTGTCATCGAAGAACCTAAAGACCCCAAAGACCTCCAAGAAATATTCCACAAGATGAGGAGCGACGGTCTCATCAACAATGCCATCAAGATGTTCGACGCATTGTCTAAAGATGGTCTTACCCACGAGGCCATGGAATTGTTCTCTATCATCAAAGACAAAGGAAACATGCCCGACGTTGTCGCTCACACTGCCGTTATCGAAGCTTACGCCAATGCCGGGGGCCATTCCAAGGAGGCTCTTAAAGTCTACATGAAGATGCTTGCCGCCGGAGTCAAGCCAAACGCATACACCTACACAGTCTTGATCAAGGGTCTCTCTAAGGATGGCAAACTTGTGGATGCCAAGAAATACTTACTCGAGATGATGGACAGAGGGATTCGCCCCAACCCAGGAACTTACACCGCCGTCTTTGAAGCTTTCTTCTCCAACAACCAAGAAGAAGAAGAAGAACAAAAAGCGAGGGAATTTCTGGAGCAGATGAAGGCCAAGGGATTCGTCTTAAAGGATGATGATGAGAGTGCAGTGCGGGAACATCTCGCTACCAAGAGCAAGAGGGTGTTCACAAATGTTATCAGTCTACTCTTCTCCAAATGATATTAGTAGGAATACCCTAATAATAATATTTCCAAATCCTAAACTACTCTTTCACTTAATTTTTCTCTTTAGACTCTATATCTAATGATTATAAGATTGACCAAGTTTTCTTAAAAATGCAAACTCTCAAGCTTACAAATTTTCTACAACTACTTTTTGGATGTATAAACAATAGAATTACAGCTTACAAGTTAAAACTTCGTCAACAGTTGGTAGCCCAAGTAGTTCCAAGATGTTGACATAAAACTCCAGAAAACCCTAGAGGTCCCAGGTTTCGAATCCCAGAGAAGGTGGAATTTTTGGTTATTTGAATTAAGATTATTAGAGTATAAGTAATGTGGTTGGGCTTTAGACCATCGTTTAGTTGGGCTATATGTCCGGTCTTGACGTCACCAGGTCAAACGCTAATTTAGGCATTGCCTTCCTTCTAATCACACATTGCTTTTAACCAAATTAGGGATTGTCTTTAGCAAAATTGTTTTTAACATGGACATTGCCTACAAATTATCTCTAATTTTCTTATTCGATCAACTAAAAGGCTACAACACACACATATTCTTTCACAGAACACTTTTTTGTTTTCGACAAATTAGTGGAAAGACATTCTGTTAGTATGATGCTACCCAAGTCACTCAGTCAGTAACAATTAAAGGAACTTATTGTTGATGAGTTAGAAGGCATGAAAGTTAGTAACTTGGCTTGTTAAACAAACATACACGTTCATCTATGATCTATAAGAAGTCGGACGTCATCACTTCATTTCATCATGGAGATTGCTGCACAGTCTGAGAACCCCCCCCCCCCCCCACCCACTCATACCAGGCCAGACTCCAGAAGATGGATGGGATGCCCATGTGCTTTGCTACTCACACTTTCTTCACAACCATAAATATATATATATATATATAGAAAGAGAGAGAGAGAGAGCGAGAGAGAGTTATGGCCTTATGGGTTGTGGAGGTTGAAAGAAAAAAATAAAAGTTCAGCAATGATTATTACTGCACCAGCCGGAAATCGAACCCAGGTCTGTACTGTCACTAGGTACTATTCTACCACTAGACCACTGGTGCATTTTTATTTTTATACGTCACAATATTATCTTTGACCGCATGCATTTATGTGCAAATTGGACATTTGAATATTTAAAAGTTTAAATGAAAACTAACTCCAATCTTCATGCATGTGATGTTTCTATTAAGAGCATCTCCAATGCAAGACTGAAGAAAAACTCTAAAAATCTTATGTGCCAAGTGTAAAAAATAGATCTCTAAATGGTTTCTTTCCTATTTGGTCATTTAGAGACACTCTATTGCAAAACCTTCTCCAATGCAACACTAAAGAGAAACTATAAAAACCTATATTTTGGTTTAAAAGTAATTGATTTGCTTATGTGACACTTAGAGATCCTCAAGAGGAAAGTCTAAATTTAGAGCATCTCCAATGCAAGATTCAAGAAAAACTCTAAAAATCCTATGTGTCAAGTGTAAAAAATGAATCTCTAAATGGTCTCTTTCCTATTTGGCCATTTAGAGACACTCTATTGCAAAACCTTCTCCGATGCAACACTCAAGAGAAACTCTAAAAACCTATATTTTGGTTTAAAACTAATTGATTTGCTTATGTGACACTTAGAGACCCTCAAGAGGACACTCTAAATTTAGAGCATCTCCAATGCAAGATTCAAGAAAAACTCTAAAAATCCTATGTGTCAAGTGTAAAAAATGAATCTCTAAATGGTCTCTATCATATTTGGTCATTTAGAGACACTCTATTGCAAAACCTTCTCCGATGCAACACTCAAGAGAAACTCTAAAACCCTATATTTTGGTTTAAAACTAATTGATTTGCTTATGTGACACTTAGAGACCCTCAAGAGGACACTCTAAATTTAGGGTGTCCTCTTAAGGATCTCTAAAGTAAATCTTGACTCATCACTTTAGAGATTCATGTTGATTTGTGCATTGGAGATGGATTTTAAAGAAAAAACTCTAAAAAATCCTACGTGGCACTCTAAGATTTAGAGTTTTAGTGTTGCATTGGAGATGCTCTTAGAGTGTCCTCTTAAGAATCTCTAAAGTATATCTTGACACATCACTTTAGAGATTCATGTTGAGTTTTGCATTGGAGACGGATTTTAAAGAAAAACTCCAAAAAATCCTATGTGGCACTGTAAGATTTAGAGTTTGAGTCTTGCATTGGAGATGCTCTAAGAGTAGGACAAGAAAATTTAGATAGACTCCGCTCCTAACTCATATGTCGCTTTTTGTGATTTCTTGTTTAGAGGATTAAAATCATCGAAGGCACGAACTACGACAATCCACAGAGGATTTCTGACTAGATTTTGTCTGGATTTTTGTTACCTAACATTTTCCCTTTACTAATGAGGGTAACAGGTAAGACTGAAATAAAATAATCTTGTCCAAGACACAAATCAAGAAAAATCTTCGCATATAAATCTCTAAGAAAAAAATTGATTGGATAATCTAGAATTTGGATACGTTGTTTTTATTTTTATTGGAATCGGGGCCAATTTCGGATTACTTGTGAAATTTAAGAGATAAATACGTCATTGCATTCGTCTCGTCGAACTCTTAAGTTTAGAGTTAAGAATTAGTTAAATCCGATCCCAAATGAATGAGATATTCTCATTTGAAATTTTGATGAAAATTCTATTAGTTGGGGGACTAAATCGCAAGGAAGAAAAGTTAGTTTAGGGGTTTCTATGCAATAATATAACGTCCAGATCTGACGGATCTTGCTGCACCCAGATGAACTAATATGACGGCTCACGTTTTATATGTTGGGCTTGCTTAGGGCAACCTTCTATAAGGTCCCTTGCGCCCCAATGTAACGAACAACATCGATCCCGATTTGGGATCTCTTTCGGGAACTTGAAAATATCCAAGGGTTGGTGTTCTTCTCGCGAGTTCCTTTCAATCTAACGGTCCGATAGGCAACCGACATTTGGGTGTCTTCTCGCGAGTTCCTTTCAATCTAACGGTCCGATAGGCAACCGACATTTGCAACACCCAAATGTCGTGTCTCTTGGCCCTAACGGACACAGATCTGTTCCAAAATGAACAGACACACCCAGTATGTCCCACCTATTCGATTCTTATAAATACCTCAAATCAAATCCGATTTCTGGTCTGTTTTTTCCAGTGTTTAGATCATAGATAGAATATCATTTCAGAGTAGTGAGATACTACACATAAATTTCATTTCGTTTTATGATTATTTCGAAATTCCGAAGTTCATAATACTAGTCAACGTTCGCAATTTTCTTCTTCAACGTGTCTGAGAAGGATAATGAAGTCGTTGTATTCTGGAGGTGAACCGCCGTTGATTTGTGGGTACACACAGGATGTAATTCATCTTAAGTTAAAAGTATCTTGCCTCGGTTTTTCTGGGTTTGTTTGAATCTGGAAAGATTTCATTTGTTCGACAATTAAGAGGTAAATCTGACTAACTGTTCTCTAAATTTTATATTACAGTTGTACTCGTGGCCAACAATTTTTGTATTATGTCTCTTTATTTGTTTCCATCTAATGTAATTTGTGCATAATCATCCATTGACTCATATCTTAACCAGTGGATGTGCTTTTTAGTAATTAAGTAGACATGAATTAAGCCCAGTATTGAAAGTGGTGCCATGACAAGATAAAGTGATAAGTACTTTAGTAGTAAAATATTAACTAGTTCGAGTTGGTTGGTTTAGAATCTTGATTTTAGACCAACAACATACACAAATTGCCCAAACACAGTCAATTGGTGCTGATATAAAGATCCCCTACTTTTTCAGATATCTAAACTCTCTCTGTTATGTATGTCCACACCTTTTTAGGGAACTACTGTTCATTCTGTCTTATGCACTTAATAATAAATACTATATGATTTACACATTACTTTAGTTTCATTGGCTATCTCAAATCTTCATGCATATTTCCTTGTGAACTTGAAATCTTGATATAGAGAGAGAGAGAGAGAGAGTTAGAGATCCTTTCATTGATCTCTTCGATCTTCTTTTTTTTTTTTTTGTATAATTGTGATTGATTTCATTGAAAAATGATGACAAATCTCACAAGCAAGTAAGAGTTTTTATTAAAGAACTTATATTCTATCTCTTCTTCCATATGAGTTTGAATGTGAGCATTCATTCCACAAATCTAACCTGATCTAATCTGGTAATGCTTATAACCCCATCTCTCTCTCTCACTTAGTAGCTAGGTAGGTGGTGGTGACAGGAGGAAACTTGTTTATAAGGTTATTATAAGTTTGACCTCTTGTAGCTCATCATCATCATCATCAAGGATTTGCAGTGGGAGTTAATGATGTCTACAAGCTGTAAGTGAATACATTACTCTTTTTTTTTTTTTTGGTTGAAAACAGTGAATACATTACTTATGGCACCATTCTTAGTCCCTGCTTGTTCCAATTCATATAGCTAGAGCTAATACTTGTCTAAATATGTACTATTCATCTAGCTTCTGTTTTTGTTGTTGTTGAAATCTCTACATCTATCTTCTTGTTTACACATTATTGTTTAACTATTCGACAGTCATGTGCCCTTTTTCCTATAATTCTACATTTATGTACAAATATGAATATGTTATATACTATATAAATTTGTATATACATAGCAGGCAGAATATGTGTGTGTATATATATATATGGGCAGAATATATGACAATGTGCTGCCAAAATTTAATATTCTCCATTATGTGTTTCATATCATCTATTATCAATTGATTCTCTGTTTTTTTTTTTACTAAAGTAGTAGTAGTAGTATATATATATATATATAGCATTGAAGCATAAGACCAACTTTTCAAGCAGATTAAGACAATGTCACATGGTCAATTAAGGAAAAATATTAACCCTCCAAAAGTATTAAAACTACTCACACTTTTCATATCCCTCTCTAGCTAGCTAGCTAGCTACCAATATCTATCACCATTCCTCTAACGAGCAAGATATCCACAGGCAAGTTCCTCCTATATCTCCCTAGCTAGCTACCATTATATGAATAAAAAATCATTCTATATATAATTAGTTAAGAAGCAACCAATTAAGTTGGGAAATTAACAAAGCCATTAACTTCATTCTATATATAATTAGTTAAGAAGCAACCAATTATGTTTGAAAGTAACAAACTAACAATGTTGGGTGGTGTTTTATAACTAGTACCTATCTATACACATAATATTTTAGAATACGATCTCATTTAGTTCCCAAAACGATTCCCCAAAAAAATCATCCCATGTTATAGTTTTTATGACAACTTCCTCGAAGAAGGAACAAAATCAAGTTCCCAATATTATTCTAAATGTCTAGTATTCCCTATAAATAACTAATGAGGGTTGATTCTCACATGTAAAAAGCTGAAAAAGTAAGAAGTAGTTTCAACCCTATTTTTCTTGATGAGGAAACCCTAGCTATCAACACTATCCACAATGAATTTGATGCAGATTCCTTGAAGCAAAATAACAAAGATATGAGACAAATATTGTAGCTAGGGAAACAATTAAGAACAAGAAGAAAAAAAAAAGGAACCCTAGATAGCTAATTAATATTGATCCAATAAGTTTGAGTGTATATATAGTAGTATCTCATCATCAACATAATAAGATAATACAAAAGAACATACCCAATCAGAGAAACTAGCTAGCTAGCTAGTACTTACTGTTTTAAGGGTTTGAGTTGATCAAGTGTATTTCTTTCTTTCATCATCATTTAATCCTTCTTCTCATCAGATGTATATACTAATGATCTTCATGATATATGTATAATAAGCAGTAAGAACAAACTAGCTAGCTAGCTAGAGCTCATATAATTATATATATATATATATATATGTTCTAGCTAGTTTTCTTTTGATCTAATCATATCTGAAGGAACAATGTCTTGAAGAAGACCATGATCTCTAATCAACGAATTAGAATAAGATGGCGAAGAAGCAGTGCAAAAACGTTTAGTCATGTCTACTTGAACAAAATGCCGACTAGGAGATGGTTGTGAAGTACTAGTACTACTAGTAGTACTAGTACTAAAACTCAAATGTGGTGGTGGTGGTAAGTTTTGGAAATTGCTACTCATCCATGGTACTAATGGTTGTTGTTGTTGGAAACGGTGGGTTTGTGTAATGTGCATGGCCATAGTGGGGCCGAAAGCAGCCGATGAAACCCCCCTTGGGAAGGTGCTTGTTGAATCTTGTACTAGTAGTCCACCGGTACCAGTGGAACTACGACTACTACTAGTACCTGCGGCTGATCCCCTTGGCATAATAATAGTAGGACTTGGGTGAATATGTTGACCTTCATATGTGGTGACGACGAAAGCTGAATCATTACAACATCTTTCAACTCTCTTCTTCACTCCACAATTAGAACTAGTGCAACGATAGTAACTCCTAAAAATAATGAAATTAAGATGATCATAAATTATAATTAGAGAGCTAGCCAAAATAATGAAATTAACATATATAATTAAGAGAATACCCAAAATTTGAAATCACAAGAAAAGATGATGATCTAGCTAGGGCTAGGAGGAGTTGTTGTTGTTAGAGAAAGAGTAGTATGATATTGATATGCATGGGTGAGTGGTGGGGTACCTCGGGAAAGGGCTGTTTTTGACAGCTTTTTGACCGTACTTCCTCCATCTGTAGCCATCTTCAAGATTATCAACTTGACTCTTTGTCATGAAAGCAAATCTCTCTTCTCTACTAATACTACTTTGTTGCCTTTTCTTCTTCTTGGGTTTCACCGCCACCACCACCAATCTAATTATCACATCACAAATAATTATGAGTAATTAATACCACCACAAATTAAAAACCCATACATATTTGGTGATCACTCACAAGTGGAGTAATCTTTTTTAGTCATGTAAAAAAGTGGCGAGGGGGCATATCTAGCTAGGGTTTCTTTCTTTCACCTAATTTATAAAATGATCAAAGTAATAATGAATAAAAATCAACAAGACAAAACCATAAACTAAGGAGCTATATATATATATAGAGAGAGAGGCCGGCCGGATCGACTTACTCTTTGTTAGAGTTATCTGCTACGACTAGGTCATCTTCTTCTAGTCCTCCCTGCTGCTGCTGCTGCTGCTTATCTGGTGGTGTTGGTGTTGGTGTTGGTAGGGGTACTAGTAGGTTATTTGATTGTTGATCAACAACAACAACAACAAGAGTAGATGAGTTATTTGTTTCGGTAGAGTGGGAAGAGATGGATGATGAGGAATTATTAGGTGTCGAGGGGGAGTTCAACACTACTACAAGCTGATCATGAGAAGAATACTTGTCCTGATCTGTAATTGAATAATTAGATGGTGGTGGTGGTTGGAAATCGAATAAGAATGAATCAGCAAAATGATGATCTTGATCTTCATCAGGTTGGAAGAAACCAAGTAAATCATCATCAGAAACACTAGAAATTTGTAGTCCTCCCAGCTTTTTATGATCATCATCATCTATATTATTATTATTATTATTGTTGTTGTCGTCGAATATGCCTACTCCTCTTGGTGATAGTGGGTAATCAAATTGATGATCTGCCACTTGTTGGAATAAAGATGATGATGTTGATTCCATCACCAAATTCTCCATCTCCATATCCATTGGTGGTGGTGGTGGTGGTGCTTGCTTCTTGTTCCTATCACCCATCTATCTATATATATGTATGAATCAAAGTTAATTAGCTACCCATTTAGTATTTGTAGCTCTAGCTAGCTAGACAATTTGGATATATATATATATGAATGAAAAAAAAAAGAACCAAAGACTAGTAGTAGTGAGTAAATGGGCTACTATAAGAAGACTAACTATTACCAGTAATATATACTCTACTTTTAATACTTAATATTGTAGTGTGACATAAGTGTATAAATAAAAGTAGCCAGATAGCTAGCTAGGGTTTACTAGTGGAGTATGTGTTATTTTGATGGTGGAGGAGGATTTTTGACGGGTAATGGGCGGTCAACCATAAGTAGGGGAAAGATGCATTAAAATGCACAAGAACATGTTTAATTGTCCCGACAAAGTCTTTCTTTCACTGGCAACCGGTCCTTCAAGTGTGTGTGAAAGAGCTTCTGTCTAACGTTCACCTATTTCGCCTCAATTCGATCCATTAAAAATGAGTCCTGCAAACAAATATAAATTGATTAAAAGTTAATCACTCCATCTGGTTGAAAAAATATTCTACATTTTAATTTTCGACTACAAACAAATGATTCAATTTTGTCAAGTCTTAAGCTTTAGTTGTTGTCGGTATTATCTTATTTTTACCCGTTAAGACTGCAGGTACGGAGTATTGTACTCGACGAAAGCTCAACGAGCCTACCGAGGAACTCTCGGTACTTTAATTTGAGCATACACCTATACTCTCACGTTCCAGACACTCTCGTGAGTGACAATGTGGAACTATCACACTCAACAAAGAGTCATCATTAAGACACAAATTAAGTCAAGATATTCAGTACACTCGTCATTTTCCCTTAAGAATATAAGTTTCTTTACTAAAATGTTAAATAATTATGGTTGAGAATGACGATAGAAGCAGAAGCAAAACCGGATGAAGCTGCTGATGATACCATAGAAAACTTCACGATCGTGTGACAATCGAAATATGTAAATTGAAATAATGCATACGCACGTAGTTAAAGATCCCTGATCTCGTAGACCTCGACTTACATCCATCGAAAAAGCAATGAAAGACTGTTGATCTTGACAGATGTCTTGATTCTTAGATATTCTAACAATGATTATCTTGAAGTTGTCTCAAAGGCACTCATAAAGTAGAAAGGACATTAAAACTATCTTAGAGGTCATTCTGAACTAACGTATATTTACACAAATCAATTAATGATGAATTTTCACCTCCACCAAATATATGTAACAATAGTACAACAAATGAGAAGGGTAACCCAATAACCAACAACACAATGTCTAGGTCTTTTTTAGTCATTGTCAATTTATTTGGATTTAAATGACCACAAACTTAACCATATTGATCTTTTGATTCTTGGTTTTTTGAATCAAATGAATTACACCCACAATGCCCTATGTACTTTTTAGGGTTTTGATATATTGAATAAAGAAGTATATATATATATATATATTAAGCACCCTTTCTTTTTTGTTCAATAAAAAAACCCCAAAAGTACTTGACTTTTATCAAGTGATCCTTTTTGTAACTATTAAGCTCTCAAAGTAGACTGCTAGACACAAAATTAAATAAACAATTTTCGTGCTCAACGTGGTTGATCAATGGTGTTTGGTTTGGAAAAGTTGATACACATTATTGTTTTAATATAACTTTTTTTTTTTTGATGAAGTGTTTTAATATAACTGGGTGGAAAAAGTAATGACCATCTATTAAACACGACCCCCTTCTCCTTTGATACTATGACCGGGTCTTTACATACTACAAGTTGTAATGGACGGAGGTTTTAAGAGGGACCCTCTAAACTAACTTAATCATCGTCGACAATACATTGAAGGGACAAAAATTGATTGTTTAAACCCTAATTGTATTCGTGAAGATGTGATGCAATGTCCTTAGGGTTTGTTTCAGACCATAAATTGCTTTGTGAAGCTTGTACACATGAGTTGGATAACCAGGATGATGAAATCTCGTGGTTGTTTCATGAATACCTCTTCTGTTAAATCACCATTCAGAAAGGCATTCTTACGTCCAATTGACAGACCGGCCAATCCTTTATCACAACAAGAGAGAGAACAATGTGAATGGTGGTCGGACAAACAATTGGGTTAAACCGTACATATACGGGATATGGTGTCCAATATGAAATACAGCTCTGGTAAATGCGCGTAAAATTGACACAGTTATATGGTATAGGGGGACGAGGTTGCTTGTAAATGACGCTCTGAAGATCTTTTTTATTATGATTTTGTAGGAGGAGGTGGTGGGGTTGTTGATACAGTGCTTCTTCTTCTTCTTCTACTTCTATAGTTTTTATTCGTAAAAGTGAGTGGTTTTTATTAATTAATAATAATAATTGTATTAATATAGAAAGTTGCTTCAACTTTAAGTTTCAGACAACAACTTGCATTAGAAACCAAAAGGAAGACTGTTTAATTTATAGAGGGCCAAACCCACCATCTTTTGACTGCCGGTCATCGTCCGGTTACAGTGTCAGTTGTTTGACCGTATAAAAGTCAAAGGACTGACCCTTGTTTTTGGGTTGTTAAGATTCGCCCCTTGCCCAACAACAACCCCACAAGTCCACACAACAAAGGTCAACTTGAACATAGATAGCCCCATAACCCCATTCACTTTCCAAGATGTGCCAACTGGTTGGATTATCGAGGCCCGTGGGCCCATCTTATTTCCTTTTGATCCAGTGGGAGATTTAAAGTCAAGAATAACTTAAATCCGACTCCGAATGAATGAGATATTATTTTCCTTCTTTTATAAACACAGGGATGTTGTGGTGGTGATTAAGTATACATATTATTAAGATTTAATTATTAAGTAGGACATCACAATCTAAAAGCAATCCCATTTGTATTGATTGTTGCAAATTTTCAAGTCTAATAGACTATTCTAAGGATATTAGCAGCCCCTTCTTCCTTCCTACAATAACTCAAAACATTTTATAGTTAGAATCTTCTAAATTGAAAGATCACACAAATAGATTAGGCCATAAAGTTAACAAAACAATCAAAATTGTAATCCGCGTCCTCCACAAGAAACTCAACCACATTAACTCGTACGACTTACACAAAGACCATCCATCATATGATATACGAATACAGACAAGTTTAGTTTTACTTTTCTAGCATCTTTTTTGGGATCTCAAAACTGATACTGAATCAAACTCTACTCCATTATCACCCCTTGTAGACGAACTAAGGAAGAAAAATAAGATCATTGTACATCTTAATCCTCTACCCATAACATATCATAAGAAGCCCGGCAAAGGATATTAGGTTTTCATGAGTCTTTCACGGCGGAGGTAGTAGCTTGCTTGGTTCGGCGTTGATGAACGTCCCAATTGTACACCCGGGCAATAGTTACCTGAATGAGCAGCATTTCATTAGCAAACTTAGTGTAAATTAGACGAACAAGTGAAGCAAAAGAAGGACGTGGGGTTTTAAAATTCAACATACTTGGGTTATAGTTGTTTGATCTCTTAGGAATTGAAGATCGGCAATCAGGACTTCTAAGCTTGCTTTAGCATTCTCAAGATTCTTCTGCAGAAGAGCACTTGCCTGCAAAAACCAATTATCACCTTCTCTTAATATTAACGAATGTGTTTGTTTAAGTTTTGCAGTACCGAACAAAAAAGTTTCGAAAGATGGACCTCGTCACATGTATACTCCAGCATCACGTTTGCTCCCAACCATAGACATACGGAGTCTGAATCATCAATTCGTGCCCTTGAATATATGCCTTCCGAAACTTCAAAATCAGCTATCAGCTCCTAAAACAAAAAAGATAGAACCAATAGAAAAGGTCGTCAGACCATTGACCAAAATCAATCACAGCTGAACCATATTGGGTCAGCTCGAGCTTTCAGCTTCATGACCAATAAGTCTCTATCTACTCTCGTCGTGCCGTAAAAGGAAATGGGTCCCGTGATCATGCCTTACAGAGCTAAAATTGATCTAATCCAAACTGAGGGAATATGAATATACGCCTTTTTCTTTTATAATATATGCCTGGTGTGGTCCACAGAATCAAACATACTGAAATATATGACTTTTTGGGGATAGCTCAGAATCACAGCTCCACCAGCATGTGATGTGATTCTCTATATAAAAGTTGGAAAAGTCAAACAACCAGCTTATGAGGATGAAAAAGAATTGTAGTTGTACGTTTTTGTCTTGATTTACCATCTAAAGTACTGATATTAGTGATCAAACAGAATATTATTTCCTCAGAATTATACACAATGATGCCTTTATTACTGTTTCGCCAATTTGGTCCCCAACTTCATTAATGAACTTTGAACAATTCATAAAAAGGAAATATGTGTAATGATGAACCAAAATATCATCTAATATCTACTATACATACCATATCTTACTGTTCATGTAAAAACCAAAAAAGTTTCAGTGCTATAAGTGGGAAAACAAGAAAAAGAAAGGAGCGTCTTGAATGTCTGACGTTGGTAGTTGGGCATAGAAAGTTAGCTTGTACATTCAGAAACTACACTTACGAGACCTGACACAATTTAGCTCATATATGTGAACTTTTTATATTTCTTATCATGTAGTTCATATTCGTAGCAGCAAAACGTTAGTTCTATAGGACTTTTGAGCTGCTTGCAGAGTGGTAGTTTGAAAATAATGAACAAAAAACGTGATTGGGTTCCAAAGTTTTCCTGGCAATCCACATGATTTACATAGGTTTCCTGGCAAACCATGTTTTTTCTTTCTTTTGTTTCGTCTTCTTTTTACACTTCCCAAGTATCAAAACCTAAAACTCCAGATCTCTTTGCAAATGTGATAATGCTCATTGAACACTTTCATAATTCATGACAGGACCAAATCAACCAGAATGAAAAAATAAGGTAATAGAAGATTAAACTCTGCAAGAAGGGTTTGATCACTTACACACAAACTATGTCTCCAGATGCATCTATTTTCAGAAATATGGGGTTAGCAATTAAGAAGATTATGTCATTTTTCTTAACAATGATGTGGTGTAGCCTTTGTTCATGTCTATGCAGTTAAACTCGGCCGAGTGACTCGAGACTCGGCTCGGGCTCGGGGGTAATCTAGCTGAGCTCGTCCGAGTTCCCAAATCTAGGGTTTTCCCGGGTGACTCGGCCGAGTTTTGGTCTGACCCGGCTGACTCGTGACTCAGAAACTCGGGATAAGGTATACGTACTTTGGGGATATAGGTCGTAACCTTGGTCCATCTGTGTCGGTTGCTAAGTTTTTGCGGGATAAGGTTTCACCTATGATGCTAATTACTAGTAAAAGAAAGAAAAGAATACAACAAAATCCAAATACGTAATATCAGAATTTACATGCTGTAAATTCAGATGTGCAGCAAGTGAATCACCTGACCTAGTCCTAATGTATATAGTATAACCACTCATGTACGTTTCTCCTAAGTAGTAAGTAAGCATCTTATCAAGAAAAGAAATCATCAAAGCAGTATCCAAACATGCAAAGTAATATAAACAACGAACCTCACCAGTACCCTTCTTAGCTTGCAGCGTGCCTACTATGTCCAAACACTTCTCAATGTCCGGAATTTTCGCCTGTTTTTCACAAGAAACAGGTAGAATTATCATCAGTACAAAGAGAGACAAGCTTCTAGATGGTACTAGAAGCATCAAAATATAATTACTTAAAAATGGGGCCAATGTGAAGGAGGTGAAGGTTTCTAATTGAATCATCTTCTCTTGTTTAGTTGTTGATACTAGCTCTCTTTTCCTCTTATATATTAACCTATAGAGAGGGGTTACCGAAACATTGATATTCGGTTTTTACATATATAAACATAATATGGTTTGGTGTCAAGGTGACAATTTTTGCTTGGTCCAGAACCATAAAAGAATTTAAGGATGCATCTTTTCTGGACATGGTAGTAAATTGGGATGCTTGGATGTTGTAACAAGCCCCTATACCTTTAAGTTTTTCTTTTTTCTTCTTTGTACAGTTTTCCCCTTTTAATATATATTCATTCAAATTCTAAAAGAAATTTTTTTTTGGACCCTTGGAAAAATTTAGGCAGGACCTGTTTGAGTTGAGACGATTGACAAAGACCTCGAGGGATTTTGAGCTCTACAAGTGTTTCAACTTATAATTGATATTTTGAGTCTAGTGGTAATGGCTCGGGTTTGTTCAAGCGTAATAGACCAAATAAACATCACATATTTAAACCCATGGCTATAAAAGTGTAGTAGGATTGAGATAATAAATCTAGCAAGTTCTTGCATTTGGAAACTCTAAAAAGAGAAAGCACCTGAAGATCCCGTTGCTGAGCAAGAAGTTTCATCTCAACCATCTTGTATTGTTGAAGCCTGCAAATGTCAATGTAATACATCAATTACAAACAGTTGAAAAGTATTAATGTTTAAGAAACGGTTGAGGCGTACACCTCGAGGCGCACCTCGAGCCGAGGCGTCTCGAGGCGTATATCTTTTGAACCAAAAAAAACGTAAGCATCTTCTGTGTAAGCATACGCCGATGGAAGTAGTGATGACGTAGATGATGACCACATCCTTGGGTGATGATCTCCTTTAGGAATTTATTAATGCATTGCATTAATATTAAGAAGAATAACTCTTTAGATTTTTTTTGTTTTGCTATTCACTATTATTTTTTAGTTGTTTGGCAACATTTAAGACTTTATATTGTGCTAGTAAAGTACAAACATGTAATGTTATGTTTTTACATAATTGATGTCATTTTCTTTACCAACTTGTTTCCGTATTATACGGATCGACGTGCGCCTCGAGGCACCGCTTCACCTTGTGGGAGCAAACTGCCTTGAGGCGTAAAAACGTATTTTAAATCCTTGAAAAGTAAGGACCTAAAATATTATTTCTTGTAGGATGGAAATAGATTAATTTTGCTTCATGTAAGTGTTGTTCTGATGAAATTGTTTAAAAGATGTAAAAAGAAGTATGCGATATCATATCCTTGACTTTGAGATGCTAAGAATATATTATAGAACTTTTTACCAAACTATATTCTGTTCGATCAAATTTTATCCTATATCACCTCTAGACTCTTCATAAAGCTACATGTTGTTGTCGTAACATATGTGTTATAAGATCCGTCTAGTTTCAAGTTTCATCATTTATTTCTTCGAAAACCACCAACGAACTGTAACAAGCTTCTCTTAGTTTGCGACTATTGGTAATTACATGCCAAAGCATCACAATAACTTGCTATAATCCTCCATTTAAGCTACTCATCACTCCCTCAAATAGTTCATTTATCTCTTTGTTTCCCACGAGTGCTTTCATCATTAGCATCTTGAATATAAGTTTTATCCTAAAACAGTCACCTTTAATTGATAGATACACACATTGTCGACTAGAACCCTAATTTCCACACAAATTCAAAAGGGAAAATGAAAGAATGACACCACCCCTCGTATGGAAAACTAGATTCAACCAGGAACTAATGGATCTCAATGCTAGATTAGTATAAAAAAAGATCAATACTTTAGATTACCCAGTTCACTGAAAGTAATTAATATTCACCAAAAACTCCCTAAACACAGAAAGCGCAAATTTAATCTATAAAAATAATGAATACCCATTGATCGAATCGGAGTAAAGGAGATCAAATACCAACCTTTCTTGAAGAAAAGCTAGGGAGGAGTTGACATCGAGTCCTGTTTGTGTTAGATAGGTTTGAACATCTGATACAAACGAAGCTCCTGGAATACCCCTCCGTTCCGAAACCGCAGATGATGAAGAAGATGTAGCCATTTTAGTCTCTACTAGAATGGGTTAGTCCAAGAGAGACACAGAGAGAAAGGGTTTAGAGAGAGAAAGTGAGGTTGTTGGCTGATCGATTTGGCTGACGATGGTGCCAATTACTTGAGTGAGGTTTCAGGGTTGTTAATACTGTCTTGAAGAAAGGGCCCATTTGCACTGGATCTTTTGTGGAGGCAGTTAGGCCCAAATAAGGCCCATCAACTAGAATTGACCCATTAAATGCTTGAAAGTTAATTGCATGTCTCGCTAACATTAGACACCCTTGTAGTCCACTTTGTAGTGCATATGGGTCCCAAATTCGATCCCATGGAAGTGCAAAAAAGACTTGAGTGCCGATCCCATGGAATTGAAGTTTCTTTGGGCTTTAGGGCAATCACTTCTGCAAAGTTTAAATTCGGCGTTTCATGTCGTGCTTATCACATCATATTAATGTATCAATATCTTTCTAATGGTTGTTGTAGTCAATATGCAGAACAAAAAAACATAAGACAATGCTTATAGCATCATTAAATATGTTTACAAATATGGGTTAGGTTTAAAATGAAACTCTAAAACCCAAAAGATTACAGTACTTTTATGAGTGACTAATCAAACCAAGTTACACAAAATATGAAACTTAACGAAGAATATAAAGAATGAAGTCAATCTTAATATTAAAAGAATTTAATTATAGTTCATAGTTATAGCGGAATCGTACAAGGCGTTAACCATAATCTGCATAATCTTCACTTGCGTTTCTAATGACACGATATAATCGGCTGTCTCTCTAAAAAGCCCATCAAGGCCCACGAAGTCTCCATTAGGCACAATCTTCTTTAGAGTTT
Organism: Eschscholzia californica; assembly: GCF_041429995.1. Lineage (NCBI taxonomy): Eukaryota > Viridiplantae > Streptophyta > Magnoliopsida > Ranunculales > Papaveraceae > Eschscholzia > Eschscholzia californica. Next base: position 139,293 of record NW_028238309.1, read on the forward strand.
TAACCTTCTTCATAATTCCATTATTCATGGGTCCTCTATAACCTCCTAGAATGGACCTCCTCCTCTTCATCAATATCCTTGTAATAGGCCTTATAGTAGTAGTAGTATTATTGAACCCATGTTGACTTCCATTAATCTTGCTCATGAGATCCTTTCCTTTCCTTGATCTTATCCTTCTCATGGGTTCATGAGATATCAACACTTTACTCCACAGAGAACCACTTGATGATGATTTGTTCTTAACCTTATTTTCGAAGACCATATTACTCTTTGAATTAAGGGAAAGAAGATCTTTTAGAGAATTTGCTCCCATTAGTATCAAGATAACTCAAAAAGAAAAACTCAATTATCTCTCTATGTTAGCTAAAAAACTAGATCAAATTTGCACGAAAAGATTTAGTTAAAGAGTGCTTTTATATCTTCTCAAAAATGTTTTGTTGTCCATAAATTGTTGGAGGATATGAAATAATATAAAAGTGGCTAAGATTAAGCCACACATGTAAATAGATGAAGATAAATGCTAACAAAAATATTAAGGTCCTTAATTAATTTCCTAGAATATATTTGGGACATCAAATTATGGGACCCAAGTCTTAAGTTCTAGGGCATGTTATCCATCTTAATACACATGCACTCACATGGATTTCCAACACCCACCTTTAGGGTCCTCTACTACTCCTAGAGCCTCTCTCTCTCTCCCTCTCTACCACCTCATCAATTAAGACACTCTGGATTATTCCTTCTCTTCTCCCTTCACAAATGCAATGAATATACTAAAGAAGTAATGGGATTATTGGCATGGGCTACTTTCATTACCTAGCTACTATAGGTTTAGCTCACATGGAAGTTGGAACCCATTCATGATCATATATTAAGATGATTAAGTTACTAGATACTTGTGTTGATGTTTGGATTAGCATAGGGTGGAAGTAAAATCTTAATTTATGTTTAGGATAAGGGTCATGTGATTATACATCATAGTTCATGAGCCACATATTTTCGTGTAAGGTCGACCAGCCAGGATCTTTGTGGTTTAATTAAAAAAATGTTTATATTAATTGTGGAACATGTTCTAACATGAATGAGTATTCAACTTATTAATTGATGTAGGGCGGAAAACTTAGCTGATTGATGAAGCAACCCCAACTCTAACAAATCGTTCATGCATCTTCTTTATTGAATAAATTAATCATAAACTAGAAATTCACAAGATATTGTTGGAAGGTCCACTCCACTCGGCCAAACCGAGTGGACTTGGTCCAAATAGGAATCCTACTACAACTAGGATTCCTTAGGTATTAGGATTATAGTTTAGATTAGTTTAGGATTAGTTTAGATAAGTTTTGATAACTTAAAACTCTTCATCATGTAAACCTATATAAGGAGATCATACACAATGTAATATACAAGTTGTAGTGTTAATAAACAAGGTATTTACCTATCTCTCTATCTCTCTCACAACAACAACAAGCTCACCGATCTTCATCTCTCGGCTTCAACCGAGACTGTCATCATCAACCCTCGGTTATAACCGAGAGCTCAACTCATCTCCCTCTCTCTCGGTTATACCCGAGCTTCATCACTCTCGGCCTCACCGAGAGTTGTCATACACTCTCTCGGTTATAGCCGAGACTAGCAACTCTCTCAATCTCCCTCTCGGTTATCAACCGAGAAGATCATCACTTTCACCTACACTCGGTCATACTCGAGTGAGTTTAATAATCAAAGGTTTAACCTTTTCACATGGTATAAGAGCCTTCAAATTTTTTTCTCTTGAATCATGACTACTCCCGAAACTTCGGAAACTTCTCAACTTCACACTAATCTCAATAGTGGGCCGTTTGATGTTCACCATTCGGATTCTCCTACTACTATCCTTATTACACCGCTTCTTACGGGTGATAATTACTCATCATGGTCTCGAGGTATGTCAAAAGCTTTAAGAGCAAAAGGCAAACTAGGTTTCGTAGACGGAAGCATCGATAAACCCACCGATCCTAATGAATTAGAACAATGGGGACGATGTAATGATCTCGTTTCTAGTTGGCTTATTAATTCGGTAGATCCACCTCTTCGATCTTCTATATTATATGATGAGACGGCATCCGATATATGGAAGAATCTTTTTGATCGATTCCATCAAACCAATGCTCCTAAAATCTTTCAATTAAAGAGAGCTATTTCTTGTCTCAAACAAGGGAATTTAGACGTTTCTACGTATTTTACACACCTCAAGGCTCTTCAAGATGAACTCAATTCCTTGCTAATCACCGAGCCTTGTATATGTGGACATGGTCGCTCTTTGGTTGAAAGAACCAACCAAGATAGAGCCATGGAATTTCTTCAAGGTCTTAATGACCGGTTCTCATCAATTCGGAGTCAAATTTTATTGATTGAACCCTTCCCTTCAATTCTTCGAATACATTCACTTATCAAGCAAGAAGAGGTTCAACAAAATCTCGTTACTCCTATGAATGTTGACTCAAACACTGCTGCCCTTGCCGTTGGTTCCAACGATTACTCACATAACCGATTCAACGGTTCCGATAAACAACGTACTAAACGTCCTCGACCCTTTTGCGAAAATTGCAAAATTCATGGACATGATGTTTCCTCATGCTACAAATTACATGGGTATCCACCCAACTATGGTCAACGTGGAAGAAACCGAACACGACAAGATGCCGTGACTGCCTCGGTTATGGACAACAATGGTTCGGCCATGAACCATATCAACAGTTCGGCCATGAACAATTCGAGGGTGCCTGCAGCGTCAACTTTTACTAATGAGCAATATCAAGGTATTTTAGCATTATTGGACCGAAATAGGCAACCAACCGACAACTCTACCGGCACCAACAAGGATCCCTTCATCAATCTCACAGGTAAGTACTCTTCTTCTTCTCATCCTCCATGGGTTATTGACTCGGGAGCGGCTAAACATATTTGTTCCAATCTTTCAAGATTCTCTTCTTATTCCCTTGCACCACCGGATTTATACGTCCGATTACCGGACGATTCCCGAGTCAAGGTTGATCATATTGGTACCATCTATTTTTCAAATAGATTTTATTTAAAGGATGTTCTTCACATCCCTTCTTTCCAATTTAATCTCATATCTATATCTCAGATTTCTAAATCACTTCGTTGTACCGTCCTATTTGACCGTGATTTGTGTCTTTTCCAGGACCGAAAAACGAAGACGGAGATTGGGCATGGTAGTCTTCATGACGACCTTTATTTCCTTCGCACGGAGCGTCCCATCCTTTCAGTTTCAAATCTAGTTCGAGATAATTCTAGTCATGAGTCTTTTGTTTTATGGCATTGCCGTCTTGGCCACCCTTCTTTTTCACGTTTTCAATATTTTAATTCTAGACTTCCATGTATGAATTTTAATTTTTTATCGAATAAAGTGCCGTGCGAATTATGTCCTCTTTCCAAACAAAGTCGCTTACCTTTTCCAAATAGTACTACTACTTCTTCACATATTTTTGACATAGTACATATGGATTTATGGGGTCCTTTTCCGGTTCCCTCCACCTCCGGGTGTCGTTATTTTTTGACCCTCGTTGACGACTTTTCACGTTGCACTTGGATATTTCTCATGAGTTCCAAATCGGACTCAAATACGTTAATTATGAATTTTTCTAATTACGTTAACACGCAATTCAATTGCAATATTAAGACAATTCGTTCGGATAACGGTTCCGAATTTATGAATAATTCTTTACAACATTGGTTTCTTGAAAAAGGAATTTCCCACCAACGTAGTTGTACCTATACACCTCAACAAAACGGAGTTGTTGAGCGCAAACACCGTCACATTCTTGAAGTGGCACGTTCTTTACGCCTTCAAGCTCATCTCCCGCTTTACTTTTGGGGAGAGTGCGTTCTAACCGCCGTCTATCTCATTAACAAGTTACCTACACCTATCCTTGATGGAAAATCACCTCATGAAGTCCTCATGGGTTCTCCTCCAAATCTTTCACACTTACGTGTATTCGGTTGTCTTTGTTACGCCCGAATCCCTTTGGTCAACACCAAGATGGACGCTCGTTCCTCCGCCGGTATCTTCCTTGGTTATCCTAATGGACAAAAGGGTTATCGAATTTATGATATCTCCACACGACGTATATATACTTCTCGTGATGTGACCTTTTTTGAAAATCGTTTCCCGATGTCATCCTAACCGACGGACAAACCGTCTAGCTCGCGTCCGACACCTTTCATCTCCATCGACGACGACGACACATTCGAGTTTCCGGCAACCGATAAAACTCAATCCATATCACCGCCGGACAGCAGCAGTTTCACCGATGAATCTACTGTTGCTGTTCCGGCGAGTCTGGATTCGGGACAGGGGGTGCCTTCAGACACCCCCGATGACCCGACTACAAGCCCTGTTCGCACAGGACCGTCTTCCCCATCAGGAGTGCCTTCAGCAGACCGTGATGGGGATCCCGTCTCTAGTGTGCCTCCAGCACAGTCTACTCCTCCGACGAGCAATGACTCCTCATTGCCGAACCCCTCATCCGACGACAAGAGCTCCGACACCGTCGTTGCCGATTCCGGCCGACCAGTCCGGTCCCGCCGCCCACCTAGTCACCTTGATGATTATGTGTGTTCCAATACAAGCACTATAAAATATCCTCTTGAAAACTACTTTTCCATTAATTCGTTTTCAAATTCTCATCAACAATTTCTCTCTTCGGTATTATCAACTACCGAACCAACCTCTTTCACTCAAGCAATGAAGTCCCCTCATTGGAAAGAGGCGATGGCCAAGGAAATCTCAGCCTTGGAAGAAAATAAAACCTGGACAATCACTGTTTTACCACCCGGTAAAAAGCCCATCGGTTGTAAATGGGTGTATAAAATTAAATTCAAATCCGATGGTTCTATAGAACGATATAAAGCCCGCTTAGTAGCCGAAGGCTACACCCAAATCGAGGGGTTGGATTATAATTAATGACACTTTTGCTCCAGTTGCTAAATTAGTAACCGTTCGTGTCCTTCTTTCAATTGCCGCCATTAAAGGTTGGAATCTCCATCAATTGGATGTCAATAACGCCTTTCTTCAAGGCGACCTCGATGAAGAGGTTTACATGAAATTACCCCCCGGTTTTTCATCTCAGGGGGAGTCTAAAGTATGTCGTCTCCATAAATCTCTTTATGGTCTCAAACAAGCCTCCCGGCAATGGTTTTTCAAATTTTCCTCCGTTCTCATCGAACGTGGCTTTTCTCAGTCTAAAAGTGACTATTCTCTTTTCACCTTTAGATCTCACTCCACTCAAATTTATGTCCTTGTCTATGTTGACGACATAATTATCACAGGAAATAATGATCATGCTATTTTCCAGTTAAAAATATTCCTAAATAAAGCTTTTTCACTAAAAGATCTGGGCCGTCTACAGTATTTCCTTGGTATCGAAGTATCTCGCTCATCACAAGGCATTTTTCTATGTCAAAGGAAATATGCTCTTGATATTTTGAAAGATTCTGGACTCACCGCTGCACGTCCTTCTGAGTTTCCCATGGAACAAAAACTCCGTCTCAGTCCCACCGACGGTACACCTTTACCAGATCCGTCAGTTTACCGTCGTCTCATAGGAAGATTACTTTATCTAACGGTTACACGGCCAGACATCACCTTCGCTGTAAACAACCTCAGTCAATTCATGCAAACACCTAGCCAAGTACACTTAGACGCAGCTCACCGCGTTCTACGATACTTGAAGGGTACTCTTGATAAAGGAGTTTTCTTATCCGCAGACAGCTCTCTCCATATTACAGGATACTGTGATTCAGCTTGGGCTGGCTGTCCTTCCACCCGTAGATCCACTACTGGATACTTCACAATGTTGGGATCCAGCCCTCTCTCCTGGAAATCAAAAAAGCAACCCACAGTTGCCAAATCTTCGGCAGAAGCAGAATATCGAGCTTTAGCCATCCTCACATGCGAATTACAATGGCTCAAGTATTTACTACTTGATTTTGGAATCGACCACTCTGACCCGATGACAGTTTACTGTGACAATCGGGCCGCTCTTCACATTGCTGATAATCCCGTCTTCCACGAACGTACAAAACACATTGAGATAGATTGCCACATCGTTCGTGAAAAGATTAAAGACAACGTCATTGCCACGCGCTTCACCAGTACAGAAAATCAGTTAGCGGATATCTTCACAAAGCCACTTGGGGCAGAACCGTTCAAGAACATAATTGGCAAGTTAGGCGTTACTTCCATTCCCGCTCTAACTTGAGGGGGAGTGTTGGAAGGTCCACTCCACTCGGCCAAACCGAGTGGACTTGGTCCAAATAGGAATCCTACTACAACTAGGATTCCTTAGGTATTAGGATTATAGTTTAGATTAGTTTAGGATTAGTTTAGATAAGTTTTGATAACTTAAAACTCTTCATCATGTAAACCTATATAAGGAGATCATACACAATGTAATATACAAGTTGTAGTGTTAATAAACAAGGTATTTACCTATCTCTCTATCTCTCTCACAACAACAACAAGCTCACCGATCTTCATCTCTCGGCTTCAACCGAGACTGTCATCATCAACCCTCGGTTATAACCGAGAGCTCAACTCATCTCCCTCTCTCTCGGTTATACCCGAGCTTCATCACTCTCGGCCTCACCGAGAGTTGTCATACACTCTCTCGGTTATAGCCGAGACTAGCAACTCTCTCAATCTCCCTCTCGGTTATCAACCGAGAAGATCATCACTTTCACCTACACTCGGTCATACTCGAGTGAGTTTAATAATCAAAGGTTTAACCTTTTCACATGCCCTTTTAAAAATTTATAATACAAATCTACCTGAGTATAATTCCCTTTGGTTAGGATGATAACATGTTTGCCGTTTCGAAAATAAAACCTAAATCTACTTACCAGAAATCCAGAATCCGCACAAGATCAATCTCACCCCTATATATACACACACACACACACACGAATACTAGTCTTCAAAAGTAATACTGTTATTAGGACATAACTGATAAGTTGAAGGCCAACAACCCATTGTCCTTCGAAAGGAAATGTGTTTTTTTGCATAATGTAGTTGAATTCCCCTTTAACCCAACTATCCAAAGTAAATGAGGAGATGGGCCAAGTCCTATTCTAAGTATAAGACTAGTAAGACAACAGCATCCCCCATCTATATATCTACTCATTCATATTCCAAAAATTCCCATGTAAATACAAATTTGCAACCTTATATTTATGGACTCCCCTTCTCTGTCCCTAAAGGAAGGACATGGGGTATTTAGGGGGTATCCTTGGCTAGAATGAGACATGAATGAATTTCACATGGAAGGGAAAAGTTTTCTTACATATAGAAAGCTAGTCTTAAAGATTTCCCACTTCTCCCAAATCTTAAAACAAGTACGTTAGATTTGATCTCATAAAAGAAAAAAAGTAGGTTAGATTTGGTTGGAAATATCAGACCTCATTTTACTCAAATTTATAAATAGTGTTTTTTGAGCTTATCCCTTTAAAATTAATTAGTAATTGAGTTTGTCCCCTTGAATTTAGAATTTTTGTCAAAACTACTAAGGACGTGTTTGACATGTAATAATAAAGTCATAAATTAAATAACATATAAACTAAATCAATATTTACTAATATATTCCCGACCAAATCAAACAATAAAGTAAAGTGGAATCTCTACTGGGAATTATATTGAAGAACAATTGCTCTTGATAATCACAATTATTTCACGTACGTCAAATATAACTTTTGTACTTTTGTCAATAATAGTAAGTCTAAGGGGGTAAACTCAATTACCTATCATTAAAGGGGGTAAACTCAATTACCTATCATTAAAGGGGGTAAACTCAATTACCAATTAGTGACGAGGGGGTAAGCTCAAAAAACCCTTATAAATAACATCATGTATTCACGAGGAATAACATCATTTGTTTTACTTGCACGTGAAGGTTCACAAAATTTATGAAGCACGTAAAAACTTACAAGATACCCTATCGTGGTGAACGAAAAATGAAAACTGACGTTTTCTTTTTGAGATAAACCAGAATTTCATTCATATAAGGAATATAATCCAACAAATTACTGGTTTTGATAGTTTTGAATCCTTTGAGTATAACATGAATTTACTAAAGTAAATAACAACACGAAACTCATAAAAGTAAAGACAACATGAAGGAAAAGGTGTGCAAGATTGCAAAAATAAAATAAAAAGACCCTAAAGATCACAAATTAAAGATCCTAAAGATCACGAAGGAGACCCTAAAGGTCGTGAATTTTATTATACTTAATTATATGTAATCAGGATTTGTGCCTTGATACTCGAGTAAGTTGAGAAATCCTAGCCGCACAAATTGCAGGCACTCGAATCCTTCTTCCTCGACCTTCAACTTTCGTATGACGATCTTTGGTTGAAGTCCTTTTTGTTGTTGTTGTTGTCGTCTATGTTACCACCGACATCTCCATCGGTAAAATTTCTCCTTATTCTGTTTGGTGATTTGGTGTTGAGTTAATGAACTTCTCATACAAAGAGAGAGAGAGAGAGAGAGAGATTTGTTTTCTGGACCAACAATTACAATTACAACAAAAATATATGAGAATCAGATCCGAAAATAACACACTAGTAGTAGGAAAGAAAATCGAACATCAAAAATGATTTGCTCTGTTTCTAGAACGGTTTTCTCTCTCTCTCTCTGGAGCTGACAGTTATTGGTGCCATGACTGCCTAACTTTTACATGTTAGTGGCACATGCTAGGTTTGACACGGGACCCCACGATGTCACATGTGAAAAATATGTTGATGTGTGCCTATTGTGATCTCATGTTGAGTTTTCTTTAAATATTACTAATAAAAACATCATAGGGTGGACCTTGTGTTTTTGTGTTAGATTTCATGAAAGTACCGGTGGGATCCAATTTTGTTGAACCACATGGCTAACATTATTTGTCATGTACTTAACAAGTAGAATAATGATGAGTGAAATAGTTCGATTGAATCATTAACTTATGCGTTCAAAGTTCAAACTATACTCATGAGTACATACATGTATGTGTTTATCGGGACATTAATACCACACCCAATGTTATTTGTGGTTCTTCCAAGATGAGTATGTAGGAGTCTATTTTTTATGGCTTTTCAGAAAAGCAGGTGGACAAATTTTCATTTCTCTCTCTCTTTTTTGTCCCTTGGTAAAACATGAACTTATCCACACCTCCCTCCCTGCTCTTCTAATTATTTGAGGATAAGAATGCCACCTCCATCACTCACTACTACTAGCCTAGTAGTACTTTAGTTAAGCATCACCCCAACCATCATCACTGGCTCACCTAAGTAAGCACTTTAAATTTTCATTTCTCTCTCTCTTTTTTGTCCCTTGGTAAAACATGAACTTATCCACACCTCCCTCCCTGCTCTTCTAATTATTTGAGGATAAGAATGCCACCTCCATCACTCACTACTACTAGCCTAGTAGTACTTTAGTTAAGTTTATACATCTCCATCTCCATCCATATAGGTGCATGAAACACACAAGTAGTGGATTTGAGATCAAGTAGTAATCTATGTACATAACATCCATCATTCACTAATTGTACGAAGAAAAATCAAAATTAGGGTCGATAATATCTGCAAGAAAACAATTAAAGTCCGAAGAAAAGTATGGGTGGTCCAGAATGAGAAGAATGATTGTCGCTACCTCCACTAAGAATTGGAGAAGCTCCCACACTACTACCCCCTTTCTTTCTTTTGGGTATCCGGTCGTGTAAAGCGACACTTACCCATTTCCATGTGTGGATGACTCTTTTGACACGTGTTTACAACTATTTCATATACATCCAAGTAGTCCGCCAACTAGCTCCACTCGAACCTTTCGAAAAGATGGGTTGTTGATTTCTGACCCGTTGTCAATTTTCTCATATAAACTCAAATCTAAGACAGTCTAGAATGCAGACGTGTTCCGGTAGATTTGGTTATTTCTTTCTCTCTAACCAAATGTCACCGGAATATTTATCTTAGGTCCGACTGGGGGGTCGGGGGGGAAGGCAATGGATGATGGGCATGTGGACTAGAAGAAAGTAGGTGATCACATGGGAACGATACATGTAATATTGTGAGAAGGTAGGGTACGCCCTCTCTTTTCAATTATTACAACACATATGGAAGCCAAGGGTGGGGGAAACCTCCAAACTCAAAGTAGCAGAAGATCAACCCCTCCCTCAAACCCAATTCCAAACTAGTATTCAAATAAAAAGACAAGGTCGTCCAACTGGTTCCTCCTCCATTCATTCATTCATTCATTCATTCATTCATTTATTCATTTGTTGTTGTTAAGATAAGGTTAGTTGGGTGATTAATGACAACACTTCACGTGAATATTTTAAGTACTCACTACTGAGTACTACTTAACATCACCACCCCTATTAATTAACACACTTAAAAATAAAACACTCATCACCCGCCCACACCACCTCATATCATTCCTTCACACATTTTTCTTCAACTCTTTATACCACACCACCCACCTTCTTTGATTTGTCTCCCGGTCCCGACCCTCCACCACCACCACCTTCTTAAATGAGGAAGAACAAGAAAAGCTAAGGCAGACTCAACCAAAATTGTTATGTTGTCTTGCTACCCCTTTTGTTGTAGTGAATAAAAAATCATGACTCCTACCTAGAGTCTACCTTAGATCTCTCCCATCCAAGGGCCTCAAATCAATCCCCCACAAATAAATGGGTGGGTCAGTGGGCCCAAAACAATTGTTAGGTCTCCATCCTATTATTTTATTTTTATTTTTATTTTTGTGATGAACAGGTCTCCACCCTCTTTTTTTTTTTAAAAGAAATGGTCTCCACCCTATTCAAACCTCTTTTTTTTTTGTAGTTGTTGAACTGCCACCCTATTCAAACCTCAAAAAAAGAGAGTATGAAAGATAAACTACAGACAATTTCAAAAAAGATAAACGAGAGAGGGGAAAAAAAGATGTGTATACATACAAATTACAATAAATACAGTGATGAGATTTAAGAAAAGAAAAGTGGAGAGAGGATAATGTCCAAGAAGAAGAAGAAAAAGAGGTTTAACCTAATAATAATAGTAGGAAATAATACTACAGTAGTATTATTAGGAGGGAGGGAGGGGGGGAATGGGGGGGATCCCTAGGCCGCTATAATTGAGGAGGAGGAGGAGGAGTTGGGGAGAGGAGAAGGTGGGTGACAAGTGTCATGGTTCTTATTTGCATTTCCATAGCTGCTATGTAATCACTTGTTTCTTCTAGTAGATCAGGAAATGATATTCCTCCTCCTTTACTACAACCTGGTACTAACCCACCTAATACCCTAACCTTCTTTTCCAACCCCCCCAATAATAATACCCTCCTCCTCCTCCTCCTCCTCCTATTACTTTTCTTCTTCTTCTTCTCTCTACCATCACCACCAACAATATTCTTCTTCTTCTTCAGTTTCAGATTCACACGTTTATTACTACTACTACTACTAGTTAGAATAGCTCTACTCCATCTTGTTCTTCCTTTTGCTGCAAAAGCCAAAGCTCTATCTGCCGCTTCACGAACCACACGCCCCCTAGCCTTCGTCTGAGGAGGAGGAGAATTTGAACTCCGGCCAACTCTACGGAGTGCTTCTAGAAGCTTTGATGAGTAGATCCTTTGCTCCGATTCAGTTCTCCATTTCGTTGTTGTTGTTAATTGATTCTGGTGGTTAAGGTTGTTACGTTTTCTCTTGTTTTTTGACTCCCTTGATATCATTTCGGGTGTAGTTGAAGAATCAAGATTCAGAACAACAATTGATGATGATGATGATGATGAAGACATCAAAAGAGAGAGAGAGAGAGAGAGAGAGAGAGAGAGAGAGAGAAGAAACTAATAACTAATTTTTGATTAAGAATCCCCCCACCAAAAGTTTGTATTCTCAATCCTCCACTTGTATGTATCTAGGTAGGTAGGTAGGTAGCTAGAATAGATATTCTCCTCTCTGTTACAAAGAAACAAAATAAAAGAAACAAGGATATTCATCAGATGCCAAAGACGAACATACAAATATTATACTTACTGAATCTAATAATCAAACCAACTTAAATTCAATCTAATAATAAATGATGATTTCTCATTCAGATTGAAAGAAGAAAAAGTTCTAATTACCTATATACACTACGAAAGCATATAGTGTTTACCACTTAATTTCTCTCTTTATATATATGTATAGGAAGATTATGAGCAAAACTCCTTGTGTTGGGCTTATTATTAGTATTAGGTAGGAGAAAGAAAGAAGAATGGTGTTGAGTTTAGGTAGAGAGAGAGAGAAAGTGAAATGAAGGACTAATAGACTAGAGAGAGAGAAGATAGTTGGGAGGAGAGTCCAACCCCATTTAAAGCAATAACACAAGAGCACGTGTGAGGTCGCTTCAGTTCCCCAACCCCCCTCCCTCCTCTTCATTAGTACTACGTAGTATTACTATTTCGTAGACGGAGGTTTTTGGCTGCAAATCTATCACTCTAGTGTGTGTAAAGCAATAATAAAAACGATAATACAAATACTCTCTCTCTCTCTCTCACTATTTTCACAGCTACAAGTCAACTTGGAACGACGACCGTCAGATCTACACATCAGATCCAATACAGCTGTCAGATATTTCTCCTTTTTTATTACACTTTTTTGCATCACGGTTGATGCACATGGCCACGCCCCATTCCCTCACTTATTTCCCGGCTCTCTAAGTAGTAGCTACAATAGTATAGTATAGACCGGTGCCAAGTTATTAAGCTCAAATACTCTTTCAACAAAAAACAAAAGTTACTAACCACATACCATAGGCATAGGGTAAAAAACTAAAACACCCAGTGTTCCGGTCCGCCCTCCCAAGCTCTCAGACTAAATAACTCATGTAGTTCACCCAATGGGACAAGGTTTGTCACGTTCTATGCTTTAGAAGTTGCTCGTATTGTGTGATCTCTATTTTTACTACTTCACACATGTACAAAGATTTATTTTTTACCAAGGCTCCATGAGACTATCACAAGATTGAGCTTGCAGTCTACTTCTTATTGATTTTCATGAATTCAGGTATCTATGACGAGTTTTAAGTCTAGGTTTTTTTTTTCTTCTTGTCTGAACATTAACCAAAATCTCGTGGCATTCAAAAGAACCCTAGTTTGATTTACAATTGAACACTTCAATTCAAAGGTGGCCGGTCTTGAAGCATAAAGAAATCTAGGGGATGAAGGTTTTTGTACTAACACCAATCCAAGAAAGGACAAGGGTGGTGGACCTGTTGTTTGTCATATAAGGAAAAAGGTTAAATTGGTAATTGAAGAAAAGAAAAAAAGGAGGTTGAATGAAAGCTATCTAGGTTTGGCTATTTCCCCCTTTTCCCAACTGAAGTTTCAGCTTGTTAGGAAAAATGTTGTTGTAGCATTCAACTTTAAAACGTAGTAGTATTACATTTAGTTGGTACAGTCAAACATTATCATGTAAGGTGTTGTGGGTACAAGATTTTATACCAAAGTTTTGATATCGACATCACTTCAATATACTTGTGAGCGCACCATACGAAAATGAATTTTCTTTTATACCTAGGTAGAATTTTACCACATTAAAAACATAGTCATTTATCTGATATAGGTATTTATGGCTCACAGATGATTTACAACTTATAATATCCATAGGAGGAGATACATCTTATTTTGCAAGTAGTTGATGAATTTATTTCAACAAAAAAAAAAAAAAAGTAGTTCATGAATTTTGATCTTTAGATTCTTTTTTCAAGGTTTGGCTTATCAAGAAATTTTCTTTAATATTAAGGTGTTCTTTCATATTTCAACTAATCTATTAGATTGTAATCCAACTTTATAATATTTAGGGCTTAGCTTCCATTTATTGGCTATGTCATAGGCAGTAGATCCAACTTTAACTTTTATATATTCGTCAAAATGATTAATGTTAGATGATGCAACAAAAAGAACTTGAAAAAAATTATTAAACTTGCATGTGATTCAATTTCTTCATTTTACTTGTCCTTAAAATTTTCCTTTTGGCAAGAATAGTAAACTGGTTTAATGATCTAAAATTGCTTATACTTCAATTTTAAGTATATTATCACAATGATTGTTGTCTATTTTCATTTTAATACTATGAATTATGAACTACTGCTGTATAATATGGAGGGGGGCGGGCTCCTAACAGTGTAACCTAATAGTACTAGTATTTTTTTCGGAATTTTCGTTATATTATTTATCTAAACGCAATATATCCTAAAAAAATATATAAAGTTGACTTACTGATATTTGATTGTACGCCTTTCCACGGTGAGGATTCAATGTCATCTTGACGATTTAACTTGGTAGTCCATTTCATCACTTGTCCCTGTGACAATAGCAAAACTCCTTCAGAAATTTGTATATAGTTTTAAGCATTCAGATTAACTATGATGTTAAAACTGTAATACTGTATCTGTCGAAGTTTTTCGATGTGAAAAATAAGTAAAGATAAAAGGCCTTGACAGATAAATCACTAAAACCTTGATTATAAATATGGTAGGCCAAAGAGTTTGCCTCCTTATGTGGGACATGATTAATCGCCATAAAAGAAGGACTAATAAATATTATTTGAAAGAATTCATCTGCTGAAATTATTAGTATAAGACTTTCACACTTCTTCATATACATTTTTAAAAGGATAGTTGAGAAAACTATCAATAGTTATTCGTTCTAACATAAAAATAGTGGTTATAATATGTTTTTTTTTCTTTGAATTAGTACTATGACCAAGTATCAAGAACAAAAACTTTGCAGTTCATTCATATTATAGTGACTTCTTTTACACAATAACTAACAAAAGTATTGTGCAAGTAGAAGATTATTTCCTACAATATCAGGTCTTCAACAAAAAAAATGTAACTAAAAAATATTTTTCAGCATTTCAGCGTCATCTGCTACCTAGGTGAGTTGAACTTAAAATTCAATAATCAATGAAACAGAGGTCAAATAGTTAGGTTTCTTGGGACTCTTGAGGAAGTAGAAATTTGAATTTATTTAGTTTTTTTATGTAATCACATTCACAGAGAAAACGAAATTCTGTACTTCGATAAATTACTGAATAATTTTTTCAACCTTCTCTCTTCTTCTGTTAAGTTATAAATTAGTACTTATTAATTGTCGATTCTTATTCATGCTTAGCCTCAACAATGGTGAGCACCTTTAGAGAGTCAAAAAGCATTGCTTAGTGCTCTTTTTTACCCTACTATTATAATAAGAAAGCACTTGAGTTGTCTTTAGTTCATCAACCCCTAACATGGGTTTGTTTTATGCATTTCTGGTCTTTCTTCTAGTGATTGATTATAGTTCATCAGTGCTAGGTCTAATTTGACTGCTAACGCATGTACTTTTGCTTCATTTGACGCCGATCCTGGTTATTTTGTGATTGGCACTATCAGACTTATTCAATTTTTAGTCGTTGAGGTCATTGAATCCTTATACTGTGTATTTTATATAACTTGCTTCAAAACTTATATGTTTAATCCAAGGAAGATATTTGAATCTATTTAGATATTGTAAATATATAGTTTAATTTTCTTTTGGGTGGATTAAGAGCTAAGCTGTTTCTCACGAACGATAAACAACATTAATTATTGATGTTGAGGACTTACCCGAAGACGATGATGACTACACGCAGCTGCACATGCATTTGTCACTGGTCAGACATCACAATTCTTCTCACTCCTTGTTCACATGATAGAGATATGAAAATTATGACGGAAAATTCATTTTCAACCAATAAGCAAAAACTTGTTATTACTGATAATCTGTTAGTGACATAAAAACTTAGCTGACATAGAAGCAGTTTGCTTTGAAGGATCCTGCTTTCCTGCTAATATACATTATCTTGACATGCTCTGGGAGTTAGGGTTGTTTCATACTTTATAGAGTACAAATGAAAAAGTTCAACAATAATATTATTTAAAAACAGATTGTCACACAAAATAGGGAGTATTTCATGGATATGAAATTTCTAATATTTTGAATGATCGTCTAAAGAGGATGCTTGAGAAGTACTATATAAGTAGATTAGGAGGATGTCCAAATCTTTTCCTTTTCTCGAAAGCAATAGTTTCATGCCTTCTGCTTTCATGTTCGGGAAAAAGAATACGAAATAGTTACAAAATTGGATTTATCAAATGGTGATACAGATGAGAGAAATCTTAAACGTAAGAAGTTTTAAAATATACTAGAAGAAAAGAATTGACCGTGTTTTAGTCATTTTTCATTTTCTATGAAATCATTTATCAGCATAATGTACAAACAGAACACATGAAGTCTACTTTTAGCGACAATTGGACGACTTATACAGAAAGAGAAGGGAGGTTAGAGGTGCATCCTGAAGCACTTGAACTTGGCTCTCACGATAAATACAGATCACCATCATTGAGACATTGATAACCTATAGTGATTCAAAAGTTGGACGGAAAAGAAATGTACAGTGAATTACTCAAGCAAATCAAAGCAGGACTTGATTTGAAAATGTGTATAACTATGGTTAGCCTAGAGAGAAGTTTCTATATAATATATGATGAATTAGCTTCGAGCTGATTTGTTTTGTAACCCAACCATTTCAAAGGAGAGTCCGTGTCTTCTGCACAACTCAGATATTCAATAAGGATGAATTGCTAGTCGATGCACCGGTTATAAGGACAGTCATGTGTCATATAGAGGTTGGATATATAGTAGAACTCCTTTCATCTCGAACTACAGGTTCTTAAAGCCGTTTTAGTAAATATGCTAGGGAACCAACAAAGCTAAGAACAAGAACGATACTGGAAAATAACCTCCAAACACGAAAGATGCATAATTTCATAAAATTGTCTTAACATTCCTGGTGGTTTATCGTACACAAGTGAAAGAGACTTACCGTTTCCCGCTTCTAGAAGTCCAGAATCTCCAGAAGGCTCCAAAAGCTGCATTAACGATGCATGAAAAACTGCTTTTCCTGATATATGATATATTTGGATCATTTAGAGGCGTTGTATGGATATAAATAATAGTTTTTATTTTAATAATCTTAATCACTTTATAAAATGATTAAAAGAAAACTAGACCATGGTACACTGATAAGGATGACCGTGCAGCCACTTGAAGCAAAATCAGTAGTTTTTCTCTATTAAATTTATTGTCAGAGAAAGAAACAAACTTAACATTATCCTTGAGAAAAAACTTTACTTTACTAACAACAGTTTATTAGCTCAGAATTAAATGCAGCGCCAGGTCCAGCAAGTTCTCCAGTGGACTATCAAAATGCGGACCAGACTTGAGCAGTTCTTCGTCGTTGTTCAATGCAAGGCACTAGTGACTGATGCGTGAAATATATATAGTATCCCAAACTACATACTATTCCGACCAGAAACAGCACCACCGGCACCAAGTATGTCTTCAATAGAGATGTTTCCTATGTCTTTCTTGATGAATGATGGACCAGCTTGTGCTAAAGTCTCTTCTGGTAATGAAGTTGTCACAGCTATACATCTGCATAAACATGGGTAAAGATAACGTAATTACCAGAAAAGATATTAAAGCGACCCATAAAGGTCAGAGGAATCTCACCTCATCTGTGCAGCTTTTGCTGCTTGAACTCCAGCAAGTGCATCTTCAATTACAATACACTGAAAATAACGTAATTATCAGAAAATAGGAAACCGGGTCGTAAGATTCACCAAAGAGTTAACAGAACCTTATGCTGCTAGGATTCATGGATGTGGCACAATGGCACGACGCCACCATTGTAGCATTCGTTGTTACAACTTACAACGGTCATATTCAGCTATTCAGTGTTGACTGACAAAAAACTTAACAGTTGGAGACAAACTAGAAACCCTAAACAAATCCCACACTACAGAGAGGCCACATTTTACAAACTACAGGGGTAAAGAAAGAAAAACTCGAGAAGATGAATTCATTAGCAGATAAAAGCTTCGGCACTAGTGGATGACTGTTTTAGTAAGAACAAATTCCAGAAAAAACATATCACAGTAGTAAGTTCTACTTAGTATAATCTCACTACAGAGTGAGAGAGCAATCAAGTGGCCAGCACCAGCACTAGAATATTGGCAGAAGTAATATCGAACGTCAGGTCGGCATTGACCCAAATGAGTGAGTTGTAAGAACATAAGCCTCAAGCCCCAGAGTTGAGGAAAGGGCTCACCTTAAGTGATTTCTTTGATTAACCGTTCCTTAGTATGTTAGGTATGGCTACCCCATTTAAGCAAATAGGTCAAGGCCAATCTCTCGCGCATCCTATTTTATTTTAAGAGATGGAATTGTCTCAGACTCATCAACAAAATGTCTGAGGCCACGAGTGATACCTTTTGACCTTCGGGTTCAGGGTTAGTAAGGGGTAGCATGATTTTGACTCTTTCAAAAATAAGAAGACCACGGATACTACCTCATATCAGAGGAAAGGTTTTGATCACGAAACTTGGAGTTGTTGATTACAACTCTGATGATAGGAATATGCTTATCCCCTAGTTAGTCTACCTCAGAAGGGGGTACATTCAAGCTCTTCGATGCAGCTAGAAAAATATCAGGAGCTGGTTTCAAATTCTCAAATGCATCTGCTGATACAATGACATCAAACCTGAAATAATATGAGAGAAACAACACCTAAAGCAAATGAAGATTAACAGTATGAAGAAAGAAGAAAAACAATGTAACTTTTGAATTTTTTATGCAGCAATGTACATTCATTCAGGTATGGTGACTCGGCAAGTTGTTAGCCCGTTCTTTGGCTAGATGGACCACAAATTACAAATTCTACCACATAGTGTGACCAAGAAATTAAAGTTGGTGGCGGACGTGCCTAACCTAGTTTTTCTGTTTTACGACCAGTCCTTTACAAATAACATTCATTCTGATTTTAGTTGCATTGCCTCACTAAATACATAAGCAAAGGAAACCACACAGTTATTTGGCTTACATTGACAAGGGTAAACCAGCAGCAGCTAAATTTGCATCAACCTTGATCCGATCAGCACTTGAAGCAACAGCAACTTTGAGCCCGATTCTTTTGCACTGACGCAAATAACACTCTCTCAACTTAATGCACTAAAGTCATATGTCCATACAACTAAAGGAACATCTATTTATCTAACCTCGGTAATGAGTTCAAGTGCACCAGGAAACCCTATTCCAGAATTTGGTTTAGCATACTGCAGGTAACGAATAAAAATTAATACGAAATTAAAAGCAATTCCAACACTAAATGGATTTTATATGATGGGACATCATAATCAACTTTTTGTTTTATGGATTCTAATAGATAAATACAAACAATAGCTTGATTACCTTGTCTAGATATATCTCGAAAAACCTCTTTTTTGCGGCCTCAGTATTAAATCCCTTCATTCCTTTTAAACCAGCAACTCCTCCTAGAAAGTTAGCTTCCCCTGATAACCCATTTGACCAAAAAACAAATTAAAAACATTTAACCTAAAACACATATATAGATAGATAGATAGATAGAGAGAGAGAAGTGTGTGTGTGT
Source organism: Eschscholzia californica (assembly GCF_041429995.1). Lineage (NCBI taxonomy): Eukaryota > Viridiplantae > Streptophyta > Magnoliopsida > Ranunculales > Papaveraceae > Eschscholzia > Eschscholzia californica. The sequence goes on from NW_028238309.1 coordinate 158,835, forward strand.
GTGTGTGTGTGTACCAGTTCCAGTGAAGGGTGCAAATTCATCAGTTGTAACTTGGACGCCCATTTCAGCAAACAAGTGGACGGCAGCCATTCTAGAGGGCTCTTCACTGTTGCAAAGAACACCGTCCATGTCGAATAGAACAGCTGAGACCTTAATACCCCACTGATTGCCAAATGCATTTTGCTCTTCTGACTTCAAGCAAGATACCACCGTCGTCATTATTCCTCTTCTATGCCTGCGAGAAATTACTTTATGATTTGGTCTTCTGAACGATGATGATGATGATGATGGAGGAAATCGGTAAAAAAACTGTTGTGAGATCTTTGGAAAGCTGGAAATTGAGAAATTACTTGATGATGATTTCGTGTTGAACGGAGATGCTACTACTAACAATGCCATCTCTCTTTTTTTTTTTTTTTCCTTCTTGTGGCGGACTAAATTTCGCAACTCTTTAATAATAATAATAATAATATCCAAAAGAGAGAGAGTTGTATTCTGACGAAAATGCCCTTCAAGATCTGCCATCATTAATTGAGTGGTTTTTGACTGATTGCTGATCAACGTCAAGAAACTATTCATCTTCTCCGATCTAAGTAATCAAATGTAGAGATTTTAAACCATTCACATTCATGGAACTCGGCAAAGTGAATCATCATCCGATTCAGAAAGAAACTGATCTCATACCATTAGAGGTTCGTTAAGTTGTTCTTCTTGAAGATCTCTTTGCTTCATCTTCCTCCCATTTGGAATTTCAGCGATTTTGGGTTGCGTTACTTTCCGGGTGACTTCTTTGATTGATACTCCTCCCTCTTTCTTCTTTTGGCGGGAAATTTGTGATGGAGAGGAATTGGCCGAGAAATACATGGATGAAATAGAAGCGGCTAAATTCAAAGGTGACAGACTAAAACGCCCAAAACCGAAGCTACGGGTGTCGGAATTGGACGAAATTTTGAGGGATGGTGCGAAATAGCGTTCCGGTCATTCGTTGCAGCTTCGCCACAACGGACCCACTTTGAGGGGCAAATTCCATCGTTTAGGGCCTCAAAACGAACTTTTACTAGTTTTTTTCTATTTTCGGAATTGTTATCAGTTTAGGATTACTACTATTCTAGTATTTTATTTTATTAGGAGTTGCTATTGGAGTTTGACCAAGATTAGGAAACCCTAGGTCTATATAAAGAGGGCTTAGAAGTTGTTTCAGTCATTCATTCAATCAATAAAATTCAGTATTTTAGTATTCTTGTTATCAATTTCGGTTCTATAGTCTTTAGACGAAGATCTAAGACTCTTTTATTAGTTTTCCGCTGCGTCAATTTGACTTCTTCTCCAAAAGAATGAGGGATCTCTATTTATATGAGAGGCTTTCTTTTCTTTTCTTTTCTTTTCGCAAATTATATAGGCTTTCTTCTTGATACATACTATGTTGTATCTATTTTTTCCACATAATTTCGAAAAATTCTTTAAGAAGGTAAAAAAGTGCCATTGATTATGTTTTGTTAGTTTTAAAATTTCTTGCTAACTTTCGAAAGGATAGTTGATGATGAATGTTTTACGGCTCTAAACGTATTAAAGTTAACTACTATATCTTATCGACAACTATCGATATTTTAGTTACATATCATAGGCCAAAGAAATGCTATAATTCTAGTTCTTGGGTTGCTTTCCAACTACCAAAAGTCCATACAAGAACATGTTCCATTACGAAATTGATGATAACGAACACGATCTCTAACAATTATCTCACGATTATACACTCGTGAAATGAGCTTAGTTGCAGTATGACAATCTTCACAAACACGGAGATTCTTCACAATTCGAATAGTTGTTCCTGGACTTGTATTAAGAAACCCATAAGCAATTGCAAGTTTCTCGCTATGATGACAAAGAGCGGTTTCTTTCTTTTCTTCATCGATATCAAATAAGACTTCACTAGTGTTTGGGACATAACCTTCCGATTTCAACTTCTCTATAATCTCATTCAACATCAAATGGATCTCCTTCATTTGCCAGTGTGATCCATCTCCCATCACAAATTCATGAACCAAACCATTCAAATCTATCAAACTACTCCCTGGAATGGTTTTAATTCCTCTATCTTTCATCAACTTTCTTACTTCTGCAACTTCATTCCACTTACCTGCTTTTGCATAAATGTTCGATAATAGAGCATACCTACCACTATTTTGTGGTTCTAATTCGAGTAAAAGCCTCCCAACTTTCTCGCCTAATTCGATATTTCCATGAATCCTGCACCCACCTAATAGAGCTCCCCAAACAGCAGAATTGGGTTTTATAGGCATAGAATTTATGAACTCTTCGGCTTCTGTCAAATACCCCGCTCTTCCAAGGAGATCAACAACACAACAATAATGCTCGATCTTGGGCTCTATCCCATAAACTTGTTTCATGGAATTCAAGTAACTAAGTCCTTCTTCGACAAATCCAGCGTGAGCACAGGCATTTAAAACACCCACAAATGTGATCCCGTCTGGTTTAATTCTCTCATCCTCCATCTTCGAGAACAATTCAATGGCATCTTCTGCACGACCGTGCATAGCAAGTCCTCCGATCATGGCATTCCATGAAAATACTTCTTTCCGTTTCATGTTCTCGAAAACATCCCAAGCCATGTCTAAACGCCCACATTTTGCATACATATCAACCAACGACGTCCCTAAAATAGCGTCCACTGTAATTATTTTCTTTTTTATGTAAGCATGAATCCATCTACCTTGATCAAGAGCACCAACATTAGCACAAGCAGCTAAAACACTTGAAAGAAGAGATCTCCTAGGCTTAATTCCTTCAACTTGCATTTCATGGAAGACCATTAACGCCTCCTTAAACTTACCTCCTTTTATATAACCATCAATCATAGCACTCCAAGAAACATCATCTCTTTTAGGCATCTTACTAAAAATTTCTCGAGCAATTTCAATTTTCCCACATTTTGCGTAACCAGAGATCATAGCATTCCACGACCCAGTATTCTTTTTCGGCATATCATTAAACAAGTCCATAGCAGAATCAACATCTCCACATTTGAAGTACCCATCCATTAATGCATTCCAACAAACTACATCTGATTCGTCGCTCTCATCAAGCATCCTCCGTGCCTCTACTAATCGACCGCAAGATGAATACATCTGAATTCCAGCACTTCGAATAAACCCATCTCTTACAAGTCCATATTTAAGAACATGTCCATGGAGTTGAACTCCTACTTCAATTGCTTTAGTAACAGTACAAGCCTTAAACAGAGGAGGGAAGGTAAATATATTAGGCCTCGAATTAAAAACCACCATGTTGATATAAAAGGAGATTGCTTTCCTTGGGTCATGATTATCTAAAGACCCTTTGATCATGGAGTTCCATAAGAATGGGTGTGGTTGAGTGATTTGATCGAATACCTTGAGGGCAAGGGGTAAGCTGTTGAAATGAGGATTTATATAGCATTTGACTAAGGAACCAGCTATGAAATTGTCACGAGAAAGGCCATTTCTGATAATGAGAGCGTGGGTTTGCTTCAGATGTTGGAAAGAAGTTGTGCATTTTGTGTCTAAGAGATTGGAGAGTGTTTGAAAAGTGATGATTCTGGTTGTGGGTGGTGAAGACAATAATTGTTCATCTACTGGGAGACGATAAGGAAGAGGTTCAGTGGACGTTATTGAGCTCATATTTTGATTCTTTGTTTTCTCTCTCTCTTTCTATCATATCTTCAAGTTTGTATGACCAGTGAGAGTCAAAATGAATGGATAAGTCTTGGAAAGAGAAAAAGAGGTGAAACTTATTAGTCCCACATGCTTTTTTTTTTTTTTTTGTTGAGATAGTCCCACATGTTTTGATTCTTGTAAAAGATCAACCTATTATAAGTCAATATAACATACCCTACAGCTGCTCAGCTGCTTCGTCTTAAGAATGTTGGTTTTAAGATTTAGTAAATGTCCTTCCATCCTTACGTACCCATATGAGAGCAGACTAATGCATTCCACTTATTGCACATGGTTTCATACTCCAATCATGACCTCGTGATGTCGAAGGCGTCCTTGTGATTACCTCGTAATTCCTACAGGTCACGGGGTCTACCTCGTAGCTCCTACGGCGTGGAGATGGTGGGGCTAGTAGATCTTCCTTACTCTAAAAGCATTCCGCTCAAATGGTTGAACATGAATCAACTCGTGTGCAAGGGCCAATTTTGCGCACCAATTTGATCCGCTTTCCCAAGAATCACGAGAGAGAGAGAGTTCACATGGGTTGCGAAGAGTTCAGTTTGACTCTATCATTTCCGGACTCAACAAGGCTACTCAACCGCCTCCTGGGACTCCCACTTGTATCGCACGTGAGAGAAACAAGGGTTTCTCTCTCCACATGACTGAACATGTGATAGGAGAGAGAAACTCTTGTTTCTCTCACATGCGGTTCAAATGGGAGCCCCAGTAGGCGGGTTGAGTATACTTTTTGTTCCGGATGTCTATTTTGGCCCCTAATTTGTCTCATTTTGCCCTTAAAAGATGTACACATATGCTTCATGGGGTAATTATTGAAAGATATTCATTTCAAATGGTACTTACTACTCAAAGGAGGAATGGGAACACCACCTTTCTATTCTAGCCGAATTTAACACAAAAAATAGTACAGGTGACTTGAAAACGAAAGATCCTTAGATAATGAACTTGATCTCTACCATCTTGACCATCAATAAGAGAAAAAAAAAATCCGGTTCTTGCTGCAACAAGTGCACTGGAATAGCTTCATTATTGTGTGCAAGCGTCTTGACCCAATCCTAAAATTGGGTTTTTGATTGGCCCGAAAGCAGATAGAGTAGAGAGTATACTTTTATATGTACTCAATGCTCCAAAGCACTTCGAATGGATACTGAATGTCCTTGTGAGATATTTTTTGAGATAAGATCATGCTTTATGAACAAAATAATGACAGTTATATCATCATGGAAATGGCGTCTCACTTTCTTGTCAATCCTCCGAAGATCTGGGTATCTCATCTCTCGTTTTCTAGCTGCTTCATGGAGTGCTGCCTTTAAAAGACGTTTAGCACTTCCCTGCATCAATACAAACTTGTCATGGTCAGTCGAAAAAAAGAAGGCTTTACTATCTTTACTCGAGGCTTAAAAGATATACTAGCTTTAAAATAGCTTACCGGCTGTGGATGCTTATGGACAATATCCACAGCTTGTTGATTGCTCAAGTGTTCCCACAATCCATCAGATGCAAATATAAGAAAAGAATCATTTGGTTGAAGAGGATGAGATATAATAGATGGATTAGCACTTAAGACGGGTTTGTTCAAAGGTTCAGGGAGTCTGAATTTCACATTGATTTTTTCTCCATTATACTGAGCATGCTTCAAATATACATCACCTATAGATTTAGACACCTGCATCGAATAAGGTAATGGAACAATGAGAAAAAACAAATGGTAATAATGCAATAGGAGGGACCAAATATTCAGTGAACTGTGTAAAATCACAACGGAATTGGACATGTAGCAGGATTCAGAACGTCATAGTACGGGGAGAAAACGAAAATGAAAACGATCTAAAGCTTCCTTCCAAAACCGTATTAATAATCCATTATCGAGGAAGGCTTTTCTGCGAGAAATCATTTACTCACATCTAAGTAAACTAGTTTAACAGATTATCTGCATAAATGAGTGGACTAGCACATCAATGACAAAAAATTATATATATGTTTTTAGTCTAAACAACAATAATATAACCGTAGCTTTAGAAGCGACAAACAGAAGACTTGACAGATACAAATCGAAACGTGTATAGGGGTATTAAGAAATAACCTGAATAATGCCTTTTACTCTCCAAACACCATGTTTGAGGACAACTATTTGAGGATCATCTGGGTGTAATTCTTTAAGTTCATATCTCACTTCTTCCATGTTGGCGTTGTGTTCCTTTGATAATTGAATTGCAGCAATTCCTCCAGTGTTCCCGACCTTTGTCCCCAATACGACACGGGAATCACCAAGATTTGCAACATAAAGAGTCTTATTGCAAACAACTCCAACGAGACAACATGAACCGACAGTTGCTATATTTGGTCGATCATTCCACAGCTCTGAAACAAGAGACGTAAATCCTTCCTCTGTTGCTAGAAAAGCTCTCCGAATGGTCTCAGACGTCACACCCTGAGCCTCCTCTGAAATCTCTGTGGAGACATCATAATGCCTAAGAACTCAGAAACAACATCAGTTCTTCCTCTCATATATCACGCGGCCAACGACATAAACTCAACAACTTCAAAATCGAGTACATTATAATGTGGTCTATTAAATAAACTATGTCACGATCCTGAATGAAAAGAAAAGATGATACAAATTCCGTAACAACACAGACGAGTATCATCAGATTGAGCTGCAAACTAGTAAACAAGATATGGGATTTACTTGATTCTAGTTAATACTTAACAAGTTTGCAAATTTGATTAATCAGTGAACCAAATTAGTTCATATCTCACTCAATTGCACATTGATGATCTCTAGACCCACACCAGAACTAACAAAAAATCAGTCATTTCTGACTGTGTTTACTAGTAAACCAAAAAATCACATCGAGTCAAGCAAGTGTATAACCCTAGCAAATTAGAGTATCAAATTAGCTAATTTTTAATTTGAAAAAGAAATAGGACAAACCTCGAAAATGGCTGAACAAATTGTCACAGACGTAGCGAGCAGTATCAGGGCCACCATGACCATCATAGACACCAATAAAGGTACCAAAAGGACCGGACTCGATCTGACTCTGATCCTCTAGAACCTGATTGGCTTGAACAACAGCCATGGAGAAATCACCGGAAGTACAACGGCCGATATCATGAAACCAGAGCAACCCATCACTTTGATCCCTTTTTCCATCACAAGTAGATGAAGAAGAAGAAGAAGATGTTTTGGATGAAAATAGAGGTCTCCAACAAAGGGAAAACAGTTTCTTTAAAGTTCCAAGCATCCCCCCACATTCTCTTTAACAAAAACCCAATCAAAATTGATCAAATCCCCCAAAATTAAACCCTACCCAAGACCTAAAAATTGATGACGATGATGATGCTGACGATGATAATGAAAGACTGAAACAGATGAGTGATGAGAGAGAGAGAGAGAGAGAGAGAGTTTAGAAAAAAAAAAAAACACGGTTTCAGACTTTTAGTGGTGGTGGTGGGATACTAGAGAGAGAGTAGAGATGAACCGAACCGATATGGGGCGAGTTGGTTCCGTTTGCTGGTTAAGGGGGACGGAGAGAGGGGCCTGTATATGAAATAGAGTGAATTCCATTTTTACACCCTATAAATGAACAATTCACCAAGATGGGCCTCTAAAGATGACAAACGTCCAAAATGGTTCTTTCATCAGGAAAAAACACTTATTTATATCTTCTCCTTTCACACCCAACTTCACACCGCTGCCTGTCCCTCTCATGTTCTCTTTTCTTCGACGAACAAAACTCTTCCCGTCATCAAAACAGTGAGATGAGAGAGTTTTTTCTAAAGAGAGATTTTAGAGGAAAAAAAATATAGAGAGAGGGAGAGAAAAAAGTAGTCATGGTTGGAAGCAGCGGTGAAGATTAAGATAAAGATAAAAATGAAGAGGTAACAAATATACATGAAGTCTTAAAATAAGATTGTCCTATAATTTTAAATGTCAACTCAGTCCCCAAATTTTTCATGACCCCAACATGTTTTTGTTTCTCTAAAGTAGAGGTTTTTCTCAAATTATAAATTAGAATTGTAAATTCAAATGAGATTCATTTTATTTTCTTAAATTTGCTTTTAAACTTTAGTTTCTCAAATTTGTAAATTAGTAACTCATGGAACATGATCGTATTAAACTTTTTTTACGTCACACCAATCCCATTGTATTGCTAGAGGTAAACGAGTCTTTGAGAGTTATCCCGTAAAATCCATCATTGATTTATGGATTGTTTTTCATACGATCCTTTGATTTATGATCAGTTTTTTGCATGGTCCTAATGTCTTTATGAAATGATGATTAGATGACCTCCTTAGAGCATCTCCAATGCAACACTCGAATTGAAAAATTCAAAGTGTCACCTAGGATTTTTTGAGTTTTTTTGTATAAAACTATCTCCAGTTTAACGCTCAATTTGGATCTCAAAATTATGTGGCATCATTTAATGTTGGGAGATTTGCAGTTTGGACCCTCTTTCGTATAATTGACTTGCTGTTTGGACTCCTTTTTGACGGAATCACGAGAGAATACTCCGTCTCTAAAGTTATATTTTGCAAAATTCCCACTTTAGCCTTAAATAATCGATATTGCGGTTTGAACCCCCTAATTTATTTTAATGAAGTAGTTTGGACTCATCTTCTTCTGTTTGTTCAACAAAAAAACTTCTTCTTCTTCTTTTGAACTCATTTATTTTTCTTCTTTTGAACTCAGAGCGGAACAAATCCTTTCTCTCTCTAACTTCAAACTTCAATCTAAAATTTGAGTTCAATTTCCATATTTTCATTGAAATTATACTTGAAGAAGATAAAGGTGTTTCACCTTTGTTCATTAACCAGGCATAAGTTGACTAATTTTCTTTTGTCCCTCAACAATCAATATTTAGGAGAAAATAAAAAGAACCTAGAATCGATCCTTGATCTCTCTAACTTCTCTCTAAAATCTGGGTTGAATCCCATTTGAAGTCATACCTGAAGAAGAAGACGAAGGTTTCACCTGTACTAAGTAATCAATCATAAGTTGGCTAAGCTTTTGTTCTTCATGAGCACCTCCTTGTTCAGTAACTCTTAACCAAATAGAAGCAACAGTAAAACTAAGTATCAAACTCAAAAACCCACATCCCAATCAAGTTCCAACCATCGTCATTACTAGTAATGGTTTAGTTTTCATTGGGGGTAAAGGGTATTAAGAAACATCAAAACTACCTATCTAAAGCCCTATTTATTGAGGAATCTGAAGGTGAGAAGGGATGGGTCCTATGAGAAATTTAGAAGAAAGATGAAGGGCAAAATTGACATAATTTTTTAAATTGTTATGTTTAACTTTGTTTTTTGAAAAAGGGAGTCCAAAGTGAAACACTGGAAAAAATAGTCCAAACAGCAAGTCAATTATATGAAAGGGAGTCCAAACAGCAAATCTCCATTTAATGTTAAGATATCTCAAGAAGAAAGTCAATATTTGAGATTTCTTTTGAGAATCTCAATTGATCACTCAATATTAAAAGCAAATCTAACCATATAAGAAATGACACCTAACAACGCTCAATTTGGATCTCAAAATTATGTGGCATCATTTAATGTTGAGATATCTCAAGAAAAAACTCAATATTTGAGATTTCTTTTGAGAATCTCAATTGATCACTCAATATTAAAAACAAATCTAACCATATAAGAAATGACACATAAACTATTTTTAAGTTTCTAGAGTGTTGCATCCAAGATGTCTTTTGAATTGAGGATATTGAAACATTAAGAAAAAGAAACTCAATTGAGCCTTTAACCCATAGGACATTTTGAGTTTTTCTTTTGTGAGTTTTGCATTGGAGATGCTCTTAGTTCATAGTTAGGAAGTTCATAATTAAGTCTTAACTTGGAACATTTAATGATGTACTTACAATACCTCCATGACATATAAGTGGATAGATCTATAAAATCACACTAAGGGGCAAGTAGTGTCATTAAGAATCAAATAAATAAAAAAGTAGTGACATTAGGTAATTACTTTTTCACCCACCCTCTCTCAAGAAAATTAATGCCATTGATTCCCATTAGCTCAAATTTTTGTTCTTCCTATGCCAAACACAAGAGATCCATAAGCCATTACACATGGAAACCCATTTTTTCAAAACTCGATCTTAGATCTGTAATTCTTAATGGGGTTATTTAGTGTATAGACCCCAGTTATTTACCTATATTAGGGATCCACCCCAAAAACGATAATGCTTTAGGGGTTACCTCCCATTCTCTATTTTTTCGTCAAAAGCCCGTTAAGTTGCGAGCGTGCCAGTCACGTGAGCTTCCTTTGACAAATTTGCCCTCTCCATCAGTTTTACTGTTGGGGGTCTTTCCCTAAATAGTTGTTTTGCAGCGGGGTCATTCACCATTTTAATACTACTTCCTATTTTTTCATAAGAAAGTTGTGATTTTAGTGAAAACAAAGTTCAACTCTCTTCCAAGTGAGTAACTAGGTCGAGGTTTAACCTGGATTTTGGAGTTCATCTATAATGGAGTTCTAGAAAAGAAGGTTTCAGATAAATGCCAGCTAAAATTCAGAAGTTTTTCAATCTTTTTCTCTTTTTCTCAAGATCAGAATGTTATTCGTGTAATGTAGTTGGTATTTCAATCTGTTCAAGATCAAGAGAAAAAGATTGAAATACCAACTACATTACATGAATAACAATTTGATCTTGAGAAAAAGAGAAAAAGATTGAAAAACTTTTAAATTTTTTTCAAAAGCAAAGAACTTTTGCTTAATTGCTTCAAATTCAAGATCAAATACTAAATTGAAGAACACAAATTTACAAAGAAAACATTAAAATTGAGCATAATGACTCAAACCTAACAATTATCTCCAATTTTAGCTAGCATTTATCTGAAACCTTCTTTTCTAAACTTTATTATAGCTAAGCTCCAAAATCCAAGTTAAACCTCGACCTAGTTACTCATTTGGAAGAGAGTTGAACTTTGTTTTCACTAAAATCATAGCTTTCTTATGAAAAGATAGGAAGTAGTATTAAAATGGTGAAGGACCCCCACTGTAAAATAACTATTTAGGGAAGGACCCCCAACAGTAAAGCTGATGGAGACGGCAAATTTGTCAAAGGAAGCTCACGTGACTGGCACGCTCACAACTTAACATGCTTTTGACGGAAAAATAGAGAATGGGAGGTAACCCCTAAAGCATTATCGTTTTTGGGGTGGATCCCTAATATAGGTAAATAACTGGGGTCTATACACTAAATAACCCTTCTTAATGAGTAAAAGAAACAGTCCCGGTTAATTTAAACATTAATCGGTAGATACTAAAACAGGAGTAATTCTTACTGCCCTCTTTTACTTTTCTCTCACTAGTTACTAGTTATTCATAGTGAGATGATGAGTTTTGATCTTGGATTAAAGATGATCGAAAACATGAGAACAGGACAGTTCATTCTCGAAGGTGATTCGAAAATAATGGTAGAGTTGCTCTCAGATGAAGACAGCCACCCTCCATGGAGACTATCGAATGATATAAGAAGGATGAGATCTAGGGTTTCCCTTCTTCAAGTCGAATTACAGCATTGCCCCCGTATTTCTAATTCGGAGGCGCACAACCTGGCGAGATTGGCGTTAAGTCCACAGACGTAAGAAAGTTTATCTTTCGTCCTTTCAGTTAACACCGTTACCTTTTGTATTTGTTTCTTTTTGCAAGTTCAGTCCTTGCGACTTACTTTGTAATACATTGGATCTCGGTTATCTTATTTGAAAGCTTATTCCAAAAAAAAAAAAAAAAAAAAAAAAGTTACTAGTTATTCATCAAACTAAAACAGTAATTAGGAAAAGACACTAATTATTACTTACTCACTAATAAAACTTCTAGTACTAGTCTTTCATTAATTAGGTTAATCATCATGCTTATTTACAGTATTAATGTTGTTCCTAATCTTCTTCAATATCTTCTTCACTTTGTTATAAGCTTTCTTCAGTAACCCCCCTTCTTTCCTACTACTAGTATTTACAACCTCATCTTGAGTCTTCATCATCTTTTCAGACTTATCATTACCTTCCTCCTCTTTGTCTTCTTCTTCTTTCTTCTTAGGAGGAGGAGGAGGAGGAGGATGAACAAAATTCTCCAAAGAAGAAGACCCATTCTTTATAAAAGCTTGAACAAGCCTTGGGTAAATAACATTCATGGAGACTTGAAATTTCTTCGACGACAGACCACCGGTGCCGGAGGAAGAAGAAGACCCATTATTTTCTATTAGTATTAGATCACCAACTTTGGATTTCCCATCAATATAAGCTTTACAAGCGATTAAAATGAATTGAGCACGATCACGAAAATGTCGAGAAACAAGTTGTTGAAAATGTTTAGGTGGACGATTAAGAATAGATAAGATTGTTTTACAATTAAGAATAAAAGTCTCTTCATTATAAGCCAAAGATTTCTTCTCCCAATAACTCCAATTAGGCATAATTCCATTATAAGGTTCATTATAATAAGGTTTAGAATTAAGAACTAGGGCTTGAATTGAAACCAAAACTTGTAAAATAGTTGATTTAGAAGGATCCCATTTCTCATTTTTCTTACCAGCCCAAGTATTCAAAAGACTCAAACAAACAAAACCATTTGCATAAAGATTAGGGTTCAATCGAAAACCAAATGAATGATAATAAACTTTGGGTGGTTCATTTGGGTAATTAGATGGGAATTGAATATCAAACAAGAATAAACCATCATGATAAGGCGTACCTTGAGCTCCAATTATAACAGCTCTTAATATATCAATTCTTCCTTCAAATGCCCTAACAAAAATTGAATCAGGAAGATTTTTTTGAAGAATTTTCCATTCTTGCATGATTTTTGTAGTTGGGAATTTTGAACAACTAGATTGATTATTTGAAGATAAAGCAGCATAATGATGGTTTGTAATATTAATAATATTATTATCAGTGTTGATGATATCGAATTGCTTGAATTCATCTTCTTCTTCTTCTCTGTTTTCCTCTGTTCTTCTTCTTCTCTCTTCATCAATTTCTTGTTGATTTTCCATACCTGATTTCTTCTTCTCTTCAAGACCTAGAACTGAACTTCTTCTTCTTCTTCTTCTTCTTCTTCTTCTTGTGGGTAACTAAACAAGTAGAGATTATTGGGGATCGAGTCAGTTTTCACTGAAGGGAAGGGAAGGGAAGGGAAGGGAAGGGGAGAAGAGAAATACTGTAGTACAAAATCAGATGAAATCAAGAGAGAGAGAGAGAGAGAGGAAGAGAGAACAAGTAAAAGTGAAGAAGATTATTGGGCTGATAAATCGCTCTCTTTTTAACAAACAAACAAACAAACAATAAAGAAACCCCATTGGCTTTGGATCCGCTTCACTGACTCAGACTCTTTCTTTCTTTCTCACTCGTGTGACTTGCTCATTCATATTTCATGCCACGCCACTAACAACAACCCCATTACTTCAAAAATGACACTTTTACTCTTGTTGTAATGTTGGGCACGAAATGAATTCTACCAAATAGAATTAGTTGAGATTGATTCTGTAGGTAGATTATTTAGTCGACGATTTCAAAAGAAAGAGAATCCCAAACTCACTCACCCACCTTCTACAGTTGTGGTTCTCCGTCAAAATACAATTTCTGATGCCAAACATTTATGCTTGTCTAACATGTCCTTAGGAATTCCTATAACTATGTAGTTACTTGGTAATAGTTTATGTGTTGCGGGGGGTGGGGGATGTTCTAAAGCCGTGGGTCAAAAGTTTGTTTCACCAATACTATGTGGCTTGGAAATAGTCAAACAAAATTTTCACTTTGAGCCCTAACGCGTACATGGCCTTTTGTCGATAAGGGTTGAGTTCGGGCCATAAGTTTGGATTGTATAGCATTTTTATTTGTTTTTCGTTTTATGGGTTAATAGGTATGTCATATCTTCAAATAAAAATAAAAATAGGTATGTCATATGTGCCAAATGGGCATCTTTGTAATTTGCAAAGAGAATTTTAAGCTTAGGGTCTCTTTATTTATTACCACCTATCATATTGTTATACGCCACTTACACGATTGGTGAAACTATACATGATCGTCTAACAGTTATTTTTCTTCTTATCAAGAGACTCAATAGAAAAAGATAAAGTAGTTCGCTTCCTTCTTCGTTTGCTATAGAAGGCAAAGGAAAAACTTTTCTTAATTATCGAACTAAAGCAAATAAACATGCTACTTCTATCTCTTAAATCTAAAATAAAGGACATGACAAAAATTAGATGATGTATCATCAGACATAATTCATATTATTTTAGCGGATTATGTACCATCAGAAGTAACGTATCATTTCTCTAAATTAAACTGTAACTAAGTGAGGAGCATAACAGACTTTTATTAGTAACCTCAAAAAGTGCAGGTAATTATTTGTAATATAACACAAATTTATTTACTAGTCCTAAGCCCTTAACTTGTTTTGCGAATCTCATAATGACAACCTGGTTGAAATTTTGTATTCATTTTACTCATATTTATCTCCTTACAATTAAAGTGAAAATAAATGCATTCGACAACGACAAACTTGAATACAAAAAAAGGAAAGCTTCATCACAAAAAAAGACCTATATCCTTATATTATTTATATGAATATAGTCATAGAACAATAGACTAGTACCAACCAATGGTCGGTATGATAAAAGAAATACTAAAACAGGGTTTTTTTCATTTTGGTTAAACCTTTGACGAATGAGACAGATTGATAAACAAAGTGGATGCTCCATTACACCAAATGGTTGTTTCTAATTTTCACAAAAGCAATGAAACCATAGAAAATGAAAATCTATTGATACTTTGGTCCGTTATACATCATATATTGAACTTTTGACAATCGTGCCATGAATCCTAGTGCTTGAGGCCTCGTAGAAGTGAGTCAAAATCGTCTCGAGTCCCACAAGTAGTGGAAGTTCATGTCATATGGTATGGCCCTTTATGGGTTTACAAATCTGCAACCATAGGTCATCAAAAGTCCATGGCAACTTGAGAGAGAGAGACCTAAAGAATGTAATGAATAGATGAATCCCAAGGAGCATTCAATACCAAATACATAGCCACTCTGCTAAAAAAAAGGTCAATGTATAATAAACCAAAGCCCATAAAACTTGACAACTACAAAAACCAAGAATGAAAAGAATACATGTACATAGTTGTGAATAGATTATTGCCCATGATCCATCTTTAAACAAAGGTATTGAGGTAGTGTTTTGCTCCATTACTCACTTGCAATCTAAGCAGAGTAGAATAGTTGACGAATATTCATCGGATAAATGTATTCAAAATCTCCATCCATAAACCGTTTCGCGATAATGGCATTAGCGGCCTCAGTGGGATGAAATGAATCCCAAAACACATACTTTGATCGGTTTGGACAAACTATAGACATCGTAAGGCATGGTATCAAACCTCCAAACTTACCACCAAGCCTACAACAAGCCGAATTTGAATTTTCAAAACCTGCATTATATTTTCATCAAACTTAGATATAAAATTATTAGCAATTAAATTTGATATAAATAAGTTTAGTTATGGTACCATAAGCTTGAAAGTTTTGAATGATATCAAAAGCGACACGGTAAGCATCACCATATACAAATTTAGATCCAACAAGATTTGATCTCAACTCGATGATTAGATTCTTCAACTTGTTGTTAAATGACATGGCTAATTGATTTGGAAAGGCGACACATGAATTCCCCGCGAATGGATTTTTATCCCTTTGATTTGGAATGCAACCAATTGGTGGAAGATTATTAACAACAATCTTTCTAGCACCCAAATCATACAATCTCTACACAAAAAATCGAAAAAATCAAAAATATTAGAAATGAAGAAGAGCAAATTTCCAAAATTTGTATTTGTATTAAAGTGATCGTAATTAGGAAATGGGAGGAGTTCTTACTGTTAGCTGAAGTCTGAATCTGAAAATCAATGTGTCTATAAATAATTGTGGAGTAAGAAATGAATTAGCACTTGGAGTCAAGTAGTTGTTGATAAAATCATTAGAACCAGTTGTGACACAAAAGAGAGATTTTCGAAAAAATTCAGAAGCAGCAAGAAAACCGATTCTTGAGATTATGTATTGTCGAGTATTCGCGAAGTTATCAAGCTGAGCATCCATGTTGATTCTACCACCCTATCCAAAACACATCAAAATATCAGAATTTCAAAAACTCGAAAATCTTGAGATAAGAAAAACTTACATAGATCTTGCCAGTTTCATTGAGAATTCCACTAGCACCAGATGCATAATTGACTCCTTGAAAAACAATATCACCAACTGTAGTTGGATCCAAGTAAGGAGGAACTAGATTTTTCATACCCAACTCTTGACCTGTTTAATCACATTCGTCACGATTCAAGAATCAAATTCAACGAAACCCAAACTCAAAACAAGAAGAACAGAACAAGATTGGGGTTGAGTATGAACCTATGAAGTCAACAACTGCTCTTCCATTGGTGAAACGACCGGTAGGCTTCCCGAAATCGACACCATTGGGGTGGAAATTAGCTTTTGCTAGAGTAAGTATGAAGTTGTTGTTTCCAGAGTCAACCAAAGAATCCCCAAAGATGAAAAGAGAAGGTGGTGGTGGTGGAGAATTTTGGGCAAGACAAGCCTCAAAGAATATACTAATGAGAACAAGTAAATGATGGTTTGTCATTATAACCATATTTCAAATTTTCCTCCTTTTTGGGATAGAAAAAAAAGGCCAAGAAAGCTAACTATTTATAGCCTCTTTTCATGCCCCACCTTTTAAGAGGACTAATGGCAAGCAATGATATTCTGAGTTCTACCTAATGTCCATACAAAAATGATGAAAGTACCTCCGGTGACCTCCTCGCCTACGTGGCTTATAAGAGTGGTCACCCAGGGGGTCATCAAGGGGTACTTATATCACTGTTGATATCTGCATAATACAGGAAAGGGCATATCAAGTAAGAAAGTGGAGCCAACAACCGTCAACTTGGGTGGTTAAGCACTTGTGTGGCTGACCTCCGAGCCAAGGGTTCAAAGAGCTTGCATTTCTCGCTCCCTTAAATAGTCGGTCGACTTTCTGCAAAAAAGATGTAAGAGAGACGAGCCGATGACCCTTGACTGGAGTGGTCAAGCACTTGTGTCGACGATGCATGATGAACTTGGGGTTTCAGGCTCCCTTAACAAGCTTGTCACATTCTACAAAAGAAAGTAAGAAAGTGGAGCGAAAAACCCTCGGCTGGAATGGTGAAACACTTATGTGGTTGAGCTCTAGGTCAGGGGTTCCAGGAGGTTGGGTTCAGGGCTCCCTTAAAAACCTGCCGACTTGTACAAAAAAATTAAGGAGCCGAGAACCATCCGCTGGAATGGTCAAGCGCGTGTGTGAGTAACCTCCAGATCAAGGATTCGAGGAATTTGGTTTTCAAGTTCACTAAAAAATACTGTCCACTTCTACAAAAAAAAAAATAAAAAAAGTGGAGGAACCTTTACTTTATAGGACAGCCGTTTCAATTCACAAGACTCACTAGTCTCAATTTGATTTGAGTAGCTAGGGCTGGATCATTAACACTACGATAAAGAGTTTCATAAGATTGATGCTTAATGACTAAAAGAACATTGAAATTTCCATAATTACAAACATAGTATACGACCACAAGCACCTAAGTTCCTAGATTACATCTGAAAGAGTTTCCTGATATTGATTGGGTAAATGTCGCTAGTGTCACCGTCAAGCAATCGCTTGGCAATAATAAGATTAGCAGCCTCAGAAGGATGATATGCATCCCAAAACACATACTTCGATCGGTTTTCACAAACTTTAGAACCCGGACCACACGGAATCAGACCTCCATATCTACCAGCAACATGACAGCATGCTGAGTTATAGTTCTCAAAACCTGTCGAAAACAAGTTTTGCAGTTGTTTATTACTTCAAAAGAAAGCGACCTATATGAAGGAGTCACTAGTAAGTTCTATATAAACATACCATAAGAGTGAAAGTGTCGAATGATATCATCTATAATGTGATAGATATCTGCATATAAAAACTGAGATCCGACTAGATTTGAACGCAACTCCATTACAAGTTTCTTCAACCGTTTGTTAAATAACTCTGCTAAATCATTCGAGGACTCGACACAGGAGTCTCCTGCTAATGGGTGTGCATCCCTTTGAGATGGGATGCAACCAATAGGTCCAATATTCGTAACGATTATCTTTCTGGCATCCAAGTGATACAACCTCTACATAAAAGTAAAAAAAAAAATAAAAGAGAAAAAGAAAATGAACAATGAAGTGATGAACTTAATTATAAACTCAAGATAATCAATAAAGTTGCGGCTTTTGAAGTCGTGAGAAATGAGGAGATCTTACCGTTAGTTGAAGTCTGTATTTTGATATCATTGAATCCACAAACGATTCCGGAGAAACCAACTTCTTCATAAGGATTAAGTTAATGGGATTCATGTAGTTATTTAGGAAGTCGTTGGAACCGATTGAAAGAGAGAAGAAAGCTTTCCCAAGAAATTTAGAAGCTGCTGTTGGATTGCCGAGTCTGAAGATTATCTCTTGCCTAGTATTGGCAAAGTTATCGAGCTGTGCATCCAAGTTGATTCGACCAATCTGTTCAATATATAGACTCAAATCAGAAGTAAAACACTTCGTATTCTTGCAATTATAAACAAAAAACAGATAAAAAACAATTACCCTAAACAAAAACGGTATTGGAAGAATTTGCTACATGGAACTGCGTAAGTTGAACGATATAGTACAGAAGCTTACAAGAATCTTGCCAGTCTCGTTAAGAATTCCACTTCCACCAGATGCGTAATTGACTCCATGAAGAACGATATCTCCAGCTGTAGTTGGAGCTAAGTAAGGAGGAACA
Source organism: Eschscholzia californica (assembly GCF_041429995.1). Lineage (NCBI taxonomy): Eukaryota > Viridiplantae > Streptophyta > Magnoliopsida > Ranunculales > Papaveraceae > Eschscholzia > Eschscholzia californica. Next base: position 177,418 of record NW_028238309.1, read on the forward strand.
AAATCTTCTAAACCCAACTCTTGACCTGATGACATGAACACAAGTAAACCTAACAACTCAAAACGTAATCCATGTGATTAGAACAACATAATATACAGAACAAGGAAGTGCACTGACCGATAATGTCCATAGTTGTTCTTCCATTGGTGAAACGTCCAGTAGGTTTCATAAAATCGATTCCATTCGGGTGGAAATTGGCCTTCGCTAAAGAAACAATGTAGTTGTTGTTTCCACAATCAACTAAGGAATCGCCAAAAAAATAAGAAGACTGAATACTCCGAGCTAAGCAAGCCTCAAACAACACAAAATAGCAAAGAAAAAAAACATAAGGATTTAAAGATATACCCATAGAAGGGAGGAGTTTTCACAAATCCACTAGTTTTAAATTTGTGTATCTCAAATTGAAGATTGAAGAAAGAAAAACGAAAACCCAAGATTCCACAAAAAGAAAAATGATATGAACAAAGATTATAAGTAGGGAATAAACTAAAAAAACAAACTAGAAGAGACTCAGGAAGATGCTAGTTACTATATATATATATATATATATATATATCAAAGAATAAATGATTATGAAGAAGAAGCAACTCAGGAAGATCTAGCTCTAGAAGCGACCTAAACCACCCGTTGGTAAAAACAAAAGTTGCAGAATTTACAGCAAAAATTGGATTGAAGAGTGAAACTCATTAAATGAGGATTTAAAGAAAACCACCAGCACAAACCAGAAAATTTGTTGAGATATAAACTGTATAGCTGGAAGAAGAAGACGTACCTTGCTGATCCAAACTGAAAGTAGTTGAGATAGTAATGGCATTCAACTTGATAGAATATACCTTTCTTAGAGAAGCTATTTACTTGCAAATTACAATATATATATATATATATATATATATACCTTTCTTAGAGAAGAACATATATATATATATATATATATATATATATATGTTCTTCAATACAGTTTTGTTCTTCAAAGTAGCTAGGAAACCTGTGATTTTGTTTCTTATAGTTCCAACTCAAAACCTTACCATAAGTGAGTTCCTTACAATCCCTTTTTCGCCATTAACACTGAAATGGAAGTAGTTGGTCTAACAAATAATAAAAGCATCTGCAATGAAATTCATTACATCTTAAGTTGATTAGGTAGAAAGTACACAAGCTTTAACATTACACATAAGAGTATTACAATATTGATCCTGCTGACAGGAATTAAGGACATGGAAACTCAAATGACAAACATAATACGATCATGGGGTCCTAAGGTCCGAGATCAAGACTGAAAGAGGTTCCTGATATTGACTGGGTAAATGTCGTTAGTGTCACCATCTAGCAATCGCTTGGCTATAATAAGATTAGCAGCCTCAGAAGGATGAGCTTCATCCCAAAACACATGCTTTGATCGGTCTTCACAAACTTTAGAACCCGGCCCACATGGAAGCAAACCTCCATAACAGCATGCTGAGCTAGAGTCCTCAAAACCTACCAAATTATTGTGTAGTGAATCATTAGTTTAAGCTCTATCTGACTGACCCACTTAAGAAAAAAAAAGGGGTTTAAATTCTATAGAAAAACTTACCATAAGATGGGAAGTTTTGGATGATATCATCTACAATGCGGTACACATCTGCATATACAAATTGAGATCCAACTAGATTTAAATTCAACTCCACGAGAAGCCTCTTCAACCGGTTGTTAAATAACTTTGCTAAATCATTTGAGGATACAACACACAAATCTCCTGCTAATGGGTTTGTACCCCTTTGAACTGGGATGAAACCAATAGGTCCGATGTTTGCAACGACGATCTTTCTAGCATCCAAGCTATATATTCTCTACATGTAAAATGAACGCCAAATTCTGCGTAAATTTCCAAGTAAGCAACAATTTTACGGTTTATAAAGTGGTGAGAAATGATGAGTTCTTACAGTCAGTTGACGCCTGTATCTCGAAATCATCAAATCGACAAACGTTTCTGGAGATATCAACTTCTGCTTAATGGAAGTCAAGTAGTTGTCTAGGAAATCGTTGGACCCGATCACAAAATAAAAGAACGCTTTCTCCAAAAATGTAGAAGCTGCTGTTGGAGTTCCGAGTTTCAAGATAATATCTTGTCTAGTATTCGCAAAGTTATCAAGTTGTGCGTCCAAGTTGATTCGACCGCCCTACTTAATGCACAGATTGTGTTAATTTGGATAAGAAAAAAAAAAAGTCAAACAGCTTACGGAAGGAGGCCAAGATAGGGCGAATGTATCTGATTATATTCCGATTCGATCAATACTTCAAATTTAAGAGTTTTGTTTTAACCGATGTATGAAATTTGATTAAGTTGATCTATTTAAATAGAAATTTACAAATATGTTGCCAGTGTGATTAAAAATTCCACTTCCAGCAGATGCATAATTGACTCCACGAAGAACAACATCTCCAGTTGTAGTTGGAGCCAAGTAAGGAGGAGTAAAATCTCTGAAACCCAACTCTTGACCTGATGATATGAAAAATTCAAGTTAATCCAAATTTATTAAACTGAATCCCATGTGTGATTAGAACAATATAATAGATAGAACATCCAAGAAAGAACACATACCAATAATGTCCAAAACCGTTCTTCCATTGGTGAAACGTCCAGTAGGCTGCCCAAAATCAATCCCATTGGGAACATAATTAGCTTTTGCCAGAGAAACAATGTAGTTATTGTTTCCACAGTCAACTAACGAATCCCCGAAAATAAAATTAGACGTAATATTCTGAGCAAAGCAAGCCTCAAACAAGGCCGCCAAAAAATGAAAAAGAAAAATATGAGAATTTGATGGTACACCCATGACTGGAAAGTGTGAGTTTACTTATGTATAATATTCTGATACTTCCCAATCTCGGTTTATATGAGCAGGGAAATGAACTAAGAAAAGCAAACTATCACTCTATGAGTTCAACTCTTTTGGGCTATATATTTGAATTTTGAAGTAATGGTATTTTGAGTACTTCAACTAATGCTAGCTATTATGTTCCAATCGTGTCATGGAAGTAATGAATAAACAGGAATGTTGCAGGAAAATATTTTTTTCAGAAGCTATTTTTATACACCAAATCTGCCATACATAAAAACAAAAGTAGACATATTTATAGCCAAACTGGATTAAAGAGAGTCAATCTCAATAAATGACCAATTCAAGAAATCACATGCGCTAACCAGAAACCTGTAGGGAGACGAAAAGTCGTATCAGAATCTTTTTTTTTTTTTTAACCGTAAGATTCGAATGTTAGTCTCTGTAGTCTCTTGGAGGGGAGAGACATAAATGTGTCCACTTAACTAAAACGGGTAGTTGGGGAAAGTAATGACATCTAATCTCTTTAAAGATTACTCTGTTCTTCAACATAGATTTGTTTATAATTTTCCAAAAGACGACGCCCTTCGGGGTACTTCTCTACTTTCTCACCGACGTTTCAGCCATTAATTGGTCTATCAAATTGTTAACTGAACTTTGTTGGTGATTAGGACAAGTTAGTCATTCTTATCCCTAAAATAGACCCTAATCAACTCTTCATATTGAATTCCAACTGCTACTACCTACCCTTTTCTTTGGTTCAACTACTTACTCAAATATAGTGGAATTCAATTGACTAAATTTGTTTTCTTTAAATCAATGTTACTATTACAAATTGAGAATAATAGGATAGCTTGTTCAATATAAATATTTGTTGATATGTCAAAGACAAATGATAAAGTTTCATGGGGGATTTCAACCCAAACCGTAAAAAAAAAAAGAATCGCACCTTAGTTACATTTGCAGACAGCTGCTTTTGATTTTGGACTATCCCCGTAAAGGGTTTGATCAATAAACAAAACTACTTCTTTTGCTTCCTCCCCAGCCGGAATTTTAGTGTTGCATGTACTTGATTATGGTATTTGGGCAATAAAAAAACTACTTATACTCACAAGGAAGAGAACCGGTTGCAATTTATACAGGAAAATGATTAAGTATGAAGAGTTACTTACAGAGATAAACATTTTGTTGTAGGAGAAAGTAACACCCCAATAATGATAAGATCATAAGAAAGATTACATGTTTTGCGTCACCTTTATGTAAAACCTAATCCAGAAATCAACTCCATGTTTAGATTTTTCATTAGCTACAATTTTTAGTCCTTCAGTTAGATATGTACGATATCCCTTGAGAGAGCGTCCGAAACCAACATATAGGTCAATGGACTTGTAAACCTTTGTACTTAGTCGACTTAAGTTTATGTATCAAAAGTGGAGACAATATCGATAACTAATGAGGGTCTGGTTTTATAAGATTGAACCACCACGTTCTTCTTGTCTCTATGTTTAGTTGGTCAAACCAGTGTTTAAAAAAGAAACGCAGAAAGATACAAACTGTATAGTTGGAAGAAGAAGACGTACCTTGCTGGTCAAAACTGAAAGTAGTTGAGATAGTAATTAACTTGATTGAATCCCTTTCTCTCAAATAAGATGTTCACTTGCAAATTACAGTATATGTTCTTCAATACAGTTCTCTTCTTCAAAGTAGCTAGGCAACCTGTGATTTTGTTTCTTATAGTTCCAACTCAAAACCTTACTATAAGTGACTTCCTTACAATCGCTTTTTCGCCATTAACACTGAAATGGAAGTAGCTGGTCTAACAAATTATAAAAGCATATGCAATAAAATTCATTACATCTTATTTTTTTTTTTATTCAGGTAGGAAATACACAAGCTTTAACATTACATATGAGTATTTTACAATATTGATCCTGAAACGAATCAAGGACATGGAAATTCAAATAATAAACATAATCCGATCAAGGGGTCCTAAGGTCCGAGATCAAGACTGAAAGAGGTTCCTGATATTGACTGGGTAAATGTCGTTAGTGTCACCATCTAGCAATCGCTTGGCTATAATAAGATTAGCAGCCTCAGAAGGATGAGCTTCATCCCAAAACACATGCTTCGACCGGGTTTCACAAACTACAGAACCCGGCCCACATGGAAGCAAACCTCCATATTTACCAGCAACATGACAGCATGCTGAGCTAGAGTCCTCAAAACCTACCAAATTATTGTGTAGTGAATCATTAGTATAAGCTCTATCTGACTGACCCACTTAAGAAAAAAAGGGGTCTAAATTCTATAGAAAAACTTACCATAAGATGGAAAGTTTTGGATGATATCATCTACAATGTGGTACACATCTGCATATACAAATTGAGATCCAACTAGATTTAAATTCAACTCCACGAGAAGCCTCTTCAACCGGTTGTTAAACAACTTTGCTAAATCATTTGAGGATACAACACAGGAATCTCCTGCAAATGGGTTTATATCCCTTTGAAATGGGATGCAACCAATAGGTCCGACGTTTGCAACGACTATCTTTCTAGCATCCAAGCTATATATTCTCTACATGTAAAATGAATGCCAAACTCTGCGTAAATTTCCAACTAATTAAGCAATAATTTTATGGTTTATAAAGTGGTGAGAAATGATGAGTTCTTACAGTCAGTTGACGTCTGTATCTCGAAATCATCAAATCGACAAACGTTTCTGGAGATATCAACTTCTGCTTAGGGATTGAGATAATGGGAGTCAAGTAGTTGTCTAGGAAATCATTGGAACCGATCACAAAACAAAAGAACGCTTTCCCCAAAAATGTAGAAGCTGCTGTTGGAGTTCCGAGTTTCAAGATAATATCTTGTCTAGTATTCGCAAAGTTATCAAGTTGTGCGTCCAAGTTGATTCGACCGCCCTACTTAATGCACAGATTGTGTTAATTTGGATAAGAAAAAAAAGTCAAAGAGCTTACGGAAGGAGGCCAAGATAGGGCGAATGTATCCTGATTATATCCCGATTCGATCAATACTTCAAATTTAAGAGTTTTGTTTTAACCGATGTATGAAATTTGATTGAGTTAATCTATTTAAATAGAAATTTACAAATATGTTGCCAGTGTGATTAAGAATTCCACTTCCAGCAGATGCATAATTGACTCCACGTAGAACAACATCTCCAGTTGTAGTTGGAGCCAAGTAAGGAGGAGTAAAATCTTTGAAACCCAACTCTTGACCTGATGATATGAAAAATCCAAATTTATTAAACTGAATCCCATGTGTGATTAGAACAATATAATAGATAGAACATCCAAGAAAGAACACAGACCAATAATGTCCAAAACCGTTCTTCCATTAGTGAAACGTCCAGTAGGCTGCCCAAAATCAATCCCATTGGGAACATTATTAGCTTTTGCCAGAGAAACAATGTAGTTATTGTTTCCACAGTCAACTAACGAATCCCCGAAAATAAAATTAGACGTAATATTCTGAGAAAAGCAAGCCTCAAACAAGGCCGCCAAAAAATGAAAAAGAAAAATATGAGAATTTGATGGTACACCCATGACTGTAAAGTGTCAGTTTTTTCTTATGTATATTCCGATACTTCCCAATCTCGGTTTGTATGAGCAGGGAAATGAACTAAGAAAAGCAAACCATCACTCTATGAGTTCAACTCTTTTGGGCTATATATTTGAATTTTGAAGTAATGGTATTTTGAGTACTTCAACTAATGCTAGCTATTATGTTCCATTCGTGTCATGGAAGTAATGAATCAACAGGAATGTTGCAGGAAAATCTTGTTTTCAGAAGCTATCTTTATACACATAAAAACAAAATGGATATTCATAGCGAAACTGGATTAAAGAGTGAAACTCAATAAATGACCAATTCAAGAAATCACATGTGCTAACCAGAAACCTGTGGGGAGACGAAAAGTCGAACCAGAATCTTCTTTATTTTAACGGTAAGATTCGAACGTTAGTCTCCTGGGGGGGAGAGACATACATGTGTCCACTTAACTAAAATGGTAGTTGGGGAAAGTAATGACATTTGACTTTAGCACTTCACCTAATCTCTTTAAACATTACTCTGTTCTTCAACATAGATTTGTTTATAATTTTCCAAAAGACGACACCCTTCTGGATACTTCTCACCGACGTTTCAGCCATTAACACAGATTGGTCTATCAAATTGTTAACTGAACTTTGTTGGTGATTAGGACAAGTTAGTCATTCTTATCCCTAAAATAGAACCTAATCATCTATTCATATTGAATTCCAACTGCTACAACCCTTTTCTTTGGTTCAACTACTTACTCAAATATACTAGTAGAATCCAATTGAGTAGTAAATTTGTTTTCTTTAAATCAATGTTACTATTACACATTGAGAATAATAGGATAGCTTGTTCAATATAAATATTTGTTGATATGTCAAAGACAAATTCATGAGGTTCTACTATATAAAGTTTTATAGGGGATTTCAACCCAAACCGTAAAAAAAGAATCGCACCTTAGTTACATTTGCAGACATCTGCTTCTGATTTTGGACTATGCCCGTAAAGGGTTTGATCAATAAACAAAACTACTTCTTTTGCTTCCTCCCCGTCCGGAATTTTAGTGTTGCATGTACTTGATTATGGTATTTGGGCAATAAACAAAACTACTATACTCACAAGGAAGAGAACCGGTTGCAATTTATATAGGAAAATGATTAAGTAAGAAGAGTTACATGTTTTGCGTCACCTTTATGTAAAACCTAATCCAGAAATTAACTCCATGTTTAGATTTTTCATTAGCTACAATTTCTAGTCCTTCAGTTAGATATGTACGACATCCCTTGACAGAGGGTCCAAACCCCACGTATAGGTTAATGGACTTGTAAAACTTTGTACTTGGTCGACTTAACTTTGGGTATCAAAAACAAAGACAATATTGATAACTGATGAGGGTCTGGTTTTATAAGATTGAACCAACCCGTTCTTCTTGTCTCTATGTTTAGTTGGTCAAACCAATGTTCGGAAAAGAAAATCCAGAAAGATATAAACTGTATAGTTGGAAGAAGAAGACGTACCTTGCTGATCCAAACTGAAAGTAGTTGAGATAGTAATTAACTTGATTGAATCCCTTACTCAAAGAAGATATTTACTTGCAAATTACAATATATGTGTTCTTCAATGCAGATTTGTTCTTCAAAGTAGCTAGGCAACCTGAGCTTTTGTTTCTTATAGTTCCAACTCAAAACCTTACCATAGGTGAGGTCCTTGCAATTCCCTTTTAGCCATTAACACTGAAATGGAAGTTGGTCTAAACAAATTATAATAGGATCTGCATTATAATTCATTAGATCTTAAGTTGATTCAGGTAGAAAGTACACAAGCTTTAACATTACACATAAGAGTTTTACAATATTGATCCTGACAGGAATTAAGGACATGGAAACTCAAATGATAAACATAATACGATCATGGGGTCCTAAGGTCCGAGATTAAGACTGAAAGAGTTTCCGGATATTAACTGGGGGTACATGTCGTTAGTGCCTCCATCGAGCAAACGCTTAGCAATTATATGATTAGCAGCCTCAGAAGTTAGAAGGATGAGCTTCATCCCAAAACACATGCTTCGATCGGTTTTCACAAACTTTAGAACCCAGCCCACATGGAACCAAGCCTCCATATTTACCAGCAACATGACAGCATGCTGAGCTAGAGTCCTCAAGACCTACTAATTCATTGTGTAGTTAATCATTAGTTTAAGCTCTATCTGATTGTCCTACTTTAACAAAAAGGGTTTAAATTCTATAAAAAAAAACTTACCATGAGATTGAAATTTTTGGATGATGTCATCTGCAATGTGGTAAACATCTGCATGTACAAATCCAACTAGATTTAAATTCATCTCCATGATAAGCATATTCAACCGTTTGTCATATAGCTTGGCTAATTCATTCGGGTATGCAATCTCCTGCTGATGGGTTTATATCCCTTGGGAAAGGGATGCAACCTATAGGTCCAACATTTGCAACAACTATCTTTCTAGCATCCAAGCTATACAATCTCTACATGAAGTAAAAAAACGAACCGAATAAAAAAGTGAATGTGAAACTCTGCGTAGATTTCCAAATTCCAAGTAAGCAACAATTTTATGGTTTATAAAGTGGTGAGAGATGACGAGTTCTTCCAGTCAGTTGATGTCTGTATCTTGAAATCAACGAATCTACAACATTTCTGGAGAAATCAATTTCTGCTCAGGAATTGAGATAATCGGAGTCAGGTAGTTGTCTAGGAAATCGTTGGAACCGATCTCACAATAGAAGAACGCTTTCCCCAAAAATATAGAAGCTGATGTTGGAGTCCCGAGTTTCAAGATTATGTCTTGTCTAGTATGCGCGACGTTATGATTCGGCTTAATGTATAGATAATGTTAATTTGAATCAGTAAGAAAAGAGTCAAACAGTTTACGAAAGGAGGGCGAGATAGGGGATAATATCTGATTATGTTCCGATTCAACCAATACTACAAATTTAAGAGTTTTATGTCTTAACCAATGTACGAACTTGATTATGTTGATCCAGTTTGATAGAAACTTACAAATATCTTGCCAGTGTGATTAAGAGTTCCATTTCCAGCAGATGCAGAACAATATCTCCAGTTGTAGTTGGAGCCAAGTAAGGAGGAATAATATCTTTCAAGCCCAATCTTTGACCTGATGATATGAATTCAAGTGAATCCGCAGCTGTTCTTCCATTGGTGAAACGTCCATTAGGCTGCCCAAAATCAATCCCATTGGGAACATAATTGGCTGTTTTGCCAGAGAAACAATGTAGTTATAGTTTCCACAGTCAACTAACGAATCCCCGAAAATAAAATTAGACGTAATATTCTGAGAAAAGAAAGCCTCAAACAAGGCCGCCAAAAACTGGAAGAGAAAAATATGAGAAATTTGAACCATTTCACATCCGAATCTGGTGAAACAGGATGAATTGAGACAGTATTTTGTAAATACGTAATTATCTTGAATATATCAGCAGGGAAATGAAGAAAAAAAGGAAACTATAACTCTATAAGTTCATTCAACACTTTTGGGCTACATATTTGAAGTAGGTATTTCAAATACTTCAACTAATGCTAGCTATTATGTTTCATTCTCGTCATGGAAGTAAATGAAGAAGTAGGAATGTTGCAGGAAAATCTTGCTTTCAGAAGCTATTTTTATACACCAAATCTGCCACCAATAAAAGCACAAGTACGAATACTTATATCTAAACTGGATTAAAGAGTGCTCTAAATAAAAACAAAATTTGCAGAATCTTACTGAAAATTGGATTGAAGAGTGAAACTCAATAAATGAGGAATTAAAGAAAACCACCTGCACAAACAAGAAATTTGTTGATTCAAACTGAAAGTAGTTGAGATAGTAATGGCATTTTGACTTGATCGAATACCTTCCTCTCAAGGAAGCTATTTACTTGCATATATGTGTTCTTCAGTACAGTTTTGTTTGCAGAGAGAACTAGGCAACCTGTGATTTTGTTTCTTATATTTCCAAATAAAAACCTCATCATAACTGAGTTCCTTACAATTCCTTTTTAGCCATTAACACTGTCATGAAACGTTGGTCTAAAGACTCTAAACAGATTATAATTCATTAGATCTTAAGTTGATCCAGGTAGGAAGTACACAAGCTTTAACATTACATATGAATATTAGACAATATTGATCCTGAAGCGAATCAACACATGGAAATTCAAATGATAAACATAATACGATCATGGGATCTTAAATTCAGAGATTAAGACTGAAAGAGGTTCCTTATATTGATTGGGTAAATGTCGTTGGTGTCACCATCGAGCAATCGCTTGGCAATAATAAGATTAGTAGCCTCAGAAGGATGAGCTTCATCCCAAAACACATGCTTAAATCGGTTTTCACAAACTATAGAACCCAGCCCACACGGAACCAAACCTCCATATTTACCAGCAACATGACAGCATGCTGAGCTAGAGTCCTCAAAACCTACCAAATTATATTGTGCAGTTAATCATCACTTCAAGAGAAAGTGATCGATATGAAGGAGTCACTAGTAAGTTCTATATAAACATACCATAAGATTGAAAGTTTTGGATGATATCATCTACAATGTGGTACACATCTGCATATACAAACTGAGATCCGACAAGATTCAAACTCAATTCCATGATAAGCCTCTTCAAACGGTTGTTAAATAACTTTGCTAATTCATTCGTGGATGCAACTCAGGAATGTCCTGCTAATGGGTTTATATCCCTTTGATATGGGATGCAACCAATAGGTCCGACGTTTGCAACAAGTATCTTTCTCGCATCCAAGCTATACAATCTCTACATGAAGTAAAAAACGAACGGAAAAGAAGAAGATGAATGCCAAACTAAGCAACAATTTTACGGTTAATAAAGTGGTGAGAAATGATGAGTTCTTACAGTCAGTTGACGTCTGAATCTCGAAATCATCAATTCGACAAACGTTTCTGGAGATATCAACTTCTGCTTAGGGATTGAGATAATGGGAGTCAAGTAGTTGTCTAGGAAATCATTGGAACCGATCACAAAACAAAAGAACGCTTTCCCCAAAAATGTAGAGGCTGCTGTTGGAGAACCGAGTTTGAAGATTATATCTTGTCTAGTATTCGCGAAGTTATCAAGTTGTGTGTCTAAGTTGATTCGGCCACCCTATCAAATTGACAAGATAAGGTACGGTATATATATATATATATAGATGCATTTTGTGCATGAAAGCAGAAGAATCCATAGTTGACATGTTCAATAGAAACTTACAAATATTTTGCCAGTTTGATTGAGAATTCCACTTCCAGCAGATGCATAATTGACTCCATGAAGAACAATATCTCCAGTTGTAGTTGGAGCCAAGTAAGGAGGAATAAAATCTTTCAAGCCCAACTCTTGACCTGATGATATGAAAAATTCAAGTAAAATCGAACAATTCGAAATTCATGTGATAAGAACAACTTAATTAGATAAAACATCCAAGAAAGAACACAGACCAATAATGTCCAAAACCGTTCTTCCATTTGTGAAACGTCCAGTAGGCTGCCCAAAATCAATCCCGTTGGGAACACAATTAGCTTTTGCTATAGAAACAATGTAGTTGTTGTTTCCACAGTCAACTAAAGAATCCCCGAAGATAAAATTAGACGTAATAATATTCTGAGAAAAGCAAGCCTCAAACAAGGCCGCCAAAAACTGAAAAAGAATAATATGATGAGGTATACCCATGACAGGAAGGTGTGAGTTTTCTTATGTATAATATTCCAATACTTCCCAATCTGGGTTTATATAAACTTCGAAAAAAAAGGAAAAGGAAAACTCAAGATTTGAAAATAAATGAATGGTCTGAAAAAGAATTTTCAGCAGGGAAATGAACCAAAAGAAAAAAAAACACACTATAAGTTCAACTCTTTTGAGCTATATATTTGAAGTAGGTATTTAAAACACTTGAACTAATGTTTCATTCTCTGTCATGGTAGTAAATGAAGCTATTTTTATACACCAAATCTGCCACACATAAAAAAACACAAGTAGAAATATTTATAGGGAAACTGGATTAAATAATGAGTGAAACGCAATAAATGACCAATTCAATAAATCACATGTGAAATCTGTACGGGGGGCATAGATAGTATTATACACCAAATCTGCCACACATAAAAAACACAAGTACAAATATTTATAGGGAAACTGGATTAAAGAGTGAAACGCAATAAATGACCAATTCAATAAATCACATGTTAGTCTCTCTAGTCTCTAGGAGGTGAGAGACATACATACATACATACATGTTACAACTTATTAAACTCAGTTTGCGACCGGCAGACTTATTCTTGTGGAAATCATCGCGTTTTTGTTTGCCGTGGAGCAGGTCTCGCACCACTTAAATTTAGTCCCAACACAAAGAACCCCCTTTGTGTAACATGAATCATAGAAGATACTTGTCTACTTTCTCACCAACGCTACCCCAAATTGTATAACATGAAACGAGTTCCTTTTAGGATTCTTTTTCAGCCATTAACATGGGTTTGTCTATCAAATTGGCTAGTCTATTTGCTAAACAACTTTGATAAGTAGTAGTAGTACAAGTTTGTCATTATTATGAATAGGTTCTAACCCCTAAGATAGAACCTATTCATATTGAATGCCAACTGCTACAACCCTTTTCTTTTGATTCAACTACTTACTCAAATATAGTAAGTACTACTCCGTAGAATTCAATTGACTAAAATTTGTTTTCTTTTATTTAATGTTACTACAAATTGACTATAAATGTCTATAAACAGTTGTTGGTATACAAATTATGAGGTTCATGGAATTTCAACCCAAACCCTAAAAAAAAAAAAGAACCGCACCTTAGATACATTTGCAGATAGCTACTTCTGAATTTTGGACTATGCCCGTGAACTGTTTGATCCAATTCCTGACCCAACTATTTAGTTTTGCTTTCTTCCCTGGCCCGAGTTATTACTTATTAGTTTTAGGAGAGGGAAAGTAACACCCCAATCATAATACAACAGACAGCCGTATTTTGGCGTACCAGTCTTAAAATTATCTCGGGCCTTACTTAAGTTGATTATATGCAACAGAAAAGCTTAAGAAAAACATGTTAGAGTTCACTCCACTCGGCTAAACCGAGTGGCTTAGGCTCACATAATTATAGTAATCCTAGTAGGATTAGGATTCCTATTACTAGATAAACACATACTTAGTTAGTTTTATTTTTCTTAAACTCTTCTTGTAAACCTATATAAAGGATTAGATACATATTGTATAATCATGTTATTGTGTAATAAACAAAAGGTTTTACCTAAATCTCTCTCACACGATCAACATATCATCTTCTTCTTCTTCTCGGTCTCTCCGAAGCTCTCTCACTTCATCTCTCGGTCTCACCGGAGCTGCTGCATACTCCTCTCGGATTCAACCGAGTTCAGTCACCTTTTCACTCTCGGCTTCACCCGAGAGTCACTATCATACCTCTCGGGTTCAACCAAGAGTTACTGTCCTTCCTCTCTGTTCACACCGAGAGCAACTTCTTCCCACTACTCGGCTTCAACCGAGTTATTACTTCGTCACCCTCGGCTTCATCCGAGTTGATCACCAAGAGGATACTACCTCTTCACATGGTATAAGAGCCAGACTCCAATTTTTTTTTTAAGAGATGACTACTCCCGAAACTTCGGAAACCTCTCAAGTTCATCACAACATCAATAGTGGGCCGTTTGATGTCCACCACTCGGATTCTCCCACTACTATTCTTATCACACCACTTCTCACCGGTGATAACTATCCTTCATGGTCCCGAGGAATGACTAAAGCCTTGAGAGCTAAAGCTAAGTTAGGTTTTGTTGATGGAAGCATCGAAAAACCAACCGATCCTAATGAACTAGAACAATGGGGACGATGTAATGACCTTGTTTCTAGTTGGCTCATCAATTCCGTTGATCCACCTCTTCGATCATCCATCTTATATGATGAAACGGCCTCCGATATATGGCACAATCTTTATGATCGTTTCCATCAACGTAATGCTCCCAAAATTTTCCAATTGAAGAGAGCGATTTCTTGCCTTAGACAAGACAACTCCGATGTTTCTACATATTTCACCAACCTCAAGGCTCTTCAAGACGAACTCAATTCCTTGATTATCACCGAGCCTTGTACGTGTGGACATGGTCGTTCCTTACTTGAAAGAACAAATCAAGATAGGGCCATGGAATTTCTTCAAGGACTTAACGATAGATTTTCATCTATTCGGAGTCAAATTTTATTGATTGAACCCTTCCCTTCGATTCTTCGAATCCATTCACTTATTAAACAAGAAGAGGTTCAACAAAACTTAGTCACTCCTATGAGTATTGACTCCAACAACTCGGCACTTGCCGTTGGAAACAATGAGTTTAATCAAACTCGTTTTAATGGAACCGAGAGACAACGTCCAAAACGTCCTCGTCCCTTTTGTGAAAATTGCAAAATCCATGGACACGATGTTTCCTCTTGTTACAAGATACATGGGTATCCACCCAACTATGGTCAAAGAGGAAGAACTCGCACCCGACAAGAGAACATCAATCTCTCGGTTTCTGACACAACCGGCCAGGGGGTGCCTCCAGCAACTTCCTTCACGAATGAGCAATACCAAGGCATATTGGCACTCCTTGACCGAAATAGGCAACCGTCCACAAACAATTCTCAAGGCAACACCAACAAGGACCCTCTAATCAACCTTACCGGTAAGTATTACTCTTCTTTTCATCCTCCTTGGGTCATTGACTCGGGAGCCGCCAAACATATTTGTTCAAATATATCTCGATTCTCCTCTTATTCCCTTGCACCACCGGATTTATACGTTCGTTTACCGGACGGTTCACGGGTAAAGGTTGAACATATTGGTATTGTCTATTTTTCCAATAGTTTTTATCTTGAAGATGTTTTTCACATCCCATCTTTTCAATTTAATCTTATCTCTATTTCTCAAATCTCAAAATCACTTCGTTGTACCGTCTTATTTGACCGGAATTTGTGTCTTTTTCAGGACCGAACAACGAAGACAACGATTGGGCATGGTAGTCTTCATGATGATCTTTATTTCCTTCGCACGGAGCGTCCAATTTTTTCAATTTCTAGTCTTACTAAAGATAGTTCTAGTAATGAGTCTTTTGTTTTATGGCATTGGCGTTTAGGCCATCCATCTTTTAGTCGTTTTCAATATTTCCATTCCAAACTTCCTTGTTTGAATTTTAAATATTTATCTAATAAAGTACCGTGCGATGTTTGTCCACTTTCTAAGCAATGTCGTTTACCTTTTCCAACTAGTACCACTTCTTCCTCTCACATATTTGAGTTGGTACATGCGGATTTATGGGGACCTTTTCCGGTTCCATCCACCTCCGGGTGTCGATATTTTCTCACCCTTGTAGACGATTATTCACGTTGTACTTGGATATTTCTTTTGGATTCTAAGTCCGATTCCATTAAGACAATTATGAATTTTTTTACCTATGTCTCCACACAATTTAATTGTAAAATAAAGACCTTTCGATCGGACAATGGAACCGAATTTGTCAATTCCTCTCTACAAAGTTGGTTTGTCGAAAAAGGGGTTACCCACCAACGTAGTTGTACTTATACACCCCAACAAAACGGGGTAGTTGAACGTAAACATCGCCACATCCTTGAAGTGGCACGTTCATTACGACTCCAAGCTCACCTTCCTCTTTTTTTTTGGGGAGAATGTGTTCTCACCGCGGTTTATTTAATCAATAAATTACCGACACCTATTCTCGATGGAAAATCACCCCATGAAATCCTCATGGGTGTTGCTCCAAATCTTTCACATCTCCGTGTTTTTGGATGTCTTTGCTATGCTCGAATTCCTTTGGTACAAACCAAGTTGGACGCCCGCTCTTCCGCCGGTATATTCCTTGGATATCCAAATGGACAAAAGGGTTATTGTGTTTATGATATCTCCACACGACGAATATTTGTTTCTAGAGACGTCACGTTCGTAGAAAACAAATTTCCAATGTCTCCCTCATATTCTTCGGCTACACCGAACAACTCGGATCCAGAACCGTTTCTTTCCATCGAAGATGATGACACCTTCGATTTTCCATCGCCCAGTAAAACCTCTACTGTTTCGGCACAAAACAGCAGCACCATCACCGATGGAGCTGCTGTTCCCGCCGTCCAACAGACCACCGATGGAGCTGCTGTTCGGCAGCTTACTGATTCAGGGGTGCCTTCAGACACCCCTGCTGGACCGGGTTTCATTCCCGGTCCATTACAACAGGTACCCTCGCTCGAGGTGCCTTCAGCGGACGCTAGTGACACTCCCCAAACAGGAGCGTCTCCAGCAGCCATAGACAGTTCCACGTCCGACGTCCTCTCGACGGAACCATCACCGCCCGAGGCTAATTCCAACCAAACGGTTGAGACTTCCGGCCGACCGACACGATCGCGCTGACCACCGTCCCACCTAAAAGATTATGTGTGTTCCAACACATGTTCCGTCAAGTACCCACTTGAAAACTACTTCTCCATTAATTCATTCTCCACATCTCATCAACAATTCCTCTCCTCTGTATTATCTACTACCGAGCCTACCTCCTTCACTCAAGCAATGAAATCATCTCATTGGAAGGAAGCTATGGCCAAGGAAATCTCCGCTTTGGAAGAGAATAAGACATGGTCCATCACTGATCTTCCGCCCGGCAAGCGACCTATTGGTTGCAAATGGGTATACAAAATTAAATTCAATTCCGATGGTTCCATCGAACGATATAAAGCTCGTCTAGTAGCCAAAGGTTACACTCAAATCGAGGGACTCGACTATAACGACACTTTTGCCCCGGTCGCAAAACTCGTTACTGTCCGTGTTCTATTATCTCTTGCCGCCATTAAAGGGTGGAGTCTCCATCAATTGGATGTCAATAACGCCTTTCTTCAAGGCGATCTCCATGAAGAAGTCTACATGAAACTTCCTCCCGGTTTTTCATCTCAGGGGGAGTCTAAAGTATGTCGCCTTCATAAGTCCTTATACGGTCTTAAACAGGCCTCCCGTCAATGGTTTTCCAAATTCTCCTCCGTTCTTATTGAACGAGGTTTTTCTCAGTCTAAAAGCGACTATTCTCTCTTCACTTTCCGTTCACACTCCACTCAAATCTTTGTTCTCGTCTATGTAGACGACATAATTATCACGGGAAATAATGATCATGCTATTTCCCAGTTAAAAATATTTCTGAATAAAGCCTTTTCACTCAAAGATCTGGGTCGCCTGCAGTACTTCCTTGGTATCGAAGTATCTCGCTCATCACAAGGCATTTTTCTATGTCAAAGGAAATATGCTCTTGATATTTTAAAAGATTCTGGACTCACCGCTGCACGTCCTTCTGAGTTTCCCATGGAACAAAAACTACGTCTCAGTCCCACCGACGGTACACCTTTACCAGATCCGTCAGTTTACCGTCGTCTCATAGGCAGATTACTTTACTTAACGGTTACACGGCCAGATATCACCTTCGCCGTAAACAACCTGAGCCAATTCATGCAAACACCTAGCCAAGTACACTTAGACGCAGCTCATCGCGTTCTACGATACTTGAAGGGTACCCTTGATAAAGGAGTCTTCTTATCCGCAGACAGCTCTCTCCATATTACAGGATACTGTGATTCGGATTGGGCTGGCTGCCCTTCAACCCGTAGATCAACTACTGGATATTTTACAATGATGGGTGATAGTCCACTCTCTTGGAAATCAAAGAAACAACCAACAGTTGCGAAATCATCTGCAGAAGCAGAATATCGAGCTTTGGCCATTCTCACTTGTGAACTACAATGGCTTAAGTATTTATTACTTGATTTTGGAATTGATCACACAGACCCGATGACAGTTTACTGTGACAATCGGGCTGCACTCCATATCGCTGATAACCCCGTATTCCACGAACGTACGAAACATATTGAAATAGATTGTCACATCGTTCGTGAGAAGATCAAAGACAACGTCATTGCCACTCGCTTCACCACTTCAGACAACCAGTTAGCGGATATCTTCACCAAACCACTTGGAGCAGAACCGTTCAAGAACATTATTGGCAAGTTAGGCGTTACTTCCATTCCCGCTCTAACTTGAGGGGGAGTGTTAGAGTTCACTCCACTCGGCTAAACCGAGTGGCTTAGGCTCACATAATTATAGTAATCCTAGTAGGATTAGGATTCCTATTACTAGATAAACACATACTTAGTTAGTTTTATTTTTCTTAAACTCTTCTTGTAAACCTATATAAAGGATTAGATACATATTGTATAATCATGTTATTGTGTAATAAACAAAAGGTTTTACCTAAATCTCTCTCACACGATCAACATATCATCTTCTTCTTCTTCTCGGTCTCTCCGAAGCTCTCTCACTTCATCTCTCGGTCTCACCGGAGCTGCTGCATACTCCTCTCGGATTCAACCGAGTTCAGTCACCTTTTCACTCTCGGCTTCACCCGAGAGTCACTATCATACCTCTCGGGTTCAACCAAGAGTTACTGTCCTTCCTCTCTGTTCACACCGAGAGCAACTTCTTCCCACTACTCGGCTTCAACCGAGTTATTACTTCGTCACCCTCGGCTTCATCCGAGTTGATCACCAAGAGGATACTACCTCTTCACAAAACAGGTAAACAGAAAAATCAATGAAAAAAATAGCTCTTGAATCCATTAGGAAAACACAAAGATCACTACTAATGGCCGGGAGTGGGAAGAGATTTGCTAGCTAGTGACACTAATATATGAGCAAGACAATAAGTTTCACTTAAAAAGTATATGAATGACCTCGACTTACAAACATTTGACTCCACCAAATCTTGGAGTGGCTACAATTTTAGGTTTTTGAGCTGCTCCACATAAAAGCAAATTTACAAGCAACAAAATAACGGCATCGCTAGGGGAAAATTCTCTTTTCACGCATCTTCAGAAGCAATAACATTGCCTCATCAACCTTGTGCTTTTTAAGCAGACACAAAATGATGGGATTACAAGTAATGCAATTGGGAGAGCAACCCTTCTCTTCCATTTCACTGATCAATTTGTCAGCCTCGGGCAATATCCCGATCTTTTAATGGCAATTAACCATTGAACTATATGTTAAATAGTCACGCACTAATCCAATATTTGAGATTTTATCAAATAATTTTACTGCACTATGATATTTTTCCGCCTTGACCAACACATCGTAGTATAAATTTCAATACTAACTTTAGAGCCACTGTCTTAACAAAAAAACTTTAGAGCCACTGCCCCCATTACCTGATACATTTCTATTGACGTGTCTAAATCTCTGTTCTTACATAGGCCATTAACCAATGAGCCAATTGTAACTAGATCTGGAATTAGTTTGCAGTTCAAATCTTCTAAACATTGCAAAACCAGGTGTGAATTAGCCTTAAGTTATTAAAAATAATTTGTTTTGTCAAGACAAATTACGAGGAGATTGTTTACGAAGGGGATGGGTCACAACAAAGGCTACATTTGCGAGTTTAAATGTAGTACGTTAGAAGTCAAGTGGACTCGTAGAACTTTCACCATGAAATAAAACCGTATATGTATATGGGGAGATGCTACAATTACTTAAAGATGACATAGTGACTCATTTTTCACTAAAAGACAGTTTTTCAAAGTTTCACTATGATGTGGACCGTATTTTATCCAGACGAAGAAACATGTCATCCTCTAAATAAGAAATTCTACTTTAAAAAAAAAAAAAAAATAACTCTGATTAAAGTTAAAAAAAAAAGATTAAAAATAATTACATTAAAAAAATGAATTAGAGAAGAAAATCCAACAGCTAGAGATGATCCCCAACATGAACGTTGAGGACCTTCCCTTGGGTCGACTGAAGAGGTCGGTTGGGGCTCAGCCTGAGCGGGCGGAGGGTGGAGTTGCTCTTATGTCCCAATTAACTTCATTAGTCACATCAAACCATCCAACTTGTTTATCTCTACTACAATCATGTACATCAATGATTCAACTTCTCCAAATTCATGCCCAAATGATCCGAAATCACTTCTTCCAACACCCATTTGCTGCAAGCAAATTGGTCGAATTTTGTGCTCTATCTCATTTTGGAAATCTTCACTATGCACGTAAGGTGTTTGATCAAATTCCTGACCCAAATACTTTCACATGGAATACCATTATCAGAGGTTACTCCACTTCACCTTTCCCCAAACCCTCTCTTCATCTTTTCAATCAAATGTTAAAATCAAATGCCACTCCCAATACATTCACTTTCCCGTTTGTTATTAAAGCTTGTTCCAACCTTGTCGCTTGTATTGAAGGCGAGCAAGTTCATGGATTTATTTTGAAATGTGGGATTGATAAAGACTTGTTTTCTGTTAATGGGTTAATTCACATGTATGCTACTTGTGGAAAACCTGAATTAGCCCGGTTGTTAATGGACACTAGTCGCGAAAGAGATTTGGTTTCTTGGAATTCAATGTTATCTGGGTATGTAAATTGCGGGCTCCTTCGACAAGCTCGAACACTCTTTGATGAAATGCCTGAAAGAGAAGTTGTCACGTGGAATGCGATGATCAATGGGTATATCAAGTTTGGTGAGATTGGTAAAGCTAGAGAACTTTTCGATCGAATGCCTACTCGAAATATCGAATCTTGGAATATCTTAATGGGTGGGTATGCCAAGTGTGGTTTTCTTGAGAGTTCTCGGAAAATTTTCAATGAGATGCCAGAGAGAAATGTTGTTTCTTGGAGTTCAATGATAACAGCTTATGCACAAGGAGATGATCCGAAGGAGGCTTTGGTTACGTTCGATGAAATGAAGAAGCATAATATCAAGCCCAACTGGAAAGCCATTGTCAGTGCACTCTCAGCTTGTGCACATCTTGGAGCTCTTGATACGGGTAGACAGATTCATCATTATGTAGATCAGAGCAAGATGAAGATTGATTCCATAATTGCAACAGCTCTTATAGACTTATATGCAAAATGTGGGTGCGTAAACAATGCGCTTAAGATCTTCAAAACGCTACCTTCGAAAGATGTGTTCACATGGACAGCCATGATTGGAGGACTAGCTGTAAATGGCCATGGAAAGAAAGCTTTGGAGCTATTTAGTCAAATGCGAGAAATTGGTGTTAGACCTAATGAAGTCACATTTGTAGGTGTTCTTTGTGCTTGTAGCCATGGTGGGTTTGTCAAATTGGCTAAGAAGTATTTTGATTTGATGAAAACAGATTACAGTATTGATCCTCAAATTGAGCATTATACGTGTATGGTGGATATTCTTGGACGTGCGGGTCGTTTAGAAGAAGCAGTTGCTTTTCTTGAAGCAATTCCTGTAAAAGCCAATTCTGTTCTATGGGGAGCTTTACTTGGAGCATGTTGGATGTATAGAGATGCCAAGATAGGCAAATACATAGGCGATCGCCTCATTGAGCTTGACCCTGATGATTCTGGCATTTACGTGCTCCTTTCGAACATTTATGCCGCTGTGGGTCAGTGGGAAGATGTGAAGAGCTTACGAATTATGATGAAAGCTAAGCGTCTAGTAAAGAGTCCCGGTCGTAGCTCAATCGAGATTGATGGAACGATTCATGAATTTTATGTAGGAGATAAATCACACCCAAGAACCGAAGAAATCTATTTAATGTTAAATGAGATCAACTTGAGATTTATAGGAATCCCACCAAATACATTGTCTCTGTCATTCGACATTGAAGATCAATATTTGTTCCATTAGTGAAAGTTCTTAGCTTTTTGGATACCCTTCCTTGTGTACAGTTTAAAAAAATTAGTTATAATATTTGTAAAAATGGATCTCCAAAAGCCCTAAGTTATGATAAAATCTTGCAGAATATTTGTAAAAGTGGATCTCAAATTAAAGTTTGATGTTTTGGGGAAATAAAGAATTTTTTTCTTCTTACCATCTCCGGCCGGTAATTTCTGCCACCACCTCCCCTACCACTTCCGACCACCACAACCATAATTTTTTGGTATCTCTCTAATCTCTCTCTCAAATCTCCTTCTCTGAGATCTCTCTCTCTCTCTCTCTCCCTCGAATCTCTCTCAACATATTTCGACTGAAATCTAGATTATTAACCTTTTGATTTGAGAATGAAATTTTAATTGTTACCTTTTAACTAGCAACTTTTTTCCAGCATTTTAGTTTGGGTAGATTAGTTTCAACAACAAAAAAAAAAGGTCATGAGTTTTTGATGTTTAAGTTTATCACCTTATCTTTCCTATCTTGCAACAAAAAAACATATCTTTCCTGCATCAATAAGCATCCCCATTTCACCTTTTCTTTTCTTCTTAGAAGGAAAGAAATTTCCATTATATGAAAGAAAAAGATATGTTCAAAATAAACAACATTCTACAATCACCACCATTGAAAAAGATATTACTCATCAAGGTCATACTTGGCGAGCGAGCGAGCGAAATGACTGTGTCTGTGATTACTAGGAATGCCTTTCCAGATATATTTCTGCATACCAAATACTACCATTTTGGAGTGTATATTCTACCGACTGCATTCCATTTCTACGCGTCAAACATGGTTTATGAGTGTTGGAATAGTAGTATATAAGTTTGAGTTTGGTTGTTATAAAACTTGTATACACATATAGAGAACCATTTCGGATATAGTTTAGCTAAAATGGCACATATGTTTTGATTATTACACCTTAATTTGGTACTTAATCGTGGACTAATTAGTAAACTGTTTTGTTTATATCCAATGAACTAAGAAGGTAGTAATATCTGCTTATAATAGAATAAAAAAATATGTGAGGAAACTAATGGAAACTATTATAAATAATCTTTCATTTATACTAAATATAATGTTGGGTTTCCATTTCTTTTCTTTAAATCAATCCTTAACATTTTCAAAACCGATAAATTCACAGAAAAAACCAACTCATTAGTGTATTTGAGAAAATGGGTTTCTTCTTAAAAGTGGTTGGGTTGATTTCAGTGTTGTTATTCTTGTTCTGTTTTAGTGTAATTAGAGCCGTCGATTGTGGAAATCCAACTCATGTGCCGTATGAAATCACTGTTGATAAATCCGGTAAAGGAAACTTCAAAAAGATTCAAGATGCAATTGATTCCGTCAAACCTTGGAATAATCAATGGGTTCGTATTTCTCTCAGACCTGGCATCTATAGGTACATCTTTTACTCACATTATCTTTTATTTTGATTTTTGTTTTAAAAACTCTGACTAATTTTTTTTTTTTTTTTTACGACTATTTGTTATATAGTGTGTGCAAGTGAGTACGAATAATAATAATGTGAATATGATACAAAATGATTGTGTACATAGGGAGCGGGTTAGAGTCGGTTGGGAGAAAACATGTATATTGCTCGAAGGACAAAGTTCAAAGACGACTTCAATCGAGTTTGACGCTCGTCATCCATATACAAATGAAACTCCTACTTTCACTTTGGAAGCTGATAATTTTGTAGCCAAACAAATAAGCTTCAAGGTGATCAATCTTATGGCCTTTTAAAACTAATTAAAGTAAAATGGGAAAATTAGCAACTACCAAGCGACCAATCTTATACTATTAATTGTGATTATAATTGTCTTTGCAGAATACACGTAATTTGGACTCAAAAGGTAAAGTCGATAAAAATAATATGGCACCTGCAATAGCAGCTGCAGTGATAGGAAACAAAGCTGCATTCTATGATTGTGGTTTCTATGGGTACCAAGATACACTATGGGATGTGGTAGGTCGTCATTATTTTCAAAATTGTGAA
Organism: Eschscholzia californica; assembly: GCF_041429995.1. NCBI lineage: Eukaryota > Viridiplantae > Streptophyta > Magnoliopsida > Ranunculales > Papaveraceae > Eschscholzia > Eschscholzia californica. The sequence continues at coordinate 201,554 of NW_028238309.1, forward strand.
ATTGCAGGTGCAGTTGATTTCATATGGGGGAACGGACAATCTCTCTATAAGGTAAATCTCTCTACCAAGACAAAAAAAAAAAAAGTTAATAATAATAATAATCAAAGTTAGCACTATATACATTTATTCAAATAAATAGATAAACTAAATATAATTTTTTATTGATGCAAAGAATTGCCACATAGTGGTAAACGGAAATGGTTATATAACGGCACAAGGAAGGTCATTACCGAACCAAACAAGTGGATTTGTATTCGAAAATGGATGGATTGACGGTAATGGTTCAGCTCTTCTTGGAAGAGCTTATGGGAAATTTTCCAGAGTTATATTCTATAAGACGAAGTTCTCTGGAGTTATTGATCCCAAGGGATGGGATTCATGGGACAAAGGCAATCACAAGTAAGTTATTTTACGAACCTTTTGATAACATCCCTCGCAAGTTTAGTCTTTAATATCGAAAAAAAAAAAAAAAAAATCTATTCATATTTGATAATGTGGTACTATTATATTCTTCAGGCAATGGCTGACATATGCTGAGTATAATTGTGAAGGCGAAGGGGCAGATACCTCCAAACGTGTGAAGTGGCTAAAAAGGCCCGAGGATGTCGAAAGCTTCATTCAATATCACATCAACGACACCAAAAAATGGCTCTCCAACCAACCCTAATACTTTCTTTTTTATCTGTCAGCTCTCAAGTTGTATACACGTCCCATCCGTTTATGAGACTTATCATGCATCATGTGTACGATTTTCTTTCTGTATTAGTCTTATACAAGTATTTCTTGCCCTGGACTTGATGTTTATCTCTTGTACTTCTATTACTTGTCGTTGTAATTGGGGTATTTAGACAAAGTAATGAAGATTTTTAGTGTTTTTTTTTTTGGAAGTCACCGGCCGGACGACTTCAATCGGAGAAGATGAAGGTGAGTTGGAGAGAGAGAGGGGTGAGTTGGAGAGAGAGAGAGGTGAGTTGGAAAGAGAGGTGATGTGGAGAGAGAGTTGACATGGAGAGAGATGTGTGGTGGAGAAGAAATGAGGTGGAATTATAATTTTATTTTTATTTTTAATTTTGAAAAAAGATTTTAAGGAAGGGTAGTTAGGACAATTACATCAAAAAAGGGGGTCATATTTGAATTTACGAAAAAAAAGGGGCCATAAAAGAAGCTGGTCACAAAGTAGGGGGTCATATAGGAATTAACTCTTAAAAAAAATACTGCCATAAATTTTTAGTTAAAAAAACCATGGATTGCATATGTTAAGTTTGTGGCCATCCAACTCAAAACCAATTGGCAATGAGTGGAGAGGACCTATACTTTATATTCTTGGTTGCTAGTTACCCATTCTCCCATGTGGGACTATTCTCACACGCCCCCTCACGTGTGGCGTTCTTTGAGCCTAACACGTGTGCTTTTTTTTTTCTTTACGGGTGACGTGGAGCACGTGTGGCTTTTAAGCCTATCACGTGTGGGCCTAACTCTGATACCATGTTAAGTTTGTGGTCATCCAACTCAAAACCAATTGGCAATGAGTGGAGAGGACCTATACTTTATATTCTTGGTTGCTAGTTACCCATTCTCCCATGTGGGACTATTCTCACAGCATAAACATACATAATGCATGTGTAAATGAGATTAATATCTACAATTGGATCATGAAGACATCAACCATATCTACCATTAGATGATGAAGACTTTACATAATATTATTTATGTCTTTCAAATTTATTAGTAATTACTATTGTACCTATGAAAGATCTATTGTAATAATGAGAATATATCTTAATTAGTCTTACCTAATAGAGTGACTCTAAGACTATATATATATTTTGGTTGTAATTAACAATGAGCATGGAATAAGAATTATCTCTTTTCTCTAATTCTATCATGATATCTAGAGCCTAAAAATTCAAACGAGTACTGAATTAGATCCTAGTAAGTTTCTGCAAAACCGACGGTGGTAGCCAATATCAATGACTACCGTCAGCCAGAGTATTGTCTATTGAATTTCTTTTTTACTGAGTTCTAAATTTCTGTTTTTTGCAATCATTTAGTTTTAAAAAATAATAATAATAAATTTCTTGATCTAGAATTGATCTCATGTGTCAACTAAGTTCCTCAAGATTTGTGTACATCAAAACCTTGATTACTCCTAACTACCTTAATTTTTTGTTGAGTGCTTCTAAAGGCACCGGGCCGAAAGGCTGTTAGCATCCATTTCTGTTAGCACCAGGCTCAACCGCTCTTTTCTCTATTAGCACCGTCCAACTATATAGGCACCGGTCAAATAGAATTAGCCAAAGTCAATTACCGAAGAATTCGTCTGAGCTGTTCAAGTGCACGGTGATCTCCAAGGTCGGAGACATAAGCGCGTAAATAATCAAACGGAGCTCCAGCTAAAAGACCTTCAAGTTCTTGAAGAGCTTCAATTCGTGATTGTACATAGTGAAGTCCAACTGGATTTAACTTCAAAACTATTGTTCCTTCAAGCAAGAAGCAACGGACCTGCTTGTCTATCTACAAATTTCACCAGGAAATCAAGGTACCGATCTGTTTGGATTTGGGAAGTACAACCTGGAAATGAGTTTGACTGTGTTTCAATTTTGCAAGGACACTCACAGGATGTGAAGATGGTTCAATGGCGTCAACATATGGATATTTTATTTTCTTGTAGCTATGATAGCACCATTAAGGGACAAGAAGTTCAAAAGCATTTCATTTGGTTCCTTTTCAGATGAAAAACTCAATTAAAATGGCTGGTCTTTAGGTTTTATTAATTAAATGGTGAGAATGTCTTCTTAATGCAATTGAAGAAAAGAAACTTTGTTTTGAAGAAAAATGAATTGGGATTCATTTTGTTTTGGAAGAAGTGCAAGAAGCAAATGAAGGTGAACGTCACCCACATTAAAAACCGGTGTTTATAGAGAATTCGGGTCAATGGCCATTGACTCGAGTCAATAAAATTTCCGGATGCTAACAGCCTTTTGACCCGGTGCCTTTAGAAACACCATTTTTTGTTTCTTAAGTCTCTAACTTTTCACTTTACCTTCCTGCTCCCTAGACGATGCATGAATTCAATTTACAATGATTGATCTTAATCGAAGTAAATTGATTCAAATTCTTCCAAATTTTCCTTTCGCTTCAATCTCATTATAGTAACTGGCTTCTTTTCTACAATTACAATTTTCTTGGATCTTTATATTTTCTCTTTTATTTTTCCATATAATTTTATCTCTCTCGTGGGGTTTACGATGACCTCATTGTTTTCTAGCTGAAATCCTCTATCTATCTCATTTTCTCAAACAAAAAGGAAATTGATTAAGATTTTCTGAACTCAAGACCTAGTTCAGATTTTCTATTTCTTTTCTTCCCACTCGATTTTCTTTTATTCTCTTTCTAACAACGAAGGGAGAAATTGTGCTAACAAAAGAAGTTGATCTAGCTCTGGTTTTCCACTCCTTCTGTCATTGGTATATAAGAAAAATCTGCATCCACTATTTCAAAAAAAAACGAAGAAAAGATTTAAAAACAAGAAGCAAAGTTTGAAGAAGACTTGACAAATTGCATGAAGTATAATATATATATGACAAGCTAAACAAGTGTAACGACCAGCTTAGCTTGAGGGGGGATGTAAATAAGATTAATATTTACCATTGGATCATGAAGACATCTACCATTAGATAATGAAGGCTTCACACAATATCATTTATATAGATGAGTGATTTGGAGAAATAAGAAAAATATATGGGGTGAGGTTGCAATTAATGGTTTTGATTTATTTGGGTTTAGTTTATGTATGAGAATGTGTTTTTGCTAGAAGGAAGATGTTGATGATGTGTTCATCAGTTTATATTGTTACTCTTAAACACTGTTCTGCTGTTCATAGTTTCTGATGAAGTTTGAAGAGCAACCACGGTCCTAGACATTGAAATATATAGATTACACAAATCCAGGTCTCTCCCTACTTATTTATCTCGTATTAATATGAAGAATTAACTCTCCCTCTAGGGTTTGTTTGATTAGGATTTCTATTTGTTGTTTAAGTTATAGATTACACAAACTCAGGTCTCTCCCTACTTATTTATTTCGTATTAATATGAAGAATTACTTTCCCTCTAGGGTTTGTTTGATTAGGATTTCTATCTGTTGTTTAAGTTATACGGCACCAAACCCTAATTTTGATGGATCTTCTTGTCTTGTAAAACTTGGTTTCATCACTTTGAACTCCTAGGTTTGTTTTTTATGTAGTAACTGGTTGAGTAACCATGGATCATGGATGGGTTTTATGGAGATCGTCGGCCTCAATGATGGAGGTCACCGGAATATGGTTGAGGTCGACGAAATATTTGGTGGAGGAAGAAGAGGTAGAAGAAGCTGAAAGGTTGAAGTGTTTGGAGGAAATAACAAATTCCAAAAGTATTTTATTTCCACCCAAAATTTTGTACCCAGGATAATTTCTTTATTTCCCTAAATCACACACCTTTATAAATCTTTCAAATATATTATTCTGTTGTAAAGCAATCCCACATTGGTGGTGAGATGGAGTGCGGTGCTCCTCTTAAGAGGTTAAGCACCCTTCCCTAGTGAGGTCTTTTAAAATCGTGAGGTCCAGGTGTGCCAAAGCGGACAGTATCACTAGCAGCCCAGAAGGCTGGTCCGCACCATCCTATAACACGTTATCAGCACGATTTGTTTTATTGTGATGTGATCTTGGGAGGGTGTGTTGTAAAGCAATCTGACATTGGTGGTGAGATCGAGTGTGGTGCTCCTCTTAAGAGGTGAAGCACCCTTCCCTAGTGAGGCCTTTTAAAACCGTGAGGCCCAGGTGTGCCAAATTGGACAGTATCACTAGCAGCCCAGAAGGGTGGTCCGCACCATCCTATAACATATTCTCTATTATACCTATGAAAGATATATTGTAATAATGAGAATATATCTTAGTTAGTCTTTTTACCTAATAGAGTGACTGTAGGACTCTATATATATTTTGGTTGTAATCAACAATGAGTATGGAAGTTAACAACCCTTGGTCAGAGTGGTAAGAGGTATAGTCATCCACCTTGGAGGTCAACGGTTCGAGACACGCTGAACAATTCAAAAAAAAAAACAATGTGTATGGAATAAGAATTATCTCTTCTCTCTAAGTCTATCAGCATGAAGATATCGAACAACATTAAGAAAAACATAATAAAACACAGGTCAACAAAATAAAAATCCTTAAGAACTGACTGCAAATTAAACTGTAATTTTACGACAAATGACATAAAGGATCTCTGATTTAGAGATTTGAAGAGTATTTTCATGATATGAGTCATAAAACACTACATGTTTGGAACAAATCGAATTCATCGTCGCTTAAAGACACATCGTTGTTTTCATCGGGGAGCTGCATCATCTCTTCGACATCCTCTTCTCCAACACCAAGCTCTTGGGCATCTAAACAACAGACCCCTGACCTAAAAAAAATCAAACTAACCTAAATTTTACAGACATCAAAAAGCAGAATTTGAGAACAACAAAAAACTACTGGTGTGTTTGGATGACGGAATCGTGAATTCGCGGATTCATGATTCCACAAATTTTTTTTTGGCAACTAATAAGAATCCTATGATTTATTGTTATTTGAGTATTTTTTTTGGTACACAATTTTTGGCAACTAATAAGAATCCTATGATTAATTATTATTTGACTTTTTTTCGGTACACAATTTTTTTCCAATAATAGTTTTTCTCGGAAGCCATTTTTTCCTCGAAAAACCTTTTCCCGAAATTTTTCTTTTTTTCCAAAATTATTTTTTTATCGAAAACCATTTTTTCGGTAACCGAGATTTATGAAACTTCTTTTTTCACGAAAATATATTTTTTTCCCAAAAACAGTTTTTTCGTAGAAAAAAAAACATAATTCAGGAAAAGTGGTCCTAATGAAGCAAAAAAAATTTCAGTTATCGAAAAAACTGTTTTCAAGAAAGAAAAAATAATTTTTCGGTAAAGAACGGGTTTGGAGAAAAAAAACAATTTTAAAAGCAAAATATGTTTTCGGAAAAAAAAAGCGGATTTCGAAAAGAATTTATTTGGGGAAGAATCGACTTTCGCGAGAAAAAAAACGGTTGTAAAAAAACTCGGATTTTGGAAAAAAATAATAATTCTTTGAAGAAAAAAAGAATAATTTTTGGGAAAATTTTTTTTTTTGGGGAAAACATTTTCTTAAAAAAAATGATTTTTGAAAAAAAAAATTTGAATATTATTTTGTTGAAGGGAATATTAATTTTTTTTTGTTGATTTTAAATTTGAAATCTAAGTTTATTAATCCAAACTCCTAGCAAAAGGGGGTAGGGTGGGATTTTGCTCTAATACAAATTTTGGGATTAGGAATTCTTAGGATTCAAGAGTTTTAGGATTTTTGGTAGCCAAATAGACCAAGGATTCTTGATTCCTACCAAATCCTACTTAGGAATCCTACAACCAAACGCACCATACATGTTTACCGTTCAAAATGCTTGTAGAAAGCTTCATTCACAATCACATCAACAACACGAAAAATGGCTCTCTGGACACCTCTAACACTTTTTTTATTTTTTGATATGTCACCTCTCAAGCTGCATACGTGTCCAATCCATTTATTAGATTTATCATTCATCATATATAAGATTGTCTCTCTGTATTAGTCTTACATTCAAGAGTTGAAGAGACTGTATGACTAGATTGTTAATCGAATACGATTTTTTTTTTCTTTTCTTTTATTTTCTTCTTGATTTTTTTGAGCAAGATTTATATTTTTGTTTCATTCATAAAATCTCCTTGGAATGATCTCATTGCGGTTCGATCAGCTGTGTTTCATTGTTTTCAATCTCGATCATACATCTTCTTCGTTTACAGAAAATTGTTGATTTGAATTCAGATTTGGCGCCAAAGGGGTGGTGTTAGTTATAGGGATACAAAGAGTTGAAAACTGAAGTTGTTAGAGCTAACTGTCAATAACAGGTCGACAACCTTTGGTTGGATTGGTTACCCAGTTGATTTCCACCCTCTAGGTCAAGGGTTAGAGTTACAGATTCATACCCTTAAATTCTGTCAGACCATCGTTATAAATGTTACGGGCACCACCCTTTTCAGACATATACACACCGCCCCATCTACTTTCAATGTTCACACTTCTGTTACACCATCTTCTCTAGTTCTGAGGGTGATATCACATTCAAATTAAGTTTTTATCATAAAGATTGTGACATTAATTAGACTATATCTTATAAGTACATTGTAATTAGAAAAAAAAAATCTCATGTGTCACAAATGGTTAGAGTTTTAAGATGAAATTGTTTTTCTTTTGCTATCTATTACAGATATTCACAAAACAAAATCTTAGTTATGGGTCCAGGATCTCTTAAGTCTGCTGATTTTAGTAAAAAAGAAAAGAAAAACAAAATCCTAACTAATCTTTTTAAAGTAAAATTTCCAATTTTATATGTAGATGCAAGATTATGTGATCTTCCTTGATTAATTAGCCTCTATACATACTAGTCTATCACTATCCCAAAAATCATAATATGAAAGGAAGAACTATAATACTAGTTCTATCATTTTTCTATATAAATGTGATAAGTCATGTGTTACCAATATAGATATATACATACCCCTATCAAATTGGTTTCAATTGTTTGTCTAGTTATCAAATTAGTTAATTGGAAAATGGGGTTTGGAGTGAGATGGTTTTGGTTGATATCATTGATATGGTGTCCTGTTTGTTTGGGAGTGAGCAAAGCCATTGATTGTGAGTTAGAAAACAAGGGTTATACCCTCACTGTTGATAAGTCAGGTCGTGGTAACTTTACAAAGATTATAGATGCAGTCAATTCAATCCCAAATGGTAACAAGAAATGGATTCGTATTCTTGTTCAACCGGGCCTTTACAGGTACTAAATTCTCCTTTTTCTTTCACGATTGAGAGAGTTTGTTTAAGTTTCGGTAAATAGTGGAGTCTAGTATATATTTTGTTGTACGAATAGAATAGAATGAATTAATTTTTAAGTCATGCTACTCATTTTTTTATGCAGGGAACGAGTAATCATAGGTAGAGACAAACCTTGCATCATGCTAATAGGGAACAGTCGAAAAACGACTCAAGTTGAATTTGCCTCTAAAAATATTGCAACTTTGACTTCCCAGGCTGACAATTTCGTAGCGAAACGGATAAGCTTCAAGGTGAAATAATGTGGAAAAGATGCTAGTATAATATATTCATGACTAATTATATGATATGCAATTTAATATTGTGGCTCTGAAGACAAACCAGTTTCTAGCCAAGTTTGAAAAACTTTCATGTTTTCCTTGTCATTGCAGAACACATTTAATTTCATCAGACGCGAGGTGGAAAAAGCTGTTGCAGCAGAAATAAAAGGAGATAAATCTTCGTTTTACGATTGTGGTTTTCATGGAGTACAAGATACAATTTGGGATGCAACAGGCCGACACTATTTTGAAAATTGTGTGATTGAAGGTGCCATTGATTTTATCTGGGGAAGTGGGCAATCTATCTATAAGGTAAAATTTACTATCAATTCCTTTAACTAAATTGTTTGTTCATCCACATTTACTTATTTATTTATTTTGTCTATGATGGATGAAATGAAGAACGCTCATATAGTGGTAAATGGAGGAACGAAATTGAATAAGGGGACTCCAGGCTATATAACAGCACAAGGAAGATCGACCGAGAAGGAGCAGAGCGGATTTGTATTTTTAGGAGGATCGGTGACCGGGAATGGTGTAGCCTATCTTGGAAGAGTTTATAGACCTTATTCGACAGTCATTTTTTACAAAACCGTTTTTTCTAGAGTTGTTCACCCTGCTGGCTGGGACTCATGGCCCACTCTTGGTCTTGTGTAAGTAACCTAATAATAATTTAACTTTTCTTTTTCTTTTATCTTTTTTTTTTATTTAAAAAAATCACTTATACCCACTTATTTTTTTGTTATGAACTAAGAAAATTGTTTTTATTTAATGCTAATAATATGTAATTTGTTTTTATGGTATCAAACATTTTGTATTTGTGTTCAAATGTTTTGACTGTGTGTTTCATATGATTTGACATCTTAGGGATAAAACTACGTACGCAGAAATTGAATGTGGAGGAAAAGGTGCAAAAAATTCCACACGCGTGCCTTGGGAGAGACGACTTACACCCGACGAAATCCAACACTTTGCAAATGTATCATTTGTTGATGGACCAGAAGAATGGATTCACAAACAACCATCTTAGTATAGATTCTCATTTCATTTTCTCACCATTTGATGTAAATGTGTGCGAAATAAAACGATGTTTCCCAGGGACGGATATAGGGTTTTCATTTAGGGGATGCGTATTTATATACTTAAATAAATTTTTTGTTTGCAAACACAATAATTAATAAAATATTTATATTCATTAATTATATTAATACACCAACATTACAAACGCAATTGACCTCTACGAGAGTTCATATTTAGATGAATTAAAGTTTGGAAGAGTTTATGATAGATGAATTGAAGTTTATAGGATTTAGGATAGATGAATTGAATTTCATAGAATTTATAATTGATGAATTGAAGTTGGTAGGGTTTAAGGTAGTAGAATTGATTTTATAGGTTTTAGGGTAGTTGAATTGATTTTATATAAAATTAGGATCATTAAATTTAATAATTTCAAAAATAAAATTAAAAATGTGGGCAGTTGGATTCGAACCTACTACCTCAAGGTAAGTGGTCCACAAAACACACTGTTAGTACAACTGAGCCCTGCTCTAGTTTGATATACAGTTAAGGACACACGTGTATGTATATATATATATCTATTATATAAAACAGGTTGAAGAGTGCTGACTGGGACAAACAAAAAGATAAATCTAGCCGTCTGTCTCAGATCAACACAAATCACCATGATAAATCATGCTCTAATGACCTTTAGATCCAACATGTCTATGATTAAAAGAAAACGTCCCAAACTAAATTTATTCTAATTAAATTTTGTCATTATAGAATTAATACCCCTTCTCTATGTTACCATAAATCGAATTCATGCAACAGTTACAAATCAAATGGATGCTTGGTTTCAAGACCTTTGGGTCTAACATGTCTATAATAAAATTTATTCTAAGTAATTGTTGTCATTGTAGAATTAATACACAATCTACACAATAAATCAAATTCATGCAACAGTTACAAAACAAATGGATTTTATATGTTGGTTTCAATGGATTTTCATTTATAGTCATAAAAATATTTGTTTCGTTTCATTTTGTATTTCTCTTTTTTTGTAGATCAGTGGCAATGAAATTGTTCTTATTATATTTTGTGAGTTTGATTTTGGTGTTGAGAGTATATGTTTTTTGGTTAAAGGAAAATAAGTGTTTTGATATCCTCGAAAGTGTATGAAAACGGTAAGGCATCGTTCCGATTTCAATTATCTTTTTCATTTTCATGATCTTTTGTTTATCAAGTGTGGATTGAAATTATTGTGAATGATTTTCGATCATATTAACAAAAATTGTAATTTGAATTTTTGGGCTTATAATCCAAAAAACGGGCCCTAATAGGACTTTTAGTCCTCTCTAATCCTATAAAGGGTTTAAAAACCAAAAAAATAATACAAATGGATATCTAGTCCATTTGGTGTCATCTAGAGAGAAAACACAAATCTCTAGAATCCCAAATAATTTATAATACCTAAACTAACCTTCCATATATATAAGATCTAATTTAAGTTCAAATCAACCAATATTCGTTTTCCTATTTTATCTCCCTGTTTCTCTCTCCAATTACCGACTCTAAAGGAAGAAAGAAATCTTTATCTTCCTTAAATTTGTAACCGAAACCTTCTATTCCTATCTTTCTCTCTCTCTCTACATCTTCATCTTCTGAAACTATCCTCCATTAAAACAAAAACTTTGTAACCGAAACCTTCTCGTCCTATCTTTCTCTCTCTCTACATCTTCATCTTCTGAAACTATCCTCCATTAAAACAGAAAACTGAGTTTCTAAGTTTAGGTAAAACTCAAACCAAATTTTATGTTTTCTGATTATGTTTCGATTGAAAATCTTCCATTAACTTGTTTCATTATCATTAGAGCTATTCAAAATCATCATCTTAATTGTTAATCAGGTAAACAATTTTCTTATTTGATGATTTGTTTCAGATCAAGAAAGTTATTATTGTCTTTCTCTCTCTAAAGTTTGTATTAATGATCACGATCTTCATGAGATTAATACTTCATTTCTAAATCTTACAAATCGAGTTTACTTATTGTTTTCAATCAATCGTTATATCAGTTATCAATAGATTTGGAGTTTATGCAAAGTATGATATTCAAATTTTCTCCAGATCTGATTTTTTTCCGTACAGATTGATGAAACGTGATTCTGTCACACGGTTACTCGTAACAGAATTAACATTATATATACTTTAGAATAAATTACCATAATGTAACGTAAATTATATAAACTTTTTCCTGCGATGTATATCAAATTGAGAACATGATATATGTTCTGGTTCTGCAAATTTTTCACGAATAACATTAACATTATATTATTTTGTGTAAATCATACGTAATTTATGAAACATTATATATGATTTAATATCAAAACTGTTCTCGTTTCATTATTAGAACATCTTTGGTTTACATATGTAAATCCTCTGTACATTTCTGTAAAGTACATATAATTTATTCAAATGTTCATATAATTTACTGCAAATAATATACTTGTATGTATAATTTATTTGAATTAATCTATCTCACTTTGTTATCACAGATGGAGTTCCAGGCAGAATCATCAAATCAAGATAAGGAAATCAAACTGAAATCAGATGGTTGGGATAAGATATTTACAGAACCATGACAGTTATTTTCTGGGGGTGAAAAAGCTTTTCGATATGCTCTTAGGCAATATAGCATCAACACCGGTCATGATTTCAAATTCATAAAGAATGAATCTAAGCGTGTAACTGCTGTGTGTCCTGTTGAAGATTGCAAATGGATAGTGCATGGATGGACACCATTGAAATGCGATTCTATTTTCATATTGAAAGACATGGAAATGAAACATGATTTCATTATTTGTGATAAATGTCTCATTATTTTTCATAAAGTTTGCATAATTTATTGTAAATTATACAATATAAATTCATTCATATAAATGACTTCTATCAGAAATTACAAGGTTTGATCAATAAAAAACTTTTAAATTTTTGCTGTTATCATCGGTTATTTATAAAACATTACCAAATCCTGTGGTAAATCACGGATACTTGTGAATAAATTATACATACTTTACAGTAGTTTAAGTTATACCAGACAGAAATTAACATAATTTATCAAACAGATCTCTAAAAATTGATTTATGACGAAGCTTTGAACATCAGAAACTATGTCACAACATAAAAAACCATAAAAATCAACCCAAAATCTCACCATAACGTTGAAACAAACTTCTTTATGATGAAAAATAACCATCCAAACTCGATTTTATAAAGATTTTCACCTGAAAGTGATGATTGTTCGAAACCCAAACTAATCAAGAAACCTTTTCGTTTTAATGGCGATGATACCTCTTCAACTGAATCAGAATCTTGAAAGATTAAGAAAGTTGAAGAATAAAGCCCGTTTCTTACCTTCTGGAAGATGGCGATTCAATTTTCTCGTTAGGATTTTGGAGCGTCAATTTGGGGAAAGTTGTGATTTTTACCTAAACAGTACAACTGATGAGAGAGAAAGTCGATTAAGAGATTTTGTTATAAACGGAAATACCCAAAAATCACGTTTCATTTAACCGTTACCAAGATTCGCTCGACCCCACATTTAGAAATCCCGTGTAAATTGAGTTGGGACATAACTGGAAATAAAATAGAGATGGTAAGGGTTTTTTTGACCAAAGAGTAAAAGGACTAAAAATCCATGTTTTGAGAAGATTGGACCCTAAACCCTTTTTGAACATTATTTTGGGCTATATACTCACGGACCCTTGTAATTTTATCTCTCTAGAAATCAACCTAATCGATTATAGAATTGTTCTTTTATTTGCTTAATAACCTCTTAATTATGTTATGCAGGGAGAAGCAATTGTTCAATCTTGATGGTTTGATAGTTATGTATCCTTAAGGGAACAAGCCTTCACCTAGCTTCAATGTAATGGATTTGGATTGTAAGTTTATTTTAATAATTTTGAGGGGGTTTAATAATGTGGTTCCTTTTTTTTGTCATAGTTTTTTCTCCATGAATTTGATAAGGAATTTTTGTTGTAGTTATAGAATTGTAGTTTACAAATATTTTTCAAGATTTGCACTCAACAAATATTTAGTTTGGTTGGGTTGTGTCAAAGAAAAGATCTAATAAGTACAATAACAACAGATTTATTGAGGTTACTAATCCGTTTATCCAAAGTTATTTAATTTGTTGTTGGTGAGCCCAGGTTTCCTTCATTTTTGTTGCATTTTTCAGATTGAGCTGATTCAAGTTTTTCGTTTTTGTTTAATTTGTCCAGGTATGCTTGATATTCAAGTTGGTCCAATTCTTTTTGTTTTTGTAGAATACACGATGACTCTAAGTTTGCTTTTAGATCTTTACGTTCTCAAACATTTGGTTTGATTTATTTTTGGCAAGAGGGGATCACATAATTTTGCTAACAAAAGATCTGTTTTTCCAGACAGAAGGTCATTCATTTTCATAATAGGTGGTCACTGACTTTATAACGTATATAATGCTTAGAAGAAACGTTCGTGCCGAAGGCACGGGTTATACCTAGTATATATATATAACAAATTAAATGTTTGAGGGGGGAGTCAAACCCATGACCTTGCAGTCACGATGAATTATAACTTGTGTCTAAACCACTAAGCTAAGTCCTTCTTCATGTCATCTATATACATCATTATATAAATAATCATATATATCTACGTATATAAAAATAAAATTATTGCTATTATTACAGTTTTTTTCAGGAGGATCGAAGGGGTGCAACCACACCCCCTCCCACCCCCATGGATCCGCTCCTGATGTTTTCTATACTTTACCTACATTTGTTGAGATTTTTACATGGATATTGTTATACCCTAATTTTGTTGCGTCTATATTACCATTCCATATACTCCCTCCACATTAAGAATCCCATATTGGTTACCAAATTTTGGGTTTTTAGTCCAAAAATCTACCCCTAAACACACATTTAGTCCACCCTAATATTAATATAGGATTTTAAGCCAAAATAATAATTATAATGGATATTTAGTCCAACTTAGTTAAAGTATGTTTATATGCCAAGATTAAAGTGTTTTTCTGTTTATTGATTCTTGTTTTGTTTCATAAATTACCAATTATTTATTGTTAAAATTTCATACTTTATTTTTATTTTTTTCAATTTTTTTTTTTTATATGCGTTATACATAACACATTATGTATCAACAATGTTTCTTCAAAACGGAAAAGGACTAAAAACCTATTTTTTGAGAAGATTGGATCTTAAACCCTTTTTGAACTTTATTTTGGACTTAAAACCCATCGACCCAAATTTGACCGTTAGTCATTTAAAGTAACTATATTAATCTAAAAGAAAGAATTTGTTGCTTGGAAAAATTAATTTTTGTGTTGGAAAATGAAAAGTGTCAAATGCCTTATTTAGCTTAATTAATGCACCATATATGAAAATATTAAAGAAAGGATATACATGGAAAAGTAAGGGATTCTAAATGATATATTAAGAATGAGACTCTTAATTAGCTTAATTAATGCACCATATATGGAAATATTAAAAAAAGGGTATTCATGGAAAAGTAAGGGATTTTAAATGATATATTAAGAATGAGACTCTCAATTTGGAGCATCCCAAAAAGGAATAGTGGACTCTTAATTTGGGACGGAGGGAGTACCATATATTGTGACATAATGTCTTGGATTTCTAAGTGAGATTTAATAATTCAACAATTGAATTATCTATAAATGAGGTAATACTCGTACGATTTTGACAAATTTAATTACATTACCATTCTTGTTTAAGTTTGGACTATGGTCAACGACGTTTCCCATTTCGTCTGACTTACATAGATATGCAGTTAAGATAAAAATTAGTGATTGCCAACAACTTTGGACTACAGTGGTTCCCAAGTTGAATTTTTTACTTTTTAGAACTCTGTATTTAAAATACGAAAACAAATATTACCATTCAAATAAAAAGATAAAAGATAGTGATGATTAACATAGAAAATGAGGTGCCCTCAATTAGTTTCTTGGAAAAGAAAAGAAACTGTTGACATCTAGACTTTTTCCTTTTTTCCAATTATGGTGATCTTTATTGAACTTGAGTTATTAAGGTATAAATAATGATGTTGGACTTTAAGCCATAGTTTAGTTGGGATATAGATCCGTTCTTTGTAAGAGTTTGAATTCAATAGTTTCGTGTTTATCACATCTTTGATGTATCAATGTCAATGTAACGACTATCGTAGACCATATAAGCTTTTGTGAAGAAGACACACATGATCCTTGAGCTTAGAATCAGAGAAACCAGGTGGTTGCTTCATATACACCTCTTCTTCCAAAATGCCATGAAGAAAGGCATTTGAAACATCTAGCTGTTTAATTTCCCATGAATTTGAAACAGCAACAGTAAGAACAGCTCTAATTGTTGTAGCTTTCACCACAGGACTAAAAGTCTCTGTGTAATCTAATCCATCAACCTGATGAAACCCCTTAGCCACAAGTCTGGCTTTGTACCTTTCCACAGACCCATCAGCCTTCAATTTAGTTTTAAAAACCCACTTACAGCCTAACACATTCATAGAAGGAAGAGGAGGAACAAGTGACCAAGTGTGATTCTTGTGTAAAGCCTCAATTTCCTCATTCATTGCTTGACACCACTCAGGAGACTTAGAAGCTTGAGTATAGGAGGTAGGATCAATGGATTGATGTAAGAGGGTGACATATGCTTGTGGAAGTGGATGACAGATAGTGTGATGAGATACAAACTCAGGAAGAAGTTTGGGTCTATGAATTCCAGCCCTTGCTCTAGTGGTCATATGATGTATAGGTTGAGGTGCAGAGACAGGAGATGAAGAAGAAGAGCTCGACTCTCCATTTGTGTGTGCAGAATTTTCAAAAACAACAACATTGGTACTAGGAACAGTAGGCATTTGAGGTAATGTAGAAATATTTGAAGAAGGGATAGGAAGTATGACCTGAGTAGAGGGTGCAGATGGAGATGTGGTTGAGGATATGAGGCTAAAATCCTCAAAAGGAAAAGAACCCTCATCAAACACCACATGTCTTGAGATATAAAATTTCCCAGAGTGAACATCAAGACACCTATATCCTTTGTAAAGAGGACTAAACCCAAGAAAAGCACACCTCACAGACTTAGGACTAAGCTTGTCCTTCCTAATTGCTCCCAAATGAGGATAACAAGCTGATCCAAAGACTTTTATGGCAGAATAATCAGGTACTTTGTCAAAGAGTACCTCAAAAGGTGATTTTCCATCTAGAACCTTAGTAGGTAATCTGTTGATAATATAAGAAGCATACTCAAAAGCATCAAACCAGTATTCTTTAGGGATAGAAGCTTGAAAACTCAAAGTATTTCCTATCTCTGTGATTTGTCTATTTCTTCTCTCAGCTTTCCCATTTTGCTGAGGTGTATATGGGCAAGAAATCCTCAATGTAATTCCTGATTCATCAAGAAACTTCTTGAACTCACCTTTTGTAAGTTCAGGAGCACCATCAGTTTGAAAAAGCTTGATCTTTGTTGAAAGCAAGTTCTCAGTAGTGATTTTGAACTTCTTGAAGCAAGCTAAACAGTCACTTTTGTATTTCAATGGATAAATCCACAAGAATCTGCTATAGTCATCCAAGAATAGAATATAGTATCGAAATCCATTAGCTGATGGTGTAGGAGCAGGTCCCCATATGTCACAGTGAACTAAATGAAGAGGGGTTGAAGTCACACTAGAAGATGACTCAAATAGCAAACATTTACTTTTACCCAAAAGACATGGATCACACAGCTGAGATGAGTCATCAGATGTAAGCTGAATAAGGTTCGACTTATGTAAAGTTTCAAGAACCCCATGAGCAGTATGTCCCAATCTTTGATGCCACAAAGATGGAGAAGCTATTAGATTAGCTGATAAAGCCTCAATTTGACTAATGGACCATGGTGTAAATTCAATAGGATAAAGATTGTTAACCATTGGACCTTCTAGCAGTGTAGATTGAGAAGCTAAGTCCTTGATATTATAACCCCAAGGAAAGAATTCTACTGAGCAATCATTGTCTTTAGTGAATTTTGAAATGGACAGTAGATTCTTCCTAATACTTGGTACAAGTAAAATGTCATGAAGATCAAATTCTTGTGAGGCAGACATCATTTTGGAGCTACCAGTACTAGCAATACTAATGGTGTTACCACTACCAACCATTACTGATTCACTACCAAGATAAGGAGTAGAGTGTGTAAGTACCTTTGAGTCATGTGTCATATGACTTGATGCTCCTGCGTCTGCTATCCAGGACTTTGAGTTAGATGAAGAAGGAATACCAGCAGTAAGTCCTTCTTCTGTTTCAGCAATATGACACTCTTCTTGAGATGGATCACAATCACCATCAATGTGAGGTGATTTTGATGATTCTCCAATATGAAGTCCAGCAAATGAAGGTGAATCTGAAGGTCTGGAAGGAGGAGCATATCTAAATCTACACTTGCTAGCCTTATGACCCCATTTGTGACATATCCCACAGGGAATGCTAGAGAAATCAAAGTTCTCAGCTTTTTGATTATGAAGTGGATGTTGTATTTCAGATGTTTGAGGCTTTGTTTGAGAAAAATTTCTAGGTTTAACTTGATTTGATGTCTGATTTCGATCTGAATTGTATCTAGTATAGCCTGGTTTTGAGTAATTTGACTTGTTTTGATTATAATTGTTCTTTTGATTTGATGTGGATGGTTTATGATAGTCTGTGTTCTTCACATAATAAGCAGATTGTTCATCAAACTTCTCTTGAGCAGATAGCCATTGCTCATGATGAAGAAGACGAGATCTAAGTTCAGGAAAGTTTATTCTAGTTGTTCTATTATCAATAGCAACTATAAATTGACTATAATCCTTTCCTAATCCAGCTAAAACAATTCTAATTATCTCCTTTTCAGAAATCTTATCATTAACAGCAATTAACGAATCAGATAAGGATTTGATTTTTCGTAAATACTCACTAATTGTAGCTGATCCTTTTCTGGTATTTTGAATCTCTCTTCGAAGAAGATCTTGCTTAGCTTCGAATTCTTCTGCATAAACAGTATTCAAATACTCCCAAATTTGTTGAGAAGTCTTCAATCCAAGTACATCTGAAGAAACAGATCTAGAAAAAGTGGCTTTTAGACATGATTTTACGAAGTTATCTTGCTTTCTCCAGATCTGATAGGCTGGATTTAGAATTTCTCTATCATTTTCATAGATCGAAGCTTCTGGTTCAGTTATAGATCCATCGACATAGCCAATTAGATCGTTACTGATCAAAATAGTTTCGAATTGATCTCTCCAAAGCAAGAAATTTGTTTCATCAAGCTTCTCTGCTATGAAATTTGTAACATCAAAGGATGGAAGATGATTTGAATTCGAAGATGAAGAAGGATTCGAGTGTGAACTTGTTTCCTCCATTGTTAGATCGAAGAAAACCCTAGAGCTCTGATACCATGTGAGTTTGAGAGAAGTTTTAGAGAGAGAAGAGAGATTAAGTTTGAGAAGTTGTATTTGTTATTATGATCAAATGAGAGTACAATCGAGTTTATATAACTCGGGTTAGAGAGAGAAAGAGTTGGAGGGAAAGTTTGTTATAACAAACTTTCTCTTCCACTCAAAAGACAAAAATGACCCTCGTTATGGGCACTCACTTATTTAACTATATAACCGAGTTTACACTCCCTTTACATCATCTCTCTCAATCATCTCTATTACTCCCCCTCAATCTGAACAAGAGACATCAGATTGGATAAGAGAGAAGTATAGAGTGGATTAGCCAAACCTTTGGTAAACACATCAGCAAGTTGAGAGGAAGATGAAACATGATCAATCTTCAAAATTCCAGAAGTCACAAGCTCTCGAATGAAGTGATAATCGATTTCCACATGTTTGGTGCGAGCATGGAAGATGGGATTAGCAGCCAGGTGCTTAGCACCCATATTATCACACAGTAGGATGAAAGGATGAGCAATTGAATACCCCAATTCATCCATGACATAAGATATCCAAAGTAATTCAGAAGTAGCATTGGCCATAGCTTTATATTCAGCCTCTGTGCTTGATCGAGCTACAGTAGGCTGCTTCTTCGAAGACCAGACAACCAATGTAGAGCCAAGAAACACAGCATACCCAGCAGTTGATCTGCGAGAATCAGGGCATCCTGCCCAATCGGAATCACTATAAGCACAAAGAGATGACAAATTTCCAGGCTTGATGGTGATTCCAGACCCAACAGTACCCTTTAGGTACCTGAGAATGCGTTTAACCATTTGAAAATGAGATGTTCGAGGGGCAGCCATGAATTGTGCTACATAATTGACCCCAAATGCAATGTCAGGTCGAGTGGTGGTTAAGTATTAAAGGCCTCCCACAAGGCTTCTATATAGTAATGGATCTTCAAGTAACTCACCATCAAGAGCAGACATCCTTTGGCCAAAAGGTACAGGAGTTGAAATGGGTTTGCTCTCAAGTAAACCAGCCTTCTGTAATAGCTCAAGAGTATACTTGGTTTGTGTAAGTAGCAAACCACCAGATAATTTGTCAGGATGAACCTCAATTCCCAAGAAGTAATGGAGGGAGCCTAGGTCCTTCATAGAGAACTCCAAGCTAAGTTGAGAAACCAGAGTAGTGAGAAGAGAAGCAGAAGACCCTGTGAGTATAATATCATCAACATAGAGGAGAAGAACCATAGTGTCATCACCAACTGTATACACAAACATGGAGTGATCTGTGAGGCTCTTTTGAAAACCATAATCAAGTAAAAACCCAGCAAACCTAGTGAACCAGGCCCTAGGTGCTTGCTTAAGACCATATAAGCTTTTGTGAAGAAGACACACATGATCCTTGAGCTTAGAATCAGAGAAACCAGGTGGTTGCTTCATATACACCTCTTCTTCCAAAATGCCATGAAGAAAGGCATTTGAAACATCTAGCTGTTTAATTTCCCATGAATTTGAAACAGCAACAGTAAGAACAGCTCTAATTGTTGTAGCTTTCACCACAGGACTAAAAGTTTCTGTGTAATCTAATCCATCAACCTGATGAAACCCCTTAGCCACAAGTCTGGCTTTGTACCTTTCCACAGACCCATCAGCCTTCAATTTAGTTTTAAAAACCCACTTACAGCCTAACACATTCATAGAAGGAAGAGGAGGAACAAGTGACCAAGTGTGATTCTTGTGTAAAGCCTCAATTTCCTCATTCATTGCTTGACACCACTCAGGAGACTTAGAAGCTTGAGTATAGGAGGTAGGATCAATGGATTGATGTAAGAGGGTGACATATGCTTGTGGAAGTGGATGACAGATAGTGTGATGAGATACAAACTCAGGAAGAAGTTTGGGTCTATGAATTCCAGCCCTTGCTCTAGTGGTCATATGATGTATAGGTTGAGGTGCAGAGACAGGAGATGAAGAAGAAGAGCTCGACTCTCCATTTGTGTGTGCAGAATTTTCAAAAACAACAACATTGGTACTAGGAACAGTAGGCATTTGAGGTAATGTAGAAATATTTGAAGAAGGGATAGGAAGTATGACCTGAGTAGAGGGTGCAGATGGAGATGTGGTTGAGGATATGAGGCTAAAATCCTCAAAAGGAAAAGAACCCTCATCAAACACCACATGTCTTGAGATATAAAATTTCCCAGAGTGAACATCAAGACACCTATATCCTTTGTAAAGAGGACTAAACCCAAGAAAAGCACACCTCACAGACTTAGGACTAAGCTTGTCCTTCCTAATTGCTCCCAAATGAGGATAACAAGCTGATCCAAAGACTTTTATGGCAGAATAATCAGGTACTTTGTCAAAGAGTACCTCAAAAGGTGATTTTCCATCTAGAACCTTAGTAGGTAATCTGTTGATAATATAAGAAGCATACTCAAAAGCATCAAACCAGTATTCTTTAGGGATAGAAGCTTGAAAACTCAAAGTATTTCCTATCTCTGTGATTTGTCTATTTCTTCTCTCAGCTTTCCCATTTTGCTGAGGTGTATATGGGCAAGAAATCCTCAATGTAATTCCTGATTCATCAAGAAACTTCTTGAACTCACCTTTTGTAAGTTCAGGAGCACCATCAGTTTGAAAAAGCTTGATCTTTGTTGAAAGCAAGTTCTCAGTAGTGATTTTGAACTTCTTGAAGCAAGCTAAACAGTCACTTTTGTATTTCAATGGATAAATCCACAAGAATCTGCTATAGTCATCCAAGAATAGAATATAGTATCGAAATCCATTAGCTGATGGTGTAGGAGCAGGTCCCCATATGTCACAGTGAACTAAATGAAGAGGGGTTGAAGTCACACTAGAAGATGACTCAAATGGCAAACATTTACTTTTACCCAAAAGACATGGATCACACAGCTGAGATGAGTCATCAGATGTAAGCTGAATAAGGTTCGACTTATGTAAAGTTTCAAGAACCCCATGAGCAGTATGTCCCAATCTTTGATGCCACAAAGATGGAGAAGCTATTAGATTAGCTGATAAAGCCTCAATTTGACTAATGGACCATGGTGTAAATTCAATAGGATAAAGATTGTTAACCATTGGACCTTCTAGCAGTGTAGATTGAGAAGCTAAGTCCTTGATATTATAACCCCAAGGAAAGAATTCTACTGAGCAATCATTGTCTTTAGTGAATTTTGAAATGGACAGTAGATTCTTCCTAATACTTGGTACAAGTAAAATGTCATGAAGATCAAATTCTTGTGAGGCAGACATCATTTTGGAGCTACCAGTACTAGCAATACTAATGGTGTTACCACTACCAACCATTACTGATTCACTACCAAGATAAGGAGTAGAGTGTGTAAGTACCTTTGAGTCATGTGTCATATGACTTGATGCTCCTGCGTCTGCTATCCAGGACTTTGAGTTAGATGAAGAAGGAATACCAGCAGTAAGACCTTCTTCTGTTTCAGCAATATGACACTCTTCTTGAGATGGATCACAATCACCATCAATGTGAGGTGATTTTGATGATTCTCCAATATGAAGTCCAGCAAATGAAGGTGAATCTGAAGGTCTGGAAGGAGGAGCATATCTAAATCTACACTTGCTAGCCTTATGACCCCATTTGTGACATATCCCACAGGGAATGCTAGAAAAATCAAAGTTCTCAGCTTTTTGATTATGAAGTGGATGTTGTATTTCAGATGTTTGAGGCTTTGTTTGAGAAAAATTTCTAGGTTTAACTTGATTTGATGTCTGATTTCGATCTGAATTGTATCTAGTATAGCCTGGTTTTGAGTAATTTGACTTGTTTTGATTATAATTGTTCTTTTGATTTGATGTGGATGGTTTATGATAGTCTGTGTTCTTCACATAATAAGCAGATTGTTCATCAAACTTCTCTTGAGCAGATAGCCATTGCTCATGATGAAGAAGACGAGATCTAAGTTCAGGAAAGTTTATTCTAGTTGTTCTATTATCAATAGCAACTATAAATTGACTATAATCCTTTCCTAATCCAGCTAAAACAATTCTAATTATCTCCTTTTCAGAAATCTTATCATTAACAGCAATTAACGAATCAGATAAGGATTTGATTTTTCGTAAATACTCACTAATTGTAGCTGATCCTTTTCTGGTATTTTGAATCTCTCTTCGAAGAAGATCTTGCTTAGCTTCGAATTCTTCTGCATAAACAGTATTCAAATACTCCCAAATTTGTTGAGAAGTCTTCAATCCAAGTACATCTGAAGAAACAGATCTAGAAAAAGTGGCTTTTAGACATGATTTTACGAAGTTATCTTGCTTTCTCCAGATCTGATAGGCTGGATTTAGAATTTCTCTATCATTTTCATAGATCGAAGCTTCTGGTTCAGTTATAGATCCATCGACATAGCCAATTAGATCGTTACTGATCAAAATAGTTTCGAATTGATCTCTCCAAAGCAAGAAATTTGTTTCATCAAGCTTCTCTGCTATGAAATTTGTAACATTAAAGGATGGAAGATGATTTGAATTCGAAGATGAAGAAGGATTCGAGTGTGAACTTGTTTCCTCCATTGTTAGATCGAAGAAAACCCTAGAGCTCTGATACCATGTGAGTTTGAGAGAAGTTTTAGAGAGAGAAGAGAGATTAAGTTTGAGAAGTTGTATTTGTTATTATGATCAAATGAGAGTACAATCGAGTTTATATAACTCGGGTTAGAGAGAGAAAGAGTTGGAGGGAAAGTTTGTTATAACAAACTTTCTCTTCCACTAAAAAGACAAAAATGACCCTCGTTATGGGCACTCACTTATTTAACTATATAACCGAGTTTACACTCCCTTTACATCATCTCTCTCAATCATCTCTATTATAGTCTATCTTGGAAGAGCCTATAGGGCTTATTCGACAGTCGTTTTCTTTAGAACAACTTTTTCTGAAGTTATATATCCTGAAGGCTGGCATGGGTGGAATCACATGGATCATGTGTAAGTTGCCTGCTATTCTACAACTCTTACCACTCTTACTAATTGCTTTTATTCCAACCTTAGGACAGTTATGCAACTCTCCTTTCTCTACTTTCAAACATCTTATGCTTGTATTCATATATTGACGGGTATTACGATGTGGTGTGACGTTTCAGGAATACACTTACGTATGCAGAATATGAATGCAAAGGAAATGGAGCAGACAAATCTGGACGCGTGCCTTGGGAAAAAAAGTTGAGTCCAGATGAAGCGCAACGCTTTACCGATATAGCTTACATTGATCAACCCGAAGGATGGGTTAACAAGCAACCCTCACAGTAGAGATTTTCATTCCATTTTTTACCATTTGATACAGATGTGGGGACAAACCACCCAATATGGGTACCCTAATTAGTATATATTAGCATTTTGAGAAGTTTAGTCAAAATTTTCTATAATTTTTTGTTGAGTTAATTCCTATTTGACCTCCTACTTTGTGACCAGCTTCAAATATGGCCCCCAAATTTCTGTAAATTCAAATATGGCCCCCTATTTTCACACAAATGCCATAACTACCCCTCCTATTAATGTATTTTCAAAATAAAATAAAAAAGAAAACCTAAATTCCACCTCACTTCCCTCTCCACCATTCATCTCTCTCCGCGTCACCTCTCTCTCCGACTCACCTCTCTCTCTCTCTCTCCGAGTCACCACTCTCTTCTCCGATGAAGGTCGTCGGCCGGAAAATTTTCCGGCCGGCGACCTTCAAACTTAAAAAAATAGTTTTTTTTCACTCATCTCTCTCTCTCTAAAAATTCCGGCGAAGGGGGTTTCCCTTCACCGGAATCTGGTCTGTTGAAGACCAGTTCCGATGAAGGTCGCCGAGCGGAAAATTTTCTGGCCGGCGACCTTCAAACTTAAAAAAAAATATATATATGTTTGGTCTGTTCTTCAACAGATCTGGTCTGTTGAAGAACGGACCGGAGAACAAACCAGATTCCGGCGAAGGAAAACCCCCTTTGCCGGAATTTTTAGAGAGAGAGAGAGATGAGCGGAAAAAAAATTAAGTTTAAAGGTCGTCGGGCGGAAAATTTTCCGGTCGGCAACCTTCATCGAAGAAGAGAGTGGTGACTTGGAGAGAGTGGTGACTTGGAGAGAGTGGTGACTTGGAGAGAGTGGTGACTTGGAGAGAGTGGTGACTTGGAGAAAGTGGTGACTTGGAGAGAGAGGTGACGTGGAGATAGATGAGTGGTGGAGAGGGAAGTGAGGTGGAATTTAGGTTTTTTTATTTTATTCTATTTTGAAAATACATTAATAGAGGGGTAGTTATGACATTTGTCTGAAAATAGAGGGTCATATTTGAATTTACAGAAATTTGGAGGCCATATTTGAAGCTGGTACAAAGTAGGGGGCAAAATAGGAATTAACTCTTTTTTGTTTTGATGGAAAAAAAGATCGAGTCATTTTGGTAATTTGTAACTGGTTTGCAAGAGGCTTGCAACTGGTTACCCAGAAGAGTTAAGGACGACAAATATGTCCAATAAGGTGGTAACTAGTTTGCAAGAGGGTAACAAAGAAATATTAACTTTTTAACAAAATAAAATACAAATATCTAAAATTTTAACTAAACAAAAACAAATTTTAGATTTTTAACCAAACAAATTATAACTTCTCCTTTAACTTAAAAAATTGAGTTTTGTCACGGAAATCACATTTTTGTAGAGAACTTAGGATTTCTATTTTGGTAATCTCATTGCGTTACTTCTAGTTTTATTAGCACAAGGAAACTAAATTTTGATTACATAAGAGGGAGCCTTGGTGTACCCATTATGCTTTGACAAATAGCGTTGTCTGTCTAATTATCGATTATATTGATAACATTTTCCTCTGCATCAAAATTACATGGATACGCAAACAAAAAGAGAAAAAACGAGTGACTATCAAACATGGAAAGAGTTGTGTTGTTCATTGATAGGATATTTGGACAGTTCCAAAATCACATTAAATTTCTCAAAATAAAGATTAATCATAAAAACCCCAACAAGAAGAAATATTTTACTGTTTTGTGATTCTTTTTTGACAACTATAGGAAAATAGGAAAGAAAATCCCAATGAATAGAAAACAGAATCATTATAGTTTGAAACAGATCATGGGGTAAGACTATCTTGACATCTAGTAAAAGCAAAAAAAGAAAAACAAATATTATTACTCCAAGGATTGCTTTATGACATATTTTGTAAGTCATAAATTATTTCTATTTTAACATGTCAAACTTTAATTTCTTTTTCATTGATCCGTTGTATGAATTCAAATATTTTCTAATTTAGTTTTTGTTTTATTTCTAAACATATTCCTTTTTAGGGTATGTAATAGGAAAACCCAAAATGGAGGGTTTTCCCTTTCCTATTATCCATATAAATGTGATTAGTCTTGACTAATTACTTAATCTCCTTCAAATTGGTTTCAAGGTTTTTACACAAAAAAAAGGTTAGGGTGAAGTTTGTATACTTTTGTTCTTCTCAACTTAAATTCTTGAAAAATGGAGTTTGAGAGATTTTTTTGGTTGATATCAATATGGTGTTTTCTTTGTTTTGGAGTAAGCAAAGCCATGGACTGTGAGCTCAATGAGGGAGATCCATATAAAGTTGCAGATACCCTTATTGTCGATCAGTCGGGTCATGGAAACTTTGCACGGGTTCAAGATGCAATTGATTCAATCCCAAATAAAAATACAAAATGGATCCGCATTCTTGTTCTACCTGGTATTTACAGGTATTCCATTTATCATTATCTCTTTTTCAGCCTATTCTCTTTTATTTTATTTTTTCTATTGAAATTTTGGTATATAATTGTTATAATTTTGTTTCACCAATAAATTTTTTGGTGGTTATAACTAGTATATTCTATTGTCTAAAAAAAACAATATATTCTATGTTCTTGTTGTAGTACTAATGGAATAGATAAGGTTCTTTTTTTTACCATCTTTTACTAGAAATGGGTAACTAAAGATGCCCCATTTTCAATTAATTAAATTCACCTTTTCCAACTCTTACAAGTAAATTACAATTTTTTATACATTTTTTTAATGAGTCAAACTACGATATACTTTAGCAGTTACAAAACATTGATACATTTTGAAGATGTGATAAGCACCATATATAACCGTCTAAGTTAAACGTATAATGAAAGATATCTAAAGTTCAACAATATGAAATAGGTTTGAAGTCCGACATATTTATTACATTATTTTAATAATCCAAGTTCAATAACTATGGATTCTACCTCACCTGAAAATCGAACTTAGGATCTTCAGATTTTTAGAGTTTATGCCAATATCTTGAACCACTTGGGTAAACAAGTGTTGACTACAAATTTATACTCCACTTATTTGTGACGGTTGAAGAGGATAAATTCAATTATCAATTAAAAATGACTTTTTCAATTACACATTTGTGCTTGAGATAAATTCAAATAACCCAATAAAAGCTTATTCCCTAAAGTTTATTTCATTTTTGTGCAGAGAGCAGGTCAGAATTGGTCGAGATAAACCCTGCATCGTGCTAGTAGGATCCGGTCGGGAGACGACCTCGATTGAATTTGACTCTCCTGGAGTCCAAAATCCAACTTTCCTTTCCGAAGCTGAAAGTTTCATAGCAAAACAAATTAGTTTCAAGGTAGAGTTATGTGAAAATTGTTAAAACTACTTTGAATTTTACTCAATACATTAATCACATAGTCTATTCTGTTAATTTTTAAATTATTAATAAGATTGTCAATAGCAATTAACAGAGGAAGTGGCCAGGACCAAAATGATATTACATCAATTTTTTTAGCATGACTAAGAGGGTGTTTGATTTTTTTAACAGTTACGTGATAGCACTTGGCAAGTGATATTCACTTATTAAGTGTTTTTACTTAATAAGTACAATGTCGACTGTTTTTTATCACTTAGAAGTGTTATAAATATTGTGAATTTTATAAATAACATTTGCATAAAGTCTTTTAATTTTGTAATTTATTAATACGAGTTTACTGAAAAAATCAATCATATTTATTCAAACTTCACATAATAGATAGATAAAGTAAATAAATTTCATGTCAGTCAGCTACAGTTTTGTAAAAATATGCACATAAGCACATAAGCAATAACACTTGCACTATTAGCTAGTTCATCTGCACTTCCGTTTCAGTATTGCATCTTGGTCTTGAGATCAGAATGTCTGAGAATGTGACATTAGATCATCAGAGTCTATAGGAACGTTAGTTGTTTATCTCTGTGTTTACATCTTCATCACCGCCGACCACCAACACCTCCATCTTACTTTCTCTCTTTGTCATCTTCTCTCTCCTTTCATTCTGGCGAAAAGGGGTTGGATTGAGAATTTCGACCAGATTTGACGATCAGATCACGCGAAGGAGACTTTCTCTTTAGCCGGAATAAAAATAACAAATAGGAGGGGAGAGAGGAAAATTGTACTAGTCACAGTTGAAGATGGTGGCGGTGGTCAGAGATAGTGAAGACGAAGTTAGCGATGAATTTAACCAAGTCCCTAAGAGCATCTCCAATAGCCCTCTATAACGTCATTAATTTACATTCTGGTGGGGGTTGGATACCCAACATCCCTATAAAAGACCATTGTTTTCCAAAGTTGTGAACAATGACCTGTTCATCCCACCAAAATGGTGGGATGGTAGGAGCTTCTTTGAAAAATTGTTGTTGGGTCTTTTATTATTTACTTTTCAACCTTTTTCATCTTTAAAATTTCATATTTAGTCATCCTCTTTTGAAATCATTTTCAAATTTTTATTATTTAAATAAATATTATACACATATAAACCAATAAAATAGTTTAACTTAGATTAATTTTTGTGGTACATAATGTTATTTTATTTTAAAATTAGAGTTAAAATGAGAAAAAAAAAAAAAGTTGGTGTGATGAATAGTGATTTGGTGAGAATTTTATCTTTGGGTTCAAAATTTTGAAAATACCAAAAAAGAAAATTGTGAAGAATCATTTTTGATGTTTATTTTGGTGCTAACCATTGGAGATGTTGCAAGTCATTGGAGTCAGACCAAATTGACGAATAAGTCTCATGTGCTCCCCTCTCTGAGGAGAACATTAGATCAATATATTACCATGATATCATTCTATGGAAGAAATTAACCAAACTACTTACCTAATAACTTCAATGTTTTCATTATACTAATTACTTTGTCGTCATTGCCTATGGTTGCAGAACACATATAATCTTGAGGGACATCGAGAGGTGACTCAAGCGGTTGCATTAGGAGTTAAAGGAGACAAATCTTCGTTCTACGAATGTGGTTTCTATGGAGTACAAGATACACTTTGGGATACAATAGGCCGTCATTATTTTGTAGATTGTGTGATTATGGGTATCATTGATTTTATCTGGGGAAGTGGGCAATCTATCTATTTGGTAAAACCTAAACAAGTTTAAGATTTTTATTTTTTAGTTCTTTACAGTAGTTGTTTTCCCGAATTAATTAATTGTTTTTTTGTGATGGTTCAAATGAAGAATACCCAAATAGTGATAAATGGAGACAAATTGGCTCCAGGGGTTAATGCAGGCTTTATAACCGCACAAGGAAGGTCGACGGAAGAGGAGACAAACGGTTTCGTATTCGTAGGGGGATCGGTAGGTGGAGATGGTTTAGCTTACCTCGGAAGAGCTTATAGACCTTATGCTACGGTTGTGTTTTATAGATCAGATTTTTCAGAGGTTGTACATCCTGAAGGCTGGGGAGCATGGGAGTGCGGTGATCATTTGTAAGTAGTTAACCTCGAACTTCACGCACTTAAAAGTCTTTTCCAAAGTTTAACTACGTTCTGGACCATTCTTTTACTTGGATGAGCCACCATGATAAAGTTTCTGTATACGTGTAGCATTTTTGTTCTTTCCTTGGATAGTAACATATATGTTTCTAAAAGAGTAGTCGATTATAAGTTAATTCTTTGGTATAAAAGGAGGATTGCCTATTTATTGTTTAAATTGTTTACCATTTCAGCTGCATTTATTCTAACTTTGGGATCATTTTCCAATTGTATTTTTTGTTTCAATATCTTGCTTTGTGTTCATATATATATATATATATATAATATATATGTTGACTTGTTACCACGGTACGGTGTCACCTTTCAGGAACACAATTACATTCGCAGAATATGAATGCGGAGGAGATGGGGCAAAAAACTCTAGCCGTGTGCCTTGGGTAAAACAACTGAACCCAGATGAAATCCAACACTTTACCGATATATCTTTCATAAATCAACCTGAAGGATGGATTGAGAAGCAACCCCCTCGCTAGAGATCTTCGTCTCATTTTTCCTACAATTTGGTGAACTATATATATTCTATTGATCTCTTAATGTTTCGAACCAAAAGTTTTCTAAGTGATCAGTTTTGATACTTTAGTAACGTAATTATGTATTAACTAGGGAACATGATTTCTTTAGAAATTACCTTTTCAATTTAATTGCAAACTCTGGTTAATAACATATTCCAATTAATACATCAAAATCACATACTTATGTAGTACGAATTTATAAAAAATTTGGTGATGATTAAACAGAAAAATGATCACGTACATAATTTCCTAGTGTTAGGGTAGTTGGACAATAACAAACTTGACAATAGGAAGCTAGTTCTTTTTTTATTAATCTCGAAAATGGGAAGCTATTTCAATAACCATTGATTTTGCATACAAAAACTATAGAGACCGTCTTTCCTCTCTTATCGGTTGTGGAGAAAGAGAGAGAGCTTTATAGGTTAGTGATGATAGGGCAGCCGAAAACTTGGCATAAAGTTTGTGTGAATTGAGATCCAACGACGGGCATTGTTTGATCAAGAGAGAAAAAGTGGCTTGAATCCAACGGCGCCCAGTTTATCGGTAGCTTGGACATTTTCCATTTTAGCTGGGGTAGAATTGGAAGAAAAAGTAAAACTTAACACTTTTGGAACAGAAGTGTTTTTTGAGGAGGGACCAAAATTTCCAATTAGAACAAATATGAGGGCAAAAGTTTCGAGTTGATGGCAAATTATTAGGGGGCGAAGACGAAAGTATCCATCCTTAGAAAACTTCCATTTTTTATTTTTTTGTCGAAAGTAGAAAACTTCCATGAGTATGCTATATATAAATTAGTAATATTTTTCCTACCAAAATTAACTGAAAATCTTTCTTGAAGATAATAATACTACTTAGTATTATCAATCGAGTAAATTTTGATTTATTTGGGTTTTTAGAGAAGTTGAAGAGAAAAATCTGATCATCATGAGGTTGTTGTACCCACAATCATCATCATCATCATCATCTAGTAGGAGTATAATATTTGTAACTCATCTACTACTACTACTGCTTATTATTGTTACTTATTTTTCGGATTCAAAATTCATAGAATCGTCATCAATTGTTTATAAAACTATCATAGTTGATCAGAACTACTTGGATCATGGAAATTACCATACCATTCAATCTGCTATCGATTCTATTCCATCTAACAATAACCAATGGATCGTCATTCATGTCAGGCCTGGCGTTTATCGGTACGTAACTACTCTCTCTCTCGACCGACTGACTTTCAGGATTATTAAAATATACTACATTATAAGAATGAAATATGCTTATAAGTTCTATGAAACTGTCCTAATTAAGAACACTTAGATAATCCTCCTCAAAAGTCATTGTAGACTAATAATTAGTAATTTGATGTGACTTTCCGAGTGACTTGTACAATATGTGATGTTTAGAATTATTCATTATATTTATGCAGAGAGGAGGTTACAATACCAAAAGATAAGCCTTTCATTGTGTTGGAAGGGGAAGGGAGTACAAGAACAACTATAGAATATGGTAACCATGGCTCATTAGATCAAACCCCTACTTTCACTTTACAGGCTGATAATTTTGTCGCTCGATTTATAAGCTTCAAGGTGATCATTTCTATCAACTACTCTACTAATTAATTCTCTTTTTTTATCTTATAGTATCACTTAATACCACCCACCATATTATATATGTAAGATCATATATATTTCCTCGGCTTGAAATTTTCGTATTGTTGATCAGAATACGTACAACTATAACAATAATAATAATCCTCGGGACACAGCAGTAGCAGCCTTAATTGCGGGAAACAAGTCTGCATTTTATTCATGTGGTTTTTTCGGAGTACAAGATACGCTATGGGATGCACAAGGCCTTCATTACTTCAGAGAGTGCTACATTGAGGGAGTTGTCGATTTTATCTTCGGGGCTGGTCAATCTATATACGAGGTTAATTATCCTGATTATTTTTATTTTTTACGTTTCGTTTCTTACTTAGGTTAGAGTTTTGATTGATTAGTTTTTTTCTATAGAAATGTGCTATATCGGTGAATGGACAATATTTAGACAAGGAGGGTGTTGGGCTAGCCGGATTTATCTCTGCACAAGGCCGAGAGAACTCGAAAGACACAAACGGGTTCGTGTTTAAACATTGCAATGTATTTGGGAGTGGGAAAGCTCATCTTGGGAGAGCATGGAGAAGTCATTCTAGGGTTTTATTCTACAGATCAAACTTAAGTGAAGTTATTGTTCCTCAAGGATGGGATGCTTGGGACTACCGTTTTCACGAGTACGATAAATTCTCCTTTTTTTTTACATAAAATATCGTCGAATTTATCCTAATTCCTAAGATTTATATACTGACCCTTAAATATTTTTTGTACTATATGTGTATATTTAGGGATAGAATAACTTTTGCGGAGTTTGGGTGCGAAGGAAATGGATCAAGCTTGTCGGAGCGAGTAAAGTGGTTGAAGAAACTAAGTCGAAAAGAGGTGTTTTCGTTGTCTCAAATAACGTTCATTGACAAAGAAGGATGGCTTCAAAAACAACCCTAATACTTAACTTCATTCTACTTTTACCCTTCTTTTTTGTTTCTCTATATTCTATTTCTAAATATTTTGTTGTTCGAAATATACGTGTAACTACCAACTCAATATAGCTAAAAGAATAATTTTGAAGTGTGTACTTATTCTCGTACCTAATTTAAACATATACGTAATATACTACAAAACAGACGGTTTAAATTTGTTAAAATGAGAGGTTGATAAAAACAACTTGTTCTAATAAGCTCCATTTGTAAACCTAATTTTTCTAAAGTTAGACCACACAAGAACCGGTCTTATTCTATAATTCCACAAACCTAACTAACTTGTAAAGGAACAACACACAATTTAAAACCGTTTCAAACCGTAAAAACAGAAAATTCAGGAATTGTAGAAAAACATCTAAATAAGATCCAACCCTCGTTCATGTTTTTCTTCTAATATTACCGTGCCTTCTACTATTCCCACGGTCGGTAATCTTAGCAAAATGCCGTCCTCCTTTACTGTTATACCGACTGTTTTAACGGTGGTGATTCTTGTCTCATTCTCGAATATCGCTCATGGATTAACTGCACAACATGTAATTGACTCGCCGTTGTTGACAGAGAAGATCGGAACTAACCGAACCATAAAAGTTGATATCAATGGAAATGGTGATTTTAAATCTGTTCAAGCTGCTGTTGATTCCGTTCCATCTGGTAATTCTGAATGGATCATTATTCATGTCCGGAAAGGAGTCTACAGGTATATATATATATGTCTCTCATTGTCTGAATCTGACTCGTGTGACACGTTAATATGAAAATGGGCTCAGAATTAGTCCAAATTACACGAATCAGACAAAAATAAACATTCTGAAATCTAACTAGAATATTGATTGATTGGTTGGTTGCAGAGAGAAAGTTCACATACCAGAGGACAAGCCATACATATTCTTGAGAGGAAATGGAAAGGGAAGATCACACATCATGTGGAACGAAAGTTCGACTGAGAATTTGCAGTCTGCTACTCTCAGGGTTGATGCGAACAACTTCATTGCTTTTGGTATCAGTTTCAAGGTTAACAATTTTTTAACTTTTCGAACTTTTCTTATAGTTTATGATAAATATGAGACAAATAGATTGAAATTGGAATGGGTTTGATTGGAACAGAATGAAGCCAATATAGGACAGCCATTTACATCGACGAATCAATCGGTGGCTGCCTTGGTGGGTGCTGATAAGGTTGCATTCTACCATTGTGGATTTTACAGTGCTCACAATACCTTATTTGATCACAAGGGCAGGCATTACTATGACAATTGTTATATTCAAGGCACCATTGATTTCATCTTCGGACGTGGTCAATCCGTCTTCCATGTAAGTTACAATAATTTTCATAAACAGTAACACTTCGGCTCGAACTACCAAAGCCCGAATGTGGCTGATGTGCTCAGCCTAGATTGTCTAAGTATCTTACAAGATAAAGAAAATTCCGTCGGACAGAACATCAGTTTGTTTATAGTGGTTTTGGTTGGTTTTAATCAAGACTGGCCTAGACCACACAAAGACCTGGGCCCTGTGGCCCCGCCTGTTAGTTCATCCCATGTCCCAATTAAGATGGATTTTTTTTTTAACTAATGCAGAGCTGCGAGATCTTCGTGGTTGGGGATAAGAGAGTAGAGATCCACGGTTCAATCACAGCACAGAACAAGGAAACTGAAGGGGAAGACAGTGGGTTTGTGTTTGTTAAAGGCAAGGTTTATGGTGTTGGTGGTGTGTATTTGGGTAGGCCAAGGGGTGCATATTCTAGAGTCATCTTCGCCGACACATACCTCTCAAAGACTATTGTTCCTCAAGGGTGGACCAACTGGAGCTACAACGGCACTACAGAGTAACAACTCTATACCCTTTTTTTTTTGTTTGTTTTTTTATTTTGTAACTGGTTTCTGATTTGAATGACTACAAACTTAATAATAATATAAATTTGGTTGCAGTAAACTATTCCACGCGGAATATAAGACCCATGGACCAGGTGCAGTGAAAGAAGGTCGGTCGAAGTGGGCTAAACAACTAACAAAGGAAGAAGTAGCACCATACTTGTCCATAGACTTCATTAGTGGCAAAGAATGGCTGCCTGTTTATCAAGAAATCTAACTTCCATAACATCTCTTTCTTCCTTTTCAATCTATATACTATATGAATATCTCTTGATTTCCCTAATTCTACATGTAACTTGTATTCTATTATTTTTGTCATAAGTGTTGTCTCGATTCATAAATGAAATTTGTTTTTACGAATAGACTTGTCGACATTGAGAGGAGGGGTTTAATCAAATATCTTTTTTTTTTGTTGAAAGAGGTTTAATCAAATATCTGTTCAAGTGTTAAAATCGAAACAAAGAAAAAAAATCTTATTCACTCAAGGGGGGGATTCATTACAATTTATAATAATAATAATAGAGTAGTATTTCTTATGATGTTTACTTTGTTACTTTGAACAACTAGAATCCACCACCTATGCCTCCACCTGATCCTCCTCCAAATCCTCCCCCAGCACCCCCACCAGCACCACCACCACCACCAAAACCTCCACCACCTCCTGCACCCCCTCCTAGTCCTCCACCAGCACCACCTCCTGCACCCCCACCAAATCCTCCACCTGCACCGCCACCACCACCAGCGCCGCCGCCAAATCCTCCACCCGCACCACCCCCAGCACCACCTCCTAGTCCTCCACCAGCGCCACCTCCAGCACCACCACCAAACCCTCCACCTGCACCACCTCCTAGTCCTCCACCAGCACCACCTCCTGCACCACCACCGAATCCTCCGCCTGCACCACCACCAGCACCACCACCGAGTCCTCCACCTGCACCACCACCTGCACCACCACCAGCACCACCACCAGCACCACCACCGAATCCTCCACCTGCACCAGCACCACCACCACCTCCTAGTCCTCCACCAGCACCACCACCACCTCCAAGTCCGCCACCAGCACCGCCACCAAGTCCACCTCCTGAACCAGCACCAAGTCCACCTCCTGAACCACCTCCAAGTCCACCACCATGACCTAGTCCTCCACCACCTCCAAGTCCACCGCCATGACCAAGTCCTCCACCACCTCCAAGTCCGCCACGATGACCAAATCCTCCACCAGCACCGCCTCCGCCACCAAGTCCCCCACCACCAATAAAGTTATCCTTTTCAATGCGACGCCCTTGGGTGATACCAACCACCACCACCAACATAATCAACATAACTCCTCCATAGACTCTGCCATTGTTTAAGAATGTTGCCATCTTTTCCTCCTCCAAAATGGGTAGATTGATAGCAGCACTATATAAGGAGTAGTATACTATCATTTAACTTCCAAATCATATATTTATAGGGAACACCAACATATATTATTATTATTAATCGCCTAATTTCTTTCATTAATACATACAGTTGAGAGTTCTGACCCCACCCACACTTTTGTCTTTTTAAAATCCAATCTGATTTTTAATGTTTTAACCGATCGGTCATTAAAACCGTTCCTCTAACCTGTTTTTAACATGAAAGTTATTAAAAGAAAACACCGTTTTTTCTCTTCGTTGATCAATCCATCGTGGCCTAGTAAGCATTACTATTCGAGTACATGTGCTATAAAGACCAAACTCATTTTCTCTTTGACAATTTGACACCCCAAATTTAATGATTTGGGCCTCCTAACCATTCATTTTCTTCTTCTTCTTCTTCATATCCCAACTCTCAACCAACTTTAATAATGTCCCACCCTGAACTTTACCTCCCCCAAAAGTCCTACACAGACTTAAATCAAACGATTTCGATTACTTAATTCCTTTATTAGTAGGAACACACATCGATCATATAAATATGTTTACATTTATCTGCATGTGAGTCGTCTATTTCATGTATCGACATAGCGTGTCATGCCATTTATTGTGGGTTTTTTCACAATTCCATACAGCTAATTAGCTTTCAGATTAAAAGCTGTATATTGATCATGACAGGACTACTGGCCCCAGCCTCAGCCTGCCCCTTTATTAGGAAAGTAGACGGGCCAGCCTAAGTAACTAGGTCGGGTCGCAATAAAGTAAGGCTCGGATGCTTGGGCCCAATTGGCATCTCTACATGGACCAATATACAGAGTACAAACACAATCATAGCTCGTTTCGGCAATGATCAAATTTACTTATATTTCTTTGTGACTTCAAACAAGTGTTAAATTCTTTACATCTTTGTTTATCTTTATTTGTTACACAATTTTTCCAATAAATCATTCATTTATCTCCCTCGGTGGCGCCACCATGCTGCATGGAAATGGAAGTCTAGATTTTCAGAAATAATCTTCACGCTTGCAGGAACGAGTGACCAAAATCATTCTTGCATTCATTAAGCATCAAAAGATAGGGAGAGTTCACTGCCAACAACTTCAAGTTTGGTTCTGCTCGTGCTAACGCCAAGTCTTCCTTGGTTGCCCACCTATATGCTATATAACCAAGATTTAAACCCAAGTAGTGTAAGCCTGTAACTTATCAAATCCTGCTCTCTTCGACACCGTCTGTTCAGATCCATCCTTCCAACACTCCCAACTATTTTTTTCCATTCATACATGTAATTTGTAGACGAGCAACTTGTGACTGACCATTGGATTCAACCTGTCGGCACCAGAAACTTCTCACTGAAAGGTTGATGACTTCGCTGCAAATATATATTACCAGAAGCAAAGGCAAGCATAATATTCTGAACTCAAATAGCTGAAGGTTGATTCACATCTGCGGTATATCATATTGGGCTAAGCAGGATGCTTGGGCTTGAATTGTTTCTGTATATCTTTTAACCTTTCCAGCAGTTCTTTGAATGTTGGTCGGCATTTTGGGTCGCTGTTTGGTTGAATTACAAAACAAAAACGCTTAGTCAGGTTTCTCTGACGTGTCTTGCTTAGGTCTCAAAGACTTCACCCTAGGATAGAAAATCTTATGCGTGGAATGGAGATAAAGATTCAGAGAGAAATGTACGAAAAAGTAAGCACCTGTCCCAGCAGCTCTTAATTATTGATGCCCAATGTGGGTCAGTTTCTTCTGGAATTTCTATTCGTTGGTCCATAAATCCTACGGCTCCAATCACCTGTGTAATTCACCAGGAATGGTAAACATTTGGAATAGCATCCGTTCTGTATTCGAGATTTTGTTCGCTAGACTACTACTGTTTCACTTAAGCTAATGAGAGTAATGTGGTAAACGGGTAAATACCTGCATACAGTTAAGGTTGTCCCAAGGAATCTTTTGTGTGGCAAGCTCCCACAGTATTACTCCAAAGCTATATACATCAGATCTGAAGTTTCCATGAAGCAAAAAAAAACCATTTTTTTTAACTCAAGAAAAGACAAATCAGAGTAAGGAGAGCGAAGAATTAGATCAAATTCGAAAAGTATTTTAAGGATTTGAACCTACTTTTCATCTGAGAGCTCGTTACGGAGAACCTCAGGAGCCATCCATTGCGGCTGCAAAATCAGGAAAAAGGAAATATGTTGAACTGTGAGTCAATGTAACTCTTAAAGCAAACACAGATTGATATTCAAGGCTATGCAAGATGTAACTACATATACCGACCGTTCCTCTCCCAGTCCTTGTTGTCAGGAATGTGTGATGCTTGAGACGTGAGAGACCGAAGTCGCCAACCTGGTGAAAAATAAGAATCATGAATATGTGATGTCTGTGTTTCGCTTAATTATCACATGTATTATCTAAATAACGGAAGAAGGAAGGAACAGCGGAACCGTGAGAAAAGAATGTGCAAATGATTGCGAACCTTCACAGTCCAATTTTTGTCAACCAACAGATTTGATGACTTCAAATCACGATGCACGATAGGTGGGTTGAAATGATGAAGATAATTCATGCCTCGTGCCTGCAGAAGAGTTCGACAAACGAACATGCAGAATTAATGCCAATAAGAGTATTTACCTGGCCGTATCAAGTGTTGTCCTTTGACGTCGACAAAAAGCAAGGGGATAGAGATTCATGGACGGCTTTAAAGCTTAACAAAAGAGGCAGCAAAAAGAAGAAAAAGAACACACCAAAATCCCAAACCTTCGTGTTCCATGTGTAATAAGAGTTCAAGTTTTCAAAAACCAGAAAGTATATCACGAATCAATGCAAGTAGAAAATTTCTTTTTGTTCCTGGATGCTATAAGCTGTAGGCCTAAGTACTCACAATGTCTATAGCCATGAGAACGCGGCGCCTCCACTCCAATCTAGGACCATTACGTTGAAGCAATTGAAACAAACTTCCACTGCATCAAAGAAGTTGTAAGCAAAGTAATTAGGCATACAAATAAAACAACAGAAACATAAACAGATTAATCCCCATAAAACTTGGTATTTTGAAATTTAAGAGGAGAAATAGGAACAGACCGAGGAAGGAACTCTGTGACAATGCACAGATGCTGAGGTGAAGTTACAGCCCCCATAAAAAGTAATACATTTGGATGTCGTAGCCTCTTCATAAGTAGTACCTTCATCGTCAAACCAAAAAGATATTCTACAACCATTCAATCCAAGTGGTGCAAAAGAGCAGATTTCTTTGAAGATATTAAACTTCTTAAGTGGGGATTTATCAAAATCGGAAAAAGAAATAAGGATTCAACCCTACAATATATTTATGACTAAGATAGGTTTGCCAGGTATAGGTTTATAAACGAATCCTCAAGAAATAGTCAGAACACTAACAGTAAATGCGTACTACTTTGTTCTCAATGGGCATGAAAGAACAAAAGTATAACACAATGAAAATTGAGTAACTAGTTCCCTCGACAACCCCAATGACGAAATTATGTGTTTCACTTGGAAGAGTTTTATTGCAATATCTAGGACTCCATGGGCGGTATCTAACTCGTTTCTTCTAAGTTCTAACACCAACGGAATTTGTATAGTGTTCTAGGTTTATCATGCTTAGTTCTACGTTTTCACAGTCCATTTTACTTCACAGAATTTGTGAGTGATAAAAGCTACCTCTTGTCTGAAAGAATGCAGCAGGTCATCTGAGTACTCGATTTTGGAGAACACCTTTACTGCAACATCCTGCAAGAAATTGAAAGCGGGCTTAAGCGCCATGAAACACGTACAATGTTCACTCACTTTTGTCTTGCTCATAACCAAAACGTTATATCATATATGGTGAAAAGACAAACTTTAAAACAAAAGCATCATTATCACTATATAACAGATCGAAATATCGTCCAAATTGTGATTAGGAATACGTTGAGTGCCAGAAGTTAGCACTTCATGCAAATGACATTTTCAGGAGGAAGGTCAACTTACCGACCCATACCATAGACCATGATACACAGTTCCACATGAACCTGCATCAACAATCAGAAATCAAAATCTTCAAGGATTGAAAAGAATTAAACGTACTAATTAGCAAGCCAACTGTAAAGTAATTGCGAGGGTACATAGAAGCTTCTGAAGATATCCATGTGTGATGATTATGGGAAACAAAAACACAACAAAGGTGCACTATAATTTACAAACTCTAACGTAGAAGCTCATATGCAAAGCAACGACCTTCTAAAACAATACCGAGAAAAAAAACTAGCGAAGATGAAAAATATTTACTACCTTGCCCTACTTGTTCACCAATTGTCAAGTCTTCCCACAGAATTTCATAATCCAGGGAGTCTGTTTCTGCGTCAACCTTGTGAACAGTACTGCTACTTGTACTACAGCTACTGCTCGCACTACTTGTGCTGCTAACGTTTAAGGAAGAGAACCAGGAGGTTTCGTTTCCAAATTCACTACTTTCCCCTACCTGTATCCCTGGCTTGAAATTGGAATCAGAACCCTTCTGCCAAACCATGTCATTTTCTTGATCGTGATCGAAAGCGGAGGTTACGCCATGGGTACTCCTAGTGTCAGGAGCATCTCGTTCGCTTCCTTTCCATGGCCATAAT
Source organism: Eschscholzia californica (assembly GCF_041429995.1). Taxonomy (NCBI): domain Eukaryota; kingdom Viridiplantae; phylum Streptophyta; class Magnoliopsida; order Ranunculales; family Papaveraceae; genus Eschscholzia; species Eschscholzia californica. The sequence goes on from NW_028238309.1 coordinate 242,029, forward strand.
GTCCCCTTCTTATTAATCCACGCCTCGGCCTTTGAAGTTATCTTCTTGTGGATTCCAATCTTGCCTTCACCCTCATCACCAGAATCTCTGGAGGATTTCCTCGGGGACTTATCCTGGAAGGCCGGTTTATCAAAGGGAGACTCCGATACTACGCCTCTAGGTGTGCTAGCTCCACTTGAAGTTGCATCCTCTCTTTGATTGGGGAGAACACTTTCTGAGACACCTTGAGAGTAGTGGCCCTGCAAACTCCAGTTTTCACGTTCCTCAGTGTCGCCACTGGCCCTGATTTTCGACATGACCTTGTTCGTCATTCTGGAGGCCTGTTTCATGCTTCTATTAGTAATAAATAAGATAATAACTTAAAACAAAACTATTCTTTCCAAGAAGCAAGACATTGTTTAAACTTACAAGATTCGATATTTTTGAGGCCACAACTTGCAAAGGTTGTTGAGAATCAAAGACCGAATTTGTTGGCTGACTAATTTGAGGTCGACTGGAGCTGGAATACGCTTCAGAAATATTTGCTCTAGAAGATGGAAATCGTGTTTCTCGTAACGGTTGTGCCTCACCTGCTACACAAGAAATCCCTGCCAAATTACCATTATCATCATAGAACGGGTTATTAGTTGCCACGATTGAAAATAGTTTCCCTTGTTTATTTCTGACTGGGAACTTCCCCGTCCAGCTCTCTCCCAAGGAAACCCTGCGTACTATCTTATGTGCTTCAACGGCGTCACGGTCGTCCACAATAAGCTTGACAAGATCCTGACCCAGTGCTTCCGATGCCGAATAACCATAAAGTTCCTCAGCTCCTCTATTCCTGTGAATTTGAATATTCCACCAAATGGATATCAACAAAGAATCTTCTAGTATTCTTAAGTAGTATGATTAACATTCAAATCCCAATTTAAATATAAAATTCAAACAAGTTCAATTTGAAAACCACATGAATCTAAAATTCATTAGAACCCTAAAAACTATAAGCTCAACTCATCAGACCCCCAGAGTACTCACAACATGGACCCAATTTTAAACTAGTTCAAGAAAGCAAGTATCTTTTCAAAAAGTTCAACCAATTTATCAAAAAAAAAATGATCTTTCATCTAAACAAGAGCTACCCACAACCCTAATTTATCAAAAAAAAAAAATAATGGATCTTTCATATAGTATATAAGAAGAAGAACATAATCAAGAGAAAAATTGAAGAATCCTACCAATAAATTAAACGGCCATTAAGATCAAATACATGAACAGCTTGACCCATAGATTCCAAGATATTGAAGTACTGTTTATTGGTGAAAGTCACAGCAGCAATAGAAGAGGGTTCAGTTGTTCTAGAGGTGGGAGATTGACAGAAACTACTGGACCTCTGTAAGGGAGATCCATGTCTAACTGAGTTTCCAGTTCTCCACAACTGACCGGAGTGGGATTCAACTCTGCCGGCGGGAGCTTTACTAGTTGTTGGCCTTGACCTGTGAGGTGAAACAGAATGAGATCTCTGGTTTTTTCTATCACGATGAAGAATCAATTTAGACATTTCTTGTTTGAGGTGAGCATGACCATCCTCAAGTTCTTGGATTTTCTTCAGTAGTTGTTCTGTTTGTGGTGGTGGTGATGGTGGAGTGTCCATTTTTACAGGTTTTTCCTTTCCTTTCCTTTCCTATCCTATAGAGAGAGAGAGAGAGAGAGAGAGAGAGAAAATGAAGTCAAAAGTTGAGATTTTTACTCATAACCAATGAACATCATCATCATCATCAAAACAGAGACCAAATTCTTTTGTTGGTGAATTTTAGAGAGAAAAAAGGAAAGACTTTTTGAAATTCTTTCTTTTTCTTTTCTCAAAGCTCTGTATTTTTTTTTGTTGGTGTCTTTCTTCTATTCTCTGTTTTTTCTTTTGGCGGCTTTTGTAGTTTATGAGTGCCAAAAATTGCGCCATCAACTACATTTATTTTTCTCACAAAATGCCTTTAACTAACACAAGATATATTAAGATCTCTTAGTGAATAGTTTATTTCAACAAAAAAAAAACACAAGATATATAATAAAAGGCATTCTTAAGTTATTTCCCATATTAGATCAGATTCATTTTGTATCGTGTCGGTTTCTAAAGATGTTTTGCCACTCAATCTTTTATGAACCATCTATCATTCTATCTGCTAACGGTAACAATCTCTCATTCAAACCAATAATAATATATAACAACGTTTTTCTTCTCCGTCTGTCGTTTTTTTAGCTTTTCTTTTCTTGTAGGAAAGCAATACTCTAGTCTAGGCCTCTAGCGGAAGGAAAAGTGTTTCTTTCTCTCCACTTCTAACTTTTAGTAAGGTATATATCACTTAGCAACTTTTTGTGGTTCCATACTTTTTTCTGTATTTTCAATCTTATTTCAGCTTTTGAAGGCAAGTGGGTTGCCTTTTTGTTTTGGGTCCCCCTTCTTCCTACCTTTCCCTTTCATTTTTGTCTCACTCATTCCATCAAAATCATAACTTAATGGACTTCAAAATATTCTAAATGGCCCTCAAAAATTGAGACCGAAAGTCGAACGGATGTAGTCCGCTTTGTTAAGAGAAAGATAAGATGTGGTCGGTCAGGCCATGGAGAGAGAGAGAATAGCGTAACCAATTGGAGTCTGCCACATCACCATTCGGCCGGTGGTCGGCCTTAATTTCTGGGCCATTTAGCATTTCTCAATGGGCTTATCCCCTTGGCCAATAGATTGAACCAGTCAAAGTATTGAAGCTAGTACTAGTAAACATGTGGGGTTCAAGTTCTTACAGACCAAATGAATTCTATTCTACAGAGAGAGAAAGAGGCTCTTTTTTTTTTGTTAAGGGAGAGAAAGAGGCTCTTGAATAACTCAAAAAATGTTAATAGCTAGTAGACATATAAAACAAGCCTCAACTATCACACAACAGGTTGATACTTGCAAACAAATTAGTAAGTGACAAGTTGATGTGGCTCATCCTCATTATCAAGCCGATTTTTCAGCAAGCAGCAAGTTCTGTTGCTGAGAATCTCTTACCGATATGGTCCTCCTATGGTATCTCTCTCTTTTTTTCCATCAACATCATTATTATGGACCATATAGATTGAATTAATGAAAATACAGCAAATACAAGAACATGTGGTTGAAGTTCTTTCAAGCTGAAATTCTAGAGAAAGAGATATATGTACCCACCCATAAGCTTAAAATCGATGTACTAAAAGTACTCGAGACAGTGGGTCAAGACAATTTTACATAAATATAAACCTAAAGAATGACATACAAATCAATCTCATTTTCAGTACACAATGTTATTAAATAGAGCGAACTCAGCTTCTCGTGGGTCTATATACCAATCATAGATGAGAAGGAAATAACTGCTTTCCAGTAAGGATGTGACAGCCATTAAAAATGTAATAAGTTCGATGATGACGTAAAAATAGTACCTATTTCAGTCCATGCAGTTTGGTTTTAGAACCCTTGTGTTCATCTTTCAATACCAATTACTCCATAAAAATGCATATAAACTGGGAAATCCAGTACCAAATTTTGTTTATAATACTAACATATGAAAAATACATAACATGAATTACGATAGTGCTAAAAAATTAGCAAAAATGGAGGAGAATCAAACTTAGGACCTCTCGCACCCAAAGCGAAAATCATACCACTAGACCAAATGCCCATTTGATATTGAACACAAAATAGTAGAGGTGCTGACCAAACCATTCATTAAACATGAATTCTCCACCAAACTAGTTTTCTACTCGCTTAGATGGTAACAAAAAAGTTAAACTGTCTGCATTCTAATATAAAATTATCTCCAAGCACAAACTCAGTATGTTGTTACACAAAACCTAGATATAAAGTTTTTTTTTCCAATGATATGTCTTCAATTTCTATAAAGAAATCATTTCAACCTAAAACAATTTAATAATGTTAATCAAAACAAATAGGGGGGCATTCCGAGAATTGAACTCGGGACCTCTCGCACCCTAAGCGAGAATCATACCACTAGACCAAATGCCCATTCGTTGCTCAAAAATAAAAATACTTGACTTTCATGTATAAGTCTGTTTGATCCTTTCTTGTATTGAAGTAGGAGTCATTTGTAATCTGAAATTGATTTAAATTTCATCAAGCACAAGCTATGTTAAATTCTTTTGGATCTAAAATATGCTTCAAAGGAAGATATGAATATGCAGCAGCAGCAGGAGGGAAATTCACTCTATAGCTAAATAGACCACAAATTAGAAGACATGTGGACAAATGAAATATGCTACATAGATGTCACGGGTAACTAGATAATTGGGCTTGCGAGTAACTAATCTGCACGGATCAGTGAGTAGTCTCGGAGCCTAGTTCAGAGATCTCGGCTAATCATTTTTTTTAATTCATTTGTCCTCTGTTCATGAAATTGTAGTAGTAGTAAATAAGGTAAGTACCTCCTAATACACATGACATAAGTAGTCCCTTGCCCAACTACTACTTAGCAGTACAACCACCATCATATGAGGTGGACGGTTTGTTTGTTAGGCAGAATCAAGTGTGTAGTAGTACTACTACTAGTAAGGGTGTTTCGGACTCCATTAAGAGCATCTGCAATCATTCATTATTGGGTAGTAGTAGTATCAGCAGCTTAGTTGACGAAAAAGTTAGGGGCATTCCGAGAATCGAACTCGGGACCTCTCGCACCCAAAGCGAGAATCATACCACTAGACCAAATGCCCATTTGTTATTAAAAAGCTTGTATCATTACAACCTCCATCTTAATCATAAAATAATTAGACATTAGGTATTGTTACTTAGATGATATATCCAGTCGCATGAAGATCCATATTCAATATTACCCTTAACCATTCGTCGCATAAATGTAATAGATCTAAATACATCAGAAACTAATTTGTTAAAAAAGATAACCCAGCTTAATAGAAGAGAACAGACCCAATATCATTCATTGATTAATAGAGTGTCAGATATTTTATACTACTAGGGTTTCTACTGAAGAAGAACCAAGGGGCACTCGGAATAGCGTCGTCGTCTTAGGTCCCACATCATCGATGAGCAGAGAAATAAAGGCACTCTCAGGAACAGAGAGCTAGAAAGGAGGAAAATTGAAAACTCATACCTTTCTCCGCCTTTTGGCTAAGATCAAGTGTAGTATCTGTTCTTATATATGTGACTCACACGATATTAAATTAATTTTTTTCAAGGGGGAAAATCCACTGCAGTAGCTTGCTATTGGGATCCTGAGTGTTGCCTTGCACTATTGCAGAGGCTTGGGCACAACCCCACCAAAACAAAGTATATAAGCACTTTATTTACAACATTGAGGAAACATGGGCATTGCTTATGGGCTCAAGTTCATTCGGTTCAAATATGGCCTTGGCAAGCAGCCGAGTGTAATTGTGTGTGTGTGAAAGGCCATGGGCTATGGTACTTAATTTGAGCTCCTATTGGCACACTAAGCTCAGGGCCATATTCCTGGAATCCGGGGCCTCGGACATAACTCAAAATACGGGCTTGGGTATGGGTGTTCAGTCATGTGCAGATTATGTTCATAAGCTCACTCTAGATCATAACCGGACACATAGGATAGTGTCATGTTCAAACACTTTCTCACTCTAGATCATAACCGGACACATAAGATAGTCTTTTCTTGTTCAGTCATGTTCAAACACTCTCTCTGGATCACGAGCGTTACAACTACACTACAGAAAGGCATTAACGACTAATCCGAGTAAGAGAACATTAGGATGGAAAGAGACGACAAGATGAAGCACATTCATTTATTTAAGTACGAGGTCATTCATAGCCACTACTCGAACTCGTACATACATAATAGTAGTGTTTTTCACTTTTATGAGTAGGTAATAATACAATTTTGATACAACCACCGAAAATCTCAGCAGATTTCTAACCGAAATTCAAATCAAAGGCCGAGCTTTTTGGATTTTCTAGAGAGACCCGACAATTTAGGTCGTTAATTTTGATTTCGCTCCGAATTCGTCTTTGACTTCCGAAGGCTGTATCATTTTCCATAATAATAAGTTTAAGGTCCACCAAATGAACCTCCACCAAATCTAGCTCCTGAACTGGCTCCTGCTCTTCCAGATTCAGCATCATTACCTCCACCAGTTCTGGCTCCTGAACCGAATCCTGCTTTTCCAGATTCAGCATCATTACCTCCACCAGGACCTTCGGTTAACCCTTTAGCTGCAGATCCAAATTGATCACCAGGACCACCTTGTCCTTGTGTGAATTGAACCACCATGAGCATGGTAATAATGAGCATACAAACAAACGCTACTCCACCATTGTTGCTTAAAACCTTTCCCATATTTCCTAATTAATTCCCAAGATGACGAAAATAAGATGAAAACCAAAAGTTAAGAATCAAACCACAGTTGATAATTTGTGTGTTTCAATAGACATCCCCTTGGCTATATTTACAGAACAAATGTTAACTCACTAAAATGGTCCATCAAAAGACAACTACCACAATTGAAAGTGTCACTCTACACCATACCATTTCCTTGCCAATTGGTCATGGGCTTAGTAACCAAGAATTCAGTTCATTACCAACTAGCTTTGAGTTGGGTGACTGCAAATTTAAGATTGATATCATAGCTACACGTAAACATGTGATTGGCTAGACAACTGTATTTGCTTCACGTTGCTTAGAAAACGTCACATGTGAGAGACCACATGAGAATAGTCACACGTGAAAAAAGAGTATTATTATTTAGGTCCTCTCAGCTTATTACCAATAATTGTTAAGATGATAAACTTTGATAGACTAAACACCCATAGAGAGGCATTCCCAGACTAAACACTCGTGGAGGGGCATCTGAGAATCATGCCACTAGACCAAATCCTCACAAGATAAAAACACTAAATAAGTCTCCATTAAGAAAAGTTATAAAACATTACTAAACGTAGACAAAAGAATAACGGAGTGGCATTCCAAGTATCATCCCACTTTTCATCAAAAAAAAAAAAAAAAAGTATCATCCCACTTCTTTCAACAAAAAAAAAAAAAGTATCATCCCACTTCACTAAATAAATCTCCATTAAGAAAAGTTTGTAAAGCATTACTAAATCTCTATTAAGTTTGGGAGTGTAATCTTAGTCATCCAAGATGGGTTTGAGAGATATAAATACAATCCTTTGGAATAAGTTTGAGAGGTATTATCTCAGCTGTTAGAGATGAACTTAGAAGGTGTAATCTTGACCATTTAATAAGATGATATATTGGAAAAAAAAGATACTATATACAAGTACCGAAAGCGAGAATCATACCACTAGACCAAATGCCCTTTTACTTGTTAAATCCAAAATGTAATTATATATCAAGACTCAGATTGCACTCTAGTCTTATATTTGGTCCCATACTGATGTGAGAAGAGAAAGAGAGACTAGTGGTTAGAACTATAAAAGAAGACAGAATTGAAATTGCAATTCATACCTTTCTCGGCCTTTTGGCTAAGATCAAGTGTAGTATTTGTTCTTATCAGTTTAATATCTCATATGTGGCCCATTCGGTCACACGATATTAAATTCATTTTTTTCATGGGTGAAGGCCCATCACAATAGCTTGCTATTGGGACCTTCATTCGTCGCCCTTTGTGTTGCACTACTGCATGGGCCTGGCGCAACCATCACCTCTTAATTCTAAACTTCTACACACTTTTTGTTTCAAGATCATACAACAATCACCTCTACTTGGTTCAACTAGACCCTACTGCTAAAACCCACACTAGACTAGACAAGGTTGTCTGTGGGTGAGTTTGGAAAAGATTGTCTTAAAACCTATCTAACTTGTGCGAGAGACTAGAGTGTTTGGGAAGGATAGGAGTTTGGGTGAGAGAGATGTTGGAGGAGGAGAAAGATGAAAGTGAGAGACATATAACACGACGCGGGACGAGAGAGAGAGAGAGTCTAAATTGCTATAGAAGGAAGAAAAAAAACTTGGATTAAGGTATAAAAAGTTCTCAATAAGATTTGGCTGAGCTGTTGTTGTTGTATCTTAGAATAAAAAATAGAAGTGGGGCATTCCGAGAATCGAACTCGGGACCTCTCGCACCCAAAGCGAGAATCATACCACTAGACCAAATGCCCTCTTGTGATGAAAAGTCCTACCTCTCTTTGAATTAACGAGTTTCCAAAATTTATGTTTAAGTTCAGTGTGACAACCCCCTCAAAATCAGCTAAAGGGCTAACAAACATAGAGGAACAAGGGATTTGTGAGATAGGAAGTTAGATGTGCCGTATCGAGACTCACTTGTTATGGATCAAGCGCAACATTGGACCGCACCCCAACCCTACCTGAACCAACTACAAACCTACCTGAACCAACTACAAACCTACCTGACTGGCGAGTGAAGGCATAGTAGTCGGTCAATTTTGAATGGATCGAACGAAAGGAATGCTCCACTGGTGTTTTGATGATTTTAAGCTAAAACCAAACGTTTTATCAAGTCCAATTCTATACATCCTCCTATCATGGACTGATATGTTTTAGGCCTTGGTCAACAAATAATCATATCATCCTTAAAGCTATGTCATTGGACAACTTGAAGAAATTACAACCCCAAAGAAAACGTCACCTTTCTTTTCTCTTTAGCTCTTCGATCCTATAACGTAATCGCCAATCGTTTAGCTAAAAGAGCTAGGAGGGTATTACTACGACGACTCTGAGAGGACATACCTCCATTTCTATGTAAATAACAACGTATCAAGAAATCTAGTAAGGAGAAATTTAAAAGGGAAGACAATATATAATAACCAAATATTTCATTTTCAAAATTTTTCTGCACATATAAATTACAGAGTTGAGGAAGCCAATTTACCCAAAACTATCTTCCCAAGCAAGTTGACCAAAAACAAAAAAAGGTATTACAACAACGTTAATACTACAACGAGAGCACTTGCAAATCCGGGCATTGATTCAAACCTGCATTTTCGGGATGGATTCTGTCGTCATGAAGAATGAGGACCTTTAATATACCTGATTCTTGCAACCATGCGGACACCATAGGACCTGTCGATATAAACCGTCCTAGATTGCATTTAGCTACATGGAACGGTGCACCAATTCCAGCCAGAAGTGACCCAATTGTACGTCGGAGGGTGCTGTCCCCGACTACTTTACTGTGTTTTCCCCATCCTGTCAAAATACTGCATCGAGAAGATAATATAAGAACGCAGATAATGTTAGATATAAAAGAGATGGTGTTCAGATTGATTTATATACCTTAGTAACTTTGGCAATTCATGTCCTTCAAAAACAACAGAGCGTATATTGAGGAGCCACGTATGAACCATTGCCTGAGCAGCACCAGAAGACATCATATGCAAATCCAAGCTAGAATCACACCATGTTTCCTCCCATACATTTCTGTGTTTTCCTTCCAGCATTACCATTTGGGCACGTCGTCTCTGGAAATATGTTTTCATGGCCTTTAGTAATATTATGAAACATAATGCTGTCTTGAAAAAAAAAACGTCTTCAAATTATATATTGGAAGCCACAAACAATTTTCATATGATAGATCACAGATTCGACTAATCAAAACAGTGTTGCATCACAAGAACGTTTATATCGTCGCGACTTTGTTGATTTACTTATGGGGTCGCGTATATGATACATGCTTTGATCTGAAGCGTCAGTGTAAAAGAGCCAAACCAGTTCATCGAGCATAAACCATTCACAGAGGATGTCATAATTAACACTAAAAACATAATATGACTAACTATGTTTCTCAAGTATGCAAGTAAAAGTGGCAGCTGGAAACAAAAATGAAGATAAAATAATGGTTTCCTCAAAGCATGGCTCAAACACGAGCAAAGAGTTGTAAAAGAAGTCAGGAAAAGGGGTTTGTTAAGTACGCAAGAAAAACCAATGAAAACTGTGCCCACCTGTCCAAAGTGCCAAAGCATGTCAGTTAGAGCATTGTAAAAGGCAGATGCAGTGAAAGAGTCCATGTGTCTGACTTCATCAAACAGAGTTCGAGCTTGAATCCACACTTCTTCCCTCCCACCCATCAGAAGCCCATGCGCAACCCCATAAACCTGATTATCGAACAGTCGGAGTTCCTCCAACAACATCGAAGCATCTTCATATGAATTGCAACGGCTGGAAAAGTTAAGCACAAAATTAACAAAGTTAGCATATGACTGCATGACGGCTAGCTAAAACACAACCCAGGGAAAGACGATTCAGAGTAAAAATAGTTTGAATTTGAGATATATGTCAAAAGAGTTATACCTGCAAGCATTTAAAATGGCTGAGAAGGTAACAACATTTGGTTTAATGTCCAGTTCATGCATCTTATGAAATACGGCCAGAATGCACGATATCTCTTGAGAATTCCCTCTAGCATCTACTCTCACGGAATTCTCTTTCTCAGCAGCTAGCTGCCTAAAGATCTTTATAACTTGGTTATCCTCCTCTATGTAATCCACCTTACTATTACCATTCTCTTGAACAGCGGAACCTGAAGACTCAGACTGCATATCATCGGTCTCATCAGTAGAGCTCTCTTGAAATTTTACAATTGGAGAACGACCAAAGGCATCGATGATTGAATTATATGTGACGACATTAGGCCTTATCCCTTCACTTGTCATCTCATCAAGCAAGGAAACAGCAAATTCCACCATACCACTTTTACAGAAGACATCAATTAATGAACTATAGAGAACGACATCGGCTTTCATTCCTGCCTGCTTAAACTCTCGAAATATCTCCATTGCCTCTTTGAACATACCCCCTCTCGAGTAAACATCTAGCAGAGTAGAGTAAGTCAATATATTAGGAGAAATCTTTACTGATTTCATCTCTCCCAATAATCTTTGAACTTCCGCGAATTCCCCTCTTTTCCCATATCCCACCAACAAAGCATTATAAGTTACAGAATCCTTCTTAATCCCAGCATTTTCCATTTCTAGACAAACACCCAAAGCTTCCTCGAATCTACCTAACCTCGCATATATTGCAACCAACGTATTATACGAAATTCTATCCAATCCAATACCCACAAACTTCATTTCATTAAACAAATGTAAAGCTTCATCTAGTTTTCCACCTTTAGCACATCCATCAATCATCGTACTATAGGTTACAACATTAGGCCAAACCTTCTTCTCCGACATTTCCGCCATTATTTCGAAAGCTAAATCCATCTCACCAGCTTTACAAACTGCATCTAAAAGTGTATTATAAGTAAAAATATCTCTATCGATACCTTTAAGAACCATTTCATAAAACAAATTCTTCGCTTCTTTCCACAACCCCCCTCGACTACAAACAGCTAGAAGTGAATTATAAGTAATTCTATCGGGTATAACACCGTTTCGAATCATTTCATGGAAAACTTTCGTTGCGTGATGAAATTCCATACCGCCTTTTCCACAGGCATCAATGACAGCATTATAAGTAACTAAATTAGGTTTAAGACCTGATTCTTTCATTGATTCTAAAACTTTTATTGCTTCTTGACAATACCCATTTCTTCCATAAGCACTAATTAAAGCAGAAAAAGAGTAAACAGTATTACCATACCCTTGGAATTTGGCCTTTTCGAAAACGATTTTAGCAAGATCAACTCGTCCTAACCTTCCAAGAGTACTAATCATTGAGCTCCCTAATCTTCCTTGTTCATTCCTCTTCTTCTCTCTCTTAATTGCAAAATTATAACACCACATAGCTTTTGAACATTCACCACGATTTCCAAGCTCACGTAATAAGAAAACATAATCATCACAACCAGAGAGATTGAACTCAAAACTAGACAAAACATTTTCAAATGATTTCTCATCTCCCCCAAATTTGATTACTTGTTGAAGAGCTTCTTCTGCAACTGAAGTATGACGACTATCTAAAACTGTTTTAGGGCGTCCAAAATGCATCTTGGAGACGAAGCGGGTGGATCTTCTACCACGGAAATCGGCACCAAGTTCGGTTTTTGATGGGGGGAGAGGAGGAAGGGTTGATAAATTAGGGGTTTTAGCTGCATTTCTAACAGTGGGTGATGAATTAAGCTGGAACTTGTGTGATTGAGTAGTAAAGCGATGATTTTGATGGCGATTTTGAGGTTGATGATGATGATGATGTGGGTATGGTTGGTTTTGGTAGGGTTTAGTTGCAGTGATAGAGCAGTGTGGAGGAGTTGAAGATGCCATTGATAATCAATCTGCCTGCCCCAAAATGGAACAGAGAGAGAAGACTTTTAGGGTGTGTTAGATTTTACTTAGAGCTTACTCCCTTGTTGACAGCTAAGAAGATCATCCCACCGTTGATCTTAGTAAGATATCTCCTGTTGACTTTCTTAGACTAGTAATTTAGGGCTAATTCTGTTTTGGTCACCTAAACATAACCTAACTCACCAAAATGACACTTTATCCTTTCTCTCTCTTCTTTGTTGGTTAATATGGGTGTTTGATTCTTGTGGACTACCTGAAATAAATCCATCCAGCATGGACCGTAGAGGATTTTGACCCGTCACCACCATTTTCTTTCTCTCGTCTTCCGCCCTCCCTCCTTCTTTCTTAGTCAAGTGAAGAGCAGAGGTTTTTCTCTCTCCCCTTTGCTTGGAATCAGATGAAGAAGACATAACACCCTCCTCCTTCATCTTATTTCAAACAGAAGAGAAGGAAAGATCGTCCACTTTACTTGTGTAAGAGAGAAGGAGAAAAGAAGAATACTTGTCATTTTTTTCTTATGGGGTGGCCATGGTCAACTGGTCGTATGCCAACAACTCGTCTCTGTCAAATAAGAAAGAGAGAAAAGAGAGGGAAGGAAAGACATTTGAGAATAAGGGTAAAGTAGGGAGAGATAAAAGTTCAATGATAAAGTTGACTTATGGAAAGAAATACTCAAAAGGGGGTGGGTTATAATAGAAGTTGGATATCTTTAGGGGCTACTTCATGGAGATGGTCATCTTTAGGGGGCCAAAATGAAATTAACCCAACTAATCTAACTGAAACTAACCGTCGCGGACTAATAAAAGGTTACTCTCCTCTATTTTTGCCTATTGAATGCAAAATTACATGGGGGAAGTCTTAGGATCAAATTCTATCTAGTTAATTTCTAATTATCCTTCACTAATCTCCAACTAGCTCATCATCTCCTCTTACCAATGGTGAAAGAATAACCAGGAAGCAAAAAACAAAACACAACAAGGAAAGGGTGGGAAGAGAGAAGAAGAATCATCATCTCTGTTCATCTTGTCTTTCTATCTAAGTCCTAATCAAACAAGGGTCACATTCAAATCTCATCTTCTAGCTATTTTATATAAAAGGTCCTTCTTCTCCAACCATGAAAACAAAAACACCCGTGTTTTCGTTTATCTAATTTCATTCACATTTCTCTTAAACACTCTACAGTATCAAGTTTGGTGAATCAGATTCAATTGCATTTTTATTAGATTTTGGATCAACAGAAAGTGGTCACGATACCGACGGAAGACTATGGCAATCCGATGACAAATATCTTACTACTGCATCTTTGAATTCAATTCCAGCAGTAGCTCAAAACCAAGATCCTTCACTTCCTTCAGCAGTTGCATACATGTCCGCGAGAATATTCAACTCAGAATCAACCTATTCATTTCGTGTATCATCGAGGTCTAGACATTGGGCATGACGATGATTCGGGACAATATATATACCTCCAACTAATAATTCGGGACTTACCCGAACTTGGTATGACGATTCTCCTTACTTATATGGTGCTGCATTTGGAGTCACCGGTGATGAAACTGATAAAGTTAATGTCTGATATCCACCTGATTTGCCAAAATATATAGCTCCTATTGACGTTTACAGTACTTTGAGGTCAATGGGTCCAGACTCTAAACTCAAACGGAATTTTAATCTCACTTGGGTTTTTCAAGTAGATGGACATTTCACCTATTTTGCTAGATTTCGCTTCTGTGAGCTAGTACAAACAAAGGTGAATCAATGGGTTTTCGATGTTTATGTTAACAATCAAACGGCTCAAGAATCAGCGAACTTAATTGGATGGACAGGATCGAAAAATGTCCCAATTTACAAGGATTATGAAGTATATGTTCCTGATGGCCCCGGGGATGAGCAAATATGGGTATCATCCATACACCGATCTATTGATATGAAGCCAGAATTTTATGATGCTATCCTTAATGGATTAGAAATCTCCAAATTGAATGACACATTAGTGAGTATGGCCGGGCTAAACCCGGAACCATCGCCGGTACTTCTTAAAACGGAGACTGAGGAGACTAGGATTTTTTCATCAGCGGGTTCCAATTTGTGAGTTTTACATGGTGCTGCAGTTGGAGGTTTTGGAAAGGTTTATAAAGGTATTATCGACGGAGATACAAAAGTAGCCATTAAAATGTCAAACCCATCGTCGGAAGGAGTTAATGAATTTCAGACTGAAATTGAAATGCTTTCAAGACTTAGACACAAGCATTTGGTTTCTTTGATCGGGTTTTCAGAGTCGTACTATGTGCTAGGCCAGCACTCAATCTTAGCCTTCCAAAAGAACAAGTTAGTCTAGGTGATTGGGCTTTAAGTCGCCAAAAGAAAGGAATCATAGAGGATATAATATAATAGATCCTCAACTCAAAGGAAAGATTAGCCGTGAATGCTTGAAAAAATATGCGGAAATTGTCGAGAAATGTTTGTCTGACCAAGGTAGTGATCGCCCGTCAATAGGTGATATATTGTGGAACCTTGAGTTTCCTCTCCAATTACATGAGAATCCAGAAGGTGCAGAATTTAATAAAGATGGTTAGGCAAAAAACTAGTCTAGTAATAACATGGCAGCAATCCACTTGAATAATTTAAGTTTAGGAAGTGAGAGTGATGTAAGCGAAGATTCGAGGTTGAACTTAAACCCTGAAAACGGTTTATTCAGAGATTACAAATCCAAATGGTTGATGACGAAATGTCTTTGTATTCTTGTTCCCTTACTCTAAAACCAAATCAACCTTTCAAATCATGAACTTTTCTAACTTGTCGATAAATTTATTTTAAGTGATGGACAAGTGCTTCGTAGTTTTCCGAACAAAGTGACCAAGTGTGTTCTTCTGTTAGCTAGAAGAACAAGTTTGGATTGTTATTTTTAGATCCTTAATTTTAAATAGTTAGTTATTCAGTTTAGTTCAAGGAGTTTTATTAGTTGATTAAGTTTCTTTGTTAGGAAAATGATTGGCTTCATGTTAAGTGTCTTCGAACTCTTCAATTATCGTCAATAGTGTATGTAGATTGGGGTGATTTTTTTTTCGCATAGGTAGAATTTTGAAGTCGTTGTCAACCTGAAAACTATTGAAATATCATAAGATACCATGAAAATGATGAATGATGTAAAGATGGAAGAAAAAAAAAAGGATGATTGGTTTGGTGCTGCCCAGGCTCGAACTGGGGACCTTCAGTGTGTAAGACTGACGTGATAACCGACTACACCACAGCACCAGATGTTAATATTTCCCCACCTTCACTACTTAACAGACAAGCAACTCTATGGGGATTTATTTATTTATTGACACCATTGAATTCCAAATATGGTAAAGTAGATCCCGGATGGGGAACTACCCCTTGCAAGGTGGACCTTGCTATTTCACACGAGATTCCACGTGCACATGCTACTTGGGTTTCAGCATAAACAAGCTATGCTTTCGGCTATCGGACTCCCATAAACAAGGTGTTGTACCTAGTTGACTGAGCTATAACCCTTGTGCTTGTGATGGATAATTAACTGATACATCATAAAGACGAAAATAAGCGCATACATAGTAAAATACACTACAAACAGTCGAATCAGGAACATCTTGACTCTAACAAAAGTACTTGACCTTTGATACTATTAGTGTTTTCCCTGATGATGTAAAATAGGACCAGTAGGAACTATATGAAGATCACGTCAAATTTAACAACACAAATAACATGAAATACGAAAAATCATGTGCAAATACATCATGTGTTAGGAGTATTTGTTTGATTAAATATAATTCCACACAGAGATTGGACTCACGTCAGACTACCAGATAAGGCTATTGTTTCATCCATAACTATCTATCTAGAGTGTGAGTCAGTTAGTACTTGTTGAAATAGATAAAGAAAACAAGCATTGCTAGGGCAGTATCACATTACCAGAAGGAAGAAACTTTGGTCGGGTGATAACATGTGTATCTGAAACTTACAGCTTCCAAAGAAAGAAGATTACATTTCTACCCTTACCAAGATGACGTTCATTGTACGAGCGTAATAGAGCCTTCAGCTTATTTGAGGGCAAATGCGTCATATTGTGAAAAAAATATCTTATCACTTCATTCTTAGAAGTTAGAAGCCCGGGAAGAAAACGAGCGCGGCAGAATTACTACTAGTAGTAGTAGTAGTAAGTATTATATTTCACAAGACCAACATAAACGAAAATAGATGAATAAGATTAGGGTTTAGGGTTTTTGTCACGGAGAGGCAAACATCACCAAAACCCTACCGAGCTTCAATCTTGCTCTAGGGTCTCTGTTTTACTCAGTTTGTTTTTTTGGAGGAGTATTAGGGTTAAGATGGAAGAAGATATGGACGACGATTTCGGTGATCTATATGGTGATGTTGAATTAAGTTCAGCTCTCCAAGTCTCCAACTATAATCAATTGTATCAGAAGAATCAAAACGAGACAAGTAGTAATGATGCCGAAGGTGATACTAACTTGAATAACCTAGATGAAAATCCGATTCTTGATAGCTCAAAAGATATAATGTTAGATAATGGGAGTGATAGTGAGGATGATTTTCATATTGTGTTGAATGAAGATGATGGTAATGGGCTGAGAAATGTTGGAATGATGATGATGGAAGGAAGTGAAGATGAAGAAGGAAGTAAGGATAAGAAATGGGTTGACAAGTTACCCAGTGATGGATTTGAGCTCAGTTCTGCAGAAAGAGGAAATGGAAAGAAGTCTAGTTATTCCTCACAATATTCCCAGTATAAGGTAGAAAAATTGTTCCTTTTCCTATAAAACCACAAAGTTCATCTGTATATATTGTACTACTATAGATTCATTTACTTTAAATGAAAGTTGAGTTTTTGATTCATTAATTTCTAGTTTAATCCTTAAAGACATGTAGCAAGGAAAAATGATGGTTGGAAATAGTTTGTAATCTGAACAATTTTTAGACAATGTGTGAGTAGTTAAACCAAGAGACAAGAGTGGTGTGAAGTCGTGGATCGAAAACTATTCGTATGAGCAAAAGTAAATGTAGTTTTGGCTTTGCAGATTTAAAGAATGTAGTTATATTGCCCATTTTCATTATTTAATAAACTGAGTTATTTGGTGGTGTTGCTTATAAATTATAAAAAAAAGTGTAGGATTCTAGTCTCTAAATGATTCAAATACCATATCCTTAAACTTTGTAACAGGTGCATTCTGTCTTTTGAGTGTAACACACATCTAATCCTGGAAACACCCATCAAAAACTGAGACTTGGGTTGTTGATATAACACTGCTACACTGGTATTATGGAGGGGTATGCTGAGAGGGCATAGGTTTCACTTCGCCTTTATATAACCAGGGTACATTTACCCCTCTATTGTTATTGTCATTTCTATGGTTTCTTCCTCAAAATTGGTCATGGTGATATATAACGCAACCTGATTATATATTATGGTCAGCGACTCAGTACCTACTGTTTAGCCTGCTTTTCTCTTTACCAATTTCCAGCTTGGTGGACTCTTTTCTTCAGGGAATACATGATGAAAATCGTAAGCTTTCAAATGGAAAAGTTATATGCAAAATTTGGATGGATAATGGAATGCTATATAACTTGTTCACTCATACCTCTCTATATGTCATTATTAACTATTCATTACATGCGTGATCTTGTCGTCAGTTTTGTACGTTCAATGTCGTTTCTTGTTCTGAATCTTCTGATTGAGATGCTCTCGTGTAGTACGTAAGGCCCCATGCCACACCATTTCCAAGTAGCACCAAAGTGAGTGGAGTTGGCGTTTCCTTTGCATCACCCCCATCAGGTAGAAGTGACTGGGATTTGAATGGCTCCAGTCACTTGGTGGGATCCGGTTCTGGGGTTGTTTCAACTTGTACAACCTTTCCAGCAGTTTCCCAAGGATGTGATTTCTTTCTTCCCCGTAATAGGTAAGTTTTGCTGCAGTGAATTGTACTAGACTTCCCTTGTTAGGGATTGTTTGGAGACTGATTGACTTTATGATTTGTTTATCTGTAATCAATATTGGTGTGCATGTGAAGGGTTGTTAGTCTTGTTTGCTTGATTTTAATCCTAAAAGTTGTTTCTTCGTGGTTGTAATGTTTGTAGTTCTTGATATTTTGTGCAGGACTATATTTGATATAAATATTGAAACTTTTGAAAGGAAGCTATGGAGGCAAACTGGAGTAGATATTACAGATTTCTTCAACTTTGGTTTGGATGAGGACAGATGGAAAGACTATTGCAACTGCCTGGTAATTGAAGTTATTTTAAAATGTGTTTTTTCGGAGAATTTTGTGATGTTATTTCAAAGAAATATGGGTTAGATAAAATCTGAGATGGTCAAGTGGTGCCCTACGACAGATAGGGTGTTGACTTTGGAACTTCCAATGCATAAACCTAGCCGAACAATGTGACTGGATACATCTTCACATGTGCTGCACTTGCTGGTTGATAGACTAGACTTAGTTAGGATGTATCTAGTAGGCACCTAAGATATCCTCCTATCTTCTTTTCAGGAACAAATCAGGCAGCAAGCTACCATGCCGACTAGAACTCCATTTAACGGATATAATCAGGTGTGTTATTTGACATCGTAACGTGAGAAATATATCTTTTTCCAGCAACCTGTTATATTTTTTAATGTGTCTTATTTAGTTTTAACACTCGTATTGTTTCTCATAGGCATCTGATCCCGAATTTGATCATAAAACTGCAACTCCAGAAGCATTGACTCAGGATGTTGTCTCTTCTGATGCCATTAGGGGTATCAGGTTGCAGAAAATAGTGCGTGTAAATTCCAGAAGTTCTTTGATTTTAGTTGTTATGGAAAATCGTATTCATATATGTATTTTAGTTTTTCTATAATCAAATGTCCAGTAACACTTTATTTTGCTATATTATGCTTTATAATTATTTCTTCTTTATCCAGCCAAAAGGTAAAGCAATTCAGGTCGAAGGCGGCATTGGTGAGCGTCGACCATCAATGGATGTAAGGCGCCCACGAGACCGAGACTCAGATGTTGTGATACAAGTAAGTAGCACTTTGAAGTGTCTATGAACTGGTCATAACAGTTCCTTACTTTCTTTATTACTAATATCAGAAGAGTGCAGATTCCTGTGCAGGACTCGGATAAATTCTCCTCCAGTTCAAGCAAGGAAGAGCAATGGTCCCTGGATAAAACTATGGAGGAAGGATCTGAAAAGAGGGACTCCGATTTGGATGATAACAAAGATGGGCATCTGATGGAAGCTGGGGATGAATATAGCAGAGAATTTAATCCCGAAGACACTGGAACCGGCTCAATGAGGTGAGAACGAGGTCACTGATAAGGACCTTAATAGTATGATAGATTTCTTTCTCATTATTCACCGTCACATTATTCATTCATCATTAAGGAGAAACGAAAATTTATCACATTATTGGATTCATGCTAGACGTGTTAATATCTCCATAACATGGATGCTCTGTAATTGTTAGTTTTCTGCACTCTTGGCTACACTTCATCAGAAAAAGCGAGTGGTAGATTGGTTAGAATGTCTTGTTGTGTATTGAGAAGTGGATGGTTTTGAAGTAAAAGATGACTCATGATCTGTATAGGCTCTACTTTTTCTCTTTTTTGTCTCTTTAGTGTGAATGCAACTTGATTCTTCTGGTGGTTTCTAATTATCTTCAATTGTTGTACTTATATGCTTAGGTGCTCGAAGCAGACGTTTTCTACTGACCGTGGCAGTCAAGAAAATGAGAAAATTCGTAATGGTGACGAGTATCTTCTTAAAAAGGTGGCTAGAAATTATGTTCTTGAGGAAGTTACAGACGAAATGGACACAGATATTAACGGCAAGGATGGGCTCGACGAGGATTTTATTAAAGCAGGAACATGTGTCTCAGAAGCTAATTCATCACCTGGTAATCGTATCCAGTGTAGTTATAGTCCCTCATTTGACAGCCAATCCGAATCATCAGAAGTAGGAGATGACATTGATAATGAAGATACGAGGAAACTTGCAAAAATGCCATCGCTGAATTCAGTCTGCGGGTTGCCTGAGTCAGTCACATCTGGTTTACATGACCAAAAGGAGTCCGGGAGCGATGAAAGTAAAACAGGACAGCAAGTTTGTTCTGAAGAGCACTCTCCTTTGCAAGTGGAGCATAACTCTCGAAGTAGGTTGAGACTACGAAGTGTGGCTGAACTAATGATTCGTTCAGATGATGATGAGGCTTCCCCTGTTTCTGGTAGAAAGGGTAGGCATAACAGGAGCCGCTTGAATGGAAGACAGAGGGAAAGGAATATTAGCTATGACCGTAAGGACCGGGAAGACTTGTCTTTGTATAGGCAAACTAAAACGTCAATTGATTACAGCCGTGGAAGGTTTAGAGAAAAGCATGTCAGAAGTGCTGATACTGGAATCCCGAGAAAAGAGTACCCACAATTCAGAGATGAAGTCAGTCCACATATCAGAAGGCACAGAGTAGAAAGAGAATATTTTCTTAACAGAAAAGATGTTTTTAGGGACAATTATGTAATGGAAAGAGAGGTTTATCATTGCGAACAGCATACTAATGGAGGGATCAGTGGTATCACTCATGAGGAATCCATACGATCGGCTTCAGAGAACTTGTCATTCTATAGAGATGATGAGAAATATCATCGTCAAAGAAGGAGAAGAGATGATTACGAATGCAGGAAGGGAATGGAAGTTGATGATTTCGTGTATGAACATATGTACGAGGAGAAAAAATTTCAAGATGACGAGTACAGAAGACATGTACCCTATCATGATAGAGAAAATGGCTACTTTCAAGAGAAGTATGACAGAGACGGAATTTATATTGTAAATGAAATAGAGAAATTGGAGAGAAGGGAGAGATATGGTGGGAGTCCCGACTTTGATTTTGATGATTCATGGAACTTTGATCGGCATGATGAAGAATGCTGGAGACCTTCTGATCATGACTATTTACCCCCTTATTCTTATAGAGGATCTCACAGTTCAAATGAAAGAGGGTATCATTATACTACTTCACCAGGAAGTGATGTCTTTGGGTCAAGGAGATCAGATGGTAGAAGAACTGCAGATAGTCAGAGACTTTTACAGTCTGAGAAACAACAAAGAAACACTAGTTGGTCGCGCCCCAACTTTAAGGATCACAAGGATGCAGATCCTGGTCACCACGGTTATCATGACGGAAGAGAATACATTTGGCAGCCTAATTTGGCTGTAGATAACTTAAACCCAAGGGTTCAAAATCGTGATAGACTGCATGGTGAAGAAGCACCATTTTCCTGTGAAAGGAGTCCAAGACATGATTATATTCACGGTCAAAATGGTTTGACCTGTGGCGAGATTATGCGTCATCAGTACCCAGAGAGGGGTAAAAATAGAACTGTAAGAGAAGAAAGGAGATCTTTTGAAGTTAAGGATCCCGAAGCAGAGCTGAGGTGGAGGAACTCAGTTGACTTGCAATCGGTTGGTTGGGAAGGAAAGGTAAAATCAGGGAAAACAAGGTTAATAAGGATTACTGTTGTACATGTATCTACGGCCACCAATTGTTGTTTAGTGATGTCTTATTTTCATTATTTTATCAACAGCTATTGTGTTGCATGTCTTACTGAATTTCTTTATACATGTTCTTCAATTCGTACTTCACATTTACATGCCAAGGCGAGTCTAGCCAAATTCAGTAACACCTTCGTGCAACAAAAGCATGCAAGCAAAGAAAAAATGATGAGGCAAGTTCAGTTATATATTGTACGTAACAGAAAATGTGATGCACGTCAATTAAAGTTGTGTTGCTTGCCTTTGCTAGTGGTTATCATATTTCTTGCATGATTAAGACGAATGCTCCTCAAACCTCGTGTTGTAAGTTCTGGTTTTATCCCACTGGTGCTGTAAGAAAGCATATTATTTCTTAAATAACAGGTGAAAAGTACCTTCTGATTCTGTATCTGAAGCTCATAAAATACTTCTGATGCGGTTCTTTTCGGTAAGGTTTACTTTGTTCCGGATTTTCTGATACTTAGTAAAAGTGTTCAGTTCTTTAGTGAAAGTAGATCTCTGAATTCTTTCACAAACTGTAGTATTTCTTTTAGTTGTCCAATTATTGTTCATATTAATGTTTTGAATTATGGCAATTCCAGATGATTATGTAGGCATGCTACCCTAATAGAAATTATCAGCACTCATCTGAAATCACTTTTTAGATTCACATAGCTCCTATTCCCTTTTATTTTGGTGTCTGAGCTAGAGATATATCCGAAACGAAGTTCTT
The DNA here is from genome assembly GCF_041429995.1 of Eschscholzia californica. Lineage (NCBI taxonomy): Eukaryota > Viridiplantae > Streptophyta > Magnoliopsida > Ranunculales > Papaveraceae > Eschscholzia > Eschscholzia californica. The sequence continues at coordinate 264,501 of NW_028238309.1, forward strand.
GAACCTGGTTTCCTGTAACCTGTAGTTGCACCTGGTTTCCTGTAACCTGTAGTTCTCCATAATTTTCTTTATTTGTCGAATACTTGATCATAAATTCTTGTTTAGTTATCCTCCTCTCTAAGGCGTGCAAGTACTCTTTCTGTTCCGTGCCATTGTTATGTTTTACTTTTTGTACTTGCATTGTTACTATTGATTTTTCTTTAGTTAGATCAATCTTATAGGGAAAACCCAGAATCTCTAATCCTAGTATTTCTAGACTACTTAGTTGGTTATTTTATGTAAAATTGTTTCAATGGGTATGTTGTATACGTGCTAGATATTGTTCGAAATGGAACTGCACTAAATGACCAGGTAAGTTTCACTTTGAAACTTTGCTAGTCATCCACTGCCTTGTGATTTTTTGCCTTTTTATTTTTCTGACTTCATTATTTTCCGTGGAAGATTTTTCTTTTCCACCACTCCAGTCACTTAGTTTCACTAATCCAAAATAAAATTAAAACAACTATGATTGACTATCATTTATGTAGTTTATATTAGTAGTCTGCTACTAGGTTAATACAACATCCTGTCATTGCATTCTGCTGTGGTAGGTTCATACAGTGTCACTTTTCTGATAGAACTAGTCTTTTGTTCTGAAAAGTTTATTGACTGATGTTTTTTGTTAGACTGAAATTAAATGTTACAGTTGCTTATAGCAATATCAACTCTCTGCAGTCCTCTGGAAGGTCTAAAGTCATGCCTCCATGGCGCAATCATAGGAATGACAGCATTGTTGATGCAACTGATGACGATGTGACCTTCAGACGTTCCGACCAGCTATACCAAAGAAAATTTCCGCACCGCCTGCAGAATTTCGGAAGTAATTATTCCAACGGAGTCGCCACAAAAGTTCATAAAGTAGGCCAATCTCATATTGATCACAATACAGAACAAGGTAAGGAAAAGCTGCTTGAGAAGCATCCAGGTTGTCAGCAGGGTCGGGTAGATGTGGTGCATGAGGGGAGACAGCTACAAGTGAAAGGCCCTGAAACAAAGAAAATAGCAGATAGTGGTGATGCAGGGGAGAATTCAGAAAATGCGGTTAAGGATAAAAACCAACGGATTCTTGAGACATTAGCGAAGATGGAAAAGCGGAGAGAGCGGTTTAAGGAGACCATCACTCTGAAAAAGGAGATGGACAAGAACCCCATGCCACAATCTGATATCGTGGTTGTAGAAACAACAGAAGTTAAGCAGATGAGACCTGCACGAAAGAGGCGTTGGGGTGGTAATTAAGCTCGGTTTCTTGACTTGTGGGTGGGTCGGTCAGTAAGCAGAACTTAGAAGTTGATGGAGTTATTCAGTTAATATTATCTGTAGAGAAGAATTCAACACAGTTATCGAATGGAATAAAATGCATTCAGTGGGCTGATAAATATTTGCAGTTTTAAAAAACACATCCTGTATTGGATAGATTATATTCAGATCTGATGTTTCAGATGCTTTTCAATGTATCAAGAACTATAGTGTTTTTTTAATGGAGGCAGATCTGATATAATCAAGACTCAAGTAATTTTGGCTATTCCCATCTTTTTTCATATAAAGATCTTCATGTGCAGAGCCGAAGTCTTGGTTTTGGGGGACAACCTTTGAGGACATAGAACAAAGATATGGTGCACCCTGATATGGAAACTCTCAAACTCAGACCTTTCAGGATCGAACATCTTCTTGGAAACTGAAACTGAAGTTGTTTATTTTGGTTTCAATACTAGCAAATACAAAGCTGACATGGCCGGCCCTGATCGGTCCAGTTGTTTCTCGTTTCTCACGTCCTGACCAATCCGGACCGCCCACATCAACCTTTGGGCCCGTGGCCTCGAAAGTCAACCATTTATATTGGCTGGCACCGAAGAGTTAAGGTAGAATTGCAATTTGGGGTGAAACCAAATTTATGAGGGGTGTTTATAAAGAGGCTGAACTAGTAGTAGTAGTAGTACTTAATAGGAGATGATGACGTGTCCTTGATCTTCTCTACTTGGCGATTTTTTGAGAGCCAGTAAGTGGGCACCACGTGTCGTAAAGGTAAGAGATTAGGATTTGAAGCTGGTCCCACCAAAAGTGAGGAACTACGTGGTTCATCCTGGACCAGCTAAGCTTCTTATCTGTAATTATTACTAGTAAACCCCATTCATTAGTCCTAATATCCTTTTACACCCCCTTCGTTAACCATAATAAAATGATTAAATTGGTCTCAAAAGTCCGCCTAAACTAACCAGTACGGCTAACTAACAAGAAAAACTAGGCAAAATTCAGAATTATCGAAAACACGAATACGAACAAGTCACGTAAAATTTCTTGTTCGTTCGTTCGACAACATTTTTCTGAACTAATAATACTAGTAACATCTACGTTTTGTACATACAGTTTTATCTGTTAGAGCTACTCCTACTAACCAGTGTGTGTGAGAGAGAGAGAGAGAGAGATGCAGGTCTTCTCCTCTTCTCCCAAACCTCATTTCCATGTACTTCCTCCTCATTCTCCATCTTCTTCTTCTTCAAACCCTAGTAGTCATCCTTCAAAAGTCATCTTCAATCTCCCAACCAAAACCTCCCCTCAATCCTCTTTACTTCTCAGACTTGTTCCTTCTTGTTCTTCCAAAGATTCAGCACCTCCTCTTCTCCAAGATAAACAACCTCTCTTGGTTGACTCAGATGATGAAGAAGAAGTTAGTCCCAAGGAAGAACCAATCGAAAAACTGCCCACAGTTCGTCGACCAGTCATGGAGCTTCCAGTAGAAGAAGCTGATGTTCCATTGACTAACACTACTAGTCAGGAAGATGAGCAAGTGGAAGATTTGTCTTCGTCTTCTTCACCGATTGATATAGGGCTTTCTGAATTCGCGAAAAAAATGCCGATTTTTGAACCAGAGAGAGTTCAATTGAGTCCTGACAAAAAACCACTTGGGGTGAACTTGGAACTAGCTCTGTACAGAGCTAAAGTTCTAACGAGGAATTTCGAGTTCGATAAAGCAAAGGAAATCCTTGACAAGGTGAGCTAAACCCATGATTAAAACTTTACTATCATCTTTCTTTATAGCTTCCTAATCTTTGAGTCAACTTTTGTTAGTGTATATTCTTCTGGCCGGAAGACGGACGGCCTTATGTTGCTCTGGGAAAGATTTTGAGCAAGCAATCGAAAACTGCAGAAGCGAGATCGATATATGAAAGAGGATGTCAAGCTACCCAAGGAGAAAATGCTTACATATGGCAGGTTGATGATCTATGGGTCAAATGTTCTTAATTCTTGTTGAAATTGTCTTGCAAAAATAGATTGAATTGTATGTTTCTTTGTTCTTCTTTTACAGTGTTGGGCTGTTTTAGAGAATAAGATGGGAAACATAAGGAGAGCGAGAGAGCTTTTCGATGCTGCTACAGTTGCCGATAAGAAACATGTCGCTGCCTGGCACGGATGGGCAGTTCTAGAGCTAAAGCAAGGGAATATCACCAAAGCTAGAAATCTTCTTGGTAAAGGACTTAAACATTGTGGTGGAAATGAATACATATATCAAACGCTTGCCTTACTTGAAGCTAAATCAAATCGTTTCGAACAAGCTTGCTACTTGTTTAAGCAAGCTACTAAGTGCAATCCCAAAAGCTGTGCTAGTTGGCTTGTAAGTCTGCCATTTTGTCATTCTTAAGAATATGTATTCGATCAAGGCTTTCTCGAATAATAACCAATTTAATTCAAATCAGGCGTGGGCTCAAGTAGAAATGCAGCAGGAAAACAATCGCGGCGCGAGAAAACTATTCGAGGTGATGCTTCCCCATCTCTCGAAATGGCAATGATCAAATGAAGTTCGATCTCTATTTGCTACTATCGTGTTTTCCTCAACCATTTTATAAGTAATGTTGGTCTTACTTTTGTTTTTCGTTTGGCAGAAAGCGGTCCAAGCTAGTCCGAAAAACAGGTTTGCGTGGCACGTATGGGGGATGTTCGAGTCTAATCTGGGTAATATCGAGCATGGAAGGAAACTTTTCAAGATAGGTCATGCACTTAATCCTAGGGATCCTGTTCTTCTTCAGTCTCTTGCTTTACTAGAATACAAATACTCATCAGCAAATCTTGCTCGAGTACTATTTCGAAGAGCATCTGAACTCGATCCACGACACCAACCTGTGTGGATTGTAAGTAACCCCACAGACACATCTCATACGTTTACTATGATTTGTTGGTGCTCAAATGGTCTCGGATCTACCATAAATTGATCTTGAATTGATCTGATTCAGGCTTGGGGATGGATGGAATGGAAAGAAGGAAATATTATCAAAGCTAGGGAACTGTATCAAAGAGCATTGTCAATTAGCTCCACTACAGAAAGTGCAGCCCGTTGCCTTCAGGTACAGACCATCCTCCATATCGGATTTTTTTTTGTTTACATTTTTCTTTCGTTGTCACAAAATTAACAGCAAGAAAACACTAAAAGGTGTGCCCTGTTGCTAAACGTCGCAGGCTTGGGGTGTTTTAGAACAGAGGGTAGGTAACATGTCTGCAGCTCGAAGATTATTTAGGTCATCGTTGAACATCAATTCTCAAAGCTATGTAACATGGATGACATGGGCAGCATTGGAAGAGGATCAAGGAAATTCTATTCGTGCCGAGGAGATTCGAAACCTCTACTTTCAGCAGGTAACAAAACTGAAATCCTGACACTATCCGTGCTATATAATCTCTATACTGAACCAAATTTTACTTTCCTCGTGAGAACAGCGAACCGAAGTGGTGGACGATGCTTCATGGGTTATGGGATTTCTTGACATTATCGACCCAACACTTGACAGGATAAAGAAACTCTTGAACTTTGGTCAATACCCACCATTACAAGGATTAGATGCTCTAAGGAAGATAGAAAGAACTAATAGCACTAGTACAGAGGAAGAGTCAGCAGATACTTCCTCGAGCCTTCTCAGCGAAGGTGCAGATCAAGAAAAGGCCGATGCTATTTCGAGTGATTTCGATTTGGATGCTTTCATTAAAGAAAAGTTGGGTCTTGATGAATCAAGACTCGAGGTTCAGATGGAAACAGGAAGGCGAATGGAGCCTAAGAAAATTAGATATTCTAAAAATGTATGGAGATCCGAAAGCAGAACAGTTACAACTTTACAGCGATCCTAATCTTGACCTTCTTTTCTATCCGATACGCATACACATTTGAAAGATGGAAAAAGGGGGCTAAAACTGAGCACAACCTCTTCGAATTTCTTGACTTCACAGGAGCAGCAGCAGCAGCAGCAGCAGCCAGCAGGTGAACTTTGTTCCTAAGATTGTATTCATGACAACCGATACAAACGACAAGGTCAGTTAGATTCATAAAGATTTCACTGTTATTCATGTACGAAATAGGATTATAAAATGTAAATAAATTTTTCTTCGACAAATCTTCCGACTACTATAACTGCTGGATAAACATATGTTGGTAGCTATCAGGAATAATATTTGCAATAGATCTCAACTCATATTACGAAATTTGGAATGGTTTGGGTCATTTTCATAAGTGTAATGCTCTAAAGAAATAAACCCGAAAAATGAAGAACAAAATGAAATCAGATTTAGTTTATACTTTTTCTTTGAACCATCTCTATAGTCTCTGTCCCGAAGAACATGGAAAAGCACCACCACCACCACCAGACCCAGAACCAGAACCACCACCACCATTAGCAGCATTAGCAGCATCACCACCAGAAGGAGTAGAATATCTAGTCCTTTTGGCACCCCATGTCCCAATATCTACAATATTCTTCTTCTTTCGCCTCCGTCTCTTCTTGACTGTGTTTTTCTTGCAACCATCATTCATTTCATCCAATTTTAGATGAGCATTGCCTTTCATTGTCGTGGTCGGGTACTCTTCAACTTCATCATCATTACCATCTTGGGTAGTAGTAGTATTAGTTGTGGTTAGGGTTTGAATAGATTGCAATGCACATTCCTTCCAGTCTAGCTCATCAATATCTCTTATGACCTCCTTTTTGGAGAGAGCAGCAGAAGACGAATAATAACATGTTTTCTTCTTCTCCTTGATTGTCGAACGTGTCGGAACCAACATTTGTATTGAACTCAGAGCATCTAAAAGATCCTTCTGAAAAAAACAACAACAGTGTATGAGAAACTATTGATTTATGGCATTGGCATCCATCCATCCAAGTAGAATGAAATTACAGAGAGGGGGGGATTGATGATTTAAGGGACCTTAGGTTGATTGTGTATTTTCTTGAATCCATGCATGTAAATGATCTGCAACCAAATAAGAATGAAGATAGATTTTTATATATAGAGAGTATGTTGTTTGAGAATGGGTATGAAGAAAATGAATCTATCTATCTTTGAAAACCCAGATACAAATCAATATTCTAAGAGACAAGAATGAATCCATAAGTTAGAGAGAGAGAGAGAGATAGGAACCTGTTTAAGATGTTTGATGGTAATGTTGTCATAATGTGTGGGATTGTTAAGGAAAGAGATGTAATCTTCTAGAGTTAGGTTTTTTTTCACTCTCACCATTATCACTATTCTTCTTCTTCTTCTTCTTCTTCTTCTTCTTCTTCTTCTCTTCCAAGAAGAATAGAATCAAAAGCCCACCACCATATTAATAACACTCACTCTTGAGCTCTCTCTCTCTCTCTCTCTTCTTCAATGGCGGTGTACTACTTTACTCTTGTGGAGTGTTGTTCATCTGGTCTATTTTATAATCACTACAATGACGATATTACCCTCATCATTCTAAACAAACCCCGACATTTTCAAATCATACGCCGGTTACTCGGTTAGTATTGTCCAAAGTCCAAACTAAACCAAACCGGTTTTTGGTCTTAACATCTGTTTTTATTTTCCAAACTAATAATAATAAAAACAATATTTGGTGACCCTTTTACAAAATTTGAAATGATCATCAAACAATATTTGGTGACCCTTTTACTAATACTAGATACATGAGAGATAGATGTCGATTGTTGTATTAAAACCAATGCGTCGTTATCTCTGTCTAATCTTCTCACCCAAGAGGTCCATAGTAGTATCCATAATTATTTTCCTCTCATCATCTTTGACAAATTCTCTACAATACAAATTTCCTTGCAACACATTCGTGATACTTTTCATACAATACTTTTCAGATTGTCATTTATTTATATGTGGTAATTTCAACAAAAAAGTACTAATAAAATTATGCTCTCATCATTTTCCTTTTCAAACTTATAGGAGTACAATAGACGCCATACATCAACACCAAAAGACTTTTTTTTTGTTGAAGAACACCAAAAGACTTGCATGTAATATAAGAGATAAAATATGCTTATAAATGTTTGAAATCGCTCCTAAAGACACTGATGTTATAAAAACTACTTTAAAAGTCATAAAAACTATCTTAATTGTTGTAGACGGACGCATTTTACTTATTTTCATAGTAGCACAAAATCAATAAATTACGCATCTTTAGCTCGATCAGAAATCGATTTCTGTAACCTGTGAGAGTAATCTATAATGTGGCCTAAAACATTGGTTTGAAATTTCATTTCATTTCATTTTTAATGGAAAAGGGAGTGAAGGGTCTTAGATGGGGTTATGTGTGGGGTGTCAAGTTGATAGACTAATAATACTAATCTGGTTGTACTACTAATATATTCTTCCTTCCTTCCTTCCTTCCCCCTAAAATAATCATCTCCTCTGTCATACAACAACATCCCTCTATCTATCTCTCTCTCTCTCTCTCTCTCTCTAAAATAATCAAGGTTAGTGGGGAAGGACGCCGTCGACTACACAAAATATTGAAGAACCCCAGCAGCAGCAGATCCACTTTAAGGTATATCTTCTTCTTCACAGATCCAATTAATTCCTGTCTATTTTAGGGTTTCATTCTCCCTATCCTCTTGTGTTTTAACTTCATTTCCTATTCTTGCCTTATGCGCGCTTCCTTCAATCAATACTTGTATTAATCCTTAAAGTTTATAAAATCCTAATTTCTGGAGATTTTTTATTGTGTTGGATCTAACTGTTATGCCCTGGGTTGAAAAATGATATTGTTCATTAGGGTTCTTTCTAATCTTATACTACTATGTTTTCTTTTGTGATTCTTTTTCATCTTTACCTACTTGGGGGTCTTTTTCATCTTCAGGTTGTTGTGTTGGATAGATAGATAGATAGATAGATAGATCCCTCCTCCTGGTGGTATATTATTGAGTTTGCAAGACAAGGATGGCTAAAATCAAACCTCAGACGTTGTTACTTCAAAGCAAAAAGAAGAAAGGACCAACTCGAATAAGTGTCACTACTATTATCATGTGCAATTTGATTGTCCTTTTGATTATTCTTTCCTTGGTTGCCACTTACAGACACTGGTCTCAAAGGTTAGTTTTCCATGATGATTTTGTTTCTTGCTCAGTCATTAACTCTGTAATCAATCAATGTATTTCTTAGTATATAATAGATCGATTTGCTTCTAGGTCAAGGAATCAAGTAGACAATGGCTTACCCAATCACGAGGTAAAACTCCTACCACCAATCTTTTAAAACTTCCCTTCTTCCTATTATTTCTTCTGGCACCTTGCGGTGGTGGACTTAGTTATATCATTTTACATGAATTTTATCTGGTGGTATGATGATCATGTCATTTCCTTGCTGTGCTATAGGCATTCGACGCCAGTGCAGATTTGAAGAAATTTGATCTTCCTGGTTATGCTGTAAGTTTCCCACACTTCTGGTAGCATTAGAAAAGTTTCTACCACGGGCATTGTGCATCTAGTAGAGATTAATAATCTGGATCATCTGATGACTACATATATTTATCCGTTGTTGGATGTCTCATTCTTGTTTACAAACTTCACACAATTGATTTCATTCGCAACCAGTATTTCAATATTTCCGCACAATGTCAATGGGAAGTTGTGAACCTTGTGTTTAGTAAACCTCCTTGCACGATCTAGGTCTCTTAACTATATCCATCCGTGATTGAATATATTAGCCTATGGACTGTAGTTGTACCCATCACTTCTTCATGTATATCTTGCATAGGCTCGAACGTTCCCCTTAGTATTTGCTCATTTTCTAGTGAACTTTATCTATTTCCTTCCCACAGCCAGCACAAACTTTTCTCAGTCATTTTCTTTTTTCGAGTTGTGCTTTTCTCAGTTATTTGTCTCTGTTTATGATTCTTTTTAGCTTTTATTAGTCCCATTCACCATTGGGGGACAAGTCATATGATACATGTTTTTTGTGTGCTTGAGTGCTGCTTCAAATAGTTATTTATATTACATCTCTATCTGGTTTCTATTATATTGAGCTTTGTGTGCGTTAATTCTGATTTAGATTATGAACACCTCCAAAGGCTTGATCACAGTAGAGCTTTATAAGGATGCTTCTCCTGAGATTGTCGACAAATTCCTTGACTTATGGTAAGACTTAGTACTAGACACTGTTTAGATTTTTTTTTATATCATCTTTTTTGTTTTCCTTCTCATTTTGATAAGGATTACCAGCTTAGAAGTCTAGCTGTCTCGGGTCGACGCAACCCTTCTGTAGTCATTCACTTTCACGGTAAGCATAATCTCGGATTCCCGACGAATTGTTTTGCAGTCAGAAGGGTTACTTCAAGGGGATGCTGTTCCACCGGGTTATTAAAAACTACGTGATTGAAGGAGGGAATTCTCAAAGGCCTGGAGCTGCAGAAGATTGGACACTGAAAGGAAAGCATCACAGTGAACATCTTACAAGGTTCCGTAGCTTCCACTAATCTATCCTTGCTACTTTTGAAACTGCTTACCACATGCGTTTGATTTCCATATCTGTGCTGACTCAGTCTAAAGCACGAAGCTTTTATGCTCGGAACTTCAAAGGCGAGACACGATAGTAAAACATTTGAGCTTTTTATCACAACGGCACCAATCCCAGATTTAAACGATAAGCTAATTGTTTTCGGACGAGTCGTTAAAGGAGAAGATGTTGTTCAGGTAATTATAACTGCTTCCTTTTTGTAATTATCCATATTCATTCATGTAACCTTTATCTCTGCAGAATAAGTTTCTAGTCTTAGTGGGGTGTGTGTTGAACTTTTAGCGGGTTGTGCAGGAAATTGAAGAAGTCGATACAGATGAACACTACCGACCTAAATCCCCCATTGGTATTATCAATGTCACATTGAAACGAGATCTTTAGATTGTTTATCATCTTTTGTTGAAAATCCCAATATTGTTTTGTTGTGCTAACCCTGTCGGAGGAATTACTGCGAATAGTTCTCAACCAAACCTCGTATCAGCTGGCACGCAGTTTTTATCCATCCGTATTTGGCGACACGCCTTTAAACAAAAGAAGTTTTAGCAAGGATTTGTTTGTGGTTGGGGATATGGGGTTTATATATATCATGTGAACATAAGATTTAAGCTTAAATTGATCATATCACACTCCTGTAATCGTTTTTTTAACATCTTATGATCTTTTACATATTTTGGTCATTATCATTCCTTTCATTATACCTCTGTCTTCACATTTTCTCCTGTTTCGAATGGAAAATATAACGTGAATTGCCTATTTCCTAACTAGAGATAGGGCTACAATGTACTTGATTAGTACCTTTTCTTTTTGTTGTCGTTGAAATACTTGATTATTACTTAATTTGTGATTAAAGCTGATATAGAACAATCTAACCTTAGATATTAAATCATTGACACTTCTAAAAGTAGTTGATTATATATAGTATTCCGAAAAAAATGTCACATTAACTGCAAAATGTTAAGAACACTAGAGTTTTCCCAGGAGCAGTATCTATAAATATTTCACATCTTGGATCTGGGGTTAAGTCTATTTTTTTGACCCCCTAAAGAAGACCAACTCACTAAAATGCCCCTCTAAATGACCAACTTACTAAATGTATAGTCCTCTCACTGTGGTCAGAGAAGCTTTGCCGGTGACGGCCAGACGACACCTGAGTACTTTAGATTTTGGGTTGCCACGCCCATTATGACCTTAGAGTTTTATGGCAGATTGATGGGCTAAAAATAAAATAAAAAAATATACTATTGCACGAATAGAAGGTTTCCCACTTTCTACAAACTCTAGTGGTATAAAAACTGAAAAACAGTCGGAAAGAAAAGATTGTGACCGATCTTCCAATACTACTGGAATCTCTCGGTGAGACCTAATCCTATCTTATTCTTCTTTTAGGGTTTAGGGTTTTTTTCTTGATTATTGCAACCGTCTAAGTTCTAGGTTTTTCTTCTTTCTTTTTTCCTGAAAAAGTTTGTATTTTTCTGAGATGGATGAGTTTCAACTTAACATACCAAAATTGAATTCAAGAAACTTCTTCATGTGGAAATGGGATATGGAGCGTTATCTATGTGCAATGGGTTTATCTGAAACCCTAAAAGGAGATGAAGCAAAACCAGCTAATATATCTGATCATGAATGGTTAGTAATGCATAGCAAAACAATGCTCTATATCATCCAATCAGTTGATAATAGTCTCACTCATCTTGTTTGTCATGAAACCAAAGCTAATGTTGTTTGGAACAAGTTGAAATCTTTATTTGAGCCCGAAACAATCGAAAACAAGGGTTTCTTATTAGGTCATCTAGTTAACTTGAAACATGAAGAATCAAGAAATGTTATTGATCATTTGACTGATTTTCATATTCTAGTCGGTCGATTGGAAAACGTCAACGTGGTTTTAGATGATGAGATACAAGCACATTTGTTGCTTAAATCGTTGCCCGCAAAATGGGAATTGGAGTTGTTATTGTCGAACGATTCGGGTCCTAATGAGAAGAAGATAAACTTGAAAATGGTGGAGAAATATATATACAAGAAAGATGCGGCGAGAAGGTTTCTCAATGTCAAGGAAAACACATCTTGGGGAGGTTCAATGTCTGAGAGAGAAATACACAGTTGTTGGTATTGTCAAAAGTTAGGGCATTTGAAGAGAGATTGCAAAGAATGGAAAAAAGATAACTTAATTCAGAGTGAGAAAGCAGATGTCAAGAAGACGTGGTAACTTAATCGATGCCCCCATCAATGTCTGTTTGATTTCGATCGCTTTTCTTACATGAGGTTCATGTCTAGTTTTTTCATTCAATTGATCTTTTCTTATCTAGTTTTTATATGGTCATAACATCACAAGACATTAAATGGGTATTTGAAATTTACTGGTTTATTATAGTATTTGTGTTCCGAATTTACTTCATGATTTATTAGATGTTTGAAGCAAGTAGTGATTTTCTTTTATTTGTGGGTTGTTGTCTTGAATGAATCAGCCAATCCCAATTAGGTCAACTCCAATGAATTTTCATCTTCGGTCAGACTCAACCCTTAAAGCTATATGGCCCCAGCTGCCTCCACTATTCATTGACTTTTCTTTCTTATTGGAAAAGTATTTCAGGTCTTGACTTCATACTCTGGTAGTTTCTCTGCAATTTCCCTCCTTGTTCTCTGAAATTCCCCCATTTTCAGACCTTCCAAAGAGTCTATCGAGATTACAATCCGATCTATCTTTCTCCACTTCTTGGATTCCCGGAAGAAGAAGTAGAAGGTCAGTGTTTATTATTCGATTTTTTTTCTCTCGCTCGCTACAATTCGCTTACTTTATATATTGATTCAGAGTCATTTGATCAGATTGTTAGTACTACTAAGTACCGTCAATGGCAGAGTCGAGTCAAACAAACGAAACCGTCAGACTCCAAACCACAATTGAAATTTCAGACTTGAGCAGAGTCTTGGCTAGTTCAATCAAGCGAAAGCTTGAGAGTTCAATCCCTTCGAACTCGGGTACCAAGTGCTGTATTTATAGAGTACATGAAAAATTTCGCAAAATTAACGAGTATGCATACACACCTGAAATGATATCAATTGGTCCATTTCATCATGGAGAAGGTAACTTATTAGCAATGGAAAAACATAAACATAGTTATATACGGGACTTGCTTTCTCGAACAACTAATACAGAGTGGTCCATTCTGTTAGGACAATGTATAGAGCATATTAGAAAGATCGAACAGGAAGCTCGAGATTGTTACTCAGAACCTATCAACTTGGAAAGAGAAATATTCATAGAAATGCTGGTGATAGATGGTTTGTTCATAATTGAGCTCTTCTTAAGGAATTCCAGGAACGATGAGAAGAGTTCAAAGAACGATAGGGAAGTCGACACTGAAAAAGATGATCCAATATTTAGTAATGTATGGAGTTTGCCTAGTTTAGTTCGAGATCTTGTACTACTCGAAAATCAACTTCCTATGATTGTTCTTAGACGTTTATTCGAGTTACTTGTAAAATATGGTAATATAAAGAAGAGATCTCTTACTAAGCTTGCTTTACATTTCTTTAATCCGTTAATGCCAAGAGATAAAGAAGTTCGGAAGAAGTACTCAAGTTCTGATGGAAAACATTTACTTGATCTACTTGGTAAAACATTTCATGATTTACCTGCTAAACGTAACAAAACGAAGTGGAAATTCGTACCAAGTGTGACGGAATTGAAACTTGCCGGTGTCAAATTCCAGAAGGGGTATCCAAGGGGTAATTTCTTAGACATTAAATTCAACAATGGTGTTTTGGAAATTCCTCCTCTGGTTATCCAAGATCAAACAGACTCTCTATTACGAAATCTCATTGCTTCTGAACAATGTTGTGACGGGCAAGTTACTTATATGACTTCTTATGCCTTTTTTATGGATAGTTTGATAAATTCTGAAGAAGATGTTAGATTACTTCGAAATCAAGATATTATCACGAATTATCTAGGCGACGATGAAGATGTATCTATGCTCTTCAATAAGTTATGTTGCGAGGTAACTCTTGCAAATTTCTATTATCATGAACTCTGTGATCAAGTGAACGCTTATTATAAGACTCGTTGGCATGTCTGGAGGGCAACTTTGAAGCGTGATTACTTCAATAGTCCATGGGCCATTCTTTCGTTTATTGCTGCCGTTTTACTTCTTCTTCTTACTTTTGCATCCACTTTATTCGCTAGTCTTTCTTACATTGTTCACAAGTCTTGATTAAATCTGTCTTCCTTAAGTGGTAGTAACATATATGTCTCTACCGAGGATATCAAGTTCGAAACATATTGTTTTTAAGAGAAGAGAAAAATCAATTATTTCTTGGTTGTTTTGTTTTTGTTTGTGATTTTATTGGTTTTTTATTTTCAGATATTGACTAGCGATGGTCATTACAAAGACATTGATACACCAAAACAGAGTATAGGTCAGTTGTATTTAGTTACTTTTGTCCTGTGGTTGAGTAAAACTAAAGCTTTGAACAGTAGCATCCCCCTTTTAATTTGGAATTTTTTATTGAAAAACCCAAAAAATTGGGTCAAATACCAAATTCAGCCCAGCATGGATTAATAATGCATAAAAAGCCCATTTTTTTAAAAATAAACCCATATCAAACCCAATTTCGGATCCCTAGGTGCATTTTCCCATCTCTAGGAGCCCATTATTTTAAGTAATACCTATTCTACCCTTTATATATAAACTCCCAGATTGATTTCCCTCTAGCAACCAATATAAACATCATCTTTGCCACTCCTTATCTTTCTTTCCCGCTCTCTCTCTCTAGATTGATATTCATCTCTCTGCTCTCTCTCCTCTCTCGGCTCTCTCTCACTCTTTAACAGCAACATATCTCGACCGGAAATAGATAACCGGAAGATAACTCGACCGGAAATACAGGTAATTGTTTCCTTATCTTCATCTCTTTTCCATTTTTTTCTTTAAACTTTCTCTCTGTAGATGATTTCTTCATTGCACCTTCCTTTCATACCATCATTTTTCATTGCAACTTCCTTTCATACCATCATTTTTCATTGCAACTTTCTGTTCATCTTTATCATGAACACTCTTTTTTGTTGATCATCATGATCTTTATCATCAACATCATGTTTTCTTCATCTTCATGATACTTATCATCAAGATCGTGTTTTCTTCATCTTCATTTAACAATCTTTTGCTATCTGTTTTGTTCATCAACTCCATGTTTTGTTCATCTTCGAAATGTTGCCCGAAATTTTTGGTTTTGTTGTTGTTTCATGTTCTTCATTTAGTAGTTTTAAAATGTTTCTGATATTTGTCATCAAAGTTTCATGTGTTTTGGCCTGAAACCATACTTTCGATACACTCACGATCATGTCATAAGCAGTTTATCATATGTTTGTGAGTGTGACGTTTAAACACTTAACTGTTGTTTATAATTCTGAAGCTAAACATCATCTGTTTGTGTCCTAAGCATTTTATCATATGTTTTTTGATTGAATAAACAATTCGTGACACTAATATGTGTGTTTAGATTCGTTCTGTACTCGCCATAACATATTATGATTTTTTTAAAAAGAAATTTAATGTTTTAAAAGCATCATTCATATCTTGGAAATCTTGAAGTTGCTAACTTATGTTAGTTGCATAACCATCATAACCTGAAACATAATCACTGTTGTTTTGGTTTTTATAAAGACCTCTTTACATTAATATTTGTGTTCAAGTTTATTATTTAACTCCGGTAACATTTATTTTTGTGTTTTAAACTGTGTTATTGTTTTGATGACATATAATTGCAAGCATTCTGCATATGGAGGTTGACAGAGCAACAGATCAAGCACCTCAGAGGGACGAACCACTAGTGTCGGAAGCTTGGGGCCCGGTGTTTACTCATATTGGTCAAATATTTGAGGGTGGAGTGAAAACCTTCAGAGATTCTCTTGGAAGATATACAATAGCTACTAAGAAGAACTACAAATATATAAAAAACGAACCATTTCGTGTGACAGCCATATGTCCCAAACCAGGGTGTAATTGGAAAGTTCATGGTATTGCACCAATGCAATGTAGCTCTATATTTATCTTGAAAGAATTTGAACCGATACACAATTGTGCAGATGTTGTTATTAATCCCAGTGATCCGAAACTGTCTAGTAAATTAGTCGGTAATCTCATTGGAAAAGACATAAAAAAACATCCACACCGTAGCACAGCGGATGTTATGGAGAAATTTCAAGACGACTTTGGAATTTATTTAGGCTACTACTACTCTTACCATGGTAAAAAGTTTGCAATGAATCAAGCTTTTGGTGAGGAAGGCGATTCGTATGCGAAGTTGAAGTGGTACGTGGATGCCTTAGAACGTACAAATCCAAATAGTCGAATTGATTTGCAAGTGGATGAAAGTAGCCATAGATTTGTTAGAGTTTTTATTGCACTTCGCGCTTGTATTTCGGGTTTTAAACATTGTCGACCTGTTATATACATAGATGCTACTTTTGCGAAGACAAGGTTTAATGGTTGCATCCTTGCCGCGGTTACAAAGGATGGAAACAATGGTATGTATACAATTAAAAAAATGTTACAAACATTTTCAATGGTTTTGGTACATAATTTAATTTGTTTATTCACGGATCATATATGCTTAAAGTTTAAATGCTTCCGCGGTCACAATGTCATTTTTAACTACATACTTTAAACATAACCTAATATGCTTGCATATTTTCTTTTCTGTTACTCGCATATACTTCACTACATATTTATTTTTTATCTTCAATTTACAGGTTTGTTTCCAATTGCTTATGCGATAGTGGATTTGGAAAACGAAGATAACTGGTCTTGGTTTTTGGAAAACCTAAAGATTGTTGTAGGTGTTGAAACAATATACACGTTCATATCGGATAGGCATGGGGGCATTATCAATGGTGTCAAGAATGTCTTCCCCACTGCCCATCACTCTTTTTGTGCATGGCATTTAAGGTGCAATCTCAATGTTCGACTACGTAATGGAGCCCGGAAGTCAAAGTATTTTCAGACGCTTATGTTTAAGGCTGCCCGTGCACTACCAGCCAGTGAGTATCATTCCACTGTTGATCAAATGGTCGAGATGGGTGGCTCCAACGTGACTAGATTTTTCGAATCTCTTAATCCTGAAACGTGGGCAGACTCATTTTTTCCAGGAGAAAGGTATGCATGTTACTAACACCTATATTTCTTCATTAACTTTACTTCTTTTGTAGTTGGAATAGATTATTTGTTTCCCGCAATTTCGTTATTGTTGTTTTCAAACTGACGTCTTTCTATTTTTAAATTCTAGGTACGGCGCTATTTCTTCGCAAATGTCAGAAAGTTTCAATTCTATGATAAAAAAGGCCAGGGTACTTCCTATAACTGCTATGTTAGACGCCATTCGAAGAAAGATCATGAACAAGATGAGAAAACATAGAGATGCCGCAATTGGATGGTCTACCTTTCTTTGTCCATCCATCAACGATGAACAAGATTCCAAAAAAAAATTATCTGAAACTTGGAGGTACGCCGAGGCTGCTCCATTTATTTATGAAGTATACTCTGATCCCCGTCACAGTGTTGATCTTGGAGCTCTTACTTGCTCATGTCGGCGTTGGCAAGTGGATTCTCTTCCATGCGAACATGCAATGCTATGTATTGCAAACAGGCAAGGTGATGTTACTTGTTTTTTTGATCCTGTTTGGACAACGGAGGCCTATAGAAAGACCTATGAAGAATATGTTTACCCTGTACCAAACTTCGATGAACCCGTTTCTTTTGAACAATCAACCAAAATTCTTCCTCCCGTAGCACGAAAAGGCCCTGGGCGACCACGTACAAATCGATTGGAGAGTTCTGGTAACGTTACGAGGAAAAAGAGGATCTGTCGGAGGTGCAACCGACCGGCTTATCACAATAGTGCTACATGTCGTGAACAAATCTAGTAGACAGAATCACCTTAGCTTGATATTTTGTAAATTTTGTAACTTTTGTTTGTCACAAATGTCAATTTGTGATTCTCTAAAACGTTTTGTTATGAACACAATATATTTTGGTGTCTACCAAATGTTAAAAGTTTACATATAATTTCTGATTTGCTAAACATATAACTTTATGTTTTGACGATACTTAGTTTTGTATCCGTACTTGGATATTATTTAGTAACTTGTATTGACTGTTCAATTTATAACATTATGACTAATACATTATATTTGTTTGTTAGAACATAATTATATAAGTCGTCATCATTGTACAAGAAGTCGAGACATAATTATACATGTTGTCAAAATGCTTTAGCCAAAATACAAATGTCAATTTGTGATTGTCTGATTTTTGTTTTTATGAACACAATCTATTTTGGTGTCTAGCAAATGTTAAGAGTTTACATATAATTACTGATTTGCTAAACATATAAACTTATGTGTTGACGATTCTTAGTTTTGTTTCCGTATTTGGATATTTTTTGGTAACTTTTATTGACTGTTCAATTTTATTTGATGACAAAGTATCATTTGTGATTATCTGATATATGTCGTCAACATTGTACAAGAACTCGAGACATAATTATACATGTTGTTAAATGCTTTAGCCAATTGTCATTTTGTGTATGTCGAATGAAAAAAAGAAAATGCGAAACATTTCAGCAATCTAATTATTGGCAAAAACGAATTTGTTCAGAAACTTAAAACATAATTGAGAGCAAACTTTAATTTGTCCCGACATTTACTAAACTGTTTTTGAAGTTCCTAAATATATGCTCCAACTAAACAAAAAATATACATTGCTCTAGGAATTTAAAAATATACATTGCTCTAGCCAATTGTCATGCATATATTAACTTAACAAAAAATATACATTGCTCTAGGCAATCGAAATAGATGTCTCTACAAATCACTTTATGATCTAGGCAAATATTAAATTGCTCATGCTTCATCCCATTTGCTAGCAACAAAATCGGATTATGCATAGGGCAATTTCATAATTGCTTAGAGCACTTACCATCTATTGTTTACATTTCCCAAACATTGTTTTTCAAAATAGCAACAAAATAAACATATGTTTAATTGTTCACAAAAATAACCACACCATCAAAGTCTAATCCTCTAATCTCCACTGAACCTTGTTGTCCTCCAAAATCAAATGAGTTAGTTGTGCCCTTTTTCTTTGGGCTAATTTCTGCCAATCCCTTTGCAACTCTTTACCATCGTATGTGGATTTGTTTGTCTTGGCAATCATTTCTTCCATTCGTAGAATGACAAACAACCCACAGTCAGGGCTGTTGTAGGAAAAAAAAAAGTTAGAACATTTAATCTAGTGTTCGTAAAATATTTATTTTGTTTAAGAAACACTTTTACTCACTTTTCTCCTTCTTGTTTATCTTTGGGTTCAGCCAGCATTTTTGGAACCTTTTTCTTCCTACCATGACCAGTCATACGGCATTCTTCCATAGCACTCTCAAGTATCACCGCGTATCTCTTACTATTTGCCGAGCAAAATTTTGCTAACCGTTTATCGCTTAATAAAGAGTTGAAGTGAGTCCATTCATCAGTATATGCATCATATTCAAGTAAAGTCCAATGGTGCCCTCGGTTAGAGTCTTCCATAGTAGGGTGACACATGGCTGCACAAACATACTCAGGTAGTCTACAGTTATCCACAATTTTTGTCAACGTCCCTTGTAATAGTCTGTGTATTGTCTCCTTGTTTCCCATGTCATTTATCAGTGTCTGTCAAAAAATGGAAAAAATTGTACAATCACAAACGTATATTTTAAGAGTTAATGAGAATGGTTTATTCACAACAGACACAATAATTTAACTTACAAACAACTCGGATGCAAGAAACAAAACTTTTTTATTTTGGTTCTGTGGGATTTTTGTCAAATGCATTGCCCACCAGTTGATAATCTCAGCATCACATTCTTTATTCATCATTAGTTTGTCAAGTTGGCCTCCACATATATCGTTAATGTCTTCATTGATCCAAATTTTAGTTCTGCATAATTTCCATTTTAGTCAAATAAAAAAGAAAAACACCAGCATAAGTTGTTTTGTCCCAGACACATTTAATATTTGTAAGGCATTTGCTAATTTTTTAATAACATTGGCGAACATGTCCACGACGTACACATGTTTGTTGAAGAAACATAGAAGAACTGTTGTTCAAGGTTGGAATATGTTAAAAAAGATAAGAATATGTTTAGAATGTTACTTACGTGTTGGTGCAATTGATATAGAATTCTTCTAGAAGACATTTTTCTTCTTGTGATACAAATTTCCAGACTGGACTTCTTGGCCATCTTGACAGTTTCTCAACCATAGATTTTGGTTTTGGAATTTTTTGTACATTGATTGCATCATCCACAATCACAATTGCCTTCTCACTTGGTTTCCTAAATCTTGGTTCTGTTTTAATCCTTTTCACCAAAGAGTTTGGTTTTTTCTCATTCCTTACCTCTTCTCGTGTAGTTTCTGCCACAACTTCTTCATTTTTTTCTATTTCATTACCGAATATTTTGTTTGTGGACTGGTTTTCAACAAGTTCTTCCTCATCACATGTTCCAATCATGTTTCCCACAAATGCTTTCTCTACCTCCGACAATTCCGCAAAAAAAGATTCATTCCAACCAATGTTACTATCGAAATCGAATGTCGTAGTAGTTTCTTCAGTCATATTATTTTCCATGAATGAAAGATCTGTGTACACAAGTATAGTCATAATGTTAGGAAGTCGCTCTGTTCGCAAACATATCGTCTAATATCATTGACAAACCAAAAGTTGCTCGCAGCATTTTAAGAATACGCATAACATTTTAACATATGTTTCTTGAAATTACTTACTTGTTTATGTTATTAAAGATATATATCCGACCGATATATCTGTGTTACGAACATTCTTCAATTTGCTCCGACAATACATAGTTTTGACCCTTGCCGTAGTTCATTGCTAGAAATCTTTTAATTACGAGGACATAAAGACTAATGTCGTTTGCAAAAGAATACATGATGAGAGCACTCATCAGAATATTAAGTTGCTCTTCCATAATTCTGGAAGCAAACGTTAACCATCATGTGACACTAACATACCAAAACAATTAGAACATAATACCAACATATTAAAAACTAAAAAAGCAACGTTGAAACCCAAACGATACTTAATTTGAGATGTTTATAAAAATAAAAACCACATGTCAGAAACCGTCTAATGTTGTCAGCAAAAATATATTTGCTGCCACATGAACAACCACTTAAGAAAAACAGATAACTAACTAAAGAGGAATTAATATCCGTGAGTCATTTACTCACTTGCAGGTGCCTCCTTGTTTGTAGCTCCATCTTTTTCACTTCCCTCTCCCTGGTCCTCTTTCTCAGTAACTTCCTCCATTTCTTTTCCACCTAGATTATCTCTCACCTCATTCCTACTTTCAACTGATGCTCTGTATGCATCAAATTCTTCTACAACCATCTGCAATTTTTTCTCAACAAGTTGATTTTGGCGAGTTAATCTTTCTATTTCTTCGACAAGTTTTATCCTGTCTTCCATATTAACTTCAACCACAACCCTCTCATTAAAATGCAGCAATCTTGTCTCTTCATCACAATCTGCTTCTACTTCCTCCTTAACCTTGAAGAATGCAATAAAATTATTATGTGAACAGAAATGCAAACTACAAAAACAAATAATTTGATTATATGAACAAACTATAATATGCAAGGATCTAAATGTCTTAGGCAGGTACTGTATATTTTGGTTATGTCAACAAATTAAAATATGCAATGTGCATCCACGTAGACATATGTTTATCAATGCCTCCAAATTTAGTATGCAGTAAACACATTTGGATTCTTTCAAAACATATCTGGAATTTATCTCAACAAATTACAATATGCAATATGCATCCACGTAGACATATGTTTATCAGCCCCTACAATGTTTAGTATGCAGTAAACACATTTGGATTCTTTCAAAACATATCTAGAATTTATCTCAACAAATTACAATATGCAATATGCATCCACGTAGACATGTTTATCAATCCCTACAAAGTGTAGTATGCAGTAAACACATTTGGATTCTTCCAAAACATATCTAGAATTTATCTCAACAAATTACAATATGCAACATGCATCCACGTAGACATATGTTTATCATCCCTACAATGTTTAGTATGCAGTAAACACATTTGGATTCTTCCAAAACATATCTAGAATTTTTCTCAACAAATTAAAATATGCAATATGCATCCACGTAGACATATGTTTATCAATCCCTACAAAGTTTAGTATGCAGTAAACACATTTGGATTCTTCCAAAACATATCTAGAATTTATCTCAACAAATTACAATATGCAACATGCATCCACGTAGACATATGTTTATCAGCCCTACAATGTTTAGTATGCAGTAAACACATTTGGATTCTTCCAAAACATATCTAGAATTTTTCTCAACAAATTAAAATATGCAATATGCATCCACGTAGACATATGTTTATCAATCCCTACAAAGTTTAGTATGCAGTAAACACATTTGGATTCTTTCAAAACATATCTGGAATTTATCTCAACAAATTACAATATGCAATATGCATCCACGTAGACATATGTTTATCAATTTATACAAAGTTTAGTATGCAGTAAACACATTTGGATTCTTCCAAAACATATCTAGAATTTTTCTCAACAAATTAAAATATGCAATATGCATCTAGGTAGACATTTGTTTATCAGTGCCTCCAAAGTTTAGTATGCAGTAAACACAGTTGGATTCTTTCAAAACATATCTGGAATAGTTTTCTTCCAAAAACAACTTCCTCCTCCACATGAATACTTTCATAAATATGTTAATTACATTAAAGCTAAGGCGCACAACATATGGAAAAAAATCAGAACAGTATCAATTATACTTGGAAAATTAGAATTAATGTTTCCGAAACTACCTGATCTGATTGTAGCCCATCGATTTCCTTCTCCAAACCTGCAAAGAAAGGTTGGATGCACCATCTCACAATTCTTGGTGTTGTACCAACACCCAAGCTATCATCTTCAATTATTGAAGAGTGCATACAAACCCAGAACTGTAAAAAAAAGTTTCGTTACATCATAAAGTGAAATGTCCAAAACATATAATCATATTTTACCGTTTAAAAATACTTACGGGAAGCAAAATTAGACAACCAGAAGCCTTGGAGGGCTCTTCAGCATGCTTGTGTATTTGTCTCATCATGAATGAGTGAATTGCTCTTGGCCATGACACTCTACTAATCATCCTTTCTGTCTGTAAGTTGTGGTAAAAGCTTGAAATAACGGAGTAACCAGCTGAGGATGCAAATAGTAACGTCGCCGCGAGATACATGATCCACAACCTTAAAAACTCAATTCCAGGAGCCTTTGTGCGAATGGCTTTTAGCAATCCATCCTCTATGGTTGTGCTTGTATAACATACAGACTTGTTTTTTCCTTTTCCTTGAATGCTTCCAAAGTATTTTTTCAGGAAAACATCATTCACTGTATCGACGTTAGCGTTCGAAGGAAAGGCTTCGTATTCTTGCCCATCCATGGGCATCCCCAACAACAATGCTACATCTTCGGGAGTGAAAGCAACCTCCTTTTCTCCTAGTAAAAACTTTTGGGTGGAACTGTTATATCTGCTTAGAATGTGAAAGATAGCTCTATTTGGTTTCTCTTTCAAGTTTTCTTTCCTTATGTTTCCCATTGCCATCGCTCTATGTAATCTTCCAAAAGGTGAATCCTCCATGGTTTTTTTTTGCTCCTCACTCATGCAATTGAATGTCATCAAAGCTAAGTCCACTGGTAATCTGAAGGTACACTTATATTGTACTGATGTCCCTTTTTTCTTATCGACTTCCACGATGGCTTTCTCTTTAGTGTCGCTATTTTTCCTCCCTCGCACAGCAACAGGTTCGTCCTTGCAACAGACAATTAATCAATGATCAGTACATTCAGAAGCATTAAATAGACAGTAACATACACGACATGAACATATAAATATATGCAAACAACTCATTTTGTCCACTGAAAACATATTTATTTAAAAAATAACATATTTTCAAATGTATAACCAATAATAAAGTTTGAAACAGCAGATTAAAACTACTCATCAACAAAGACTTCTCTTACCTCTTCAGTATTTTCTTGGCCTTGTGCAATAATGGCTAACTTTTGTTTTTTTTGCCCTTTAGGAGGCAATTCCTGTGTTGCAGAGGAAGGTCTTTTCCTTGGGCTAATCCTTAAAGTTTTATCCTCCTTCCCCATTGAAGAACCCACTTTTTTTGGACTGTTCACTGTTGTTTTTCCTTTTCCCATCTTCCTTAGGCTTCTGCATAAAATCAGATGTTAAAAACATTCAAGAAAAAAACACCCACAAAACCATATATCTAAACAAATCTGCAATTTTTACAACACATCTCAATGTGTTCTAGAAAAGATGACTTTTATTCATATAAAACATACATATAAACAGATCTGAAATTGTTTATAAACACATCTCAATGTGTTCTAAAATATGCAGATCTGAAGAACAAACCATCATAAATAAACAAAATTAGTTAAAACATATGGAAATGTGTTCTGGAACAAATAGTTAGGGTTTCTACACATCAAATCTTTCTGAAAAACAAAATCAAGATTTTAAAACATGATCAAATCTTTCTGAAAAACCAAAACCCTAACTATTACGTAACTTACACGAAACGAAACATTTGGGGCTTGAACTTAAAATCGATCAAAAATATCTGTTTAGGATCAACAAAATCAACCCTTTTATACCTTTCAGAGAGTTGCTTCTCAACCGGCGGCAAGTTAAGAGGTGTCTTATAGAGAGAGAGAGAGAGTGAGAGAGAAGATGACTACTCAGAATCGGAGTGGGAGAGAGAAGATGACTACTCAGGAACCCTAACACAACCGTAGGTTTTACAGCTTAAAATCGAAACGGAGTGGGAGAGAGAAGATGACTACTCAGGAACCCTAACACAACCGTAGGTTTTTCAGCTTAAAATCGAAACGGAGTGGGAGAGAGAAGATGACTACTCAGAATCGGAGTGGAGAGAGAAGATGATTTCTTATAGAGAGAGAGAGAGAGTGAGTAAAACTGTTTCAGCTAAAGGGAGTTAATGTTGGGTGGGTTTTCTGTCTTGGAATACGAAGGGGCGAAGGCGAAGGGACATTGATTGGAAGTCTCTGAATTGGGCGGGAAAAATGTGACGAAATTTGGGTAGGATAGAATTGTCTTATGTTTATGTTAGTGAGGGTAATTTAGTATTTTTACTTACTGGGTTTTTTTCTCAATAATATTTTGGACTGGGCCTGATTCTCTTTAATATCCCCATTTTGGGCCTTATAATTACCGGCCCTTTAATTTGTCCATGAGTTTGGGTTTAGGATTAGGTGAACCGGTTCTCTGTAACGGTTCTTGCCTTTTTCATGATCCTACTTTCATGGGTAACCCACCATTTACTTTCTCTCTTTAAACTCCCTCCCCCATTTCACTCACTTAAACTCTGTTTTCTCTCTCTGTTCTTTTGTAACAGAGATGGAATCCAAAAATCATCAATCCTCAACACTCATCCTCTTTCTATCTTATCTATTCTTCTTCTTCTTCATTTCGGTGGTAGAGGCAACTTTCAATCCTGATAATTTTCTCCCACCCATTTCTCAATTTGATTCATCCTTACCCCCTTCTCCTTCTTCTACTACCTCCATTAAAAAGCTCTGTTTTAACACAGATTACCCTGAAATTTGCATATCTTCTATCATTCCTTATCTTACCCACAATACCAAAACTGACCCATCTTCCATTCTTCAAATTTTAATCAAAGCTTGCAACAAAACCACTCAGACTGCAATTGATTCTGCAACTAAAATCACCAAAAACCCGAAAACCCCATCAACCATTATTTCTCGGATTGAAGATTGCAAGGAAAATTTCGATAGTGCATTGGATAATCTTCAAAGTGCAATAGATGCAATCCCAATGAAGGATTTTGGAACTGTCAATATCATGCTTAGTGCAGTTATAACTAATGCAGAGACATGTAATGATGGATTCGTCGAAGGACCAGGATCGAACAAGAATCCTTTAAGTTATGAAGGGGATTTGATTCATAAAGTTGCAAGCAATTGTTTAGCCATTGCATCATTGATTAATTGATAGAATGTTGAGGAAAAAGGGTTAGTCTAGTAGTTAAAGGAAATAGAGGGATGCTTTTGTCATGGTTTATGGTGTTTGATTCATGGTGTTTATTGTCTTACATTGAATGATTCAAGTTTTATTAAGAAAAGTAAATGGAAGTTTGTGATTTATCTGACCTTTAGAATTATTAATTAGGTGGAAGAAACAAACCAAAAAAAAAATTCACCTACAAAAATTTATTTTGGGTATAAAAATTTTAATGGGAAATTGTGGATTGTTTAATTTCATGGAGCAACAAAACTTTCTTCTTCTTCTTCATTTACGCCATTCATTTCTATTCGTCACCTCCAACAACTTCCACAACCATTTCTCTCCACTATCTCTTTCATCCCTTTCTTCTCCCGCCTCTCCTCCCATCATCAGTTACCTTTTTTACCTCCCTCCTCTTTCATCCTTTCTCTCTTTGTCTAAATGCTCTTCTCCCGCCTCTCCTCCCATCATCAGTTACCTTTTTTACCTCCCTCCTCTTTCATCCTTTCTCTCTTTGTCTAAATGCTCGATGAAGGGGAGGGTTGTCCTTCGTCGGAATCTGGGTCTGGAGGATTGCCCTCTCAAACTGGACAGGGATTCCAGCAAAAGACACCTTCACCTTCCCTTCGCCAAAATATCTAAAGAGAGAGGAATGATGATAAAGAGGAAGGAAAAAAGAAATGATAGTTTTCATTACAATATTTACTTTATATTGCCTAAATTACATGGGATGATCTTGATGAAAAACTGTTTCTACGGAGACTTGATCACACGATCTCATAGACTTAAGAGGGGTGTCCAACTATTACACCAATGGACGGTGGACTTTAGAGGTGTATTCTTAAGTAGCTAAATACAGAAACTACTGGCAGTCCAAGTCCAAGGGGCGGCCCGTATGAAGACCAGCCTAGGCCATCGGCCAGGCTGGATTTTGTTATTTTTTGCCTAATGCAGGGGTAGTTTGGTGGTTTTGATTTTTTTTTTTAATTTTGTCGGAGTTTGTTTAGAGAGAGAAAAAGTTTTAAAATTAAGAAATCAAGTTAGGGTTGGGGTTTATTTTAGGTTCTATTTATTCCTAAATAATTTAGTTTCATTGCAATCAGGTTTATGAGTTCTGAGTTTATCTTCACTCATATAAATTCCAAACCCTAACTCTAAGGTCTTGAACACTGAAATTAGGTTCAAAGATACATAATGATCGATGAACATTTTATTTGTCTTCTTTATTGATTATGCATAGTTTTTATTTCGTTCAATCATTTTTTTTTCTCTCTATTTTTAGTTTTTCAAATTAACTCTTGTTGTATCATATTTTTACATTTTCTTTTACTTTGGTAAGTACCAAATTAGAAAAATGATATACTTGTGCTTATGTAGATAACTAGATATACCGCAAAAAAGATGGATCATTTTGCGCTCGATAATCTATAGAAAAATTTTGTTAGAAAATTGGAACTACTTTACTTGAAATCCTGTTTGCGCCCCTTGTCCAACAAAACTATTTTATGACTACTCAAATTCAATAACGTTGGATTTTCACTTCCAGCCTCTAGGAAATCAAACGTGAGAGACTTCTGTACTCCAGAAAGTTTGATCGAGCGCGCGCCTCTGATTTATCAGCTGCTCGCTCCAAAGGAAGGAAAACTCAGAATTTACTTTCATTCATTCTTTGTTCTCGCGCGCGCTATCCATGGCTAGGGTTTCCAACAAGCACAACCGTGAACAAAATCTGGTATTAACAACTCTTCTTCTTCTTCTTCTTCTTTCTCTGGATTATTATTGTGGTCTAGTCAGTATTTGCCTTGGTTGTTTAGTTGAATTTGCCCTAATACTAACCCTAATTAGCTTCATCTATAAAACTGCAACTAACTGCTTTGAATTATTAATTATATATAAGGGTCTCTCTGAAGCTGAACTCTTTACTATAGGAGAATAACTTGTCTCCTTTTATTAGGATTTCCAGGGTTTTTTGAATGATTTGCAAGGCTGGGAGCTTTCACTTAAGGAGAAAGACAAAAAACTGAAAGCAGCTGAGAATCATGATAACAAACAAGGGGTATTCTCTCTCTCTCTCTCTTTTTCCTACTTAATGCTTTATTAATTAATAGCTATATTTAAAAACACACACTATCTAACTACTTAGTTATACTGTTTCTTGAAGAGTTCTTCCGCTAAGAAGATTGTAAATCTAGACGAGGATGATAAAGCAACTACAAGAAAAGCATACCCTGTCAACTCTCTGAATGATAATGCACATAAATTCAGCTACGATGCATTTAGTCGTCTAAGTAGCTTATCAACTGATGAAGATTCACCAGATGCAACGTCAGAGAAGGACTTGGTGAGATAATATATGACCCCTTTTGGATATCGATCTCAATAATGATATTATGATCAAGGTCTTATGATCCACCTACTATCTTTAATTTTGCTCACTCTCACTTGCAGGGCAATGAATACTTCAAGCAGAAAAAGTTCAAGGAAGCTATTGACTGCTATTCAAGAAGCATTGCCTTATCACCAACAGCAGTAGCTTTTGCAAATAGAGCCATGGCTTACCTCAAAATGAAAAGGCATTACTTTCTGGCATATTACGGACGGAGTCTTAATCTATTTAATTCTATTATCTATATTACCAAAAAAGAACTATTCATGTTTTCATATGCCAGAGGAATATATACATGTTCTTCTAACATTTCTATTGTTTCAACTTAATTCTTGGGACTCCAAACTTGTCAAACTACTAAATATTATAAAATCTTGATGCCCAGTTCATTTGCATAATATCAAATGACATGTTTGGTGCTTTGTCTCGTTTAGATTTGAGGAGGCAGAAAATGACTGCACAGAGGCCTTAAATTTAGACGACCGCTACATAAAGGCATACTCGCGACGTGCAACAGCTAGGAAAGAACTTGGAAAACTTAAGTCATCTATTGAAGGTAAATTCAGATTTCGGATTCTGATGTTTCATATCAAGTTATTATGATCATACAATATTATATGATATGATAATAGATTCCGAGTTTGCACTAAGGCTGGAACCTCAGAACCAAGAACTCAAGAAGCAGCATGCTGACACAAAAGCTCTCTATGGAAAGGTAAGCTGTTCATGGAGTTCTGTTTTCCTCTCTTACACTAATGGTAGTGATTTGAGACTCGGCGACTAGAGCATATTAGGAATTTAGGATTAGAGATTTGCCAATTTCATATACAACAGAAGAACTAGAGGCATCAGGGATACAACTCACACATTCAAGCTACTGACAACTGATTAAAATTTATAATAGATGGGTTATTTCGTTTTATTTCCTAAGACCCATGCCAAACTTTTTCCTTACATCCGTTCTCTTCTTTCTTTCTGATATTGGTATGTTTATTGGTCATTGCAGGAGATTCTTGAGAAGGTTTCTACGCCAAATACAAAACCCACTGGAGAAGCAAAAAAAGTAGGAATAACGGAGGTAAAACCAGGGGGCGAGACCCATTTCAATGCTTGACTGTTTTACTTTGTTATCTCTCACTTGAGTATCCCAATAAGCTTACAATGTTAATCATAAAGTATATTTTATCATGTTTACCCTCCTATCATGGATCTCTATAGAAATTAGCACTAACAATTTGTTTCATGATCTCTTCTGAAATCATGTATTTTCTCTGTCTTTTGCTATGCATAGGTTCACGCCACGTCTTCAGGCATTGCAAAGGAAACTGTAAGCAGGTCAATTAGTGTGGGAAATGGGGGCAGGAAATTTGAATCTGATGGATCTGTGGAAGGTGCAACCATGAGTTCTGTTAACAAAAGTGTCAAGGTCTCATTATGTAATACTGATTGTTTTTCTTTCCCTTTCACTCTTTCTCTTATTCTTCAAAACAAAATGCGTCTTCAGAAGCAGGGTTTGCAGAGTTCCTGCTCCCTTTTGCTGTCTACTTTCTCTAGTATGCTTGCCTTTCTAAAAATATTCTCCCCCAATTATGAGTTGATGAGAAAAATTGATCTTTTTGAATTCTTTCTAGTACATTTTTTAGTTGCTTACACTCAACTCTTAAACAGAGAGACCAGGGTCTTGCTAAGAAACAGGAACAGAAGATACCAGTGCAAGAGCTAGCTTCACGAGCAGCTTCTCGAGCTATGGCTGAAGCTGCAAAAAACATCACACCACCGAAGTCAGCTTATCAGTTTGAGGCTTCTTGGAGAGGAATTTCTGGTGACTCTGCACTACAGGCTAATTTTCTGAAGGTGTTTCACTAGCATTTTTCTACCTTAGTTACTTTTCTCTTTAATCTGATCTAAAAGGAAAGAAGTCTCACTTATCAAGTTTATACTACATTGTACGATAATATTGGGTAGCTCATTATGCATCAAATAAATGGCATTAAATCCATGAAACGATATATGTCTGCTTGAGATGGAAGTCTAAGAACAGTTGGCTTCTATAGAAAATCTTCGACGGATGATGGTCATTGGAATGACTGTTTTCTCTTGGTATGGTTATATCAACTAGTCAGCAGTCCACCTAAAACTAGGTAGACCAGTTTTGATGGTTGAGTCATGGACTCTTATCATTAAAGTGTTATTGCCGTGACAGTTGTTTTGTTCATTTATATTGCTGAAGATTATTTCTGGTGTAAGCAGGCTATAGCTCCAGCTACCTTACCACAGATATTCAAAAATGCCTTGTCCGCCTCTATACTCATTGATGTTGTCAAATGTGTTGCTACCTTTTTCATGTAAGTCGAAAATCCCTTCACTTATTTTTTCTTGAGCAAGTGTGATTCAGTTGAGCTTTTAACTTTCACGTAATCTTCTTGCAGAGATGAAACTGAGCTGGCTGTTCAATTCTTAAATAATCTAACCAAGGTTCCAAGATTTGACATGATCATAATGTGTCTCTCCACTGCAGATAGGGCAGGTACGGACTATTTATAGAACTTATATACTACTACTGTGGATGTTATTAATCGTGATAATAAGCGATACCCTTTAAGACAGTATGTAACGAGCACAGTCGGTTGACCTAAGCTGAAAATGGGTCAAGATCATATGAATGCATGATATGGAATGATGTGTTCATGCCATATCAGCTACGACCTGCTGTAGTAGTCTCGATGTTGTGGTTTCACAAGGAAAATGATAGGAAACAAAGACATTAGCTGACAGGCATTTGAACTCAATATAAGTTATAGCATTACTCGCTGTGAAAGATATTAGAGGGATTTCTTTCTCTTACACAGTCTCTTAATCCTTGAAACAGATCTTCGGAAAATATGGGAGGAAGTATTCCAGAACACTACAGTTTCGGCAAAGCACAAAGAGACACTAAGTCAATTGCATTTGAAATACTGTACGTGAAGTACACACACACACAGATTTCTGATGGCTCGGTTAAAGTTGACGATTTTGATCAAACATCTGTTATTGCCCTAAAATTGTAGTAAGTGGGGGGTAAAAAAAACGCGGATACTGTCTTACAATTACTGTGAAGCTAAACTTGGTATGAGATATTTATAGTACTAAATTCTCTGTTTCTTTGGGTCAAAAGATTGCGAGCGAACCCTGTAAACGCCCTTGAATACCTGGAAATGCCGGTCCTTGACCAACATGAAACGGGTTCCTCATATTTTCCTCATAAGTTAATGTTCATGTTATTATTCTAAAAGGTTTAGTAAATTAGGTAAACTAATCAATCAGTTAGTAATAATGTATTATTTTCTTTACTTGTCCTTTTATTCGTTTGAACTTTAATGAGATAGGTTTTATAGGCTGCTATTAATATTGGTTAGGCAGTCCTATTCAATGATAAAGTCGTGTATCATAATCTGGTGGTCAGATTATTTAGATTATCACAATTATATGAAACCAACTACATATTTTGCATTATCCAAGTTTCTTTTTTGTCGCTATAATGCATTATTTTTCTTCAATTTAATACTTTTAAGAGACTGTCCTCTTTTTGTTTTTTTTTTCTTGGTAGCAGTCATTTCGATTTAAAGGCGAAAAAAGAAAAATCTCGGCCTATTAAATTCATTGTGGGATATTTGTGAAACAATAGAATCAAGATCTTCTTCTCAACTACTCAGCTTTATCCATGTACTAGTTCAATGAAGATACCTAATAAACAACTTGGGTGCTAGATAGAGGAAGGATGATGGAATTGATTAAAAACTAGGCCTCTTAAGAGTGTGTGATGCCCTCTTTATTTTTTGGGTTAGGGAAAAATCAAAATCATTCATTAAGAAACATGGAATATTGCCAAAAGAGACGAGTATGAATTCCACCAAAATGTGAATAGAAGCCCCAAACAAGGATATAAAACAACAAAGGAGCATGCATCAATATATCCCTTCAACCACTCTCTCTCTCTCTCTCTCTACTCCACCTAACCTTCTTCTCTTTTTAGCCTTCTTTATCTGTCCTTGTTGTTTGGAGTTTTCTCTTCTTTGTCACCACAATTCAACAAAAACACTTTTAATCCCAATAATCACATAAACTCAATGGACCCCATCATCCACTTGAGAATTTCATACTGTATTTCCCAAAAGAGTGATTCTAAGACGAAGACAAAAGTGTTATGTGGTTTGCACTGATTCACTGTTAAGTAAATTAGAATCATCGAAAACTACAACTATAGAAACACTAGACTGGAGGGAAAGATAAACAGAATTGTGAATCAAGAGAAGAGTGATTCAAGAAAAAGAAGATAAAATTCATTATATATTAACAAGGGATTTCAATACAAAAGTCTAATAGAAATTATTATTATTATTTTGAGGTAGTGTGTTGTAATAGTGACAACATTAAACTAAAGTCAAGAAAGAAGAAGTATTTGTGATGAAACTAGTAAAATTTGAAAATGTGGGTAATTCTTCAAGCTCATCAAAGAAATCATTTTCTTCTTCTGATTTGGGTGTTGATGAAGAAAATGTCGACATAAGATCATTAGGATAAGTAGTGAATGGTTCTTCATTCAATAAAAGACTACTCAATGAATTATTATTATCCAGTGTGACCCTTAATATTGGGTATTCTTCTTCATTGAAATGAATCATGTCTTCTAAAGACTCGGATTGGAAGTAATGAAAATGGTGATGATCTTCATTGGGTATTCTAGTAGTAGTGTGTTGTTGTTGATCATGACCTAGGCTGATGAAAGATGGTTCTTTTTGTTTAGGTGTGGTTGGAAGTTCTTGACTAGGAGTAGTAGTAGATTGTGATTTAGGTGATGATGAGGGTTGTTGTTGATAATTGATATCATGGATGTCTGGGCCTGGATGATTATGATTTGATGTGTAAGTAACTATGAGGATAGAAGCATCTGTTTTGCATCTCTCTACTTGTTTTTTTGCTAAACATCCCTTTGATGTAC
Source organism: Eschscholzia californica (assembly GCF_041429995.1). NCBI lineage: Eukaryota > Viridiplantae > Streptophyta > Magnoliopsida > Ranunculales > Papaveraceae > Eschscholzia > Eschscholzia californica. The sequence continues at coordinate 297,829 of NW_028238309.1, forward strand.
TACACTTGTAATATCCCCTGCAACACATAATCACACACAAAAAAAAGGGGTTCTTTTTATAGGTGATGATTGATCAACAAAGAAAACAGAAGATTTTGAATAGAAAAAATGAACCAACCTTGGGTATGGAGATCCTTTGATGGGTTTTTGTCCATATTTCCTCCAAGACCAAAAATCAGAAGGTGGGCATTCATTCTTTTGTGTTCCACCAACATTTGCTTCAATCTTCACTTTCATCACTTTCTTCTCAACCACCTTCCTAAATTCAATCACATCTAAATTATTCATACATACATAAGAATATATACTTCCCAATCTAAAACAAATTAAGCTCAATCTATAGAGACAGTGAGAGAGAGAAGAAACAAAAAACATACACCTACACAGACCTTTTCTTGGAAGCTTGATGATTTTCAGTATTGGGTTGTTTTGAATCTAAATTCCCATACTCCATTGATCTCTTTTGGCTCATCACTTTATATTCTTCTTCTTCATCATCTAGTGAACTACTTACATATGTGTTCTCTTGTTTCATTTTTGTACTAGTACTCTTTTCTGTTTTCTCTTCTTCTTGTTGTGTGTAAATCTACTAATGAATACTTCAAAAATGTTGAATTAGAGATCAATATAATACTAGAATTTGGAAAGCTAGAGAGAAAAGAAGGTTATAACTATGAAAAGAAGAAGAACAATTACAAAAATCAAGGTTCCTTAGCTATGAATTAAAAGAGAGAGATAGAGAAGTGGGGGCCAATTGAAGGGGGGGGGGGGTGTGGATTATGGATATGACAACATCTCTTTTCCAATCTCATTAAAAAAAGAGACTATTGATACCCATGCCATCTCCCCTTATCTTTTGTTGATTTAAAAGTGTGAGAGTCAGTGTCCAAGTCCAATTCAAAAGAGGCGGTTTGGTTTCAAACAAATCAAGAGGCGGTTTAGATGGCTATTGGCTATGGCGGTTTTGAAATTGGCAGTTTCCCTTGTTCCCAATTCATGGCTATAGGCAGTTCAATTGGTTTCTAAATTTCGGCTTATAATAATATATAAATAGGGGGTCTTGGGTCCAATCTAAAAACACACCAACACAAGCAACAACAACTCTTCTTTAGAGAGAGCTAAAGAGAGAGAGCAAGAGTGAGAGAAATTTTTCATAGTTTTTTGAGCGGTGTTAAATTTCTCGGTCGTCGAAGATTTAGTATAGAAGGTTATTACTATACGGTACCATCTTGGGACGAACTTGCGGGTTGTGTTAGTCGTCTTCATCTATCCTTCAATAAAGATTTCTTGTTCGCCCGAGGACGTAGGCTTTAAAGCCGAACCTCGTTAAATTCTGTTCGCATATTTGATTTTGACTTAGCTTTTCGATTAATCTTCATAATCGGATCAATTTCTAGGATAGGTTCGATAGCTTCCGCGACTTTCAGATATAACAATTGGTACCAGAGCCTTGTTGAGATTGAACGAAGAGAAGATGGGATCGAGAAGTGGTACGGTCAAATCAGGGAAATATGAGATAGAGAAGTTCAATGGGAAAAACGATTTTTCTTATTGGCGATTGCAGATGAAGAATCTGCTAATCTCGCAGAAATTACACAAGACGTTGACGGGAAAGAAACCAGGAGATATGTCAGATGAGGATTGGGAGGAGTTAGATCTCGAAGCACGGGCTACCATTATGTTGTGTCTTGAGAGGGACGTGGCGTTCCTAGTAGACGGAGAAACAACGGCGGCGGGTGTGTGGTTAAAGCTAGAAAGCAGTTTCATGACGAAAACTTTAACGAATCGGGTCTACTTAAAATCCAAATTATTCACATGTAGAATGGAAGAGGGTTCTTCTATTCAGGAATATGTGAATAGGTTTGACAGGATTATCTCAGATTTGAAGGATATTGATGTTAAGGTTGAGGATGAGGACCAAGCCCTCATATTGTTACTTTCATTGCCAAAATCCTATGAAAACCTTGTTCAAACTTTGATGCTTGTTGGTGATAGTCTAAGCATGGAAGAGACGAGAAATTCGCTATTAGCGGATGACCTTCGTAAGGTTGCTACTAGCAGTATGGCGTCGGGTGGAGTAGACAAGGAACAAGCACAAGGGTTGTTTGTAACAAGGGGGAGGAGTAATGAAAGGGGAAAAGGAAAGGGCGGGAAATCTAGATCCAAATCTAGAGGCTCTTTCAAGAAAACGTGCTTTAGTTGTGGTGAGCTTGGCCACTTTAAAGCGGCTTGTCCAAAGAGAAAGTTGAAGCAAAAGAACGAAGGCTACAAGGAGAAACAAGAGATGCAAGAGGCGGGATATGTGTCAGAAGAGGCGGACGAATGTTTCTCGGTGACAGAGGTGTCTGAGAAGATCTTCGATAAGTGGATGCTTGATTCAGGGGCGTCACACCATATGTCCCCAAATAGGGAGATGTTTACTACCTATAGGAGTATAGATGGTGGTACAGTTATACTGGGTGATGATAGTATATGTAAAACTGTGGGACTCGGAACAATACGGATCAAGATGCACGATGGAGTGGTGAGAACATTGACGGACGTAAGACACATACCCGATTTGCGGAAAAATCTAATTTCCCTTGGTGTGTTGGAGCGGAACGGCTGTAAGATAATTATAGAGAATGGCTCCATAAGAGTCGTTAAGGGTTCTTTGGTGGTAATGAGAGGTACTCGTTACGGTAATTTATACAAACTTTTGGGGACAACAATTACGGGAGATGTAGCAGTAGGAATCAGTGGAAGGGATCCAACGGCTAGTACGAGGCTTTGGCATATGCGCCTTGGGCATATGTCAGAAAAGGGTCTATCTTTGATGTGCGGGAAAGGCTTGTTGAAGGACATGAAGAAGCCTTGCATGGAGTTTTGTGAGCATTGTGTGTTCGGGAAGGCACACAGGGTGACGTTCTCTACAAGCAAGCACAGGAGCAAAGAGGTATTAGACTACGTACACACCGATGTCTGGGGACCGGCAAAGTTACCTTCCAAGGGTGGTTCCAGGTATTTTGTTACATTCGTTGATGATCATTCGAGATTTGTCTGGCTTTATTTTCTGAAGCATAAGAATGAGGTATTCAACACATTCCTGGTGTGGAAAGCAATGGTTGAGAACAAAACTGGTCGAAAGCTGAAGACGTTAAGGTCGGATAATGGGACCGAGTACACGGATGGGGCATTCAAGGAGTTTTGTAATCAAGAAGGCATTGTGAGGCACTGGACAGTAGTAAACACACCTCAGCAGAATGGAGTCGCAGAGAGATTGAACCGTACACTACTTGAGAAGGCTAGATGTATGCGCTCCAATTCGGGACTAGGCGTAGAATGGTGGGCAGAATCTGTTGCTACAGCTTGTTATATTGTGAACAGGTCTCCACATTCTTCTTTAGATGGCGGCATACCTTACGAGGTGTGGTCAGGTGAACATGCAGATTACGGGAGACTTAAGGTTTTCGGTTGTACGGCCTATTACCATGTTAAAGGTAACAAACTTGATAATAGAGCAAAGAAGGCAATTTTCTTAGGATATGCTACAGGAGTCAAGGGTTATCGGCTATGGTGTACGGAAGACAAGAAGTTTGTAATCAGCAGAGATGTGGTGTTTGATGAGTCATCTATTGTAGCTATGGCGAAAGCTACGGTGCCTAGTTGTGGTGATGTTGGGTCTACTAAAGCTCAAGTAGTGGAAGTAGAAGCCGAAGACCAACGGGTTTCTAGGAATCATGATCAGGTGGAGCATCAGGATAAAACTCAGGATGAGGAAATTGATGAACCCGATCATGAGGAGGTTCAAGGGGAAGGTACACAAGTTTTACAACAACAACAGCAGGATGTTTCGGTACACACTAGGCCGAAACGGTTATATAAGCCGGTACAGAGGTTAGGGTCAGACAAACCTCTTAGGCATTACGGGCAGGCAAATGTGGTTGAATATGCACTCTCGGTGGAAGACGACGAGCCGGTCACCTTCAAACAAGCTATTACCGCGGCGGAAAGAGAGAGTTGGTTGGTTGCTATGCAAGAAGAGATGGAGTCTCTCCACAAGAACAAGACATGGGAGGTTGTCCCATTGCCCGAAGGTAAGTCTGTTATTGGTTGTAAATGGGTGTACAAGAAGAAAGAGGATTCTTCCGAGATCAAGGGTACAAGGTATAAGGCAAGACTAGTGGCCAAGGGTTATGCACAGAAAGAAGGGGTCGACTACAATGAGATTTTCTCACCAGTCGTGAAACATACTTCTATTCGGGTGCTATTGAGTATTGTTGCTCATAGTGATCTTGAGCTGGAACAACTCGATGTTAAAACCGCCTTCTTGCACGGAGATTTGGAAGAAGAAATTTATATGGCTCAACCTGAGGGATACAAGGTTGAGGGTAAAGAAAATCAAGTATGTCGTTTGAGGAAATCTCTTTACGGATTAAAACAATCCCCTCGCCAATGGTACAAACGATTTGATTTTTTCATGCTAAAGCATGGTTTTCGCAGAAGTGACTATGATTGTTGTGTATACATCAAGAAGCTTCGCGAAGGTGACTTTATTTATCTCCTTTTGTATGTGGATGACATGCTTATTGCTTCTCGAAACATGGTGGAGATAAATAAGTTGAAATCTCAACTCAGTCAAGAGTTTGAGATGAAAGACATGGGCGCTGCAAAGAAGATACTGGGAATGGAGATTAAGAGAGAGCGGTCAAGTAAGAAACTGTACTTGAATCAGAAAGGTTACATCGAACGAGTAGTTTCTCGGTTCGGGATGCAGAATGCGAAGGCGGTGTCAACACCTTTGGCACCACACTTCAGGCTCTCGGGAAAACAATCTCCCACTACTACGGTGGAGAAGGATCATATGGATCGTGTACCGTATGCTAGTGCAGTTGGCAGTTTGATGTACGCTATGGTGTGTACTCGTCCGGATATTTCACAGGCGGTCAGTGTGGTTAGTAGGTTTATGGCAAACCCGGGGAAGACACATTGGGAAGCTGTGAAGTGGGTGTTGAGGTACTTAAAGGGTACCGTTGATACGGGTTTGTGCTTTGGTGGAGACACATGTCAGGTAAGCGGTTATGTTGACTCGGATTATGCTGGCGATCTAGATAGAAGACGATCTACTACTGGTTATGTATTTAAGGTACATGGTGCTCCAGTTAGTTGGCGATCGATGTTACAATCTACAGTTGCGTTATCTACTACGGAGGCCGAGTATATGGCTATGGCCGAGGGTGTGAAGGAAGCATTGTGGTTGTGGGGTCTTCTGGATGATCTAGGGATTAAGCAGGAGTGCGTGGATGTATGGTGTGATAGTCAAAGTGCGATCCATTTGGCGAAGAATCAGGTCCATCATGCTCGTACTAAGCATATCGATGTCAGGTATCACTTTGTACGAGATGTCATAGAGGAAGGTGATGTTTCTCTCATGAAGGTACACACAGATGAGAATCCCGCGGACATGTTAACTAAAGTGGTGACGTGTAGCAAGTTTCAGCATTGTCTGGAATTGCTGCAAATCGACTCGTGTTAAGTTGCCCGAAAGGGCGTAATGGCGACAAGGTAATCTCTATGTGAAGGGTTGGTAGAACTACGGTAGGCTTGATCCTGTAAAAGGGTACGTAGGCAGCCATGGTCATATGGCGCAGTCGGATGAAGTTACAAGAAGCAGATATATCTTACAAGGAGTATCCTGGTATTCGTCCAAAATTTGAAGTATATCAAATTGTGTACGAGGTGGAGAATTGTGAGAGTCAGTGTCCAAGTCCAATTCAAAAGAGGCGGTTTGGTTTCAAACAAATCAAGAGGCGGTTTAGATGGCTATTGGCTATGGCGGTTTTGGAATTGGCAGTTTCCCTTGTTCCCAATTCATGGCTATAGGCAGTTCAATTGGTTTCTAAATTTCGGCTTATAATAATATATAAATAGGGGGTCTTGGGTCCAATCTAAAAACACACCAACACAAGCAACAACAACTCTTCTTTAGAGAGAGCTAAAGAGAGAGAGCAAGAGTGAGAGAAATTTTTCATAGTTTTTTGAGCGGTGTTAAATTTCTCGGTCGTCGAAGATTTAGTATAGAAGGTTATTACTATACGGTACCATCTCGGGACGAACTTGCGGGTTGTGTTAGTCGTCTTCATCTATCCTTCAATAAAGATTTCTTGTTCGCCCGAGGACGTAGGCTTTAAAGCCGAACCTCGTTAAATTCTGTTCGCATATTTGATTTTGACTTAGCTTTTCGATTAATCTTCATAATCGGATCAATTTCTAGGATAGGTTCGATAGCTTCCGCGACTTTCAGATATAACAAAAAGTTATTTCACCCAATAGCATACCCCCACCTTTAGTTTCTCTCTTAACTCCTCTCTAATAACCCAATAAAATCATAGGTGATAGGGTGCCCTTCAAGTCACCACCTCCCATGCCCCTAGCTTTAGCAACTAATCATATTGTTTTTTCTTTTTTTTGCATCACATATTCAACTATGTTAGTAAGGAGTTTTATTATCGGCCAAGATTCAATGAGTCCATCTAAAATGTTTTGTCACTTATTAACTTTGAATGCACAACTATAATTCAGACTCCGGACACTCTTAAGAGCGATTTGAGACAAAAATTCTAGATGAATGATTAAATTTTACACAATTAATCAACCAACGATAATAACAAGATCTATGATACTCAAACGCTAATTCATAGAATTTGGTGGAAAAACATGTAACAAACACTATTCAATAAATTTATGTGTGTGACAATATATGTGAGTAGAGAAAATCAATCCTAAAGAGTGTATTAAACTACAACATGTGCCCATGAGTGAGCCCATCATTAAACTAAACCAGTCTATAATTGGTTTCCTTTCTTCTTGGATCTAATGTTTAGTATCTCTTAATAATGGATGTTAATTAATTAATAATTATTTCCTAATAATGAGTTGATAATCCTTACAATTATTGTTGAAACCGTGTTGACGTCAGCAAGTGTGATGACATAGAACGGGACAAAAGTGGGACACACTTAAATTGGACCAGTTTATACCATCCAATATTGTCTTCCTGTGTAGGCGCCCCCGCCTTTTTTTTTTTTTTTTTTGCCTTTCTGCTACAGTGGCTGACTCAGGTTAATCTAATTCGACCTAAAACACATAAGAATACTTTCATCGAACAGTACAGTTCGAGAAAATAAGCATACTCATTCGAACAAGTCTGAGTTCTAACTTTGGCACTCAGACTATTCCAGTCTGAAACCACTGACTCAAATTTTGAGAGAGTCAATTACTACTTACAAATCAACCTCAAATTGATGGTATAACACTTTTCAAAATGTTAACTACTTTAAAAACTTTTCAAACACTAGATCATCTATAGATACACACCCTCTAATATTATAGCTTGTGATGCATTAGATCATCCTCAAATGACGAACCTTCCTTTTGTTTTTATGTTGTAGTTTCCATGTTCTTTTATAGAACGTCCCAGATGGATCTATGAAAAGTATCTCCCCCAGCCAAACTAATATGGGGTGGGTGCTGTCCGAGTTGGGGAGGGGGTCATCAGGGCAGGGCGGGGTCATCTGAGTCGAGGCGGGGTCGTCCGACTCGGACACCCAACCCCGAAAAGACCCCAATTTTTAGTAAGATACATACAATTGGGGTACATCCCATTTGGTTCCATCGACTTTGGAGTTAGTTTAACTAATACATGAACGATAAAATCTTTGATCGCGATAGATCATTACTTTATTCATTGATCTTATCGTCATTGTCGATTTCGTTGACAATGACTCACTAAATTATGAACTCTTTGATTTCAATTGAACCCAATGTGTTTATGGTGTTGTTCACCGTTCTATGAGAGAAGACAGATGAACAGACCCGGCCCATTTCTTCTTTTAAACTTCAACATTAGGAAGAAGATATTAATTTTTCCTTGTTCCGATCAAGAAAACACTCTACAAGTAAAAATAAATAAATAAATAAAGCTACCACATATCAACTAATTCGAAGGTTACATCATGGAATCGACGTTTTCTTTGGATTGCAAACGAAAATACAACAATTCATTCCAAGTATCAGGAACACCGGGGAGACACCAATGGCTACAATCCTCAGAACCTGAACGAAGGCCTTTAGCTGCTGGTTTCTTTCCATATATAGAGGGATGACCATCTATCCTGAACTCCGACAAACTAGTGATATTCAAAAGAGTTGTAGGAGTTTTCATTTTCTTTATCACTTGTTCTGCAATTATATTCTTTTCAACGTCGAACGAATTCCATGTATAGTTAAGTGGTTGAGTTGCTTCTTTACAATGTCCACCAGCATTCCACTCACCACCCCTATCGAATAAGTAAACGATACTAAGCTACGAACAAATACAGTAAGTTATGTTCACAAGAGAAGAAAGTGGTAGCTAATTACCTGAAATGAGAAGGTGAAGAACTTCGAAAAAACACTTGGGTTTTGCCCGGTTTTATATTTTTATCTACCCATAATGCCCAAGTCGTTAGAGCTCTTCTGAAAGCTGTCGAAACATCAAGATGGGGAAGAACCTCGTTTCCTTCTTGATAGTAATTTACTCTGTTTATGAACACGATATACGTTAATGACATCTACAATGGTTAGAGAGAAAGCAATAATCGATAAGTAGATTAATCAAGGATATGGACCAACCCGGATTTCGTTTTGAAATGAGACCACCAATGTGCAGTATTAAAAACCAAAATATCAGCACCTTTCCATCTCGAAGAACCTTTGTCAATGGTGTCAATTCTCAAAGTTTGATATCGTTTTCGACCTACTCTTGCCTTACTCTCATGAACTAAAAAATGAGTGACATAGTATTCAACTGTAGATTGATAATCCTGCAATAACCAATTCGACGATCAAAAAATTTGCAAAAACCGATAAACTAAATGGATTTCTTTACTTACCAAAGAAAAAAAAAACACTTTCTCGGACGAGCTTACCATAAATTTGAAACTGTAATTACCCTTCCCTTTAGTGATCTTCCTTCCATGGGTCTCATAAACTCGTTTCGGGTCCTTAATCGCTCCCATTAACAAACACAACATTGATTCCCATTGGTTCCTGTTAATTGAATCTCCCACAAACACAAGCCTCTTTCCTCTAATCAATTCCAACATTTTCACTGCATTGAACCTGTAGTTACATTACCTAACACTTAAATCTCAACTCTTACAAAATTGTTTTCTCTTTTATGCATCTATAACTACCAAATTAAATGGGAAGTTATATGATAAATGCAAGCCACTTTTACTGTACTAAATTTACCCTAAAATCTCCTAGCTATCGAAAAAATTGGCGTGAATCGAAATCCAACGGTTGGATTGCGGCCACTTTCTCTTTCTTGATGAAACAATATGACTGTGAGGCGTGGGATTTCGGATCGCGACAACTTTTTCGGTTGGACTATCATGGTTGAAATTAAACACATGACCCAAACTCTTCAAATTATAGTGTATGCAGCAATTATGAAGGTAAAAGGGTGCATTTAAGAGGGGGAAACCCCAAATTTCACATACTTTTAGGTCTTTTGGTTCTATACCTTATCTCAAAGAAAATGATTTTATATGCTCATATCTCTTTTTTTTTTGTTAAAAATGCTCATATCTCAAGATGTGATGTTTAACCCTAGCTAATGACAATATATTTTCACCCCAAGTTTTCTATCATATCTTGTAAAAATCTACAAATGTTCAATGGCTGTGGGAATGTTGGGCCGACTAAATTCTTTCACAATCATTCTATCAATTTCACCAAAAAGAAGAAAAGGGGAACAAAAATGAGTGGGTGTTTGTTTAGGGTTACCTAGGAATGTAACAATGGTAGGGTTGCCATCTCCACTTCAAATAGTTTGAATTGAGCCTCCCATTAGCTTGACAACTGAAACCTTCATCTATAAAAGGGCATGAACTACTATTGTACAAAGGGTAACTTTCATCAAATACCCATTTCCCATTTGATTCATCACACTCACCTCCTCCTCCTAAAACTTGAAAATTCTTCAAAGAAGAATTATTAACAAATTTTCCAATATAAGATCCACTTTTCTTTTTCACTTCATCAAAGTTTCCTCTATCTGACAAAACTTCAACTAATTTTAGAGAAGAATTATGAGGTTTTCTGAAATGGGTGTAGCTGAAAGTTGAATTACTTACACCATTAGTGGAGTTAAGAGGAAGATTCTTCCTACCCAAATCTGTAAAAGATTGAACTTTTATGGGTTTGAGACCAAAATTGAAAGAAATTTGTATAGGGATATTTAATAAAGGGGTTTTCTGAAAAACACATATGGAGAAAAAAGAGAAGAAAAGAAGAGAAGAAGAGATTGTGAAGAAGAAGAGTGTAAATCTTGTCCTTGATTTGAAGGTGAAACTTCTCTGTCTATCCATTTTCTTCCAATTTCCATTCAGTGGAGAAATGGGAGAAGAATGTTTATTTAAAAGATGGAGAGAGAAAGAGAAAGAGAAAGAGAGAGAGTGGGTCTGAGTTAGAATTGAAGAAAGAAAACCATGAGAGAAGTGATTGGGAAGAAAGAGAAAAGGAGGTAATTAAAAATGGAAAAGAAATTGACAGAGAAGAGAGAGAGAGAATGTGTTGTTGTTTGTTGGTTAATAAGTTACTTTTGGCTGCTGTTGTTCAGGAGGTGGTGGAGTTGTGGCAGGATCTACTATCTAGTGATAAATCAGTATTTACCCTTAGGTTGTGTTTGATTAAAAGTTGGGGAAAGGAAAAAAAAAAAAAAAACTTTTCACAAAGAAACATTTTCACTGAGAAAATGATTCTTCTAAGGGTGTGTTTGATTGGAAGTTTCCCGGAGAAAATAGAAACAATTTCTCTAAAATATTAGATTTTCATGTGTTTGTTAGGATTTTTAGGGAATCATAAATTTTCACTCACGTGACAAAAATTTCTAAATTTTCCACAAAAAAGGGGAAAGTTATGACCCACCTCCCCCCTAAGAATCTCTTTCCCAACTTCTCATATTTCTCTCAACCACTTTGACCTAATATACCTACTAATTAATCAACCCACCGTATTCAGCCGAAAAATTTCATGATCTTCTTTACTCAAAAGCTTCCGAACGATCTTGAGGTAAACATCTATCTAACTTTATCATCATCATCAAATCTGATTTTCAACATCTCTCAATCAGTTTCTTCTTCCAAAATCTGTTTTCTTCAAAGATGGAAGAAGAAGATTTCTTCTTGTGAAGAACAAAAACAACACTAATTCCTTGATTTTGAGTAGAAACAGAAGTCAAATGGGATTTAATTGTCGGAGAATGTTTGATCTTGGTGTCGGAACTTGTCATCGCGATGGTTGTTGCTTTAGTTTTTTATATCTTCTACTTGAGAATTTTTATTGTTGACATGCCGCTAAAAAAATCTACTGAGATAAGAATGTGTTGTCAAGAACGTAGAAGAGTTAGAATGGGCAGTTGGTTAATCTAGTGTGGATTGTACATTGATAACAGTTAGAATCGACGATTATCCTAAGTTCCCTTTGGGATTATCCTCTTCTGTTTAGAGTTTACTTCGTTTAGATGGTACAAACATAATTTGTAAATATGGTTATACTTCCCTTCTTTTATTCTCTATCATTTCTCTAAGTTAGCGTTTCTTAGATCTTAGCGATACCATTAAATTTTTTTAATTACTTTTGGACAAACATAAAATGATAACAAACATAATAATTATGGAAAATAGATTTCATGTGAAAGGGAAAAACTTCATTCATTAATCCTATAAATTTTTGTTGTATAAAAATTGTAAACTTATCTAATAAATGTCATGTCAAAGATAACGAATATAAAACTTATGGGGAGAAGATTTTATATGAAAGGCAATATTTCATTGTTTTTAGATTTTTATGTGAAAGGAAAATAAATTATGAGAAAATAAGAGTTTATTGGATCAAAATTACAAATTTACTCATAAATTTCATTCCTTAAAATTTATGGGAAATGAGATATTTTATGTGATAAATTGCATCACTTTAATCCTTAATAGTTTCTATATGACCTTTAGGGTCCAAAGATGTCTTTGAGATGATAGTTATTGAGTTTATCTAAATTCATGATGAAATATGTTCATAATGTACCCATGTCATGTAATGTTGTAACGATTCTTCAGTCTATATCAAAAGAAAAAAAAAATACTCAATTATAAAAAAAAACGAAACAAGATAGTCCGGACTTTGTCCAACTCAAGCTCATTGTTAGGCCGGGCCAGACTGACCTGCCGAATTCATATCTAAACCCAGCCATGGACTGAGATGAAATTTGGACTTGGTCTAGTATGTCATTCAATGGTCGGATTGAGGTCGCCTTAAATGGACAAACCTAAACCAACCCGAACCGATTAGCAATACTAGCACAACTAATTGATTGATTGAAAGCATGTACTAATAAAACTGAGGGGTTCCCTCAATATTTAAATGTCACAATTTATAGTCAATTGGAGCATTTGTAGTATACACAATTGTCTAAAGGCCTTAACAAAGAAAGTATTACGTGGTCAACACTTGGATGTCTAAGTGGTCATCACCTTGATGCTTTGTTGGGGTGACATTTTTAAGGTGTCAGGACATTTGAATTCTTTATAGAGGGGTTGGGTCATTGGTCCAAAAAGGAGGCCAAAATGAAAATCCCACCCAAAGTTGCCTAAAAATGTAAAGGAGGTCCAATGTGTCAGTTTGGGGGTCAAAATTACGTAAAGGGCCCTTAGAAAATAAAGTATTTACCGTTCATGCCATCGAAAATTCTCGGGAAACGATTTTTTTTCTGAAAAATAATCTGACAACCCGTCCATCAGAATGTGTACTGTTCGGAAAATTACGGAACAGCCACCGAAAAATTCCCGGGAAACGCAAATTTTTTTGGTAAATTATTTTATTTACTGGAAATTTTTTTCTGTACTAGACATTTTTGCTGGGCGGGAATTTGAAATTTCGTAAAAAAATTTGAAAATTTGGGCGGGAATTTGAAATTTCGTTTGAAAATTTCAAAACTTCGAAAAAAAAAATTTGTGACCGGGAAATTATTTTATTTACTGGAAATTTTTTTCTGTACTAGACACTTTTGCTGGGCGGGAATTTAAAATTTTCAAAATTTGTCCGGGAATTTAAAATTTTCAAAATTTGTCCGGGAATTTAAAATTTTCAAAAAAATTTGAAATTTTGGCCGGGAATTTGAAATTTTCAATTTCGTTTGAAAATTTCGGAAAAAAGATTTCGTTTGAAAATTTCAAAAAAATTTGAAAATTGGAATTTTTTGTGTACAGGAAATTATTTTATTTAACGAGAAGAGATGGTTTGCTGGGCGGGAATTTGAAATTTCGTTTGAAAATTTCAAAATTTCAAAAAATTTTGAAACTTTGAATTTTTCGTGTACTGGTAAATTATTTTATTTACCAGACATTTTTTTTTTTTTTTCAGGAAAACGTCAGCATGTCCCGTCTAAGGGCAAGAGGGGAATAAAAAAAAAAAAACTGACATTTGGACCTGCAACTAATTTTTGGGTAAGAGTGGATTTTTTTTGGGTTTACACCCCAGATTTTGGACTGTTGACTCAAAAATCCTTCTTTATACTACACTAGGCATAACCCGTGCCTCCGGCACGGGTGCTTTCACCAAGTATTTGATGCATTTGAAACATTATATGACAATAACAAAGAAATTGTATCATACTCCAATGATAGCTAGGGAAGAGATACTGTAGGTTCTTTCTATCCTATAATTGGTAAAGTAAAAGCAACAAGCAAAGCTAGTTTTGTCTGTTTAGTTTAACTAATCAATTGATAGAAGATGTAAGAACACATCAACCATGGAGGTCTTGAATTTCGTCTAAGATGATGTCACTCAATACAAAAAATATTAAGCTTAGTCGCAAAATGACTTATAGCTTGCAGTATGGATACTTGGATTAGTAAATAACTTTGAAATACTTTTAGATTTAGTAATTCTTGAAGTGCAAACCTACCAAATTGTTCCAGCCCTCTCAAATGGGAAGAAAAAGGAAAAACTAAATCATCAACACATAACTAAAAGACGTATTAAAATGACTGCTAGTATTCTTCACTTGTTATTATCTCAACCAGAGCCTGCATATGAAGAATTCTATAACATGTTAGTATTTTAACCAGAATAAAGAGACGCCTTTTTATTCCCTATTACATTTTGTACCATTACATTAAGAGGAATGTTATGGGAAAATCAGAGTTTGGCGATTCCTTGGAATAACTTAACCTTTGGGTCTTCAAGGGAAATTTTTTTTCGTGCTCACCATGTAGGCTGTCATTAAACTAAGTCGCATGAAAATATATTAAATGATTTCACTTATCAATATTGTTTCATCATATAATAAATATCTCCAATATCATTCACCACCTTAGCATAGAAAAGAGTTTGAGTCTTAAGCATGGATCCTCTCCATCTTAACTTAAAATGCTTTTTACCGATAATTTACGTAACTTAACCTCAAGCACACCCTTCAAATGATTTAGCTCTTTGTCCAAATCATGACTTGAGTATAAGCTTGAACCAATGAATTGTTGTTTGAATCTGGCCAGAAATAAAAGAAAGAAGGAAACAAAATCACCCGAAAGCATTTAATGATGGTAAATTACATACAGCTAAGATTACATTGAGACATTTGAGATCACATACTCTAACAATGATGTGGTATCACAGAGGATGAGGAAGGTTTAGCTGCAAATGGACATCTAGTTATACACACACACACATATATATATATATGTATTGAACCCTGAACCCAATATACATAAAGCTATGAAAAAGAAGTCTGGGCTGAATACTCCTAAGATTAAGCAAGTTATTTCTTACCAAGTGTATGATAAAAAAAAAAAAACTTGGTAAACTCAAACGGGAGACAAACAAATTAAGAAATTAAAGAAACAATATACATGGAGAGGTAAGGTACTTTGGTTCCATGGGTTAAAAAATATGTACGCTTTTCCAGATCGTAAGATTTTCAATCTTTAGCCAGCTCAATAAACATGGATTCATACTTCTGGTCTTCCTTGCAAAAAGTGATCTTTTACTATACCAAAATATGCAATCTCAGGAGAAGAAATAGTTCACACATCAACTAATACTCATCTGAACGTAGAAACAATATTACACCTCAGTTTATACTCATATTTGTAATACATCACCAAATTACATAAGACGATACAGCAACAACTGGAACAATCTAGCAAGAAATAACCAAGAAAGTAATGTCTGCTGCAGCTACATCAACTTTGAAAAATATATAAAACATATGCAACAAAAATTGAGTCACTGCTCAAGAATTCAAAACAGGCTACAATGAGTGCACACCAACAGTTTGGGTAAGAGATGTACCTACAAGAAGAGTCTTTCGAGCTCATCCCCTATTAAAGACCGATAATTGTTGTATTCCCATTACTGAAGAGCTGGCATGAAGTCGACCGTGATTCTTTAATGATCCTGGGCAATAAAACACACAATGGTTATCTATGGATACAAACAAAGAGAAAAGAATAAAAAACATACGAGCTTATGGTTTCGTGAAAAAAGAAAACGAATAATGAACAAAAACCATAAATCGCATTTTCTATCCTTTTATGATTGCTCGTTAATACATGGATTCGCTTAAACTCGAAAATGGTAAAGAAATCCACGAATGCAAAACATTGCCATAGAAAGCCTTGAACTGTATAAATTTTGACTTAGAGATTTTATCATACGGTTGGAAGGCCATTACAGAAATTAACGGGAGACCTTCTACCAAACAGTTGATGTACGGAAAATAACATACAATAGGATTGATTGCTTTTTTTCCTCTTCTTTTGGATAAAAAACCTAATGAAGTTAGAAACAAAATAATATATCTTTGAGTCAAAACTAAAACCACAAACATGTAAAGAACAAAAAATACAGAGAGAAAGAAAGAGAAAGAGATATAAACCTAAGTAGAACTTGAAATACATAGAATAAACTACTAATCGAACAAAACTGAAGCATAAATTTTGAGTCATGAGGATTTTATCAAACAAGAAAGAAGAAATTCAAATAGAACTTACTTGAAATCGAAATTCCTTGAGTCGACCTAGAACCAAAGAATGTGTCTTGTGAAGAATGTCTGCCTTCTCACTGATCTAAATTAGTCGATAATAACTAAACTATTTCATTGGAAGGAGATTGAATGAAAACTAAATTGATGCATCACATGATGATGGCGAAGATGGACAGATATCGAAGACGATGTTAACAAAGAAGGAGATGGTGGACTATTAACAGTTGGGGATGACTGATGGATGCGGATGAAGCACACGATGATGCCGCTGAAAAACAGAAAGTAGATGACTTGACCTATAGAACAGACAACAAAATTGAAAAATAGTATAAAGTATTAATATAACAGAAAGTAGAAACTGTAATCCAAAAAGCAACAAAATCTCTAGAAGACATCACTACTATTACCTACAAAATCAAATAATCATTCAAGCAAAACCCAATTTCCCACAGCAACTCATGAATTGAAACAAAACCCCCAAATAGATGATCAAACAACAGTTAAACAAATTCCCCCAAATAGATTATCAAACAACAGTTAAACAAAGCCCCCCAAATAGATGACTGAACAACAATTAAGATCCTAAAGTAAAGTAATCCAGGCAGAACTTGAAATTGATCAAACTAATAAAAACTTGGAACTTAACATTATCAGAACACACCCTATATATTACCTGATAATTAACCCCCAAAGATTGATGTTGAAGATTGAGGGAAATTGGGGAGTGATTTACCCAGATTTATAGAGAGCTAAACGAAAAAATTTACCCAGATTTTCTGTTATGTGATTGAGAAGCTTGAAATTTTTTACCATGAAGCTTGATTTCTTCTTCCATAAAGATTTGGGGCGGCATGAATATTTGACGAAGCTTGATTTTTTGCTGAAAATTTCAGCCATGAAGCTTGATTTCTTCTCCTATGAAGATTTGAATCTTGATTTCTTTTCCCATAAAGATTTGGGGAGGGGTGAAAATTTCTTCAATTCTAAGCTTGATTTCTTCTCCAATGAAGATTTGGGGAGGGGTCAAAATTTGTTCAATTTTAAGCTTGAGTTCTTCTCTCATGAAAATTTCAGAAGTGTTGAATGATTTTTTCAGTTTTGTCGAAGAGATAAGGAAGAGTTTATAACGCTTAACTTCTGTAACGAAGAGATGAAGAGATGGAAGAAGAGACTGGTAACTGGCGCGTTTCAACAAAAAAAAAAAAAAAAAAGACTGGTAACTGGCGCGAAGAAAGTGGGTGAGTAAGGGGAATAACGCCCGAAAGCTGACGATCACGGTTGATCATATCAGACGGTCCACATTAACGGTTTTATTTACCTTATTGCATTTAGTGGGTGATTAAACTTCTTATTTTTAGGGTGGGTAATAGATCAAAGGGTGTGGATCTTATCAAAATCGCAACAGACGGCTGAGATTTGTATTTGGTTTGTCCCAGTCAGCACAAAACATTGTGTTTTGTTATATAGATTTTTTTGCCGCGAAAAGTAGCAGCGTGGCGGTGGTGGACCACCACAATGGCATTCTTGTAGTTAATATGTATTTCAAGTGCATTCTCTTTAACAAATGAAATGAACCCGACCGACCGATCCTGGGGCTTTTTTTCCCCTCTCGTTCTGATTAGTTAGGGCAAAGAGATGTCTCACAGAGGTAGGTTTTACTGAACTTCTTCCATTTTATTGTTTTCAAGTTCTTCCATTTTACTGAAGTTCTGATTAATGGATATGCCCATGTTGTGTTATTGACCCGGTTGGTTGCCCTAATTTATCCATCCATCCTCAATCTTTTACTTCCCAATCGTTTTTTTTCATGCCCATATTTGTATGATATTCAGTTCTCGTTGAGTAAAATGGTGAAAGGAACTCCAACTTATCTATGCCGAATCTATTCATCTATAAGAAATGTTACTAGGGTTAGGTTTTCTCTACCAAGTCGGTCTTTAAGTTCTCGAAAAAGCTCATTTTTTGAAAATTTGGGTTTACCCATACTTTATCAAAATGTATCTGGTTTGATAAACTCACAAACAGGGTCACAGGGTAATAAATTTAGGGTTTTTAATCTTACCCATTTGAAACCTTACTCAACTGAGGTTGAAAGTGGCAATGATGAAGATGATGGTGGTGTCTTTGATTATAAAGATGATGATAATAGTTTACATGATTTAGTGGATAATGCGGAGACGCCAACGTCTGATAATACTTCTTTAGACACTAATAACTTCAATAATGTGGGTATTCGTGATCCGGTTGAATTGTATCAAGAGCTTCGAAATGTTGAAATGGGTGCGAGGAAAACACAAGCTGACTGTGAAGTTTTAGCTGAAATTTTTCGATCATTCGCTAAGTCAGGATGGGCTTCAAACCAGGCTCTTGCAATTTATATTGGTTTATCATTTTTCCCTACGGCTGCTCACAAGTTCCGATCTTTCTTCATAAAGAAGTCACCTCTTGATGTTTCGAATTACCTTGTTTCAATTGGTCCATGTGTAGAGGCAGATAAGTTTCTTTTCCCTATTTTTGTCGAATTTTGCTTGGAACATTTTCCAGATGAGATCAAGAGGTTTCAGGGAATAGTTGAATCTGCTGATTTGACAAAGCCCCAGACCTGGTTTCCGTTTGCAAGGGCTATGAAACGAAAAATCGTTTACCATTGTGGGCCGACAAATAGTGGTAAAACCTATAACGCCTTGCAGCGATATATGGAGGCAAAGAAAGGTATTTACTGTAGTCCTCTGAGGCTTTTAGCTATGGAAGTTTTTGATAGGGTAAATGCACTTGGAGTTTATTGTAGTCTCCATACGGGGCAAGAAAAGAAGAATGTTCCATTTTCAAACCATATTGCTTGTACCGTCGAAATGGTTTCTACAGATGAATTATATGAGGTGGCTGTTATTGATGAAATCCAGATGATGGCTGACACGTGTAGAGGTTATGCATGGACCAGGGCTCTGCTTGGATTGAAGGCTGACGAGATACATCTTTGTGGTGACCCTAGTGTTCTGAGAATTGTTCGAAAAATTTGTTCGGAAACTGGAGATGAGTTGATTGAAAACCACTATGAAAGGTTTAAGCCTCTTGTTGTAGAAGCGAAGACCCTATTGGGGGATCTTAAAAATGTCCGGGCAGGAGATTGTATTGTGGCCTTCTCAAGAAGAGAGATATTCGAGGTAAAGATGGCGATTGAGAAGTTCACCAAACACAGGTGTTGTGTTATTTATGGTGCTTTACCACCAGAGACGAGGCGGCATCAAGCTAATTTATTTAATGAACAAGATAATGAATTTGATGTTTTGGTTGCAAGTGATGCAGTGGGAATGGGGTTGAATTTGAATATTAGAAGGGTGGTATTTTATAGTCTCTCAAAGTATAATGGTGACAAGATTGTGCCAGTTCCAGCGACACAGGTGAAGCAAATAGCTGGAAGAGCAGGCCGAAGGGGAAGCCGTTATCCTGATGGACTCGCTACAACCTTACATCTTGATGATCTGGATTACTTGATTGAGTGTTTGAAGCAACCTTTCGATGAAGTTAAGAAAGTGGGTTTGTTTCCTTTCTATGAGCAGGTTGAGTTATTTGCAGGGAAGCTCCCAAATATTACCTTCTGCCAGCTACTGGAGAAGTTTGGTGAGAACTGCCGTCTCGATGGTTCTTATTTCTTATGTCGACATGACCATATAAAGAAGGTTGCCAAGATGTTGGAGAAAGTTCCAGGGTTGTCTCTCGAAGACCGTTTTAACTTTTGCTTTGCTCCAGTAAACATTAGAGATCCAAAAGCTATGTACCATCTCCTGAAATTTGCTTCATCGTACAGTCAGAATCTTCCTGTTAGTATAGCAATGGGAATGCCCAAGTGTTCTGCTCGTAATGATTCAGAATTATTGGATCTCGAGACTAAACATCAAGTTTTGTCTATGTATCTATGGCTGTCATGCCACTTTAAGGAGGAGACATTCCCTTATGCTCAGAAGGCTGCTTCAATGGCAACTGATATTGCTGATTTATTAGGTCAGTCTCTTACCAAAGCTTGCTGGAAACCTGAATCAAGAGGCGCGACAAAATCAAAACCCCAACAGAAGGACGATAGTTACAAGAGACCACTGTCACTTATCAAATCATATCAAAAGTAAGCGTTTTTAATTTAAATGCATTCAGTTTTGGTTCTGTTTTTTGTATGTGGAATCTCGAACTAAATTTATTTTCTTTCATGTTTACATTCTTTCAAAAAAGGAAGCTTTTTCATGTCATTTTCTTAGTAACTTGTCAATGAACTTTCTTCTCTGAATAACAGGAATAGGCATGAATACTCTCCCAAACCTGATTCTTCAAATCAGGGTCTCTCGGCATAAGAGTAACACTTCACGAGGTATATGTGTTATACACTTGTATTCATTTTATGTCTCGACAGAGTTTCTTCTGTTCTTTCTTTCTCTTATTCTTTTCTTGTCTTTCAAGGTGGTGGTATTGACATTAGCTTCCTTCCTTGTAGGCTCGTTCCAGAGACCTAGTCTGACTTTTGCGAGGTCAATGAGTAATATATCAGCGGGGCAAACAATATCAAGCTTTTGCTCAGATAGGCCAACACTGGAGAATAACTCAAGCAAAACTTGGTTCATCAATAGTTGCAGAGCTACGCAAGCGGAGCATCCTGTAATGTTTACCCGTGATTCAGAATCTCAGATTAGGTAAGTGAAATTACATAATTATATGGAATTTTTTTATTGAAACAACTTGTTAATCAACAAGTTTTATGGATCAGTAAGATTCGAATTCTGGTCTCTGCAATGAAGAGATACACATTTTACCACCCAACCGAAGTAGGGTTGGCAAGAAGCTGTATTCGTATGGTTGGAATTGTATGCTGTTTGAGAGTTTCATAAGAAGAACTCGGAATATATCAAGTTTTTCTTCGATCTCTTAAATTGCTTCAACCACTATTTTCTTAAAAGGTCGTTTTGAGGACCAACATTAATGTGTTAAATGATTCCTTAATTTCTTCTCCGAAGGATAATGGTCTTCTATACTCAAATAGCATATGATAGTTTCACTTTGCAAATTATGAAAATGAGTGAATGGTAAAGAGTAAAGAAGTAACGGAGATGGTTAGTGCAAATTATGAAAATGAGTGAATTGTGTTGAAGTCGTCTTTTAGGTGCTATTTAACATTTCCAGTTTCATGGTTATGTTAAAGTATTTTCGTCTTGGAACCTATTCTCGTGATTATGCCATACGAAAAGTGGTTCTCATGTTAATCTACCTGGTCGCTTGCAGGTTGGGTCGGAATCGCAACTTGGGAAGCGAATATAGCAGCAGGACAGAGGGGTTATCAGAACGGTGCTGCCATGGTGGGGTTTAGTAGCTAGAGGGATGTAACGAGGGAAATGCATTATTGGAATGAAAAGAGAGGAAAGTGAAGACATTATATGACTTAGCTTGAGATAGTATTATAGTTCATAACAAGTTTGAGTATTCTTGTTTTTCTTCTTTTTATATTGACTGGAATAGTCATGACAAAGCATTGATACATCAATACGACGTGATAAGTACGATAGCTGCAGAATTTAAACCTTAGAGAAACTAAGGGTCTAAAGCAATCTAATTATTTATTTATACATTATTTTCTTTTTGAATAAAAAAGACTGATGAAGACGTGTTAATCCAATGGTCTAAAACTTGTTCTCTTCACAACACAATTCTACCTACACTTGTGCTATTTAGATAACCGACAGGCCAACAAAATTAACCTAAAAAGGCTACATAAACGACTCTGATGAAGACGTGTTAATCAATAAGAGTTGACACTCAAACATCTTCTTTTTCCTCATTGTGGCACTATTACTACTACTTCATTCCTCCTTACTGCAAACAATTCTAGAGAGAAAGAGAATAGAGAGAGAGAGAGAGAGAGAGAGAGAGAGAGAGGAAATGGATGGAGCAATAGAGTCATGGTTAAAGAAGCACAATCTGATGTACCTAGCAGCAACCAAACATCCTTTCATCCTCAGTATCAAAGATGGCACAATTGATCTTTCCTCCTTCAAACGATGGCTTGTAATATTATCACTCAAACCCTAAACTAAACCCCCTCATTTGTGTTTACATCTTGTTCCATAGTTAAGATTTTGAGATTTGGTTTTGATATTGGCAGGGGCAAGATTACATTTTTGTTAGAAATTTTGTTCCATTTGTGGCTAGTGTTTTGATAAAGGCGGCTTCTTCTTCTTCATCATCACATGATGACATTGATGATGATATGGAAGTGATTTTAGGAGGAATGGGTTCACTGTCTGATGAATTAACCTGGTTCAAGAATGAAGCTTCCAAATGGGATATTCATCTTTCTACCATTTCTCCTCATCAAACTAACCAACAATATTGCAGGTAAATAATTTCATGTCTTAAATTCCTTATTGCAAATTCTAGGTCATTCTAAAAGTAGGTACTGTTTCTTTTTGAGACAATTATTAATGAATGGGCTCCAATCCAAATCGATAATATTTGTTATTGTTGGACTTGTATGACTAATTTGGGTTGACATTGGATTCTGATATCGTCACCGGACCGGGCTGGACGGCTCTAGTCCCGGACTGTTCGGACCCGGACGTCCAGGGGCTCCCATGACCCCACTACTCCTAGGTCGTCAGAGCTGAAATCTGACTCCAGGTCGCTCTCTCCTGTCTGGGGGCCGGACCGCGGGAAAACCCACTACACCACCAGTCTCGAAACTGAAATCTGAATCCAGCTCTCTCCTGTCTGGGGGCCGGACCGCAAGGGGATCGGACAGCGGGAAAACCCACTACACCACCATTCTCGAAACTGAAACCTGGATTGACAGCGGGAAAACCCACTGCACCACCAGTCTCAAAACTGAAATCTGAACCGACCACCAGTCTCGAAACTGAAATCTGAGTCCAGCTCTCTCCTGTCTGGGGGCCGGACCGCAAGGGGATCTGACAGCGGGAAAACCCACTACACCACCAGTCTCGAAACTGAAACCTGGATTGACAACGGGAAAACCCACTGCACCACCAGTCTCGAAACTAAAATCTGAACTCGGGCGTCATGGTCCCTCGGGCATCATGGTCACTCGGCGTCACGGTCATGGGGTCTCAAAATACCACCATACCAAACTCTTTTGCTTAGGTCGAAACTGAAAGCTGACTCCAGGTCACTGAGTTTAGAAATTTTGTTTTTGTGACTCGTTTGAACGATTGATCAGTGACGTGATTCAGGTCCAGCGGAGTCAACTTCACACTGCAACCTAAAGTTTTTCAAGTCTGACCAACTTTTATCCATTATTAGGTTTCTGGAAAGCTTAATGGGCCCTGAAGTCGATTACGCAGTTGTTATTACAGCGTTTTGGGCGATCGAAGCAGTTTATCAACGAAGCTTCTCCACCTGCCTAGAAGATGATTCTAAAACCCCAGCAGAGCTTATAGATACTTGCAAGAGATGGGGCAACGAGGGTTTCGGCAAGTACTGTCACACCCTTCAAGGCATTGCAACTCGATGTTTGGACAAGGCGACAGATGATGTCCGGGCTAAAGCGGAAACGACATTCCTCCATGTTCTTGAATTTGAGGTTCAATTCTGGAACATGAGCCAAGGTAGAATCTAAATGTTATCTGTTTTGAACTAGTTCTTCGTATTTTAGCGTGTCAAGTTCTTGAACAAGAACCTTTATGTATGAAAGTGTGGTTTTCCTGTTGGATAGTAAACATGTAGATTTGTTAATGGAAGTTTGTGTTCTTATCTTAGACAATTAACCCAGTTTATAAGAACAGATTAAGGGGGGCAGTGGATAGGTTCATGGACAAAATGTCTGACATATCAAGACATTCTCTCAAGAAGCTCCCTGAATTACACTAAAATATCTATGAAACAATCCGTCTTGAGATGTCTATGATTTAGTGTCCTAAACCAACAACATAGACGTTGGAAGTGTCTCAAACGAATAAAACAAACATTGGGAGACGTTTGAAATTTCCCACACGAATAATACCGACATTTTAAGGTATCTAAAATATCTTAAACGAATAACACAGACGTTTAGAGACGTTTTAAGTGTCCCCAATAAATAACACAGATGTTGTTAATGTCTACCAATGTCCACAACCATTACACCTATCAATCAGAGATCAGAATTCCAAAAAAACAGAATGAGAATTTTGATTCCTATATGAGAAATACTGTAAATTAGTTCAGAACAAAATGAAATTTAACTACTACCCATTAAAGAACAACATGTTTAGAGACCAAATATATACTAATTAAAACTCGATTAACCATTAACAAACTTAATCTAATGACTAAAATCCTGAAGAAGCAGAGACACCCATGATTGACTGAGTTGTGTAAGGTAAATGCCATGGCTTCAATAATGGATCAGGTATTTCGGGGATATCGATAGAAACCCCATTGATCTCCTCGATGATACGAAGAAACGAATTCAGAGACTGTAATCTCTTAGTTAGTTCATCAATTTCAGCTCTCAGAATCTTGTTCTCTGTTTCTACATTGTTGTAATTCTCTGTAATGATATTAATACGTTTCGATGTTTCCTCGTTTTCTTTCTGCAATTTGACTACTTGGTTTAATAAATCATCCAAGTGATTTTGTTTCTTCATCCTTGATCGCCTCGCCGATTCCCGATTAGAAATCATCCTTCTCTTTTTCTTGTCATTAAGAATCTCATATTTTGCATGATCTCCTTCTGAACCAGAGCTAATTTGATGCACCAAAGACATCTTTTTCGATACAAAAAAAAAAATGATTTAGATCTCTTGTTAGTATTGGGAAGATTTTTGATTTGGATCAATTAGGTTAGGCAAAGATGAGATTGGAGAGAAGTAGCTTAGCTAGCTCAGGAAAACACATAAAACCAGTACAAAAAAACCACAGAGAAAGATTGGAGAAGAAGAAATCTCCTCAAGAGAACAGAATAGTTCATAAAGACTAGAGATTAGATTCCAACTGAAATAAGTCGAAATTCATCGAAAATTAATAGACCCTTTATCACAAATCCACAGATCGAAATGAATCCCACGTAAATATTTCAACAAATAAGATAAAAATGGGACTTTTATGTGAAAAATGCGAAGAGAGGATCAAGAACAACAGACAGAGAAAAAGCAGATATCCCAAAGCCAGGAAAGGGTTCAAGAATTATGGGAAGGGGAAAAGGAGAGGACATCTCTTGGTTTTTATAGACAAGATTGAAAAGGGTTTTTATAGACAAGAATAATAAAAAAAAGGGGAATTAGGTATTCATTTTTCCTTTTTGAAGTTATCTATAATCTTTCATTCTCAAGATAAGTATCAAGAATTAAGGGTAGAAGAGATCTTCTTGAAATTTGATCCTAATTAGAGCCTGAATTAGGGGAATATATGGCAGTTTATGACATGGAATCTTCATGAGATATTTTGATTTTTAATTGTAGGAAAGTAACAATTTGTAAGAAATGCTTTGAATATTCTTGTACGCTAGTCTTCTATTGTTATGTATTTGTAACATATTGACAATGAAAATTAACCCTAAATAAATGTGTGGTTTGATTTGGAGTGTGGTTTTTATGTTTTTATAATATAGGAAGATCTTTTTGTTATTGATTTAATGGTGAGAATATTTACAATATTTCGAAATAAAAACGACATTATTTAGGGTAAATTGGCAATACTTCGTCTAGGTCGGCCCAAACATATTGGAAGTCTTGGCAAACAAAATCCAAACAGGAGACCCTTGATTATGTCATGAGCTCAAAACAACTGTTTTGACGACTTTTGGCCCGGGTCCGCCCCATTGTTCTTGGTTGTGTATGTAATTTGATAAATACCATAATTTGTTAGGATTCATTGATTCAACCAGAATAATTGTTTTATCAATATAATATCTCCAAAGTTAACAAACAAAATGAGTAATATTAATTTGCTGATATTTTTTTTATACCTATCAGCATTATCTATTGACATGTATATCTAGATAAAGGTTGTATAGTTTTATAATTCCAAGTATTTCATCATTCACCAACCCTGGGTCCATTAAGATTGGCACAAAGCATAAACAAGAAAGACCATGAATTAGAGAAACAAAAAATAATAATGAGTTCAGATAAATGAGACGTAATCTCCTTTTGATTAGATGACGATCGGAGTTTCAAATTTGACTTGTTTAAAATATACTTTGGGGTAACTTGGTGTGATCTATGCGAGGAAGTTGGAGCAATTCCAATTCTATACTACAAGAGGTGAGAAATTTAATCAAGGCCAAAACAACATATGTTCTCAAAATGCAAAACAAGTTCATATGTTTGGGGTGACCTACATAAAGGTTTCCTCCAAAGGTTTATGTAACAAGAAAGGCAATTGAATAAAATTGCTTTTGAATTTTTACAGAATTTTGCCAATATTGTAATCGCACGAAATTCGAATAGTTTATGTGAGATGTCTTTCTTCTTATATCTATGACTAAAATTTTACCTTATGAAACTAGATTATATTATTTAGACATTTAAAGTCAGGAAGTTTTCTCGAAAGGTTCTAAGCTTATTAGAGCAGTCACTCTTGTCCTCTTTCTATCCTGACTCGAAAATATCCCTGATGGTCGTTTTTTATTCAGTAGTTTGAGAGGTTTCAGGTTAAGCAGGGGATCGAGATTCTAGTGTTTTACTCGTCACCGACCGTGGAGTCTTCTCAACAAAGTCTACTTGGAAACATAAACAATCTTGGTTTTGGGCCTGTCTAGTTTTCTTTTCACTTGGACTTTATTTAGTATGTGAAATCTTTGCCCAAAGTGAAAAAACATGGCTCGGCTTGCAGCAACAAAAGGGACGAGCATGCCAAGTAAGAAATGTAATTCGATCAGGAGCCTATCACCAAAAGTGGCTGTAGTTTAGTGGTGAGAATTCCACGTTGTGGCCGTGGAGACCTGGGCTCGAATCCCAGCAGCCACACTTTCTTTATTTTTTATTTTTTTGCATTTTTCCACCCTAAAATTCTTTACAAAACAACGGTCCAGATCTACGAGTATACTGATTACGCGTTCGACAGCAGCTTATATTATCAACACTCATTTTCCCGCCATAACTAAGTTCTCATTTTTATTTTCCCGCGCAAAACCCTTTCCCCCATTTCTTCAACCTAGACTCACCCCTTTCTTCTATCTCCCCCCCCCCTATTTTCTCTCTCTAACTCATACCCACAGTCAGTCTCTCACAACAAGAACAAAATCATGGCTGATTTCAACTTCGACCAAGACAAAGGTAAAAACCCTAACTCTTTCTCCCTCTCTCTCATATCTTTGTAACTTTAACATACGTTTGCCCCATTAACAGATCTCGCCAGGGATTTCCTTACAAACTTCGCCGACGCTCATGCTGAAGCCAAGTACATGAACATCCTTGTAAGTTTCTATCTTGACCTAATCTACTCCAATTTACCCAAACAAAACATAAACCAAAAAAAAAAAAACCCTAATTCTTTTTCTTTGGTGACTTGATTCCATTGATCTCAGCAAGATGTTGCAAATCGTAAATTAAAGTCAATTCAAATCGACCTCGAAGACATATTTAACGTAAGTCTCACTCGTTTACCTTTCCCTCAAATGTTTTCCCTCTTTCTGGGTACAAAACCCTAATTTCCAGATTCTTGTTTTGTTCTTGTTATGTTTGATTAGTACAAGGACTCGGATGAGGGGTTTCTCAGACGGGTAACTGAAAATACCCGTCGGTATCTCAATATCTTTGCTGATGCTATTGATGATATCATTCCGGAACCGACTGAACCATACATAGATGATGATCATGATATACTCATGGCCCAGAGAACGGATGACAGCATGGAGAATGCCGATGTTTCTGATAATCGCCAGAGGATGCCAAAGGAGATTAAGCGTTTCTAGTAAGTTCATTTGCGAAATCAACCTTGAGTATGATTATATTCCTGTTCTAGATTAGATTGTTTTAGCTTGACTAACTAGAACCCTGAAAAGTTTTTCCGTTTTCCTGGACAAGCATCCTTTACCCGTTGTTTTAACTCGATAAAGCTAACATTTTATTGTACCCATCATTGATTATCTTCTTCTTCTTCTTCTTCTTCTTCTTCGATGTGTCTTCCCATGAAATGCAGTGAAGTGTATATCAAAGCATCCTCTAAGGAGCGACCATTTACTATAAGAGAGGTTAAAGCATCTTATATTGGCCAGCTTGTAAGGATTTCAGGCATTGTAACACGTTGTTCGGATGTCAAGCCTTTGATGCAAGTTGCTGTTTATACATGCGAAGAGTGTGGTTTCGAAATTTATCAGGTAACTAACTTCATGGACACGTCAATTTTATAATGTTCAAAAGAATATCAATTTGTTTATATTTTTATCCAACTTACAGATATTTTTCCTTAACTCGTTTAATATTAGGAAGTAACTGCTCGGGTATTCATGCCTCTATTCGAGTGTCCATCTCAACGTTGTAAATTAAACAATGCGAAAGGGAACCTCATACTTCAGCTTAGAGCTTCAAAGTTTCTGAAGTTTCAAGAAGTAATCAGTTCATTCTCCACCTATAACTTCAATAAGTTTTTTATTTGATCCTATATGGTTGTGTATGGCATATAATATACTTCCTGGGTTTTAATAATTATGCGATATGATTGTAGGCAAAGATCCAGGAATTATCAGAGCATGTTCCTAAGGGTCATATTCCAAGAACAATGACTGTTCATCTCAGAGGAGAGCTCACTAGGACGGTTAGTTAATTTTCTTGATTTCAGTTTCGTATAATATTTGAGAAAGCTGCTTTTATCTGAACAACTTCCAACATCGATGTATCATGGGTTCGAAAGTGACAATTTTAATTCTTTAATATTTCATAGGATTGCCCAATTGCAACTTGAAGAAAAGGAAAAGACATTCTCAAATAAGAAAACTTCTAAAGGGGGGCAAGACCAATTTTTTGAGAAAACTCGTCTTTGATAAAAAAAAATTCCCAAGCACATTCTCCTCTTTCCCTGAAAAATATAGGTCAATCAAACTACCAATAATGTATTGGAAAACCATTTTTTTTCAGTATTCGTTCTTCACTGAAACTAAAAGCCGTGGACTTGAGTGGCCCATAAATTAACTTGCGCTTGAATTTGATATAGATATTTGCAGTAGGTGTTACTTTGATGTTGAAGTAGACTAGTCTGCCTTCTCATTAGAGCAATAAAGAATTGACTTCTTCTATTCTTAGTTAGTCTAGTTATGATTCCTCCTGTATATTTTATATTTTTCACCTTGCTTGCTTGTCTAACATCTGGGCTTGGTCAGGTTGCCCCGGGAGATATTGTTGAGATATCAGGGATTTTTCTTCCTATTCCTTACACTGGATTCAGAGCAATGCGAGCAGGCTTGGTCGCAGATACTTATTTGGAAGCCATGTCTGTTACCCACTTCAAGAAAAAATATGAGGAGTAAGTGGTCTATTATTTTCAGAACATCCACTGGGCCATGAATACCAAGTATTGCTTCAAATAATTTAACAAATAGGGAATGGATGTGCTAGAGATGCACAGAGACATTTATTTCTGATGCTTTGCTATTTTTCGTTTATTGAAAATGCAATCATGCACCTTTTGTGGATTTATACGGAAAGAGTTTCTCATGTGAATAATCACTGAACAATGAATCGTTTGAATATTATTTTGGTGGTATTTGTGGTTTTATTTTATGAAGTACATTGTAAAAAAGTTGGTCATTTTAATTTCTAATCCTCAGCTCATTCATCACGTCTGTACCTTGACCATGAATGTACCATTTACTCCTTACCAAGGCGCAAATTATTAATATTATCTATGAATTTTTTATAAATTTATACAGGTACAAGTTAGGAGGAGAGGAGGAGGAGCAAATTGCGCGTCTGGCCGAAGATAGTGACATCTATAATAAATTAGCACGATCTCTCGCTCCTGAAATTTTTGGACACGAGGATGTAAAGAAGGCTCTGCTTCTTCTCCTTGTTGGTGCTCCACATAGGCAATTAAAAGATGGAATGAAGGTAAATTCAGAGCACAACTGATTAGTCGTTATATGATTAACCATCACAAGCTAAGTTCATTCTCTTCAAATATAATTGTGATTGGACAGAATGTTGTCTAGATTTCTGGTGTACATTTAAAGGTTTTTTAATTTGTCTGCCAGCTGAGCTTGGGGCCTATCGTCTTTGTTGTGCACTTGCTAGCCCAGTCATTAGTTATAGTTTATCATTAGGTTCAAACGGGATTGTGCATGGCCATATGTGGAGTATGGACTTATACATGGAAACCTTCTTCCTTCTTCTTTGTTAGATAGAATTGTTTTAGGACCTTTGACGTAAATGGAGCCCTTGTATGAAAGTGGATACAGAACCAAGCTGAAATAACTGTGGAATGTAAAATTCTCACCTCTCTGAGCCCAATTATTTGCAGTTCATTCATTATTTATTTTTTGTTCTATCTCTTTTGGCCTGGGAAGAAGGAAAATCCGCAACTGTCTGTGTTTTTCTTTTAATTTTCTTTCCTATGCCAGGATCTACTAAGTTTCATTAGATTGATATTGTTATATGAAATGCACTGCAGATAAGAGGGGACTTACATATTTGTTTGATGGGAGATCCTGGTGTTGCAAAAAGTCAACTTCTCAAGCACATAATCAATGTCGCACCAAGGGGAGTCTACACCACCGGAAAAGGAAGCAGCGGGGTCGGTCTAACTGCTGCTGTCATGAAGGACTCTGTCACGAATGAGATGGTTCTTGAAGGAGGAGCACTGGTGAGAACGTAAACTTGGTTGTCAGTTATAATGACGTTAGTTATGGTTCCCACTTTTAATCCATTTTTAGAGTCCTTCCTAAACATGCTTACAACTGTCTTGTGGCTGCGTATAAACCTAATTTTAGCTTTATTTGTGCAAAGCTTTTTACTTGTACGCAATCACGATAAATTGCTTTTGTTGTGTATGTAAAAAATGTGTAAACAATGTGGTTGTCATGCATGGTCATGTACTAGATTAGTTTTTGTATCCTAAGGATTATTTTTAACATCCAAATGTTTGCTAGGAATGCAATGATTGAAATAATGTGTAAGCTTTTTTATTCCATTTCCTATGGGTCATGCATATGATTAAATAAGATCGATTTCTTGGTTGCAGGTCCTTGCAGACATGGGTATATGTGCTATCGATGAGTTTGACAAGATGGAAGAATCTGATCGAACTGCAATCCATGAAGTAATGGAACAACAAACTGTCAGCATTGCAAAGGCTGGAATCACCACTTCTCTCAACGCAAGGACGGCAGTTCTTGCAGCTGCAAATCCGGCCTGGTACCAACCAACTTTGATAAATTAGTAATTCATATATATATATATATATATATATATATATATAAAGAACTAAGTTACTAAACCCTCTTTATTGTGAGTTTTACTCTGTTGAAGTCATACCGCCCTGGAATTAGATTACTATTTTAGCTGAAACTAAGTACATCTCTTTTTTGTTTTGTTTGAAGGGGAAGATATGATCTACGAAGAACTCCAGCAGAGAATATTAATCTTCCTCCGGCACTCCTATCACGTTTTGATCTCCTATGGCTAATCCTAGATAGAGCTGACATGGATAGTGACCTTGAAATGGCAAGGCATGTCGTCTACGTGCACCAGAATAAAGAACCTCCTGCTCTGGGGTTTGCTCCACTAGATGCATCGGTTCTTAGGTAATTCTCTAAATCTGAATTTAAAGGAGTTCAGAAGGCTAGCTTTTGTTATCCTACACTACAGTGGTTTTAGTATAGAAGGATATAAAGAAGATTTAATTTTTTTCCTCCTTACATTGGTTACCAGGGCATATATTTCAACAGCGAGAAAAATCTCCCCTCATGTTCCAAAGGAGTTGGAGGAATATATTGCCAGTGTTTACTCCAACATTCGACAAGAAGAGGCTAAATCAAATGCCCCTCACTCCTACACCACTATACGAACCTTACTCAGCATTATACGACTTTCCACTGTAAGTCTCTGATTTTCTTTTCTCCCCAAGAATTTTTACTGTCTGTTATTTGGTCTACCCGATTGTTGTAGTGAAGTCATTCATAGATACGTATTATATGTTGTGTTTGTAGGCACTAGCAAGGCTCAGGTTCTCAGAAGTCCTAGCTCAGAGTGATGTTGACGAGGCGTTGAGATTAATGCAGATGTCAAAGTTCTCTCTGTATTCCGATGATCGCCAGAAATCTGGTCTGGATGCAATCTCTGATATCTATTCAATTTTGCGAGACGAAGCTGCTAGGATGAACAAGATGAACGTGAACTATGCTGATGCACTTAACTGGATTTCCAGAAAGGTTAGTTCACAAACCATGACCAGACTTCTGATTATACCTGTTCAGATTTTAGCTAAAAACACGCCCTGGCTAGTACTTCCAAGTCGCTTCTTGGCCCATGACCCAATATGAACAACCCCAAGTATAGTTATTGTAATTGGGGAGGAACGATTATCAGTGGACAACAATTACGGATCTTAAACGACACATAATCTACATTCAAACTCATAATGTATGATCTGTGATTTCTTGATACTTCAGCTTCATTTAAATTCTGATGTTTGAAATGCTTGTTTATATTCAGGGATACAGCGAAGTCCAGCTGAAGGAGTGTTTAGAGGAATATGCATCCCTAAATGTCTGGCAAATTCACCCCAACACTTTCGACATCCGCTTCATTGATGCTTGATTTAGTTTTACCTCTGTAAATGATCTCAACAAAAAAAAAAAAGATTGGTAAAAAAACAATCACTTAGAACCTCTAGTCAGATGCCGTATTCTGTTTACTGCGAAAATTAAAAAGTCTCTATTGCCGAACATCACTACCTGGGGTTTGTGAAGACGTTAATTCGCATCTTTGACTGTAACGAGTTTAGTTAGTTAAAATTTGATTTTTTTTGCTTAAACTGGGAAGACTGCTTTCAGAATGTATTTGGCTGGTAATTTTGGCAATTGAGTTTGTAAAACAGTTCCATTACAATGAAGTTGATATTTATGGGTTTTAGGAGACTAATTCAGCTTGGCCACGATGATGGTGAAAATTGTTCTTGCTGATATACTAAGGGATGGTGCCATTCATTTTGAAACCCTCCTGTCTTTCTTTTGCAGAAACACCCCTTTCATCTTCATCGCCATATTCACCACCATCTCTTGCTCATCTCTCTCTCTCCTGTATATGTATATAGGGAGAGAACCTGAATGAACAAATACTGAAGACACCTTTGATAACAGTTTGGGTAATTAACATAATGTAACAACACCATATTAACCAGATAAATAAATGCACTGTTTATTAGGTGATGCCACTTCACCAAAAAAATAAATGCACTGTTTATTAGGTGATGCCACTTCACCAAAAGGATGAAATCTAGCAGAGAACTAACCCTAGTTATTAGGTCATGACACCGGTTTTGGCAAAATTTGTTAGATAGGAGAACTTTATAAGATATCTCGGCTAAATCCAATCGAACTCTTCTTCTGTCTGCTGCTTTGGGCTGGTCAGTCGCCAACTGATCACAGAAGTAGTCCTCAAATCTCATGACGACTCTTCTACTCTACTCTTACGAGTAGGGGACTGATCCGCTTTTGGGGAAATTTTCTTGCCATCTTCATCTGGGTCTGAAGCGGAGATGTCATTGTTTGATTCCTTTTTAGTAATCGACGACTTCATAGCTTTGGATTTGGTTGTTTTAGATGTAATCTTAATAGACTTCTTCGACAGAGCACGACCTCTGCTCAAGTGTTTCTGACAGAACTTCAGGCCTTCTACAATCTCGTTCGGACATCGCCAGCTTCTTCCATCTGTCCTTCTGCACCTCAATGGTTCAGAATCCATGTTAGCACTTTTAAATGCATTTCTTCTTTTTGTATCTGAAACAAAGAAAAAAACGAAAAGAAACTCAAATTATCAAACAAAGAATGATGAGAAGCGCGTTTTCTAATCAAAGCTGGTATTTTAAATCGACCGCTAAATAAAAAGATAACGGTGTCGAGAGTACATCATGTCTTGGGACTGAAATAAGGCACTTTACCAGGATCCTTGGGTATTGACGGAGAACCATTTGCAACTTCACTTGTTCCATCTTGTACGCTCATCTCACTGAAGCTTCTCTTCTTCAATTTCCTCTTTTTCTTCTTCATTGAAGAAACCAATTTCTCCTTTTCTTTCTCCATATCCTCTCCATTTTGTGGTACGGTTTCGCTGTTTGGAGGAAATAATGGAGGTTCACGTCCACTTAATCGGCAGAAAACTCGCTCAACAGTTTCATTAATTTCCTTCCCTAAGCCATCATTGTCCAAAATCAACTCCCAAATCGATTTAGAAGCCTTCTCAAGGACAGAAGTTCTGCATGTCACTAGAAATATTAAGAAAACTTATCCACTTAAAGGAGAAAGATAAACAAAGCCAGACGAAAGATACTTGGCAAAACAAAATTGTGTATTACTATAAACATCTGCACAAATTAACTTAAGTCGATGAAATAGTCTATCTTTCGACGACCACTATCAAATATATATGTACTTAGTAGCTCTTCTAAGCTTAAACTTGGTTTCGTAAATAAGTGCAACTAGTGATTTTATTGGCATCCGCTTTGAATCTCCTACCATTCTTTCGACCCATCAGAAAATAAAAAAGACAATTAAAGAAGAAAGCAAACTCTTGATGAATACATAGTATTAGTGTTTGCTGCTAAAGTTAAACTAATTTCTTAAACTTGTTGGTTTCATCTAGTATCCTCTGATAAACTTGAGGCTCACAATCAAGAAAGAAGAAGAAAACAAGCTACTTACTCAAGCTCTTGCCGAAGCCCATCGAGCATTTCCCTCTTGGTCAGTTTTTCTGCACCAGGGGTATTAAGAACCTCACTCTCCTTCACCATTTTGAGTGTATTATTCTTTAGCTCCTCCTGTAACACCACAACGATGAAATCAGTTAGGCCATGTTTGGAACACGGAAATATATTGCGATTACCAGAAATTGCATCCCAATATGGTGTTTTGTACACGGGAATGCATCAGGATCCAAATTCCGAGGAGGAGTGCTATTCCTTCCCAAGGGAGAATTCCCAAATCCAAAGGAATATGAATCATATTCCTAACCAAACCAAATATAATACGGTTAGGTGTTGCAATTACCGCGATGCACATTACAGGATTGTTATTCCTGGTGATCACATTCCTTTTACACATGCCAAAGTTGTGCCTAAACCCTAAATTATTCCTGTAAAAGCTTTGATTTTTGCAGTGTGGGTTCATCAAGAGATAAGAAAGGGTAAGAATTTCTGATAGAAACCCACAGTTTTTCTTCCAAAATTAGGAATAAAAAAACATAAATTTCCCATTAAACAAGAATCAAAGTTAACTAATTGTATTTTGTAGAAGGTCTTAAAATTTCTGAAATATTGGGGAAAACCCTACGAACATTAGTGAAAGTGTTGAGAGAAATACTTACATTATCTTTCAATTTTTTGATAATCTTCAATCTTATAGCATCAATTGTACCATCATTCATCAATGATTCCACTACTTCCTGAGGTGTAATTACCGGAGGTTCCATAATTTCAAGCAACGAGAAACCCTAGCTAGCCAGGTTCAAATTGATGTCCAATACAAGTTTTAGTTAGGGCAAATTAAAGTTTGTTGAGAAATTGAGGATTTTTTGAGAGAGAGAGTTAAACTAGTACTAGTTTTATGAAGGAGGAGGAGGAGGAACTAGTTTTGTTTGTTTATACTACTTATATTACTTTGGTGAGAGAAACTATCGGCGTCCTGCCTGACCGAATAAGGAAAGGAAACTAACTAAAATTGAAGAGTCCCATTCTAATCCCGACCACCACCACCACCCTTGATACAGTCAGGGGCAACTGTTGTAGGATTTTACCGACCAACCTTCTTGACTACTGCTAATATTCTTTCGTTTTAGAAAGCGCTTCAAGTCTCGTTTTAGCGAGCGCTTCAAGTCTCGGGGCTGCTAATATTCTTTAGTCTCGTTTTAGTGAGCGCTTCAAGTCTCGGGGCTGCTAATATTCTTTCGTATTAGCAAGCGCTTCAAGTCTCGTTTTAGCGGCGAGCGCTTCAAGTCTCGTGGCTACATTACACTACCCATAACGTATATAGGTGTGTGCAGACCAGTCCTCAAGATAGCTAGCTATGACAATATGTTTACTTGGCCCTTTGAACTTCCCTAGTTTTATGCCACTTATAAATGGCATTACACTTTAATTTGTAGTATCCAATGTGTGATTGTTCAACAACATTATTAAGATTAGCATTAACATTTATTCTAGTGTTAACAATTTTTTAATCGGAAAATTACATTAATAAAGTTGCAAGAAAGGAAAATTGAACTTGGTTTGCAATAACTTCGGATTTGGGCATTGCCACTAGGAACTGTATTTTAGAGGGTTCCTAATGGGGATATGAAGAAGCTGACATACAAAAAACACTTAAAAAAGAATTCAAGAGAATGTGCTTGAATAATTTAACGTCCGCACTAGAACTTGAACATGCTACTTTCTTCATTTTTATGAACTGCATTCTACATAAAGTCATCGCCGTCGCCACCTTTATCCATGGAAGCAGATAAGTAGCTCAAGATGAATCCATCAAGATCGCCTTCAAGAACAGCATCCGGGTCTGAAACTTCATAATTTGTTCTTAGATCTTTCACCATTCGATAAGGCTGCAGGAAATCAGAAACAAACATGAACGAAACTCGATCTAAAATGATTAAAAACGGAGGGATTGTCTAACATGAACGAAACTCGATCTAAAATGATTAAAAACGGAGGGATTGTCTAACATGAACGAAACTCGATCTTTCACCATTCGATAAGCCGATCAAGTCGAAAATAAGTAGGAATAAGAGCAGATCAAAAGCTTACATGAAGAACGTAACTTCGTATTTGGGCGCCCCAACTAATATCAGTGAGAGATTGTGTATGTTGGGCATTCATCTGAGCTTGGCGAGTCATCTCAAGCTGGTCTAATCGAGATTGAAGAACGGCCATAGCCATTGCCTTGTTTTGATGTTGTGATCTGTTCATAATAATCTCAAGTTAAGCAACTTTTACCCTTAAATTTTGGCTAGTAATTCGAAATATGGATATACCTTTCATTTTGGCATGTTGCAGTTACTCCTGTGGGAACATGAACTATTCTGACAGCACTATCGGTCGTGTTAGCATGTTGACCTCCAGATCCCCCAGAACGAAATCGTTCAATACGAAGATCTGATTCGTTAATTTGAAACTGGGAAGATATATCACCCAAGATAGGAATTACAGCAACAGCAGCAAAAGAAGTATGTCTTCGTTTTCCACTATCAAAGGGTGAAATACGAACCAACCTATGAGTACCTACTTCTGCTTTGGCATACCCAAATGCATATTCTCCATCTACCTTGATTGTTGCACGCTGAAAACCAGATTAGAATACTAACCAATTCAGATTGGATTCCGCCCAATAACAATAATCATTTAAACTAAGAGATAGAACCGAACTCATTTAGACCGAGTTTTGTTCGAGAAGATGTATTTGTCAGTTGATATTCTCATAGAAGTAAGCTAAGAGTTTACTATTTTCGTTATAAAGGGAAGAAGATAGAAGTGAACCTTGATTCCAGCAACCTCGCCAGCCATCTCGTCCACTACAGTAACTCCATATCCACGTTGTTGAGCCCAATTTTTGTACATGTTCATGACCATAGCAGCCCAGTCCATGCTCTCCGTTCCTCCAGCTCCTGCTTGGACCTACAAACAATCCACAAGATGATGTTTTTTGTACATGTTCATGACTATATATATATAGTCTCAACTCTAGACCAGAAGTGTGAATTTGTAACCGCGGCGTCTGGTTATATAATAATATGATATGTTTACACGCATCCCCCGCCATATAACAAATTTTGAACTGAGAATCAAAGTTCACAAACAATTAACTTATGCCACAATATCGTATCAGATGGCGAACTTGCCTCAATAAAGCATGAGCAGCTATCTTGTTCCCCGGCTAATAAAGCTTTGAGCTCTTTTTCTTTTGCACTTCTTCTCATTTTAAGCAAAGCTTTCATCGATTCCTGCAAATAATAAATGAAAATAGTTCTGTACTTAGTATCACACATTAATAGTAAGAAACTACAGTAAGCGGCAGACGAAATACATGCCTAGAAGAAGCGAGTGCCCACCGATTCCAACTCTCCATCATTCTCCTCTCGTGCAAGTTTAAGCATATCAATGTGTTCAAGCAATTCCCTTTCAAACCCATTCACCTCTTTCATTTTACCCATCATAGAACCGTGCTGACGGCTAATCTTACCAGCATGAACCGGATCATCCCAAAGGTTAGGCTTATTCAATTCCATTGTTAACAACTGCAACCTGACCACCAATTTCTTCCACTGAAACCATAACAATACAGTCTTACCTCAAATTTAATGACTCAACTTGCAAAATTATACCACAAAACTATTAACTTGATTCCAGTAATAGTACTATTTCCAAGTTAACTACCCAATTCTAATATCACTCTTGCTAAGTTTGTGGTCATCCAACTCAAAACCAATAGGCAATGAGTGGAGAGGACATAGACATTATATTCTTGGTTGCTAGAATAGTCTTTCTTCCATGTGGGACTATTCTCACAATTCTAATTCATACTAGATTTCAAAATTTTGATTAAAGATGCAAACTTTAATCTTAAAACAAAACATGGGTAGTCTAATTAATACTCAATATAATGAAATTTTCATAGATTAATGAAACATCAAAGTTCTAATTTTTTGCTTATTATCAATAAACCCTACCTGTAAACGCTTCTTGATGAGCTGAATCGATTGAGCAACAGCAGCGGCATGACTCTTCCAATCACCTTCACTCTCATCGAGTATGGGCCATCGACTAGCAATAATGTCATCAACTGTGAGACCATCAGAAGTTTGTGGTTCAATAACAGCTTCAGAACTAAACCAACGAATACTATTAAAACCTAATGGGTGATTCCTCTTATTTTGAGGATTAGAAACAAACCCACAATTATTTTCTGAATTTTGGAAGTTCTGATTAACTATAGAACTCGAATTTGGGTATATGAAATTGGGGTTTTTGATTTGGGAATTAGGGGTGGAAGAGAAGAAGATAGAAACAAGAAGGGTTTTTGTTCTAGGGTTTTGAATGGATCTTAATGATCTGTTTAGTAGATGAGAAAACATTTTCTTCATAGAAAGAAAAAAAAAAAGTTCCGATCTTTATAACTTCATCAAGGGTTTATGGCGCGTTCACGGAGTTTTCAGTCATTTATCTTTCCGGACGTGTAACAATAATAAATTGTAGTGTAGTATAGTACTATTGGTAAAATCCGTATATTACTAGGTTAAAAATTGCTCTTTGATTTAGGCAGCAATGGTGATCGATTCCTAGGTAAAAATTCTCTTCTTATTTGCTTCATCTCTCCCTCTCCTTTTATTTGCTTCAGACTCGACACTTCCCGAGCTTGAGCATACATTTCTAGTCCAAACTCGGGACATTTTCGTGAACGAGGCGAGACTTTCACAGTTTTTTTTGAGGGGTCAAACCATAAGTGAGATACCACTCTAGAAGAACTAAAATTCTAACCTTGTGCCAGAATCTACAGGCCAAGGGACAATATCAGATAAACAATTTCTATGGGGCGTAGGCCTCCCAAAAAGTAAAGGAGGCTTGCAAAAGTTTCCTCGAACAGCCTCATTTGTACCTATGTTCAGGCTTCTTCTAAATATGCATTTTTCGATAGATGATATTTTTTTTTACTTTTTGCTTGTCAAATCTTAAGCTTATACATTTTAGCCTTCAAACTTGACGTGAACATTTATTACATTAGGATCGTACGTTTTTTTTCATCTTGCCTAAAGTAATTGCTTCATTTCGATCACTTTACTTCAAATATTGATGAGTATTGCATTATTTGCCTTCACATCAAATTACAAAATCAACACTTTGTAGCTTGAATATCCTATTCATATCACCCATCATTTTGACATTTTGATAATCACATTCTATAAGCAAACTTCATTAATTATCCCAACTGCTTACGCTAATTTAGTCATAATCAAATTGACTTCCTTTAGTTGACTTATCTTGACTGTTAGATCAAGTTAAGTAAACAATTAAGTGGTTGCAAGTTAACTATATTTTCCTTCATCAAAAAAAAAAAGTTAACTATATTTAAGTTCTAATAATTAATAGAGATTTCGAAACTTCAAATCATAACAAAAGATTTACATATTTCATTGCTTAAAATCTTTAACAACTTACAAACACTTGAGAAGCAAAAAATTAGAAAGAACGGAAGCGTTTGATTACTTCTCTAATCTTGTATTATAGTTACACTTATGATATCTTAATGGGAAAGTTAGTACTTCTTTCACCTGATATTAGGGGCAGCTATGGGTACCCGTTTACCTTGATATCGATATTGTAACTCTCTAGTCTCTTTGGTGTAAATATAGGGTTCAAAGGAAACAGCTTAGGTAAAAACTTGGACTATGGGGTTTCTTTCTTCCTCCCCTCCTTGTAAGTTTGAGGGTTCATCAGGGGCCTCCTGATGAAGCTGCTGTAACATGTTTTGAATCGCTTCAACAGCACGAACCATTACATAAATCGGAATAAGAATTCCAATGGCTCTTAGAACCAATACCTGCATGAAGCAAAATATTAAAACAAACCCGTATTACTAAACATTGTATAGAGATCGGAAGCTTTGGTTTATTCGTTTACTTACTGTAAGAAGTGTGAACGCGTAATGTTCTGTAGTATTAGTTAGCACATAAAGGAGATGTCTTACGAGCAAAAAGATTGTAAACTGCCAGCGTGACAAAGATAATACCAAGTCAATGAAATCCATAGAAAAGTAAAACTATGACAATGTAAAGCATAGTGCAATATGAGATTTCAAA
Source organism: Eschscholzia californica (assembly GCF_041429995.1). NCBI lineage: Eukaryota > Viridiplantae > Streptophyta > Magnoliopsida > Ranunculales > Papaveraceae > Eschscholzia > Eschscholzia californica. Next base: position 338,860 of record NW_028238309.1, read on the forward strand.
CTTCATTGTCTACCACTATCGCCTATCTCGGCATGAATTAAAAGCTTGAGCTATCGCTATTTACGGCTAAGAACGTAAACTTTGGAGGAAAAAAAGGAACAAGTTGAGTGCTTGAATCGGGACCATAACGAAAATGGCCTTTGACAAAACATTAGCCATTAGTCCACTACTATGTTAAATCACTTTACAGTTTGGTCTTAAAGATATATACCTAAAGATGGTGACCTAACCCTTCCAAATTCAAACCCCAAATACCCAACTTCCTACTATAATTTTAGGTTTGATCATATCTTATCCTGTTCCTAAGCTCATACAATTTAAGGGTATGATAAAGAATTGCTTACCGTAATAGTTACGAATCGAAAGCAACTTGAACTTGTATCAGCTGCAGATGAACAATCAGAGTAGTTTGAATCAAGTTCAACAAGTGCCCTTAATCCAGGATTGTTTAGTTCTTCTTGGGTTTGAATTGGAACCAACAAACTTCCTCTGTTTTTCAAATTTGTCAAATTGTTTGAATTAAAGAATGATATTGATGTTTAGGTAAGTAATGGTTATGGCATAGAAGCCCCACATGAAAAAAAAAACAGATATTATAGAACAACATGAATTATGTTTTGGCCCCAAATTTGTGACCAACTTCCGTTTTGACTCCTATAAGTGTTTGAGAGTTTGATTTGGCCCCCGGGACCACTTTTCGGTCAGTAATTACATCAACAAGCTCTGACCGAAGTTGGTCACATATTACTGATCGAAAAGTGGTCCTAGAGGTCAAATCCACTTCCCGGACACATATGGAGACCGTATAGAAAATGTGAATTGGTGGGTAGAAGAAGAATTTGTGACCACTTCACTGTTTTGACCCTTGTATGTGTTGAGGAGTTCACTTTGGCCTGCAAGACCACTTTTCGGTTAGTAATTACTTCGCAAGCTCTGAACCAAGTTGATCACAAATTACTAAACGAAAAGTGATCCTGGAGACCAAAACAAACTCCCGAGTATTTGCGGGACTAAAACTGTGAGTTGGTCACAAACTTGGGGCCAAAATGGAATCAACCTTGTACAAAATGTGAGCTGGTGGGCACAAGAAGAAGAAGAAGAATTTTATAAGAAAGATAAGAGATTCTAGCATGCTGAAAGTATTACCTAATTGTTACTGATACATCATTTACTTTATCTTTTGTTGCTGGCGCACTATACCCAGGTTCAAATTCCTGTTTTAGAGAGAGAAAGTTAAAGAGAGAGAGAGATATTCAAATTTCAAACCCCATATCTAAAAACAACAAGTGTTTGTTAATTCTTGTGATAAAAAGCAATAAAAACAAATAAAAGATGAATTTTTAGCCAAAATCCAAAATATTTGAAAGAGTGAAAAATAGCAAATTAGGTAAAGAAACAGGAGAAAATAATCAAACTTTGATCTAATTGTTTTGGAATTAAACCTGAAGACAAATTTCACAAGTGGTATTGCCCTTCTCGTTACACCATCTCTGTATGCATTCTCTATGAGCAAACTGAAAATGAACAATCAAGAAGATAATCAATTCAAATTCAAAAGTGGGTTTTGAAGTAAACCCAGATTAAATTTGTTATGATTGAACACCCAAAACAGGATTTTGAAGCAAACCCCAGGTTAAATTTGTTATGACTACATCCCCAAAACAAGCTTTTGAAGTAAACACAGATCAAAATTGTTGTGATTAAATCCCCAAAACAGGATTTTGAGCTAAACCCAGATTAAATTTGTTATGATTAAATCCCCAAAAACACAACCCCAGATTAAAATTGTGATCTTTATACCTTTACAGTTCCAGAACAAGCACAAGGAGCTTCCAATTTGTTAGATTTCCCAATTTCTTCTTCTTCTTCATGGCAGATTCTACACTGTGGGATTGAAAATGATGATACAAAACTATCTATTATCAATACAACTTCTCTGTCTTCCATTTCCCCTTTCTTTCTCTCTTCTCTAAATTTTATTTCTGATTCTCACAATCCTTACTTTCTCTCTGATTCTAATTTTATATCCTTCTCTCTCTCTCTCTCTGGTTCTCCCTCCGCTTTTAAAAACAACAAGCAAAATATTTGTTACCAAAATCACCCTTTACCAATCTGATATTGACAAAAATATTTCCACAGCTAGTCGGTCTTGACTTGGTCAACTTTTGACTCGTAGACTATTTCTTCAAGAAAACGGCTAAACCGTCTCAAAAAATGAGTCGATCACAGGTCAAAAGCTGACGAAAGTCACGTGACCGTCCTCTGGATGGCCCATGCACCATGGTGAGAGAAAAAGTTTCGTTTAGCAAAATTTCATTGTGTTGTGTCGGCTCTTGACCTATGGTCGGCTTATGTTTCGAGTTGCTTGGCATTGTTGTTTTTTGCAATAACATTTTTTTTTTCTGGTTTTTTCATTTATTATCTTTGGAGCTTTTGAGATTTCTTTTGTCCTATCCTTATTCTTTTCCTTTTTGTTGAAAGTCTTATCATTATTCCTTGAGTGATTTAAAAGTATTTGGTAAGATTTCTTCGAATACAAGCGGTTAAACGTCTTCTCCGACTTAATTTTTGTTTTTAGATTATGACATGGACTTTATAGTAATGGTGGGACATGTAAAGTCTTATGGAAAGATTTGTATTTTGGAATTTTCACTTATCCATTTGGATTAATATGAAAGAGAGAGAGAGATATTAATGGTGACAATATGTATGTAATGTGACTTATCTTATCCTTGATCTTATCATCTTTTATGCTCACTAGGAATCATTATTATTATTATAGTAATAAATTACTTTATTCCATTTTGGTGTGAATCCCACTCTAATTAGTAACCACTTAAAATGGCATAAAGACTATTTATCAACTTTAATAATTCACTCACTCAAGCAAATCAACAAATCCAAATTTATTCTTTCTTGAAAATGGTACTAGTATTTTCTTTTTTTTTTGTGTTCTAGTTGCGGAAAGAGGTTTTGAACCTATATGCATTCTACTTGCGCAACATCTGTTCTGCAAAATTATATTTTAATAAATAAATAACAATTAAATACAAAGACACCTTGATAATCTTCGTTTTGCACTGACAATTTTAATTTTCATATTTTAAGATCATCAACCTCTCGATGTTACACAAATAAACTTCGAGAAGTCAATGGATAGAAGGGAGATGATGAGATCAACACTCTACAACAAATGATCCAAAGAAATAAAATAATCTTCTATTTTGGAGTTGGAATAATTGAGCCTTGGAAGAGAGACAAGTCCACACGACTCAACTATAACATAGGACGTGACATTCATGATTTAAGTTGAAATTCCAATAGTATTATAACTTTTGTGATTGTGTCCATCATCACCTTTTGGAATCTAATTTTGTAGTTTGACTCTCATTATTCTTGAAATATATCTAGATTTCAGCAAGTTCTAAAATACTATATAAATTCACAATTGGTGATAGAAATGTATATCTCAAATCATACTATTTTGAACTCCTATATATTCTGAAGTCTATTAACGCCAACTCCTTTGTACTTTAATGGCATATTTCGTGTTTGGACAAACAAAACATAATAAGCTCATATTTTTCTCTCGAGTTTAAACCTATTAAATGAGACTCTTTTGAGTCAAACTCAATTTCAATCACCCATTTAAACGGAAAAGAAAAAAAAACTTTAGAAATTTGACTCAAGTCAATCTCAACTAATGTTCAAATCAAATGTCAAGCATAGCGATGGTATGATATTACCGAGCCATACTCTTAACCACTTCTCACCAAATTGCAACCCTGAGATGGTGTTTGGTAGAGGCAAACGTGTTTCCGAAAACCTCTCAACGTGTACTCAGGTATGAAAGTTGTAGCTTAGGTAACAAACAAATGGTTCCCAAGGGTTTGCCTAAGTTGAGAACAATTTAAATGAAAACCACAAACTATTTTCAATTCAACAAAACAATTGCACTTGCCATTAAGCATGTCAACCAAAATCTTGACAAATCAAACAAGATAACAATAAGAACTAACTAAAGCAACTAAGAGTGGATCAAATCTTTCTGTTTATCAGAAATTTCAAATAAACATATAACATATCGATCATCACTTGCCTATACTTTGATCTCCTTCAAAATTATCAAAGAAGATAGCTCCAATCATTCACACAAGAAACTTTCTCATTCGATATATATATATATATATATATATAAGAGGCTAGGTTTTGCCATTAACACTCTAATCTCGACGTTAAACTAAAAAATACGAGCCTATTGACTACACTAATCGTAGATTCATAATTCTAATCACCCACATAAACAAGAAGCACAAATCAACTGAAACAAGTGACTGAATTAGTAGTAGTAGTTCAAAATCTAAACCATTAACAATCTCAAAAATTAGTTGAAGATGAAGACTTAATCACCATTACTAGTTGATATTCAATAGCAAAACATATAATATCTTGGGTGCCTAAAAACAACAGAAGTAAGAAATAAAAAACCCTAATTGATTCTTATCTGATTTACTGTTCTTCCTCAGTTACAGATCCACCTTCCTTCTTGTTGTGCTTCTTTGCATACCTCTGGTTCCTCAAGAACTTTGGGTCCATCTATCAACACAAATCAGAAAACCCATAATAAGAAAACTTATAATATGATCAAACCCAGGTTGCAACGTTAACCATGGCAACAAAACCCTAAATTAGTGATGAAGAAACAAAGTTATTACCCCTTTGGTGGAAGTGTGTCTGTGCCTCTTTGGTTTCTTGATCCCATTTCTATGGGCTTTGTGTGACTGGTTATGAGCTGTGTGATTCTTCGACTTGGCCATTTTCTCTGAAAAAGATTTCAAATCAAAATGAAGAAAACGATATCATCAGGAATCGAAAATTTGGGTTCTACCCAGTAATTATCTGAGTGTTTTTTTTACTAGATCAATGAAGTAGAAAAGATTACCTGACGAGAGGAAGTTTCTGCCGGCTTAGCGCAGAGAGTTAGGGTTTTCACAGTGGGAAAGAAGAGGTGAGTAGAAGAAGAAGACTATATTAGTTGGGTTCTCAAACCCTAGCTCACTTTATGGAAATACCAAAACTACCCTTCTTGTTTGTTTGTCTTATTTGCCAGTGACCATATGACACGATACACAGACACAGTATGGCCTATGGCGATCCTTGTCCCATCCCCACTTCGTTTTCCTATAACAAATACACAAGTTTTAGCATAGAATTTAGGGGAGCGACTAAAAGTGTATCCCGTAAATGTTGTAGGCGTCTCCTAAATAAATTTGTTCCTCGTTAACACCTAACATCTTTATGCGCCTTCCTTCGGAATTACCAGTCCAAGGCCAAAAACATTGCTTCAGACTGACCCAGTCTCGAAGTGAGTCGGACTGTTTAGTCTGAATGGGATCGGACTAGACCAGTCTGAAACCTTGCTTTAGGTTTTGGACTGGGAAGTCTGAATCAAAACCCTCTAAGAGAAGAAAATAAAGACCTTTTGTAAAGATGAACATTAGATATGGATGCAATTCTATCGGATTGAATCTTGGTTGATTCTTAAGACTTTTTATCCGATTGGATCTGGTTTGCGGTAGGAATCATGAAGATGTAGGAAATAAAAGGTCCCATGAAATATTGCGGAGAAAAAACCATTTGAGATGGGAATGAAATGCTCATAACAATAGATTTTGATTTTGGTGAGGGACTAGCAAAAAAACTCAGAGAAGACGATGGCGATGAGGTTGGATCTCTCTTATTCTCCCTTCAGTTTTCATCTACATTTCTAAGGTTAGGATTTTCATAGAGAAAGGGAGAACAACAAACAAAGAAGAAAAGGGGGGAGGGTTCGGGGGCGCCTCTTGGACCTGTATGAGAGGCGGTTGTAGAGGGATGCCCCTACAACAGTTTTGGGATACACCTATAGACGCTCCCGTTAAAAATCTAAAAACATAAAAGATACCAATCATAAAATAAAACTTATTAAATAACAAATACAATTGATGGAATGTTATATAAAAAAAGACCTAATTCGGACTTTTGTCGAGTTGGGTCTAGTCCGTCTGGCTCGGAATGGAGGCGCAACTTGGGAGTACTGGTACCAGGCAGGTCCGAGTTAGCCTGGCTAGGAGTGTACACGAGCCGAGCTCCTAACGACCTGCTCGAGCTCGGCTCGACTATTGCTCGTGCTCGACTCGAATATTAACGAGCACGAGCTTAACACGAGCCCAAAATCATGCTCGTTTATGTAAACGAGCCGAGCTTGATCCTTCTTAAGTGTATCACGAGCTACTCGTAAACAACTCGTTTAACATACTCTTATAATATTGTAGTACATAATTACGTATTAGTATTGAAACTTGTACATGAAATATCAACCATTAAAAAATTACCGGAATATGAATCATTATTATTGTATGTGATAAATGATCATTGAAGTATTTTGATAATTTAGGAAGTTTTAATTTGAAGTATTTCGATAAACGAGCTTAAAAGAATGCGAGCTCGAGCTCGAGTTCGAGCTCGACAGTCAAATACACTAACCGATCTTGAACATCTTACTACTCGGCTCGGCTCGACTCGAGTACACCCCTAAGCCTGGCCCTTTTTCTCCGAACGGATGCGCCCAGGCTTGCCTTTCAAACATCACTAGTATGAGATTTAATATCATTTACTCTACATACACGCGTGAAAGAAGAGGAGAAAGAGAGAAATGGCGAGTATGATTGTTTGGAAGACCATTAGCCTTTTCACTTTGCGTTAGTTTTGGGCCTCAATTTGTGCGTAAGAGACTATTTAGTAATTCAATTTGACTTCAAACTTATATATGTATTTCTTTTCAGTTATAACCTTAAAGTCACATGGGAGATTTTATAGGCAATGCCCAAACTTGTTATAGGCAATCTTGTTAAAGGCAAGTCCTCATTTGGCTAGAGGCAATGTACGGATAGAAAGCAATGCCTTGGACATGTTTGACATAACGACGTCGTTAGGTCAACTGTTAAGTCAATAAACTTTGACTTAAGTCATCCTCCCATTTCATAAGAAAAAACGATCGAGACTGTTCCAAAGAAACCGAGAGGCAGAAAGAACCATGTCTCCTCTTCGTTAATCTCTCTCTCTTTCTGTCAATCGGCTACCAGGGGTTTTACTTCACATTCTTTTTCTTCAAATCTCTCTCTATCCAGAAGATTATAGATTATCCATTAAACCCTAGAATTTGGACAATCGAATTTCTGAAAAATCTTAGTTCCAAAAATTCATTTCTTTGGGTGGGATTGCTTGGAGTCTTAATTGAAGCGTTTAGGAAGAAGAAAATCCCCAAATCCAAAGTAAAATTCTAAAATCTCTTTTGTTTTTGCTTAATTGATCTTAAATTATGTGTGTATATGTTTGTATGAGTCTAAAGATGATTTACAAGTTGTGTTAATGGTTGAATTTTTTGTTGTTTTTAGTGACTTAACTGATCCAACATTTGAATTGGAGTTATAGTATAGTTCCTTCTTTATTTTGTTCAAATTTGAATTCTGTAGTTAAGTGTTTGATGAAATGACTCGAATAGAAAGAGAAACATAAAGTCCTTTGAAGAGAGAGAAAAATATAACTTGGGTGAAGATAACCTAAAACTTGATTATTGTAGGCATTGCCTTTAAAGAAATATAGTCATATTGATTGACCAAGTCATAAGTGGAAAATACATTACCTATAACAAGTTTGGGCATTGCCTATAAAATTTCCGAAGTCACATTTGTGCATAGGTATAATCTTTACCCGACATAACCCGATTAATAATGTTATCAATTTATACGATAATACCTATGCACATTATATGTATGATTGCTTGTATGTATTTATGTATGCATGTATAAAATTTATATAGATAATTTTTAAAGCATTTAAGTGTATAATATAGATATGTATACATATATTGTTGTCCAAGTGCGGAGTGCCCTTGACAAAACATTGTCAAGAGAACTTAATTAAGTTTTAGTTTTAATAGAAATTTCGGTACCATCGAAATAGAAAATATTTTGGTCATTTCGACCGAGGTATTTTGAAACTCTGGTGAAAACCCAATACTCGCCCGCCCGATACTCGAGAAATCCGAAAAGTTTGACGGACTTGGACGGATTTTGGACACTTGGATTTTTTAAATAACCCGTCCGATTAAACTCGAAAGCCTGAATGGACATATAGTTTCAAAGCTCGATCGCCCCGATCCGATGAATGACATGAACCCGACCGACCCGATCCGGACCGATTTTCACTCCTAGTGTTGGATAGAAAGTCGTCCCGCGACAATCTTCTACCACATAAGTGATAACGAATAGGGCTTATAGACTTGGGAAAAAGTAGGGAGGATTTTTTTATGAAACTAGTAGGGAGGATTTTAAAACCATGAAGACATTGTAATATACTAATATAGTATTCTTTTAAGGGTTATTTCCCTAATGACCCCCAACTTTGTGACCAGCTTCCCGCCTGGCCCCCTATTTTACGAGAAATACCCATATGGCCCACTTCCGTCATAACACCGTCACTCTCTCTCCTCCATCATGTGTTTCTCTCTCTGCGAACTCACGCCACATCATCTATTACGCCACCTCATCACCTTCTCCGGCAGAAGTCGCCGGCCGGCCAAATTTCCGGCCGGCGACCTTCAAACTAAATCGGCCGGCCGGCGACCTCTGTCGGAGAAGGTGATGAGGTGGCGTAACAGATGATGTGGCGTGAGTTGGCAGAGAGAGAAAACATGATGGAAGAGAGAGAGTGACGGTGTTATAACGGAAGGGAGCCATATGGATATTTCTCGTAAAGTAGGGGGCCAGGCGGGAAGCTGGTCACAAAGTTGGGGGCCATTAGGGAAATAACCCTTCTTTTAATACTTGGTTTTAGAATGACAGTTTTCGAAAAACCCAAGCGCTTGGATTTTAAATCAACGGCTAAGAAGGCATTAGATGACAAATATTGTCCACTCTGGCAACTTTCTATTGGAGATCATTAGTTTCACTTCACCGATCCCAAATCGGTGAACCCCGTATTTAGCTCGTACCTATAAATAACCTAGTAAAATCAGTGCCAACAGATTTCATTTCATTTTCCCTCTCTCTATCTCTCTCTCTATATATATAGAATCTCTGAATCTTAGATCGATCGAAGTTTTTCGTTCTCTCTCAAAACCCTAGGTAGAAAATCACTGAATTTGATTTTCGGGTATCTAATTTTCATATCTCGTGAAGAATTTTCGCAAAATTTCGAGGTTTGTCTTCTGAAACCATGTTTCTTGTCGATTGGTTCTATGGGGTTCTCGCTTCTCTTGGTCTATGGCAGAAAGAAGCCAAGATATTGTTTTTAGGGCTTGATAATGCTGGAAAAACTACTTTGCTTCATATGTTGAAAGATGAGGTAATTCATTCCCCTTTACCCCATTCGACCTACTATTATAATTTTCTCAGTGTTCTTTCTTTGTTTTCGAGAAATTAGAAAAATCTTTTGTAAATTTAGGGTTTTGTTGTTGATTGTGTTCTTACTTGATGATTTTGCAGAGATTAGTTCAGCATCAACCGACCCAGTACCCAACATCAGAGGAATTGAGTATTGGGAAAATCAAGTTCAAAGCTTTTGATTTGGGTGGACATCAGATTGCTCGTCGTGTCTGGAAAGATTATTACGCCAAGGTAAAATTAGGGTTTCCAATTCATATGTTCTAATGCAAGATTGTAGTTTATCATATTGTTTCTCCACTTACTATCATACTAGTATTTGTAAAATAAATTAAAGAAAAAAATTGGGTTCCCATAATTTCCCTGTATGAACTTCTTCATGAATCAGTAGAATCATAGTGGAAGTGAGATTGAACACATTCAGACCCCTCTTTGAATTGATTCGTAGGCGATAGGCGTATTTATAATCCTTTAAAGTTAGCTTGTCAATGAGGGCATATCTTGGGAGTCTTTTTCCTCTTAAGAAAAAACAAGTCCTCGAAGTGAAATCCTTTAGGCATAGTAAACTTACGCGTTATTGTCAATTATGCATCTATCTATAGAAGGCTGTTTATTGACATACTTGCTCGAGTATTTAAAACAGAAGCAATACTTCAATGTTATCTCGTTGATATTAATTTTAAAAGACATATGTTCTCGGTGGAGTAATTGCCTATGGAACTAGATAAACTATGCGGGCAGAAATATTATGTGGCTTGCTGCCCGGAGTCTGCCTGGTTCTTCTTATACACTAATTTGAACTTGAATTTCTACTTCTATGTGCTTGCCCATTAGTATCTTATGAAACTTGTCGTTCTTTTGCGAGTATTCAAAGTGGTAAATGAAAGTTTGGAACGGCAGGAATTCTGTTTTGCTCTATCATTCTTGAGAATTTAGATCATATCATAGGGGAGATATGACTTAATGTTCCTTATCTTGATATACCCAGTTTCTTATAACCCTTCAATTTGTCGGTCTCGAATTTGTAATTCTACCAATAACTCTTCATTCTTAGGGTGATACTTGCTAGAACCTGTTGGTTTATACATGTATCAAGCAAAGAAGTGGTCGGCCATTTACTCCCACTGTCTGATTTACAGTTGGGTCATGGGTGGTTTTACTTCGAATACTACATTTTTTGCTTATACATTTGATTGTTGTAACAATATGACCCGATGCTAAAGACCCTTTTGAAGAACTCGCTAGTGTGCAGGTTTTTTGTATTTCTAGCATTCTGGATTCAAGTGCTGACTCCAAACAACTTACTGTTAATTTTTTTGTGGTTAATCATAAATTTGTAGCAGCATTTGATTTGTTATTTTTTGTGGTGCAGGTCGATGCAGTGGTGTATCTTGTGGATGCGTATGATAAGGAGAGATTTGCAGAATCAAAGAAAGAGTTAGATGCCCTCCTCTCGGATGAGTCTCTGGCTACTGTCCCTTTCCTTGTGCTGGGGAACAAGATTGACATACCTTATGCAGCTTCAGAAGACGAGCTACGATACCATTTGGGGCTAACCAACTTCACCACAGGCAAGGGCACTGTGAACCTCGCCGACTCCAATGTTCGTCCCCTAGAGGTTTTCATGTGTAGTATTGTCAGAAAGATGGGCTATGGTGAAGGATTCCAATGGCTTTCTCAGTACATCAAATAGTGTAAAAGGGAAACGACGCCTAAATCGGTAATTTTATGCTTGCGCCTTATTCCAGTTCTCACTGGACTTCAGATGAATCGTGGTCTGTTATATGTTTGGGTACTGTATTGAATGAGGATATATTAATGAAGGCAATGTAAAATATTTGACTCTCGTTCTTAACCTTTCTTCTTCTCATCTAATACCTTTTATTTCTCTCGTTCTCTCCGTGTTGTCTATCTTAGTGATAGAGCTCGGGACCTTGGATTTGGTTTACCGTATTTTATAAATATTCGTAGTAATGGGAGTTATTTAAAAAGTATTCGGTGTGGAATATATTTTTGCACTGTAGAGATCAGAACTCGAGTCTTACTATATGGAGATTGCACAAGGGAAGATAGGAGAGAGCGGCTCCAAACCTCTTGATAGAAGAGAGGACGCTTCAGACGACTCGCGACACCGGATATCTCGGCTCTTGCATCAATGAAGAACGTAGCAAAATGTGATACTTGGTGTGAATTGCAGAATCCAGTGAACCATCGAGTTTCTTAATGCAACACAAGGTGCACCCAAGGTCGTCAGGCTGAGGGCATTCTCGCTGGGCGTCACACACCGAGTCGCCCTCGCCTCTCGACCGATGCGGCTTTGGATGGCGGAGTGGAGGCTGGCCCCCGTGCCTCCAGGCGCATATGATGCAAAATGCTGGCCCTACCCTACGAGGCTGCGCCACGCTCTGCGATGGTCGATCTTGAAAAATTGGCGTATTCTCCCACCAACAGGAACCGAGGACACTCAAACAAAACACAGATCCCAATGACACGATGAAGAGTAAGATTTCCATGAGAGATCTGAAGGAAAATTGAGGATCTAGAAGTAGATAGGTCTTAATCAGTTAGTTTGATGGCACCAATCAGAATTCCTTTATTGATAGAGGAATCTTCCTTGATTGGTAAACGAGATCCAATTAACCAATAAAAGAAATGAAAAGACTTGGATACAGTTGTATGACTCGATCATCCAAACTAACCTAGAAAGTGAGGTTGGAATCATTTCATGGAATTGGTCAAAATCATTCATCTTTCTCTCAAACTCTCTAATTTGTCAACCCCTCAGACAAATTTGACTTCTCCTTCTTCTTCTTGAGAGAGAGAGAGAGAGTTCAAAGTTACTTGGAAACACACCAAACCTTGACCTAGTCCGAGTCCACCATCCTTTCATGTTCATCACTCCCTCCACATTTAAAAGCCTTCAAAATTTTCATCCAATTCTCATTCTTCCTCTCTCACCCAAAGCTTCTATTCATTCAATTACAATGGGAAATTACATCTCCAATCGGGTTTCCGACAAACCAGGAAAGATCATACTATCCGACGGCACAATTCATGAGTTCAACCAACCTATAACCGTCGCAGAACTCATGCTAGATCACCCTCAACATTTTGTAGTAGAACTTATATCAATGAAGAACAGAGAAAAACCAACTCCATTGCCAGCAGACAAGATACTAGAGTCAAGGAAGGTTTACTTACTGCTACAAATGAAACAAGGCAAACCCATTTCACTTTCGACCGACCAAACTCGAAAAATTCTATCAAAGATGAAGGCATCAAGACCATTTCAGAGATTCCCATCTTTCCTATATGCAACCAAGGTTCTTCCTTTGCTTGCTAGTATTTGTCAATTTTGCACTTGTTTGGGTCATGAAGTTGTCTTGCCCAAGAAAGATGGTTTTGTGAAAGAGTTAGACAAGGATGATAACCCGAAAATTCATGTCCAAATCTTCGAGGAAGGATCAACTTTTACGACTAGGCAAGTTTCATGCAAAGGGTGGAAGCCCACTTTGGTTACCATTGAAGAGAAGGCAGGAGGTAATACATCTTTTCGGAGATCGTTCAAGAAACAAGGTACGTAATTATTCATTATTATATATCAAATTATTCTACTCTAGAAGGTAGAGATTTTGATGTGATATGTGTATGTGTGCGCAGTTTTATAGGCGTTAATGTTTGCAAGAAGGTACATCATGTATGCACTATAGTTCGATAATATTGTTCATCAAATCAATGTAATCATTTCACTATATTATTTTGTTCAAAATGGGTTTCTGAGATATGACTTATTCGATTAAGAATGAGTAGCTAAATTTCCTTTCAAAACTTAAAGGTAATGTAATGAACACAATGATCTTTAAGTGCAGAAGCTCACGGTTAGAAAAACATCGTTAAGAGTTATTTTTATTGCTTTTAAATCCTGGTTCTTGAATTGAATTTCGCTCCAACTGCATAAGTAAGAAAAAGAATTGTTAGGCTCAATTGACGAACTAAAATAAACAATAATAAAATATAGATGGCTCTAGAAAAGTAATCTACCATGGTTTGAGCATGAACTAGCTTCATCTTTCGATACTCTTGTTGTGCTTTATACGACCGAAACAAGGCCTGAACCCGTACAACTGATCTCTCGAAACGCTCTTCCGCTTGTTTCCGGCTGTCTATGAAGAAGTCCTCATGAATGTCATTTTCAAGATTCTGGCCTAGTGCATTAGCTTCTGTTATTTTAGGTTGAAATCCACGAAAACCAATTCTTTTCTTACGCCATCTTAATATCGCCTTCTCAAGTACTCCAACAGACCAAATAACTTTATGATATTGCTTCCTAACTCGGTGGCCTCGAAAAGCAGCCTAAATTTGAAAAACAAAAACACCCATTTATCCATCAACTCATCTGAACAAGTAGAATCAAATCGGTAAACTATAAGTTCTTACCTGAATTTTGATTGCTTGCTTATGAAGATGACGAAGTATTTGATTTTTCGGTCTTGTGAAAGCTTTCATCTCAGCTATTATTGCTTCTATCTCAGTATCTTGTTGAGTTGCTTCTTTCTCTATCCTTAGGGAGTCCTCTCTGAATTTAGCTTGTATAAGTGAAGCTGTACCAGCAGTAGCCCGAAATGCTGCCAAGGAGTCCTTCAGACATAATTCTTCTTCGTCGAGGTTTTCATGGTTCAGGATATGATCATGTGTGTCAGCTCTTGTCAAGCCAGTTAAGGACATACGACTAAAATGTGCCGTGAGTCCCTTTTCCGCTAGATAAGCCGCTATTCCATCATGCCCAGTTTCGTGTGCTATATCAGCAGCGGTTCTCCCTCCGGGGGATTTCGACGTTGGATCTGTGACTAAACTTGGATCTGCCCCTTCTGATAAAAGAACTGCAACCATTTCTTTCCTACAATTTAAAGATTACTAAGAGAACAAGCAATAGATCTTTCGCAAAATCATCGTAAACAACAAACAGCAGAATAGAATGATAGATTACCTGCCATAGAATGAGGCCCAGTGAAGGGCAGTCCAGCCCGATGCATCTCGAAAATCCAACGAGAGGCCTAAACATGAATATATTTGAACAGCCCATGTATAACCCAAGACAGCACATAAATGGAGAACTCCGTGACCTTGACAATCACGATGACTCGTTTCACAACCTTCATGAGCTCTTTCCGAGAGCGATTCTTTCAACTTACTCTTCAAAATGAGTTCGAAAAGCTTCTTCTCAGCTTGCGAAATTGTGATACCATTTTTCTTGACTGATTCAATCATGTATACCCAATCTTTGTCAATCGAAGAACTTATGATAGACTTTTCTTCGACGAATTTGTTCGGTACAAGACTAAGGGGTTTGCTTGTAGAGAAGAGTAAGTGAGCAAGTCTTGATTGAATTAGAAACTCCTCCAGGTTTCGGTTCTCATCCTTTAATGGACCCAAAGGCTCGCGATATTCGAAAGTTAGAACTTGACTAATGGGTACACAAGAATCAAGACTGAAATAGAAATTCACTAGTCCAGGAGCATGAGGTAAAGCCTGGCAGCAAAATACACCAGCTTGAATCCTTTCGACAGGGGCAGGTGCGTTGCCAAAGATGCAATATAAATCTTCTAACTGTGCGATATGTGAATGCGGTTCATGAAAGTATCCGATTACGATGACCCTTGTCACTTCATTCGAGAAACCCCATTGAGGTGAAACTTCCACAATATTAAAGACTTGTTCTTGGATATTCTGCTGATAAGCCATTACCGGAAGTGAACTCGAGTCTTTACCTGTTGAATCGACTAAGGAGGCTGAGGAATCGAACATGGTATAGTCCTTCTGGCCAAAACTGTCCCCTGTCTGTAGCGTATCGGACATTATTGTTCTTTCAAACTCTTCCGTCTCCATTGTCAAATTCATTCTAGAGGGAGCAAACTCCTTCGGATTGTTAGACAGCAAATCGTCCCACTCAAGTGTGTTAAGTTCATGAAGTCTTCTCTCATGTTCTTCCAAATCCTTGTCATAGTCAACATCAATTGGCTCAGCAGAATGAGGGGTCCTAGAACCTAAAACACCCATTTAAGAGGTCAGTTGAAACATTTTGGATTGAAAGTGAACTCTAAATGGATGATTCTTTGGCCTTCATATACTATAACAATTTATATACCGAAAAATGTTAAACTCACTTTCATTAAATGTATGACTTGTTCCACCATGGGATTCTTCTGGTAAGACCATAGAAAGAGATGCGCCTACATAGGCTGAACCAGGACTGGAATGGACATGAGCTATACGAGAACCCTTCATCTTTATCGTATCCGAAAATATAAAGCAATTATAAGCATTAAGATTTATCTTGATATGAATAATTGATGAAGTAAAAGAAACCAACCTCTGTCGTGTCACGATAATGAACAAGAACTATATTTTCATGATTCCTGAAAAACAAGAAGTCAAGAGGGTTTTTGACATCGTATACGTTTCTAAACACCAATTATTCTAAAGACAACTTACTTATCGAGCAACCAATAACAACGTCTCACGAAATGGGGATTCTCTTGGCCATGAGCATAGTATACATGGATCATTTTCTCATGACCAACCTGATCACAAAAACATCCATTAGAGGTTAAACTAAAAATCTCGACGCCTTGAGACGAAAGTACCAAAACAAGATACCTAGGCCTTAATCTCAACCATATTTCATATATCTAGACAAGGCAATGCTCAAAGGAAATAGGGTATTGGACAAATAGTGTGTGTATACTACCTTTAGTTGTTCATGAGATTCTTTAACGGACTTCTCATTCTTTGTTCTTTCAAAGTTATGCCCATCTTTCCGAAAACTCCTTAGCTTTTTACGATCGAATAGCAAAATCGTTCCGCCTATGTTTTAATCAACAAAACAAGGTTTAGATTAAGTGAAATTACAAACCCAATTACAAACAAGATTGGTTTTCTTTTTGCTAAATGGACTAGTACCTTTTGGCAAGTTGACATGCTCTGTTTGGAGGGGGAAACAATAAGCATAGTTACAGAGTATTGCATAAACTTCATTGGGCCTCAACCACCTTGTCTTTGCTTCCTGCACTATCTTATTGATATCCAAATCTGCCCACAAAGCAAATGTACCACAATTTGGACAGGCTCAGAAACAACATTTTTAATCCGCCGTTTTTCGATAGGAACATGATAAATTGAAAAATCTAGGCCTCTTTAGATGTTTCCGTGTACGGGCCTCAATCATGTAAGACCCATTTATAAATGGGCCTTGTTAGGATACTATGACGTGTAAGTTGGCCGTATATGGGGCTGACACGGCCCGTTGGTAAAGGTAGAAAAAAAAAACACATTCGTCGAAGCAAATCAAGGAACAAAAACTAAATAATAGAAATTGAACAACTCTGAATTCTCAAATACTACCTTCCAATGTATGAAATCCATGGATTTCTGATCCAGCAAGTTCTACACTACTTTCCATGGCGATCGATATACTCTAGATATTCCGTCGAATACCAACAAGCTCCCTAATATTCAAATTTCAATAATACACATGATTCAAAGTACTAAAAAAGAAAAACAAGTGAACTCCATTTCACAAGGTAAAAAAGAGATCAAACGCTTACCTTGTTTGATGAAATAAACTTGGCTTTTTGATAGCTTTGTGTCTAGTTATGATGATTGAAATTCTTGTCTCTCTAGGAAAACAAGAAAAGTTATTTTTGGAATAGAAAATCTTCAATGGCTATTTATGTTATATATAGCAAGGTTGAATTTCTTTTCTAGTGGGTTATATGCTCACAAAATCACAATATAATCCCCAAGAGTAATACTAATTAATAAAACTTGTAAATATGTCATATGAGTTTGTCCCTAATAAAGGAAAAGATTTTCTCTTATTCTTTATTTTGTCATGAATGTTCTCTATTTATGACATAACTAAGTAAAGCTCATCTTCTCTTTCTAAATGTGATGATTGTAATGTTCCTTAGTCAAAAAGAAATAGAGATATGTTGATCTCATCCGTGATAAGAACACTAGTCTCTCAAAACGAGAGTTTTCTAGCACGTGACGTGGGCATATAAATTCTCTCCTTTTTTGACATAGGTATACTAGAAGAAATTGATACAATACCTTGGAAAAAATTATATTTAAAGGATAATCCACTCAGAATTTGATAGTATAGTGCCCACTAAGCATCACTTGGTAGATGTATAATTGTTCACATTTTCTCAAACTAAATTTGGCATATTAAATCTCACCCCATTTAATTGTTTTAAGATATATCTATCTATATATATATATGTGTGTGTGTGTATATGTATGTACATGATTTACTAGGTAAATGTGTAAATACAAAAAAGATTATGTAAAAAGAAAAAGTAAAATGGTAACCAATAAATTTTAGATTTAGGTTCAAAATACCCTAATCAATTAGTTATATTTTAAAAAAGTCAAGATTCAACTTCCATACTCATAAATGTAATTTAATTAATTATAGGGAATTCCCTCAATGTGTGAATTTAGTGTTATATTTGGACCTATCTCTAACCCATTTGTAACCCATATTATTTGTATTTAAAATAGGAAAACATTCAATTTTGTGATAGACGTTGGGATCTTAATGATTTTGTTTTGTTTTTTTTTTTAAATGAATGATTTTGTTTTGTTGAAATTGATCTTTATGATAGAAAATTGGCATTATATTCATATGCCTTATATAACAAATATAAATGCACCTGCCACGTGGACATATATCTCATTATATTTAAATACTACTTGTTATGCATTTTAGAATGTGTCTGTAAAACAAATTGAAGACAATGGAGCTTGCCGAATCTCAAATTCATGGTTTTGCAACCATCCAAGGTGAAACTTTCAAGAGTCTTAATCCATTTTTGAGTTGTTGTGGTATTGTTGTATTTTACTGTTTCACCAAGCCAAGGGGAAGCATTCTTTTCAAATTTATATATTAATCTTTTAAGAATATTTTGATTTTTGTAATCTTAAAAGAGATTTAATTGATTTATACTATACTAGTAGGAGCATATAAATTTTGTTTTTCTCAATTGAAAAATATTATTTCTCTGTTCGGTTTCAACTAGTTATTCTTTTTCACTCGGATAGGAAGATTATTTGTAATGGTTTATTGTCTTTTCAACTTTAAAGATTAGAATGTTGTTGTCGTTAAAGAGACAATTTTTGTAGCAACCAATAATTGTCCGTCCATATAGGTTGATTTCCTCTTAGGAAAATGATTGTATGCCCGAAAGATATCCTGGCTTAATCCCGATTTGGGCATCATTTTGAGAGATGATGTAAAATATTTGGTAACACTTTGTTCTCTCTTAATTAATCTTGCACAAACACTGATATTGGGATTGGGTAGTATCATGTGTGACTCTCGATGTGATCAGATTCAAATTTTATTTATTGTTCAAAAGAAAATAGGTAACGATAGCACAAGATCAAACAAAACAGTTTATCTATAGACTCGTATTTGTGGGTAACCGTTTCTATATGTTTTAACCTAGTTTAGGATTCGAAGATTCTGACTGACTTTTAAATAAGTCGTACGAAAGTACATCTAGTCAATAATTAATGTTTGCACGCTTTAACGACTAATGATACATGCACGAATTATTCGTTCTTTTCGTGTATATATATATAGTATTTAAACTAGGGTTATTTTTCAAAAATATGTATAGATCTGAACATGTCGAAGATAGAGGAAGAAGCGCCGAGTAGGTGGTTGACTCCAAAAGAAGTTTATGCTATACTAAGTAATGGCGAAGCTTGTTTTCCAGTGGAGACTAAATGTGTCAATCTCCCCAAAGGTATTCTTTAAACTATAAACAACTTCTTATCGTTTCTAATCAATTAATTAATAATCAAAGTTCATTGGAGTACTATATTTTTTCTTTTTGTAATAATATTTCGATTGATGTATTTGTTCTAATATATATATATATATATTTGTCTATGGTTTCTTGATTTGGGACATATATAGCTGGAACAGTTTTATTGTTCGACCGTTCTAAGGTAGCGAGATTTCGAAACGATGGCTATAACTTTAGGAAGAGAACGAATGGGAATATACAAGAATCTCACAACAAAATAATGGTGAGATCAGACCATATACATGTATATAAGTTAATTTATGGTCTTTATATTTGTTCTAATTAACATGTTTAAATTAATTTTGTATCAGATTAATGGAGCTCCTTTGCTAATTGTATATAATGCATATGGCGGTGAAGATAATCCCAACTTTATGAGAAAGACTTTTTGGATTAATAATAAGTATGTAATTCTCTTGTCTAATTTTAGTTTAACTAGAGTTCTATCTGATTGACTGTCTGTGTGTATGTCTGTTGGACTATTGTTCGTTACAGGGAACATAAACATCATGACATTGTCCTTTGTCATTATCGTGAGGTACATACAAAAGATATTTTCCCTCACTTCGTAATTATATATAATTTATATAGGGTGATAATTAATCTTAATATATACTTAGTAATGTTTCATTAATAATTATTACTTTTGTATGAAAAATAGTTGCAGGTAGCTGATGTTCGGTTGAAACGACTCAAAAAGAAAAAAGATGATAAGCCGTCCGACGACAAAAATGAAACAACTACTGGTGATATTGTAACTATTGGTGATTTCAGAATTCCAACAATTCATGCACCCCTATATCAAGCAATTGTCGATCGTCATGGTCCTATCTTCTCTACATTATTAGAGGTTAACTCCACTGTTAACCAGGCAGCAGTTGAACTCTTAAAAACTGTTAAGGAAATGCTCTACTATCCAAAAGGTTATGTCACAAAAGAGCAAAAAGAAAAATGGGGTTGCGTTATTAAAGATTCGGATCGTCTAGGGTTTCAAATTAATTGGTTGAAAAAGATTTATAACGATCTCCTTAATGAAGTAAGATGTGCTAAGGAAACTGAGACAAAGTTGAGTATCATTAGGACTCAATTATCTGTTGCTAAAGCTCGAGTTGAACAACTTGAAAAAGAGCACGAAGAATGTATTTCTCAACGTGTTCCTTTCGATACAGAAGCTCATATTCTTACCCTTGAATTCTGAGGGGGCTCGCTCGTCTTTAAATTTATGACTAGTATTAATTCTTGATCAACTCTCTCTTAATACTATTATTAGTTTGGTTTTAATTTCATGGTTGAGTACTTGGGTTATTATTAATGTATGGTGCTTAGTTTCTTGTTTTTCAATTGATTTGATATATTTATGTTTTATTTATTTATTAGGGTTTCAATTTACTTTCTAAAAGAAAGAGCTAATATTTCGATAAAAAAACACATTGTTTAGTGAAAATAATATATTTTCCTAATTATTGAAACAAATCTCTTTAATTTTAGAAAAACAAAACGTCTACTCGTATAAATTTTTTAAATGTGATTAATGAGTATATATCATGTACTTCGTTTACATACTTTTCTATATAAAACCAATAATGATGATTGTTGCACTAGATCTGCTAGACTCCTTCGTAAACGTAAACGCTTAAGTGATATCTTAAAGGAATCTACTATAGAAATGATTACGTCAATGGTATCCATTTTTTATGCTTGTTACAGGTTGCTTACTTCATTAGTATTCCAAAAATGTGTTAAAATACGTTGGTTGTTGATACGAGTATTTTATTTTAGCCAATTTATTAATAGTACTCATTTATTCGTATTATTTACTTTTGTTGAGCTTGTGTTTCAGTGTTTGTACCAATTCAAATTTTGTGGAAATTTTAAGGAGAAAAGACATCTTCAGCGAAAAAAAGAAGAAGATCTAGGGGTGTCTTTAGAACTTCTCAGAGTCGGGTTTTGACCCATTGTAATATAACTCTTACTTCCCAAGCGTGATAACTCAAAGGCCACCCAGAGCCCATGGAGTAAACAAACAAAGCAGCAAATGAAGATTTGGATTTCTCTTGTTATCTAAAGACTAAAATTATAGGAATCAAACCATGTTGGAATAGTTCGGTCGGTTAAAAATCGATTTCAACTCAGTTTGATTCGTCAAAGTCAAAAGATCTACAAGCTCAATTACGTTCCTCTGGTCGAGTTCTTCAATTTTGAGCCAAATTGTTTAAATCATTAAAACCTGTTTTCGAATCAGTTCAATTCGTCAAAATCAGAAGGTCTAAGCACAATTGCGTTCCTCTCGTCGAGGTCTTCAATTTTGACCTAAAATGTAAGGATGGTATTGTTTGTTTGTGGTGATTTGTACTTTGTTAAAGGGTCTGACATTTCAACTGAGTTGGGATTTGTTAGATTCTCTCTCAAAATAAATAAAAATACTCTTCTTTAAGTTGAAGGAAAGGGGGTGGTACTGATTCAACTCAGTAAGCACTCACTACTTGGTGGTATGATAAAATCTGGGAGAGCCATCACTGATTAAACTGATGATAGATTGTGTAGAAATATGATGCATGATGAATGCATTGGACCACTGACTACACCTTTAACATCAAATAATGGGGAATCCATGACAATTTTGGACCTGTTCACATCTCACTTTTATGGGTTTTGATTATGATTTATGAAAGATGATGGATTTGTGATAGATTATGACAACTTTGTCTCTTACATTATTCATTCCTATTAAATCTGACTCGTCAAAATCTGATTCTCATTTTCTTCCCACACGCTTAAATACAAATCAAGAGTGTGACGCCCCAATATTTAGAAGTTAACGATATTATTTCCGTTTTTAGTGAAAGATCAAACTTAGTAAACAGTGAGGCTTTTTCGGGGGTAGGGGGCTTGTGGAGCTTTCTCCAGAAATAAAACACCGTACATGTTTGAGGTGCGAAAAACATAGACTATCGTTACTGCGAAGGTTTGGGTGCTACAAGTGGTATCAAAGTCAAAGGTGAAGAATTGTTGTGATATTCCTACATCACTCACGAGATTGTAGGTGAATGCTCGAGCTTACCTATGTGAGATGCAGTACTAAGATCGTAGTGATCCCGTACTAGTAGTGAACTAGTTAAACAAATTTGACTGGAATCTTATTGATATATTAAGATTAATTAGGGGATAATTTATCTCCAAGGAAGCTGATAAAGAGAATCTTTAGGAGTTATCAAAACCTATGCTCCCTAGAGTTAGACATGTTTGGAAAATTAGGGTTTTTTTTAACTTCTTCTTCCTATTATCCTCTAATACTTCTATTATTAACTTAATCTACTACAGTATTATGTTAATAAGAAGATGCTCTTGGTTATGAAGAAGGGATTGATGCCCTTAAATTCTTCCTTTGCAATTTGGATAAGGACCTTATGGGAGGGTAGGGGGACCATTTGAAGGGTTTAAGTTTGGTATAAAAAAATGAGTCTCTTTCAGTGCCCAACACATTTACAATCAGAACAGATGATGTCACTCTTTTATTGGGACTGCATCATGAACATCCTAACATGCATGTTACTTGTAGGGTACCCTAACATGCCCTAATTATAAGGGATGCCTAATTGTTAGGTTCTTGCTTCATAAAATAAAGAAAAGAAAAACCCTATTTTCGAGTTTTAAATGAGTATTTATAATATTCCTTTTAGTTTATATTTAAATACGACCAATTTTTGTGATTGTGCCCGCCTCAAATTATAACAGTTGGACAACAACCTCATGTAAAAGATAAAATACAAACTTAATATGAAAATTGTACTTAAAGTTTCTTATAACAGATAATGAAATCTATTAAGAACAACTGAGTGATCACAATTTCACTAACATTTTGTAATATTGCAGCCATAATGAGAGTTTCCTATTCTAGGTTAAATTGGTATGTTAACGTGTATAACGTAGGAATGATTTTATGGACCATGTGACGTGACTGTTCACGTGGCAAGATAATAAACACAAGGGTCACTTATTTTCTCCCAAATTAGCTATTATGTGACATGTTTAACGGATGTGGTCCAAAAAATGACAAAGAAATATATCTATCATTTCTTTGTGTATAAATCCCACGTAACAAATAAAACTTGTGAATAGTATTTATAAGAATAGTAAGAGAGTCGAGGAAGTCAGACATAACTTCAATTCTTTTTGGAGATGGTTAGCTTCGTCTGTGTTGGATTTTGTAAAGTGAGGTGGTCCTCGACAGTGACACAATAAGAGAACATCTCACACAAACGGAATGCTATCTAGCTCTTAGTATTAATATTTACTTTCAAATGTAAGGATCATTAGTCATTCTAATTATCAAATACAATAACAAAACATTTGTGATTTGTGTACATAATATTTTATGGGATGAAGTCCCATTGTCTACTTGTCTTCATTGACAAGTAGTGACACCTACTTTTCTCGTATGCCATAAGCTTGGAATAATAGAAGGGACCTATTTGATGGTTGACAATACCAACATCTAACCATTCATTTTTGGAGTCTATATGAACATCTAATGTTGAGCTGGCCAAATGATATGGACATCAAATATGTACAACACGTGTCAAGAGTGACAGATCAGATGAACTGGTGACGTGGTAAGAAAGTTGGGTAATTTTGAAGATGGAGAGGGACCCAATCCAGGTAGGATGGGAGGGGTGCTTTTAAGACAAACAGACTCTTAACATGTGCCCGTCCCTCTTTTAAATCTGGATCTAAAAATAAATAAAATTAAGATTAAAGTAAACTCAACACAACTCAAAAGGAAAAGTGTGATTCTTGTTGTTTACGAGACTGGAAGGAATTACTTTTTAGTCCCATAACTCCCGTTTATTGCCTATAACTCCACATTTCACATAATGACTATAATATCCCTGTCCCACTAAGTTTAATTTGTTTTTTCCTTTTTAAGGGAAAGAGTGGCTAAATGGCATCGCCATTAGATGGATACAATACTAATAATGATAAAGTTTGTATTATATGGAAACATTATCAAATCACATTAGTCATTAACACGACCTAACTACTTAGAATGGGTCGCTTTGAATTATAGATATTGTCATTCATATGTTTCAAATTAGGTATACATAAATAGCTGACACGGAACGCCAATTATCCGCGATTAAGACACCATCATTAAAATTAAAAGTAGAACGCAAAGAAATTTTAATCAATTACTTTCAACAATAAAAATTGATAGGAAATTTAGAAAATTGAAATAGAGAATTCTTTCACTCTTGATTTAGAACTCAAAATTGAAACACATTCCAAGGAGGGAATTTTGTAGATAAAAAGATTTCTTACCCACTACTTTCACTTTCTTTAAAACCAGGCTGGTACTATGGCCTAATATTTTATTCTCCATTAATAAGGTAAAAATTGAAATGGAAGAAACCAATTCTTGTGTGAGGAAAAAACAATAGACCCGTGATATTACACAGGTGATAGCAGGTAAAAAGTGTGTTTTACCCAAGTAAGTCTCTATAATCATTATTATTATTTTTATATTTAAAATTGAATAAACTTAAATAAATATTTATTTTCTATTTCAATATATTTTTTTTTTAGTAATGGAGTCGTACAGGAAGAGGGAAGGAGACCTGGAGATGAGGGTAGCGTGTGAGATGATGATGAGGTGTATTTGTTTTTTTTTTCTAGAGAGAGAAACTGCCAGCTAACAATTTGATGTATCAATAAACTTTTCTCTCTCTACTCCTAGAGTCAAAGCTGGCATTTTTCTTTCTCTCTCTCTCTAGAAAAAAAAACAGTGTTATTTACCACCACCATTGAATAGTCTTGGTTTAAAAGCCACTCTTTCCTTCTCCCCCTCTCTATCATCTACTCTCTCTCTCTCTCTCTCGTTTCCTCTTCTCTCTCTCTCTCTCTCTCTAGAAATTAATGAAGATTTGAGATCAAACTGTTATTGGGTATTCAATCCATGGCTACTTCTCCTTCTTTCTCTTGTACTGAGAAGAAACACTGGTGGCTTAGTAACAGAAAGGTATGTACTACTCTCTCTCTATCACCCATGAAGGTTTTCCTTCATGGGTTTTCTTCCTCTTTACTTTAATCAAAATGGGTTTCATTCAATTGTTTTAAGTTTCTCTGTGGGGTGATGATCAAAATGTGTTTCTCTAAACTCTGTTTTTTTTCTCTCTGTCTAACAGATTGTTGAAAAATATGTGAAAGATGCTAGAATCCTAATAGCAACACAAGAACAATCGGAAATATCATCGGCGATCAATCTTCTTGATGCAGCACTTGCTTTATCACCTAGATTTGAAACAGCTCTTGAATTGAAAGCTCGATCTCTTCTTTATCTTCGTCGATTTAATGAAGTAGCTGATATGCTTCAAGAACATATTCCAAGTTATAAATTGGTTTCAGAACAACAATCTTCTCTATCTCCTGAAATTACTTCTTCTCAACAACTTTCACTTTCTAGAGAGAGAGTCAAACTTCTCTCCTCAGATAACTCATCTTCATCTGATCACTCATCAGATACACAAGAATACCCTTCTTTTAAATGCTTCTCTGTTTCTGATCTCAAGAACAAAGTCATGGCTGGTCTTTCAAAAAACTGCCAAAAACAAGGTCAATGGAGGTAATTTTTCCCTTACTCAATCAACCCTAATTTCAACAACAAAAAAAAAAGTTAAAAAAGATTACATTTTTAGCCCATGTTTCAATTTTGATTATAGAGACTCCATTCAATGTTGTGAATTGTGGTTCCATTGGAATGTTTTGAGTTCATGGAATTAGGGCAAAAGAGTTTTGAGGAACTTTGGGTAATTGCCCATCCAAAATGAGGATTGTATAATTTATTATTAGGCATTCTATTAGTATAGCTGAGAATCTATGTCAATTGTCTTGATCCTTGGGTAAATTCTAACATGGTATCAGCCCTAGTATCTGAGGAGGACTAGTGATAGAGAACACGAAAAACTAGGCGGAGGTAGAAATCCTGTGTAATTTGCACTGATGCGCTTCGCAGTTCAGTGGATCAAAGTCTTCGGAAGCAGATTAAGCGACCTAAGATTTATGTCCAGAGTCTGCATAGTTTTAGTGTTCCCTAACATTTTTCTTTACTAATATGTTATGATGCTGTAATTTGCTTGTTGTTAACTCTCTCTCCCTATGCTATATAGGTACTTGGTTTTAGGTCAAGCTTGTTGCCATTTAGGTTTAATGGAAGATGCTATGGTTCTTCTTCAAACCGGAAAACGCTTAGCTTCGGCGGCATTTCGAAAAGAAAGTGTTTGTTGGGCTGAAGACAGTTTCACCTTCACAAATATCCCTCTTTGCAGTGATAATAACAATCACTTAGCAAATCCACCACCATCAGAATCAGAAAGCATTTCTCATCTTTTAAGTCATATTAAACTTCTCCTAAGGCGAAAAACAGCTGCCCATGCTGCTCTTGATGCTGGTATATACTCCGAAGCCATTCGCCATTTCTCAAAAATTCTTGAAGGTCGACGGGGAACCCCACAAGGGTTCATCTCAGAATGTTATCTTCATAGAGCATCGGCATATAAAGCTTCGGGTCGAATTGCAGAAGCTATAGCTGATTGTAATCGAACTTTAGCTCTTGATCCAACCAATATTCAAGCCTTAACAACAAGAGCTTCTCTTCTCGAATCAATTCGATGTTTACCCGATTGTCTTCATGATCTTGAACACTTGAAACTCCTTTATAACTCAATTTTACGAGATCGAAAACTTCCAGGACCAGATTGGAAAAGACACAATATTAGGTACAGAGACATACCAGGAAATCTCAAGGAATTAACGACAAAGATGCAAGAATTAAGACAAAGGGTTGGGTTAGGAGAAATGGGTAATGTTGATTATTATGCATTGATTGGATTGAGAAGAGGTTGTTCAAGATCAGAACTCGAACGAGCTCATTTACTACTTGGATTGAAGCATAGACCAGATAAATCCACAATGTTTGTTGATAGATGCGAGTTTGTGGCTGATCGTGATCTCGATTCGATTAAAGATCAAGCTAGAATGTCAGCATTGTTACTATATAGATTATTACAGAAAGGGTATTCAAGTATAATGTCAAATATCATGGAAGAAGAAGCAATCGAAAAACAAAGACAAAAGGCTTTATCAGCAGCAGCAGCAGCAGCACCACAACCACCACCAACAACAACAGTTCAATCTAGTACGAAAATTCAACAAGTAAAAGTTCATCCTGAACCAAACTTTGATGGGGATTTCGAAAAACCAGTGCTTTCATCAAAGGGTAATTCAAATCACAATTTGGACAATATTGAGCTAGAACAGGAGAAGAAATCAGCAGCAGCTGCTGCTGCAGCTGTGTTCCAAGGGGTTTTTTGCAGAGATATTGGTCTTGTTGGGAATTTGTTATCTCAAGTCAATTTTAGCAGACCAATTCCGGTTAAGTATGAAGCTTTAAGTTGTTGATTATTGAAATAAATTTGTGGGTAGTCATCAGTTTTTTGTAACCGGCCGGAAAATCTGATTCATATTGTACAAAGACAAACTGTCACCGGGAAATTTTGTCACCTTTTCTACTCTCTCTCTCTCTCTCTCTCTCTCTCTCTCTCTCTGTGTGTTATTGAGTAATGTTAAAAACAAGAAAAGTTGGATAGACTCTTGGCAGAAATCCTATGTAGTTTGTGGTGAATTGTAATTCTGTAGATCAAAATTGTCGTGAGCACAGACCACAACAAACCACATATGATTTTGATCTGGAGTCAACCTGATTTTTCTTGTTCTATAAAAAAAAAAAATCTAGTTTATATCTCTCTAATTAGTCTAGTTTCTCCCTCTAGATATCTATCTATCTATCTATCTGTCCTAGTACAATTACACCACAACCACCATACCAATGTAGTTAGTTTTGTGGGTAGTTAGTGGTTCTATTTTTGTGATCTTTCTTATTTTTGGTTCTCCTCTGGATATGCACAGATCTGTACTCATTTTCTATCAATGAATGTAGTTTAAAATTTTCATACTCCCTCTCTTTATTTTTTGAGCTTTTTTTAGGATAAGCATCTCTGATTCTATTTAATGCAATTCCTCCTTATCTCCAACTAGATTAGTAATTAATGTCATTCCTACTTGCCTATAGGAAGAATGTACATAATTTTAAGATTCTCTTACCTAGATTTTTGTAGATACAAAACTCGAAAGTTTGCACATATTTTCGCGATAATAACAATTGAGTAGCGGGAAGAAAGGCGAAAACGGCTTAGATTATCAGGTCAATGTCTCACTAATTGGGTGCCCATTATTATGGTTGTTGATGGCACTTGGCTAGTCGTTCTTGGTCTGACAATCATAGTTAATTTTTATAAATATACATGTTGAGATACATTTGTTGTTCGAATCGAACATGTTGTTTTTCTAACGAGATCTGAAAATTTGATATCTATTCGTTTTAATTGGTAATGCCTCATTTGTACTCCACTTCTGCCGAAGATAATATATTTTGAACAAATACAGACCCCTATGGCTTATATGATCTCCCTTTTATTTTTGTGTAAATTAAGTTTTGATTGCTTACGAGTTGGAGAAACTTAAATCATCAATTAAACAAATGAACCATTAACGACCCATTAAGAAACAATTATTAAACAACATTGTATAATTCAAATCAAGAATATCTAACGGTAAGGAATCCGATGCTATTTTTATATATTAAATACAGTACAACACTTCCGATTGGTTTTTATTGTTCTGTCAAAGCATATTTTTGAATAAACCTTGATAATTAAGGAGAGAGAGATCACAACTAACTTGTGTATTGAATGATTCCACCAAAATCTTTTTAAGGAATTGAAAGTTTTTTTTAGTTGAATTCCCTACCAACTTCCACAGATCTTATGTGGTTTATAAATGTGTGTATTTTAAGATTACTTTCATGTTTTGAGGCATTTTGTCTTGAATCTTCACAACTGGCCGGTGGGTTACATGTGACTCTAATTATACATTTTATTACAGTATATTTTTATGTTTTTCATTTATATACTTATTAAGATTTGAAATTCTTCTCTCATCAAAAAAAAAATTGAAATATCAAAATTTACACCCATGGCTAACAATATTATAGTTGATCATTGTGGACTTGTAATGTGACTCACTACCCAAGCCTCACTTGCTATCGATATTATCTCTATCTTTGGCAATCAGACTCGAGCTCAACACTTATGGAGTTTTCTTTTCGCAAAAGACTTTATGAGCTTACCACAAAGGCCCAGTTATTTATGCACTTACAACCCAGGTTCTTTGTGCTTTTTCATATAATTCAAAATCTGGCCGTTGAGACCGGCCGGACCTAGTCCGTCGGGTTCATAATAAAATTCGGTCCCGGACTGGGATAAAACCTTGGTAATGTGGCCCTTCTCTTGCCAGAATAAAACATCTGGCCATTCTTCTGTACAAATCCGACTTGTACGGACCAGATCGATCCTAGAATCAACTTGGGCCGAACTGGCCCCATGAACACCACTAAATTCATGTATCTTTGTCAATATAGAGATATTTGGTGTATGTGAATTTGCATAGTTTTAAGGTCCAAAGTCCAAACAAGAGACAGGTCAGAGTGTGAAGGGGAAGAAATTTTAGGGTTGGAAAGTCATTGATTGGTTCTCTCTCACACTTCCCCACTCCTATCACTTTCTATCTCACTATGATCCAAGATAGACCTAGGCCACGAGACAGATGAAATTTCATATGGTTGACAAGCTCATTTGTTCTTCACCAAAAAGACAAGGTCTATCATTAATTCAACTACTAGCTATCTTTACCACTCATAATCAAGAAAACACAAGCACCCCATTCCGACTATAGGTAGTATATATCCATGTCATGTGTTGTTTATTTCGACAAAATATGACCAAATTGTTTGGATAATATACAGTGGTTGAGTTGAGATATCTCAACAAATTGAAAGCGGGTTGTCTAAAGTGAATGAGTGATGATAAAGATATAAACATAAATGCAAATGGTTCCTCGTATAGTTTTTAAGCGATAAAAAGCACAAACATAGAAATGTCAATATGATTATTCCCTCATTCTCTTTCTCTTTCTCTCTCTATAGTCTCTAAAAATATTATTAAAATACTTTTAAATTTCGATGTTTTCATTAATAATTTTTTTAAAGAAGAACATGTACCTTTGAAGTATCTAGTCACGCCGTCATAGAGTACTATCACCGGCCAACTATATTACTTTAGTTTATAAAAATGAATGAATAAATAAATTCAAGTGCAATACGGGCACATTGACGCCCGCCCATCTGTAAAGTAAAATAAAAATTAAAAATGTACTACATATTGTTCCACATTTACCCGTTAATTATTAGATTATCTGAGGATTATCTATACGAGAAAATTGTATTAAAGGTAGAGTCACAGGTGACAAGTCCCACCACGTGGTCGACGTCTTTACAAAAACATGTATGAGGTTCGAATGTGATGGGGGGGCCTGAAAATAAAATATCTAGTTCATCTAGGGGGTTGTTTTAGTTTTAAGTTTGATGAGGACACAATCAACTTATCTATTTTATGATACTATAAGAATGTTGATATTGGATCCTAAATCTAGAATGTTGATAGTTGGAAAAATGAGGGGAGTGAGGTGAGGGTGGGCATGTGATTGTCTGAATGTTGGAAAAATAAATAAATAAGAGGAGAGGTCGTGGCCAGAGAGATGATGATGAATTGATGATGTCAAAATTGTCATGGCTGCTACAGGGAATCATCCTCTTCACTCTCTGTAAATCCTTAATAATAAACAAGTAATTTTAGAGAGAGAAAGAAAGTGGATGAGTTGAGGTCTCATTAAAAATACAAACAAAACAGAGAAGAAGAAGAAGAGGATGTGATTGGATTAGATTTTCAAATGAAGTTCAATTTCTTTTTACTATTACTAGTTTATTTAGACAATACCGTTTGGAGTCTTAATTAAATATCTTCATAGAGGGTCAGTAAGATAATTCATTAACTTATTAGACTCACAAGAAGGGATTTCAATTTTGCAACTTGGGTTCTCTATTATTAGATTGGTTTAGAGAGAGAAGGTAGAGAGAGAGAGAGAGGGTGTGGAAGAGAGTGGAGAGAGAGAGAGAGAGAGCGGCTAAAGGCGCCTTCAATAATTGCTCTTCACGTCCCATAGAGTAGATTGAGTGAAGTCAATACACTTTAACTATGTACAGTTTTAGGCACCCTAGACCAATTCAAGAGACAAAGCAAAACAAAGCCTCTAATATATTCATATCTTGGAGATATATATGAGAATATTTCCTTTGAACTTCTTGGGTAAAAAGAATATTTGACTTGAATACTTCTTTTACCCTTATTAGTCGAAAGCATGCTCAGAAATTATCTCGAAAGTCTTAATCTGAAGGTATCATACTGGTTAATCCAAAGGTATCATACATAACACCCTAAGTCGAAAACAAGTTTGAAAAATCATAAGCAAGCAAGGGGATCGAATGAACCCTTTAGCTGTTATTCACTGTATGGGAAGAAGATTTGGAGGTTTTTAGTCGGGAGGAAGATAAAGATAGAAAAATGATACAGGGAGCAGCCGGCGCCTTTTGCAGAACCATACTGAGCCGGAAGAGCAATTTTGCAGGCGCTTTTAGCCCCTCTGGGGGGGGGGGGGGGAGAAACAGAGGTCCAGGTTGGCACATGGCTGTGTAACAGAGGAAAAGGAGAAATAGGAAGTTTGTCTTATATCTGTCTGCTGCTCTTTCTCTGTTTTCTTTAGATAGATAGAAAGAAAGATAATTGGTGGGACTGAAAAATGGCAATCAGAGCCAAGTGAGTGAGAAGAACTGATGATAAATTAAAAGATGTAAAAAAAGTAAATCAGATTTTTCAAAGGTGACTTCTCAGTGGGTTGTCAGTTCCTGCTTGATGGGATTTGAATAGATTGATTGATGGATTTGATTATTATTGATAGATAGATTCTATCCACTAGATTTCTTTGAAAATTAGATGAGCTTGACTGACTGACTCTATCTCTCTCTCTCTTTTGGCTGAGGGTTATGGCATGTTTACTTAATGGGGCTTGGGTATATGGACAAGAGATTGGACCCTTAGCCCATTTCAGAGATTGGGTCCAAAAGTGTCCTGATGTCTTATGGGGTAGAAGTGGTTAGTCGGTTCATGCGTGCTCCTCGCCTCCTCGAGGGTCTCACACGGAGTTTGTTCGTCGTATACTCAAATCTACTCAAGCTACAGACTCTCTATCGTCCTCTTGGCCACTTTTGTATTTCCGTCTATTCTGATGCGAGCATATTAGGATGAGTCAGTTTCTCATATACGATCTACATCGGGGCATCAGGCTATTGCACTTTTGTTGGGGATGATCTTGTCACTTGGAGAAGCAAAAAATTAATTGTTGTAGTCAGATCGAGTACGGAAGCTGAATATTGATTAATGCTGTAGCTGGTTGTGAATTGACTTACGTATGGTGTCTCAATACACTGATAGGACACCCATTCTGAAAAATCAAGTTCACAAAATCAAATATTTAGTAGACTGGAAATCAATCATTTATTGATTCGTGTTATTAAGAGTATAAATCAGTGTAGACAAACCTATTTCATCTTTGTTTCATGTAAGATGATTAATGATCCATTACACTCATTTAATCATGTAATTTCACAATATAACTCATCGCAAAATCAATTTTTTTCGACAAAACTCAAAGAGGCTAAATTCTTCAACTGAGTCCTTTACATGATTATTAACAAGGGCAAACACCATTTACCAGCTAACATTTCACCTTTCACACATCCAAGAAGAAAGTTTTAATCGATCTTAAACCATAAAAAACATTTTTGGGGTTAAACAAATAAACAAGACGAATATACAGAGATGGGACTAATTGCAATCTAATCCCATAAATTCATATTTTACTCAAAATCACCAGATTTACTTTGTACCCTTCGAACGGGACTCTTTCTTCTTCTTCTTCTTGGTAGGGTTTGAAGGATTGCTACTGTTTTCACTTTTACTACATTTTGGACAAAACCAATCTTCATTTGGAACAGCTTCAAGTGGAGGATCACAACAATCGATATGGGTACCGATTCCACACCCCACAGAACCACTCTCATCACCACAAATCAGCATTACCTCTCCTCTTTCTCGAGATCCACATACTTGACACGAAATATCCGTACAGTCGGAACAGTCTGATGGTGTCGTGGGTTCGATAATCTCAGTAGACTTGCTTAAGAGGTTAGCCAATGACTTCTCTGCCCATGCGTGAGTATTATACAGAACATGCCTCTCAAGGGAGTATCCTGGTTTGCAGACATATTCGACCAAGTAATCCGACATTACACATGGAATTTCGTTTCTTAGGAACTCTTGAACCCATAAATCGACACGCGGCATACCGGGGGAGATAATGGCAAAATCCACTCCAGACTTGAGAAACTTCGTGTATGGAGGTGAAGTTGCTAGAATTGTTCCATCGCCTGCCTTCACAACCCGTTTCAGAGTATCCTAAATGA
This sequence comes from Eschscholzia californica, assembly GCF_041429995.1. Taxonomy (NCBI): domain Eukaryota; kingdom Viridiplantae; phylum Streptophyta; class Magnoliopsida; order Ranunculales; family Papaveraceae; genus Eschscholzia; species Eschscholzia californica. Next base: position 372,690 of record NW_028238309.1, read on the forward strand.
TGAAAATGAGTAAAGATATTAGAAAGCAAGAAGAATTAAACCAAGAAGCATGATGAAAATGTATATCGACAAACACAAGGAAACCGAGAACTAAACAATAAAATGAACAAGAAGCATGACGAAGACATAAACCAAGAAACTCAGGAAGACCAACAATTAAACAGAGATCAAATACAATACGAATCTGCTGCTGAATCATGTGGTTAGATGAGGAAGTTGAGCATGTTTCAAACACAGAAAGGGATTCATGGAAGTACCAGAGGCGGGGCGATGCATTCTCCACATATGATAATACGCATTCCATAAAAAGCACCATGTCCTGTCTTTTCCCTTAAGAGGCGCCACTTTCTTGGAGCCTCTAAGCTAATTGCACCATCTTCACTGAGGCCACTTTTGAACCACTCATAAGGCTCTTCCTCCAAGAACTTTCCTGCCTGATTAGAAGCACTTAAGTAATCGGTTTTGAGAATCCACCTGCACTCAAATGAAAGAACCGATATCAATTGTCAGATATCGAGCTAGAGTAAAGAGTAGTTACATAACATAAACTAAAGCTAAGGCTAAGCATGTGGGCGTGTCGAGCTTTTAGGTTCGGATATTGCAATAACCAATTCTGGCACTTGAAGAGCTGTATCAGAGACTGCAAGTCACTTGGTTTAGGTCCATTCCCCGAGCAAGAGCTTTTGGATAAAAACAAAGTTTGTAATTCTTGTTGAGTAGGAAATATGATAATGCCTTTGGAACCTTACCTTCCTGATGCTGCAGCAGCAAAGAATTTTTCCGTTCTCCGAACTGGATCGGGGACAATAAAGTGGGTAGCTTGGTATGACCAATTGTGAGAGTCTCTGCAAAATCTTCCTTTTAAACGTCTTATGACCTGCTGAAACTCCTTTCTCTGAAGACGGTGTCCACTGAGTATAAACCAAACCGGCTGAGGTTTTACATAATTTAAAACCTCAGCTTCCTGAGTTCTATCCGAATTGGTTCTCGGAATAATCTTAGTCTGAATTGGTGTCGTAATATTAGATTTAGGAGCCACATTTTCCTTTGCATGGCTATCCGCATTCACATTGGAACATCCTTTTTTCCGTGACTTGTTCCCCTTAACTACTGCCTCCACTTGGTTTTCTGCAATTTTATCCTTAATTTTAGATGCTGAATTTACCTTTCCTTTCTCGTCAACCATCTTCGCCTTCTTATTACTCTCAAGGTCGATAGCTTTCTTTTCATGAGATATATTTACTTCTTTTGCTGCAGATACACTAGTTTCTCCAGTTTCGGGTGCCTGTTTATTTCCTCCACTGACTGGACCAGTTTCACATACTGTTTTGCTAGTGTGCGTCGACTTTCTACTGGGTTTACTAACAACTTTTTTCCTAAAATATTTAACTGAAGGCACACTAGGAACTACACTTTTGGCTGCCTCTGTCTCCTGAATACCCAAAGGATTCTCTGTCTTCTCCACAGAGTCAGTCTTCTTCTTCAGTTTATTTTTAGGATCTACCACTTCTTTGGTCTTCTCCATGACCACCTTCTCACCACTATCCCTGTCATCAAGATCCCCTCGTTTGTCTTTCACAGATATCTCTACTTCTATCGCCCCACTAGCCTGAACTTCTTCAACCATTTCCACCACTCGATTAGCTTTAGAAGTCGATTTTCCAGTTTTTTTGCGAACTAGTCTATCTTTATGTGAAACATCTGCCTCTTCATCTACACCTGTATTACCTTTCTTTATTTCACCTGGTGAATACTGCAATCCTTGTGATTTTTTTCCAGTGTGCATATCTGCTTTAGGAGATGGCACGACCATCCTCTCAGTAAACATCATTCCAGAATCATCTTTCTTTGGAGCTTCAGTCTCATCATCTACAGCTCCGTCCATGTTCCCAGAACGAGGAAGCCCAATAGTCTTTTGCTGAATATCCTCATGGACTTCAAGATTAGGTCCAACCATATCTGGCTGCTTAGTCAAGATCTTTTCGGCCCCACTTTTTATTTCTTCGAAGTGAAAGGTAGCTTCGTCTGGGGTGATTGTCTGATCCATGTTTTGAGAATCTTTGCATGCATTCCTGCCACCTTTAACAAGCTTAGATCTAGAGCCCAAACTTCGGTTTGCTAGAGCCTTCTTGGTTCCGGATGCCAAAGACACCGCACTCTTCCCTCTGCGTATGTTCAAGTTTACAGTACTTCCAGAGTTATCAACCTCAGGCGTTCGTGATTCAGGTACCATGGCCTTGCCATCAAAATCTGTCGCGGTACTAGTCCCAACATCTCCAGAATCAGTAGCAGCAGCAACATCCTTCAGTTCCCCAACAGGTGGTTCAGGAGTCGTTTCTTTCTCCAAATCAGGTACCTTAATCTCTTGAAGAGATTTAATATTATCAGAAAACATTGTTCTGGAAACAGGTAAACCACATTTCAGTGATTTTTTACTTGATGACTTAGATTTTGACGATTTAGCAGATCGATTCCCTCCAGAATTCACAACAGCGTCCGCTTGCGGACTACTGTTGCTAAGGGTAGGGCCATGCTTAATATCTGATACAATATTCACATTTTCTTTCGATATTGCACTGGCTAGTATACTTCCTGTGGGACTAGTTCTGGGATCAAGGTTGTCTTTCTTCGAGGACCCAACACCAGCATTTGAAACCACCTTTGCTTTTGGAGTGGCAGATGGATTATCAAGAGCATCCTTTAGATGGCTATCGTTGCTCAGGTCATGACTCAATTTCTTCTTAGTTGTATTAGTAACCTCTCTTTCGGGTTTAGCACCTCCTATTGTAGTTCCTGTTGTACAAGTTGTTGGTAAATCAGATTTCGCTTGCTTTGCAGCTCCAGAGCAAGTATCAGAAAGAGCCAGTTTTCTCTTCTGAGGCAACATACTACCTTCTGCCTCAGCCTGATGCAATTGTGAGATGTTCATCTGATCTTTAATCTTGTCAAATTCCGCATAATCCTTGGTTTCATTAAATTTTAGTTGCCCATTGGCAACATCATCTTTGAACTTGTACTCTTCTAAATTTCCTTGAAGAGAGCTACGCGAATGACATGCATGTTCTACAGAGACCATTGAAACAGGAGAATTCTTCGGCATTTTCCTTGAATAATTTAGATTATCCAAGGTTGCTGCATCAGAGTTAATTGGCCTTTTACCAGTTAGAGAACTAGGGGTTTTATCATATGCACCACGATCTTCACAATATGTACCACTTCCCTCACAACCGAACTCACTCCGTCCCCTCTTAGTTACATCAAATGTATCTGGACTTTTAGCAGATCCTACATCCTTTCCAGTATTATTTAATATCCTAATGTCTTCTTGAGCAACGTCATGCGTTGTGTATAACAAACCTTCAACCGTGGATGCATGTTGGGGGTTCTCGGACCTTACCCCTGCTGGTACAGTCAAGTTAATACCCTTCGAAATCAGAGTACTATTTGCAATTTGTTGTTTAGATGATGAACCCTCGGGAACACTTCCATGCCCTATCTGTTTTGTGTCTGTACACTTTTCCATTTCGTCTTCTGAATCCTTAGCTTCAGCCTCCATCATCTCTATTTCCTGACCACTGATGCAAGAAAGTAAAGTAGTGAGAAGATATTACATGAAAATATCATACTTCAACCTTCCATGATATAAAGCAAAAAATATCAATACTAAGAAACACGTGAGTCAATAGGAGACAAGCATTTGTTAAAGATATACAACCACAGTCAAGACTCTTACCTCTTGTCATAGTCGCTTTCTGGGAGGACTTCCCATGCTCGTAAGCTGTACCAGAAAAACAGTTCATGAAACATAAACTTCATCCAAGTCTTGATAATAATCTCGATTATATTTTTGAAAGCTAGAGGAAGAACTTCAAGACATACCAATTTTCCAACCATCGATGATTGACAAGCTTGATCTTCATTGTTTTTGCAAGATCATACTTCAAACCTGGGTGATGTTACTACCCACATTAATATAATGATTCAAGACTATGAAAGCAAAAAAACATTTCTTAGTACTTTCAAACATAATCGTAGATCACTGAAAATATTTATACTTGACAAAATGTAGTCAAACAAGAAATTTTAAAAGAAAATTGGCACCGACTTATATTTCTCAGCACTGGACCAAATAAACTACTGAGAGAAAAAAAATAGACTACGCAAACTATAGATAGTTTGTAAAAAAAACAAGTGCAAGCTGCCCTGATTCATGTCTCGGGTTTCTTTTATAAAAATTCAAACAGGGAAAGTCTAATCACCACAAGACAGAAGTAAGCAGCCAAATCATTTGAAAGTGCTTCCTAAAACCATCAAAATATTTTTTGTCGTTCAATTAATTTATGTCCACATGTTGGAGGACCATTACAACGTAGTGAACTATTTCCAGTTTTATGAGCAGACACAAAACCATGAGTTTAACACACATTGTGCAACTTAGAACCTAGTTTTGAGAAATCCTACCCTCAAATTTGTAACAAATAAGATGAGTGACTTTCTTTGCAACCAAGGGCTTGGAGAACTGTGCACCCATCAAGCCTACCATTCTCTGCGAAGTAAAATGGAAATGTCAGAACGGAGAAAATGTATCACTGCTAATTATCATTATTTTTCAATTGGCACTGAACTCTTGTGTGGTGGTACACAAACATAAATAGAACATATTACATGCAAAACTATAACGATAGTAGATATTTTACCATAATATCATCACGATCTTGACGTTGATATCCAGTCAAGCAGATAATAAACGATCTGGCACCTGGAATCCCATTCAAATCCTTTACAGGTCTATATAAGATCTGTGTAAGGGAAAAGAAAGGAAAAACAATAGCTAAATATATAAGCCGTATAGAACAAAAGGAGCAAGAAGCTAAATCCACTAAAAAACTGCATAATAAGTTAATATGAAAGAATTCTATCTACATAAACACAACCACTTAAACCCTAGAACACTAGTAGTTGAACCTCCAACCACAGAGAAACTACAACTGCTACCAGGCATTAGACACCCAACTATGCATCCATGATCAAATACTAAAATCAATAACTTTGAATTGCTTATGGAAATTGAAACATTTCTCAGATCATATCCGCCACTAGAACCCCCAAAGGGGCCAACAACTGGTAGCCCAGTTGATAGTGCATCTAATCCGCAATACAAAGGTCTTAGGTTTGATCCCATGGAAGTGCAAATTCAAGTTTGTTGAACTTGGGATAAATAAAGTAGTTAGATAGGGTTCAGGCCATTTGTTTCGTTGGGCTTTAGGCAATTAGGCCAGTAGTTTCTTTAAGGTTTAAATTCGGTTGTCGTGCTTATCACATCGTATTGATGTATCATTTAATCAATGCCTTTGTAATGACTATCATAGTCGACATCCAAAAAGGAACCCACGTGATCCATCATTCTACCACCCACAAGCTATCATGGAATAATAATCTTATCTATTAGAAACACTCACAGAGAGAGAGAGAGAGAGAGGGTTCGAAATGTACCAATTTTTCGTCTACGGGAGTCCCAGCATCACAGCAGTGATCAACCCATATAGAATTAACTACTGATTTACCTTCATTCCTAGCAGCAACACAACGGGGATCATCCTACCAGAACAACAACAAAAACCACAATCAAAACCCTAAAAAAAATTATTCTATAAGACATAAACCCAAACTTCAATTTATATTTCAAGTGATGAAAACATAACAAAGGTGACAATTTGAGAGTAACTAAAGAGTAAAGAACTCACAAAAACAACTTTGTCAACAATAACATGAGTACAACTCGGACGATACTCGCAGACATCAACTCCACCGCCATTAATAAGCTTAGATCGAACCTTCAAAGCAATTATCAATTCATCAGTCACAGTTATAATAAACATCAAAACCAAAAATAAATCAAAAGCAAATGAAAAAAATCTAACCTTGGATTCTTCTTCTGGTTCAAATCCGAGGAGAACGAAACGAACTCCATGGAAAAGGACCGATGGATCACTTTCATAAGATTGACGATCTCCTTCGCCGGTTTGAATCATTTAGCCGATTTGACCTAATTTACAGTTGGAAGTTGAAAGGGTTTGGATAGTTTCTTTGAGAATCAAAATTGGGGGACAGACGAAAGAGTGAAAACCCTAGAAATGTAGAAATGAAAAAATGGTGGGAGATTTTGATTTCTTTTATTTTGATTTTTGGGGATAGTGGCGGGAGGACTAGAAGAAGATCTATATAAAACCCCGAACGAGGTGTGCACGTGACACGTAGAAAAGTCACGTGATCGTGGCATTTATCAAGTTCTCACCGTTAGATTAGGATTTTCGGTTCGATCGTATGGTTATGAGACACTCAAGCATATCACTTTAAATTTTCGAAGCAAGCGTACTAAGGACGACTCTAATAATTTCATTTTGGCCTCTAAAGATGTCTTAATCATCAAAATGGTCCTCTTAACATGATTAGCTTACTACTTAATCTTTTTGTTCTCTTTTTACACTTCATTTAAAAAGTAACGCTCCAATTCCTCGCTCTTTCATAGTTGTAGAAGTTTTTTCGTTCATTTTATGGTTTGTTTGAAATAAACCGGTGCATATAGGGATCTGTCAATTTCCAATTAATCATTAGACTCTCTAAAGATCGCAACAAATTACCAATATATTTTATAAACCAGCAACTACATACTATCAAGGGTTTTATCACATCCGTACAACGTAAAACTAACTGTACATGTCATTTCAATACTAATTGACATAGTGATCGAACACTTCACTCCATTCCCCGGAAGTCCCAAATTCGATTCTCATTGGAAGTGAAATCCACAGGTTATAGATCATGGATAAATTTAATAAGGTCTGGGCCCTCTAATAATGTTCGGTTCGGATGAAAAAAAGAAAGATTGTTATATTTCTTCTAAACAAAGAGTGATTAGAATACAGATTATTAATCTCACATATTTAGATATATACACAATAAATGAAAAAAAATATCAGGTTGCTCTTTATATATCACTAAAGTCTAATCTATGAACATTATCTATAAATATAGGCTATATCAGAACTATCATCCATTTTACAAACTTAACCATTAAGTACTATAGACTAGACAAGCATTTCCAAAAGTAAGAGTTCCTTAAGTTGTCCACTCTCTTAAACTTACAAGCGAAATGGACAAGTATTTTCAATTACACATACTAGACCTATTATACGTACTACATCGACATTTTCTAACCTTGAAACTTCGTAAAACAAACGAATAAAAGAATAGCTTCGCTATAGTTTCACAATGGGTTGTGGAGACCCTAAAACGGCTACCATAACCCGACCCTTTCTCAACGGAATATGACAGTGTAAGTTCCCAAGAGTAACATCCTGGCTGGGAACAATAGCACAACAAACAAATGTGTATGCTGAGAAGCAACAAATCTGCTAAACCTCTTCAATGACTCGCTTCCAGTGCGGAAAATGACAGAAAATCCTATGTTCTGCTCACTTGAACTGCTTGGTTTTGACTCCCTAACCTCAATGACCCCGACGTGGTTGTCTTGTGGTGTGACAAAAGGCCACCACAATAAGCGGCGTTGCTTCCTTGTGGCTCTTCTCATCTGAATTAGCTCCTGACGGACAACACTTCGAACTGATTTCAGATAGGAATTCATATCATGGTCCCTGCAAATGGAACCATTAGAACCATAAGAAGACCGATCACTAAGAATCTCAAGTGGGTGAGGCGAGTTCATAAACAAGTTTTCTGCAGCTCGGAGTTGTTTCTCTGGATCATCTGAATCCGATAAAGAACAACTTAATAGGTATAACCCACTGCCGGGTGGGAGTAGATTGTGATTTGGAGAGTGTTTCTCGTCTGGTTGTAAGATCAGAATCTCCCCCATTGGAGCATATAGCAACTTCTGCTAAATCGAAAGTTTTTGTTAGTAGATGATCATACTTCATCCCATACCGCTATAAGAAAACACAATCATAAGTCACAAGGTTATACCTGGTTTGTGAGGCACGGATGATGTCTGAAGTTCCTATTGACAGCCTTAAGAAGTTCGACCACATGGTCCGGGTAATTGCAAGAGAAAGCCCGTGGGACAATGTCTCGATGTAATGTAATGGCTTGGAGATGACTTCGAGGAAGCCCCAACCTTCGAAGAAGCTGATCACCTCCACACATAATTGATGGTGCACCAAAGGTTATAACAGGAAGTAAGGATGATAATGGTACTTCGCCTCTTAGAAGCAACATGAGATTTATAAGAAGCGACAAGCTTCCACCTAGAGAATGACCAGTGAAACGAAAGGTTGCAGAGTCACCGAGAGAATTCAAATGGGCTCGGACTTCAGGAAGCATGTGCTCGTAGATCCCTTTCGCTGCCTCGTAGATACCTCTGTGCACAAGCACATCTAGTCCCTGCAAGGAAAACACAGGTATGCATTTTAGACGAATCACCTACAAAAATGGTATCCGAAAGCACACAAAAAAGTTTGGCGAGGCCACTCAAATTTACCTCGAACTGAATAGGTTCGAAGAGTAGATTAGCTTGCCAAGAAGCCAATGAATCAGACCCCTGCATATTTCAGATATTCACATTCACGTTTAAGATTATCGCATATGCATAAAGAGTACCCCTGACGATCTAGGAAAAGCCGCTAAGAAATCAAATAATTCGCATTTGTTACTGAACTTCTCGATACCTGAATAACGAAGAATCTAGTCCCTCTCTGATCATCATCACATATAAACCATTCACACGGGGAGGAATTCACCGAGTTCAGGTCCTTTGCTACAGCTTGCTTCATTTCCTCTTTTGCAGCAACTACTGCTGTTAGAGAATTAGTAGTGGCCACAAAAGAAGCAACTTCCGAGTTCGTTATTTCACCATTGTTTCCTTCAGTCGATTCGTCCCTTTTCTCAGTGATTGAAGACTTGAACGGAAGGATCCTCCTTGTGCGAGATTTCAGATATGAAGCAGCAGATGCAGCGATATGATAAGCAGTAGATGGACTCATTCGGTATCCATTATTCTTCTTCTTCCCCTCCATTTGCTCACCCATCTCTTTCTTCTCTTCTTCAGGTATCTCTCCTGTTTCTTGAACATCACGCGAATTCGTCTTCTCTTTATTCATGTTCTGTTCTTCCTTCTCGACTGACGAAGTAACTAATCGCAGTCCCTGATGTTTTAAAAGATTTCCTGACTGCAAAAACAAAAAAAGTAACCATGAAACTGAAAACCTAACATTTCTCTCAACCCCATGAAACCATGAAGTTTTCCACAAACCCTAATGTTTCTTCAACACCATGAAAACCCATAATGGGTAGATAAAAATTGGGTTCAAATTTCACTTCCCCATGACCTAAATTTTTTGTAGTAAGGCATCAAAGATCCAACACTTAAACCAATTAGACCGAAAACACAAAACACTCAATAATCCACAAAGGTTCCTCTAGTTATAAGATGTGATCTAATTAGCATATAACAAGATCAGTTAGTAGTGCATGTACTACATAACCATGGAGGTCCCAGGTCCGATGCTCAGCCGAGGTGGAATCCATGGTTATTGAACTTGGGTTATTAAGGGTATAAAATAAAGTCGTTTCGTTGAGCTTTCACCCAGTAGTTTCTGTAAGGTTTAGATTCGGCAGTTATCGTGCTTATCACATCTATATTGATGCCTTTGTAATGACTATAGTAGTCAAAAACTAAAAAAAAGGTCAGATTTTTCAAAATAAACACCAAATCAACAGAGATACATCCCGAATTACAATGTATTATGAATTTAACAAGTATTAGGGCTAAAGATCAAAACATTTGAGTAAAAGAGGTACCTTGATTTTGGGTACAGAATAAGCTAACTTCCCCAAATATGACATTTGGGCATAAACCTTAGCTTCTTCCAATGTTACTCGTCGAAGTAATTTCGAAAACGAAGCCCTATCAAGTTTCATTTCCGATTCTTCTTCTTCAGAACAAGAACAATTACTGGTTGAATCATTAGAACCAGAATCACCATTATCGTCATCATCTTTTTCTACAACATCCCCCCTTTTCCCTCTCCAGAGAGTTCCAATTTGCAAAATCCTCATAACCCAATTCCCTCTTTGTTCTTCCGATCCAACCGGATCGTTTTCCCCTTCATCAAACCCATTTTCTTCAACTCCTTTTTCATCTTCTCTGATCACAACAAGGCCACCATTATCGACGAAGGACCCGCCACCATGATCAGTTTCCTTTTCTTTTCCTCCTCCAGGTAAAAGAGATTTCAGAGGGTAAGAAATTGAAAACATTGATGATGGTGTTGATAAATCCCCATTACTCTCTGTTGTTTCAATTGAAATGCTCCCAGTTGTGTTTGATGAATCTCCATTGATTGAACGACCCAAAGCACTAACTTGAGATGTATGGGTACGGGTATCGGTAGATACACCAAATGAGATCGATGGGGAGAAGCCATGAATCCCTGGTTTAAGGTACAAACCTTGCATTCTTCTCTCTCTCTCTCTCTCTGTCTCTCTTTGATTTGTGTTTTATTTTGTGAGGAAGAGAGAGAATCGAAGTTACAGGAAACGTGACGAAGAGGAAGAGAAAGAGCTAGAGAGCGTTGGAGGAAATAAAAACTTGATATATTTATACTTGAAGTCCATGTAAGTTATACAATTATTTAGTAAGTACTTATTTGTTCACCTACTAGAATTAAGACTTCAAACCGTGCCCAATAAACGTATCGATGTCATGTAATGATGTACGAGTCATATGAGATATTCTTTGACATATGACTCGAATAGGTATTACATTCATTACGTGGTATGAATGTAATATAAAGATATATTGTGAATTAAATAAATCTTATATTATCGTCATCAAAGATGTTTCCAAGTTCTGAAGATCATTTACAAACTATTAAGGACAATTTATGAGACGTAAATGCGATAGTCTCACATCGCTTACGAGAGAAATCAAATCATGAGATATAAGTGTACGCATAAACTTAGTATGTGTCAATGTCTTTTTAGTACGGCCAACACATGTGATTTTGAGTATGACCCGGGCTTGGGGTATGACACTAACATCTATTTATCTAAGCTACTTATTAACACGAGTCAATAAACGATGAAATATAAAGTATAAAACAACACCTCAGGTACACTATTCATTTGTATGTGTTATTTGAGTTTGACGTTTATGTTTAAATCATGTCCAACAATGAGCGCCAATTTTAATTCTTTTTTCTAATTGTTAGTAATGTTGTTTAGATTATATGCATGTGCATTTAGAAAAACGTTATAAAAATTTGTATCTCGCTCGAAACAATAACTCCCCTATTCTTATAACAAAAGGTCATCGCTTTTACAAATTGTAATATTTTTGTATACAAAAAAACACAAATGAGATGCACCTCTTTCTTCTAAACAGTTAAATCTAAAAGTTGTCATATCATCCTATCATCTTATAACTTTTACAACCATTTGTTTTAGATGGTAATACTCCAACTAATATTTGTTACCTTCAGCAAAAAAAAAAAAAAAAAAACTAATATTTGTTAGCGTCCAAGAAATAGAAAAATGGACCTTATAATAATAAAACATAAAAACGGGGAGTTTAAACTAATAATTGAAAAAATAGAGAAACATGACACGTGGCACATGTGCAGGAAGTGTTGAAGTGGGGCCTTAACATTTACCAAGTTCCTGGAAACATCAACATTGGTCCACGTCACGTATAAAGACAAATAGTTTGCGTGCGTAAAAAGCGCTTGACGTGGACATGGAGGTAAGCTAATTCAATTCCCACTGACCCCACCAATTTCACCATTTCTATAAATCTGACCGTCTATTTCCCATAACTTCTTAAAGATCTGTGTGAAAATGTATCTAAGCAAAAACGCGAGTGATGTCGTATGGAATTGGTACAGCATTATTAAATCGGAAGTATTTTGGTTTGTATTGTTTCTTGTACGTTTGTTATTTGATCTTGGCCTCCTAAAATTGTCACACAAGGCTTTCTACATCACCAATTCATTTTTTTTGTGCTGCAATCGTGGACAATTCGCTTGTTCGAGCCTTTCAGACTCTTATTTATCAGGTCAAGTAACATATGTCTAGAATCAAGCCAATGTCTGAATATCAGGTGGTAAATCGTTGAAATAACTCACGTCGTACTTTCAGGAAAAACTCAAAGTTCTCTTCAACAAAAAGGCAGTACATGAAATCCACACAGGTAGGTAGTTAGAGAGTACCAAGGAGACGAGACGAGACATCTCTCTCTAAGGAGCTTGACAAAATAGACACGTGATTTTTGTAGAAGGAGTGCCTCACAAAGGGGGGTCGGAGTGACCAGGCATGTGCAAGTGTGCAACTGCCTCACCAATCAGCTAATCAGATGTGAGCTCCTCTTAAGGCGGGTTCCTCTTTTTGCTCCTCAGCCAACAGGGTATTAGCAGCTGTTGTTTCCCTCCCAAAGCCAAGTTCTTACGCGTTAATCGTATGTGGGAAATTAATTGAGTATTACCTTTCTTTATCAATATTGGCAAATCGGTCAATTATTAAACCATGAAGAAATAATGTGTTTGAGACATTTGACTAGTCACTTAGTATGTGAGAGGTATGGGGATCGATATATCCGGCGTCTTCCACAACTTCTGCATTTATGAAAGAAAAATAGTCCATTTTCCGATTTATACATTAGAAGACTAGAATTCTTCTTTTAATAATTTGTATCTAGTGGGTCATTGGTGGGAGTTGGAACAAAGGTCCACTTTTTTATGGGTCATCTGTATATATTTATTTCTTTTTAGCAAAATGTGGTTGAGTTCTTCCTATCTACTACCTATAATCTCATCTCCATTAATCATATTGTGAGGTATATTGTCATATTGATTAGGAATATCTTTCCCTTTCATCCTTCATTCTCCAAACTAAGAAGTCATTGACAAACAATTGTGTTTGTTAACCTCCCCAAGAAAATTTTATGTAAAAATAGACGTAAAAGCGTTACATAATAATCTTATTCTTTTTCCCATTTGTTTTCTTGTTTTGCATTATATAAGTCTTGACTAGTCTCTTATGATTTATGGTTGGATAGGTCATAGGTGTAGGATAAAATTTGCCCCGGTGGCGCCTATATAGATTTTAGGACGCCTGTAAATTTTTTATTTATTTACGAGCTACTTATGTGTATCTGTTTGGGCCTATAGTGGTCAACCTTTCTTAGCACACTAGTTTGGACCCAACTCAAGTTATCTCCCAATGCCATGACTTTGGGGCATAGAAGCCTTAGTCTGAACTTCTACAAGTGCTCCATTTTTACTAGAGGCGCTTACCTTCCCTCTTACACCCATAAGATATGTTTGATGATTTTCTTCCAGCGTAAGTCTTAGCAGTTATTGATACTGGCTCCGTCGTTGATACTCATGCGTAAGTCCAAGAAGCGTAGAATTTTATTCTTGCAAGCTCCACAAACACACCTAAAATGCTTAACACTCACTAAACTGGGACATATACATATATCCCAAAATGGACTATCACAATGCTCCATCTTTGTACACAAGTCATTTTTAGTTCTAATACAATCACAATTATCAATACTCACTCCCATTTTGACATCTAGACCTGAGTCCAGCATATAGGATAGTTTGATCCCCACGAAAGCTCCATAGGCTACTTAAAAAGATTTCGACAACTACTAAGCTTAAACATACCTATAGCCCAAACTTTAGATGTCTTTCAAACGATGTGGAACTATCACCACCCTTATAAATTTTCGCCACTCATATGATGTGTATCCACATTAGGATAGGCCTGTAATTCTCTAAACAAAGGCAAATTTTCAGAGTAGGTAAATGATGTGCCTAGCTAAATAGTAAGTGATAATAAATAATTGGAGATAACCTTATGAATTCTGTCCCAACATGTCATGTGAAATGTGAGACTTCTCTCCTTGAGCAAAAAATGGTACTTTGATCTACTATATTTAGTAGAAGACTAAATCACATGATATTTAACTAAATCAACCCATAACACAAGTTTATAAGTTACATCTATTTATAGTCGATTGAATAGCATCTATTAATTAGTGAAATACGACATTAACTTTGTACATAGATAATTACGTATGAAATTGTTATAACAACATTAGTCGTCTTAATTGTTTCAACACTTAAAGCTAACGAAATACGTACAACATCTGTTCGTACCGTGTCTACCAACTATGATAGACACATGGGGAGATACATAGTATCTTATCCTTGATAAAAAGAAATTACGGATCTTAATAATATGTAATCTAAAATGTCACATCATCCGAATATAATTTTTCTGGATTTTAGCAAATTGTAATTTCATATGTATTTGTTTTGTGGATTCAATACTATCTTTAGCTGAAATTATACGCAAATCCTTGCAACAAAATAAGAAATGGAATTATAATGTAATTCTTAAATATATATATTTTAAAATTTTAACTTTTTAGTGTTCGTGATGAGAAATATGTTATTAATATGATTCAAATGCTGAAATTTGGTCACTATATGTATATATTTCCAATCCCAAGTTGATATTTATGTCGACCAATCAATAACAGAAAGAAAGAAATTTGACGTAAACATATTAGAGTCAAAGTAGACTGGATTAAAACAAGAAAGGCTGAACATCAAAAACACATATACTTGTTACCTTTAGAAGCAAAGAATCGATTCACTAAGAAAAACTAAGTAATTTTGAAATTATTTTGTTATTTATGTTCTATTAACAATAACAAAACCATTTCTACTTGCATAATAGAGACAAAGGAAATCACAAGTAATTTCTCACTCTGCCTAGAGCTTAATATCATAATAGCTAACAACTGGTAACCCAGTTAATAATGCATCTTCTCGGTCACACGAATGTCTTCTGTTCAACCCTATAAAAATGTAAATTCATGATTTATTAAATTTCGGTATAACTAAAATAGTTAATAGGAATTTAGGTCAGTAGTTTAGTTTGACTTTAGAGTTTTTCTTTAAGACTTTAAAATCGACAGTTTTCGCAGGTATTAATTCTTATTGATATATCAGCTCATAATATCATGACAGTAGGATCTTCTGAATCCGGGTATTTAAAATACCCAAACTAAACCCGACCCACTAAGAACATACGATGAATGACCTTCCACGACACTCATTCCTTGTGAATGTTCACGTGTGGTGTCATACCACCATAAACCACACAAATTCGGGTCCCGCCCGTTTTCATTTGACCCAATTTGTTCGTACCCTCAAATCGTGATTGCGTGGTGTCGACAGTAGAATAATAAGGAACGCCAGATATCAGAAAAGGTTTAACCTATTGGCGAAAAGTCAACATTTTAAGACGAAGACTAACTTCCGTGGCTTTGTGTTTGTACGATCAATCCCGTAACCTCTGCATGATGGACGCGTGTTTTAATCTTATTGGTTAGATGTCAACACTTTGAGGATATTTTGTCCTACCTCCAACTATTTATTTCCATACTTCACCATTTTATTTTGAGATTTCAAATTGACACAGACCCATCACAATGGAGAGAAAATACATATCTTCTCTAACTAGCTAGAGCTTTTTTTGTTGTTGTTGAAAGAACTAGCTAGAGCTTAGTTTCTCTTACTAAAAGAACTCTCTCTCTCTCTTTCTCTCTCTTTCTCTCTAGAATCAACAAGATGGGTAGAGCACCATGTTGTGAGAAAGTGGGATTGAAGAGAGGAAGATGGACAGTCGAAGAAGATGAGATTTTAATGAAGTACATTCAAGATAATGGAGAAGGATCGTGGAGGTCATTACCAAAGAATGCAGGTATGCTAAATGATATACGTACTTTTCGCAAACACCTAGGTTAGCAGAATTCCAACCAGCTTAGGTGAATGGACATAATTTCAAGAGAAAATTGAATCTCTCTTATCTCTCTAAATCATATATGGTGGTCAATTTAAGTCGGTCGGGATTCTGTTTGCCAAAGTGTCACACAAAGTATAAGTGTTGATTATTTTATTTTTATTTTGTTTAGAGTTGGAATGGGATTTTCATTTTGGGTTTTATCTTTCAAGTTAATATATAGTAATGATTTAATTATGGGTTTTAGGGTTGTTAAGATGTGGGAAGAGTTGCAGATTAAGATGGCTAAATTACTTAAGAAATGACTTGAAAAGAGGGAACATCTCACCTGAGGAAGAAAAATTGATCATCAAGTTGCATTCCTCTTTGGGTAATAGGTAATTTGTTATATCACTACCTCTCTCCTTGTTCACAACCACAAACAAAATTTACTCATTTTTCTTAATTCTTTTTAATCCATGCCCAAAGAGCTAGGTATTTTGAGATATCTGACGTCACAACAAGCCAGTTATCACGTATTCTTAAACCGGTAGATGAAAATTGCCATTGAAAAAGTGTCATTACTTGAAACACAATGATTTCTTGAGAAACGGATATTACTTTCCTCTAATTTTTCTAGACATTTTAAACGGCATCTGTCATGAAATATTTTTGTTTCAATGTCCAAAATATATTTCCAGCATTTTCGTTTTTTGAGAGACTTACTCTCTGTCAACAATGAAAGAAAATAGTGAAATTTTTCTTCTATAGTCAAATGTGTTTCATTTATCTGATATCAATTGAACCACTGTGTCCCAATTATAATTTTATATTTTTTTGTCGATTATGTCATTTGATATTTCCCATTTTTATTCTTGTCATCTTGTCGTATTTGTAACAAACTTCTTATCTATTTATATTTTCTATTTTCAGCTTCGATCTGTAACTTACTTGAAAGGTAGATTATGAATCTTACTTTTCGATAACTATTAAAAAAAAAAATTGTCCTCTCTAAGGGCAATAGAGCATTCACAAGAGTCGTGATAATGGGACCACCAATAGGCGGCACCTTCCTTACATTGAACGTCATAAATTCGAGAGTTTAATTTAGTGCATTTCTCTTTTAACCCAAAGCAAAAGGAATGTGACCAACCAACCCAATGATAACTTCGAAACGGAAATATTCCTACAAACAAATTGTCGCAAATCATTTGGTTTCTTATTTCGGGTTTAATGGTATGGGATATGACAATTTTTAGCATGGGTTATGCTTAATTTTTATAGAAGTTTGTTAGTTTGAGGAAAATCAATTAGTTATTGAACAAACAAATATCAAATAACAAATATCAAATCGAATTTTGTAGGTGGTCATTGATAGCTGGGCACCTACCAGGGAGAACTGACAACGAAATAAAAAACTACTGGAATTCTCATTTAAGCAGGAGAATCGATACTTTCAGAAGGCCTAGTGAGGAACCCTTACCAATCATAATGAACTTGGCCAAATTGAATGGTGGGGGTAAGAAGAAAGGTGGAAGAACAAGTAGATCAACCATGAAAAAGAAAATTCCTTATAACAAGTACACTCACCATTCAAATTTAGTAAAAATGACCAATATTGGTGAGACACTTGAAAAAGTTGATTGTCTAGATGGACCCATTCTCACCAATGCTAGTGCCAACCAAGAGAAGCTAATGGATTTAACTTATCAAGTAGAACTAAATGAAGAAATGGGTAACATGACCAATGACCCATTTCTAGAGAGAGAAAATAGTGTAGTTTTGTGTACAAATGAGGAGAGAGAAAGTGAGATGTTGGGACCAATTCAAGGGCTAGAGACAGAGTTGATGTGCCCTGGTAACACTGTAGCCAGTGAGGTGGTCGATCCTAGTGGGCTTTTAACGTTTACTAACAATGCAGAAAGTGGGTTCATGGGCTTTAATGAAGAGAGAGAAAGTGGGTTCATGGGCTTTAATGAGGAGAGAGAAAGTGGGGTATCAAACATGAAGGCAATAAATGAGGGAGGGGATTTGATGAATACTACTAGTCTAGTAGATGAGATTAGTGAGTGGTACTCTTTAGATTCCAACTCAATCAATTCTTCTTTTGACGATCATGAGTGGTTTGATTGGGATTTGATTGGTATTTTGGATAATCATCATCATAATCCATGGGAGAGTGGTGAACAAATTTTATCTTGGTTGGAAGACTAAATTGTTCTTTATCAATGTAGTTAGATTTTTATAGCATAGAATGGGATTTGGTTTGTTTGATAAGTTATTGTAAAATGTTAAGAATGTCGAAATAAAGATTGTGATTGCTTGCCTAGGTGTTTTAAATCTTAAATTGTTTGACAAGATTATGTCCAGGGGAGAATTGTCTACATATTCCAAGGGTAATTTCTTGCCCCGAATTTATCCGATATAAGTATCCCAAGGCCTAAAGCGTACGTTGTTTGTTTTCTTATAGTGTTAGTCTGACTCGCCTAAGTCCAATTTCTCAGAAGTTGAGTCGCCATAGTCTAACTAGTTTCCGCCAGAAACTTCACACAATGTCTTCTTACGCCAAGGGTAATCAAATCTGACACGAGCCAATTCAAATCTCGAGTCAAATTTCTTATCTGAAATTAGAAAGACGAATTTCATACCCAAAGGAACCTTGTATATTCGAACAAGTCCAACTCATTGTACAACTTGCTCAATAGTCACAAAGAATGTACTATACTAACCTAGTGTTTTGGTCCTACCCTTTGGAATGGAATGAAATGAAATGGGAGGGAGTAATGGTCAGAGAATTAAATTTTATTAAAGACATCATGTGAAGAAAAGCAACTGGTTGGGACATACCCGGATTTATAGCCGGTCACAATACATATTGCATGTTATCTATATTCCATCTAGTACAAATAATAACTCCCTCTTCTTCATTCATAGAAAAGTACAAACTAGATAGACATAAGTATGGAGTCATGAGGTTTTCGGTATAGGCATTGAGTTATCTTGATCAGTTTATCATGAACGTTCGACCTATGTTGAAAAAATGTGGAATAACTTGTTGAATGACCCGATTGAGATGAATGAATCTACGAGAAAAGATAGAAAAGAGCAATATAACTGCAATTTAAACAAGATATATTGATTACGTACCGAAATGGCACGACAAAGAACCCTAAACTCCATTAGACAAACTATATTTACAATAAATTACCTACTAACCATGTCAGATAATTCAGGTGGGCAAGTACATAATGTCATACTAGATTTTAAGGGGGTGCACAACCATTGAGCAACGAGACTCGTCGTTTGCAGGAACCCCGGCTTTACACTTGAAATCGGACTGTTTAATATATATGCACATTAATGACAGACTCGATAAAATAGAAAAGCATCTTACCAGAGGAAGAGAGTAATCAGTTACTTGACCTGAAATCAACTTGCGCTTTATTCGGTTTTCCACTTAGCATGGATCTTCTTTCTGGAACTGATCCGGCTCTTCCCGGCCCATTCTCTCTCATTGTTTCGGCGCCACCAGAGAAGGGTTCCTCTTTCACATTCATATCTAATACCCTACAAGATTTCTCTCTGGCTAAACCAAGCACTGGCGTTCTGATGGAAGAGCACTCTTCAACAAACAGAGGTAAATTCGAGATGTGCTCTTGATTCTGACAGTCACCTTCACCAACAAGAGATTTCATACACGAACAGCTCCCTCGCTCCGTTTCAATTTTCTGTATCGGTTCTTCTTGCCCATGGTTGAAGGACAAACCATAGGTTGGTTGCGTTAATGGTTGTGATCTCAAATGCACAGATCGTAAGAGAGCAGCTCTTCTCAAATCTGTTGAGTGACAGTTATCACTCGGTGATGATGGGAACCGGCCCTCAGAGTCAGAACCCCGTTGGCGAGGTTGGGAGCATGACACCGCGCCGAGGTTGCAACCATGTATAGGATATGAAGTATTGGGGTTGTTTGGAGAGAAACAGGAAAATGCTTTGTGATGCCTATGAGGAGATACTGGACTGCTCGGAACACTGTCAGATTGGAGCATCGAAGTGTTAGGAAGCGTCTCAGTGCAGCGGGCATCATCCGAGTCTTCTGACATCGGTGAATACTGCAAGGAGATCTCATCCCTGCAGAAGAAAAGAACAGGAGACAGCATAATAGTAGAATTAGGAAAGTCACAGTTTCATAGAGCAAGCACGGCAGAATTGTCGAATATGAAAGTGTTAATGTGCAGTGCGCGCAGGTTACTCCTAACCACGTACTCTTAGTGTTATCTAAGGAAAATTATTTAATTAAACGCTCGTAAACGTTCAGCTTATGTTGTTTTATCCAATTCGGGAAAGCTATAATCGGATGATATTTATATAAAGGGTCTATATCCAAGGACACCTACGGAATTTTCCAAGCGTCGTAATTGCAAGTATCACATTAGCTCGAATCCCATTTTAGAGAAAGTAATCATTCAGAAGATAATACCCCTATGAGCAGGACATTCCCGTTTACGTATATTCTTGAATGAGTCGACAGAGGTTACATACTTACATTAGAAGTGGACTTCTTTTCTAAGTTTTATTAAACCCATAAACATCGTAAAGTAAAGTACCACTTTCTGCAGGTCGCCCACACCTGCTTGAATTAGTTAGGGTTTTACTTGAGTTCTCTCAACTTTAACATGCAGGACGAGCAAATATCTTTTGCACTCTAGGCTAGATCCTCCTAGTCTTACATAAAGTATTTTACTTATGGACAATGAAGTGATGTAATTACGCTTATCTAGGCAAGCACATTTCAGTTTATCAATCCTTTTGTGGGATGAGGACAAGACTTATTAACCCGGATATCTGGATAGCTCTGCCGGCTTCCCTTGGACCTTGCGTATTTTGCCACGAAGAATTGAAAACAGGAAAAACATCATTTTCGCATTTTGTAGTTGAACTCCTATCAACTAAGAGAAAGTACATGAAATCTTATCTATTATATATTCTGCATTACTATGTACGCCTAATGCACGTTTCACCAATTATATATTCTTCATTAAGTTTCAACCAAATTATTATTGATCATCATATGTCAAACCCTAATCATTTGCAAACACAAGACGAACCAGGAAGTTTTGCAATCTTAAAGTACTACCTATCGGAGCTTAAACGAAAAATCATTACTCATAAATTCCAATAACCTATATCGTCCAAATTGATGATATAACCTAATGTACACCTAGTTCCCTTATAACAAGCCTCATAAGATCTCAAATCAACAAGGATATAAAACATAATTGCTTTCATCATAATCAGTATCCCAATATGAAACTGTTAAGTTTATGGTCATCTAACTCAAAACCAATTGACAATGAGTGGAGATGACCTAAAAATTATATTCTTGGTTGCTATATCGCCCTTCCCCCATGTGGGACTATTCTCACACGCCCCCTCACGTACGGCGTTCTTTGAGCCTAAAACGTTTTTTTTTTTCTTTCCGGGTGATGTGGAGCATGTGTGGCTTTAAGCCTATCACGTGTGGGCCTATCTGTGATATCATGTTAAGTTTGTGATCATCCAACTCAAATCTAATTAGCAATGAGTCGAGACTCGAGAAGACCTAGACATTATACTCTTGGTTACTAGATAGCCCTTCCCCCGTGTGAGACTATCCTCACATAAACAAAATAACCTAATTTTCAGTTCGTGAGAAATGAAAAAGGTACCTCTGATAAGACATAGTTTCAAACCTAGCTGGAGATACCATGACATTTTCAGATAAGGACTTCCCAACTGATAACCCATTTAAACTAGATGCCATTATCTGCAAAATGGGTAAAACCCCCATAACAGATTATCAATTTGAAATACAAATCAAGATCAAAACTTTTCATCACAAATCATTCAAATTATTAATATTAAACAAAACCCATGTCATCAAAATCAAAGAAATCGATTTCAAATAGTTCAATCGACACAAAAAGAAAAGTTGAAATTAGTGGTAAAAGAGAAGAAGATGAGTAACCTGGCTGAGATAGCGTTTGTGGGAATGAAAATTGTCGAGATAAACTTCGTCTTCTGGATCTCTGCATCGTTTGGAAGTCGGTGATGAACTCGAATCAGTACCAATTTCTTTCATGAAATTCTTTTAGGGGATTTTAGTTTTGAAGAAACTCTTTTTATCTTCTTTGGGATTTTTTCTCTCACAAAAGAAATTTGTGGGTTACGGGTTACCCTCCGCCTGCATATGTGGGGCCAAACCTAGGAAACAAGAAAAACTATGCAAACTCTGGTGTGAAATCTTATTTAACTTCTGTTCATTCGTAGTTGAGTTGATTGGAAATGTCGAAAGTACGAATCACGTCAAGTCACATAAGATTTATGTCGAGAGTTTGCATAGTTTGTCTTCTTCCCTATCATTTTTCGGCCAACATTGTCTATCTGTTTCTCTTTCTTGGAGGGGGATAAAGAAACTTTTGATTTACGAATCTGGTAGATGTAAACCTTTACCGGAAGTGTCAAACCGATTTATATTAGTTTGTGCTGGAAGCTTTGCGTTAGACATGACCCACAATAGGAAGCTACCAGGTACATAAGAAGTAGCTTCTTGGAGATGAGATAATACACCTACTGAATTGGTAAGCTCTACATGTGTAAAAACCTAGGTCCATAGTGTTGGCGCTCGTCCTTTGTTGGTCGACATCTTTTTCTATCTAACTCGCCTTTCTTTCTAACTCAACCTTGATGCGAACAATCACTTGAAACCAAACACCCTGCTTCGACGTCCAAGTAAAAGAGGGATGATGCGTGCCCATGGTAAAACTTATTGTGGTCCTAACACTTCCTATGCCGATAGCAGGAATGGTGGGGCTTATAGAACTTCGCAAGTTCCTAAACTCTATAGGAAATTTAGTACAGAAATTCCAGAGCCCAGTTTAGTCAAATTGCAACATTAAAGGCGCTCACATTTTTGACTAACCTAGCTAAAAATAATTAAATGTGGCTGCTGGGATTCGAGCCCAGGTCTCCACGGCCACAACGGGGAATTCTCACCACTAAACTACAGCCACTTTTGGTGATAGGCTCCTGATCGAATTACATTTATAAGATACATTATTACATTGTGGAGCCGTAGTCATTGTTGACATTGTTCACGTTTTAACCGGCTCATACAGGACACAAATACTGGATTTTGTTTATGCGAAGGCTCCACGAGTCCCCGAAAGACGTCGACACTTATGAAGATTGAGTGTACACTTATAACCCAAACTCCGGACACCTGTGCGAGTGCTCTTGGTTCTGTACCAATTGTGAGGTCCCAAGCCTTAGCACTTATCGATATTGTCTCATCTTTTACTACTTCACACAAGTACAAGATTTTGTTCTTTGCTAAGGCTCCACGAGTCCATTCCAAAGATTTTGGTACTTACTAAGCTTAAGCGTACGCCTATGACCCAAACTCCAAACACTATCTCGAGCAATGTAGGACTATCACAATTTTAAGACAACAACATTTGAAGACAACTCTCTATGATAAAGAGATAAATCCAAAAGAAAAGAGGTACATGTTACCACCGAACCAAAAAATTTAACAAAAAATATCGGTAGCCACTTCATATATGTTCGTGTAACCGCTTGTGTTTTTTTTTGTTTAAGTAAAACTCTATCTCAAGAGAATAGTTTTATGTGATTTTCATAAAATATAATCTCAAAAGAATTGCTTGGATTAGTACATAGCTCTTTATGGCAAATACCCACATGGATCCCCACCATTCTCATAAAATATAATCACACCACAGTTATAGAAGAAGACTTCACAAACAGTTCCGACAAGAAAGACTTCATAAGTGTAGTCAAGAAAAAGCTTCAGCAACTCAGCCAAAACCAGCCTCGGGACACAGAGCTCAAGAAATTCAAAAGAACGACTGAGCTTCACGAAACAACTCTTGTCCAGGTATACCCTTTGTTTTCAGGGTCATTTAAGATATTTAATGTCTGAAACACGGGAGTCACTTCTACTCCTCAATCTTTTTTTACTTTCGACTAAGGAGTGGCAGGACTCACGATGATGCATAAATTGTCAAAGAGTCAAGAACGAACCTGAAGCCTAACGGGTCAACCGGCTTAAGGTAAACAGAACAGCTCAACCCTCAACACTCCGCCACCTACACCCCTAACTGGGAGGTCGGCTAGAGGTATCAGCCATGTTTCGCCTCCGACACAAGAATTATTCTTCCGATGAAGTGTATCAGCCTTGGTTACTCCTCGCAAGAGAAGGTTTACACGGATAGCCAGACCAAACGTGTCTTACTATTGTGCTCTGTTGGGTGTGTCATCTCCAGCCCAATGTGTAGGACGATTTAAGGATCAGTCCAGCCTTAACACTGAGAGAAGTGTTTGTAGTAATCCTAATTTCATTTTATTTTCTTCTACTTTGTATGGTTCATGTTCGAAATCCATAAAAGTGGAATCCAAAAACTTGAAAACATCAAGTTGAGCTGGAATTTGTTGTCGAAATGGTAGTTATGCGAAGTTTGAGTCAGATAAGAAACTGAATCAGAATTCATGTTGAGATATGAGTTTTGGAGGTGGCTACGGACAAATCTGAAATTCTTTATCATCAAGTTCATGATTTTTTTTACTTGCAGCAAATGAACTTTGTTGCTTTTGTGGTGGGACATTAGATTGGAGATTTCTGCTTGAAACCGAATGGTTTGAGTCTATTTTGGCCGAGGTACAATAATGCCACCATGAGTAACCTACTCAGAAGTATAACTGATTCAATAAAACATCCTAAAAAAATTCATCAACATTGACATTAACATAACACAGAACCTTCAAGAGAATGAAATGGATAATATAAAACACATTTTTAACTGATAAATATAACTATTATTCAGAGATTTGGTACTAACTTTTTGTTCTTATTGTATACAAAAAAATCTTTCAGAACACTAATATAACCAATAAATAAATAACTTTTTACCTTCTTTAACGGTAGAATCGACTTTATAATGAAAGCTTATGAAAGTAGAGCTACACATGAAACCAGTCAAGTTTTTTACTGTTGTGGTGCAATTAGGATCGATCCAGCTACAAGTTAGCGGCTCTGTCGTGTCGTAAAAACCGTTGATGGAGCTCTGATTCCCAATGGAGTAACACCTATCCGTCTCAAGAGAATAATATATGATGCTATAACCATGTAATCTAGGTAAGTAGATTTTGTTTTTCATGTTACTATTGGGAGCAATTGCCAGTATACAGTAGGTATTGCTGATAAACATCATATGGTTTCCTAAACTTTCAACTCTAACCCACTCTATCCTAGAGAAATCCAATCTAAATATCCGAATCGACAGCCCGAGATGTCCCAAATCTACTAAAAAATAACGTCTTTTTGTACTCAACCAAGAACTTCGGGTAAGCAGAATCAAAGAGCCATTTGGGACCAGCTAGAATTTCCTCGAACGAGCAAGTACTAACCTTAAAAACACCTAAACTTACATTATAATCTAGGGAATAAAAAGCTTCATTGTAGAAAACTGGTTGTTTAAGCACGACCAAAACATATTCGACTTTGGGTAACAGCCTGACCACCACCAATCATGTCCCTTGGTAATGAAGGCGATGGAAATTTTTTCTTTCCCATCTTCAACCAGAATTTCATCTATAACTTCGGTGATGGAAAAAACTCTACAATCTGAAGAAGTAGATGAGGATGAGAATGAGATGCCATAGGAGTTGTTGTTGCCGTGCTGTTCTGGTAAGTCTGGAAGTTGGATTGTCTCTCTTGTAAACAAATTATAAAAGAGAATGTTCCTCCTGTCTTTCGTCATTAGTAACCACCTGTCCTTTGAGAAACGAATAGTTGCGCCTAATAAAATTTCGTGATTAATCGTGAGGCACTTCTCATTATTATGCATGGGTCGACGAAATTGTATTTGGATCCATTACCTTCAGAGAGAATTAGTAACAGAGATAAAAATGTCATTGATGGATCTATCTTTGCATAAGAAGTTCTCCAGTTTAGTGCAGGTAATACTGACTGATTCAATCTACTTCCAGCTCGAAGATGTGTGTAATGTACTGGAAGGAGATAACTTGCTATCAATTTGAGGATGTCTTTGTCAAGAATACAACATGAGTTTACGTCTTCAAGTTCTACTCCATCGTTCCCCTCAACCTCGTTCTCTTTATTAGTTATGTTGATTTTCTTTTGATGTGCATCAATAGTGTTAACTTCCTCCTCATTGTTGTCTATTCTGGTTCATTCACAAACCCTAAAATTTAGAGCACAATATTAGCACCTTATTATGTATATTAAAAAAACATGTTTATATTTGTTATATAAGAGAAAACAAAAATAACCTAACAAATAAGTAAGATCTCTACGTATATGCTATGGGAGTATGTGTTGTTCTTTCCCAAGTTACCTGACAGTTGGACACATCATCACCCATTCACTCCATAAACATGGCATTGCGATCTTTAGAAACGACCAAGAATTTGAAACACTTTCCCCTTCTAGGTCATATTTGTACAAGTTCTGATCTCCAGACAATATATAAAACACACAATCTCTTGTAAGACCTAATTGGTACGCCGAGCAACAAGTTGTAGTGTTTCCCCCAAGAAAGATCAAATGATCACCTAAACTTGTTAACTCCTCCCGTACAATTGAAGAGAAATCAAGTTTACATATTTGTATTGCAGTAACTAACATCCTCAAGCATCTGGCCCCTCTAGAATTGTAATATATATGAACCATTAAGAGTTCATCAGAAGATACCACATATCTACGATGGCTATGCGCATGTGTTCCAGGACTTGAAAAAGGGGAGTAATGACTAACGGAATAATAAGTTGTCATAGGAGTATCAACCTCAACTTTTTTTTCTATCTCAATCTCAAAATGGCAATCGTCAAAGAAGAAATATATAATTTATCTCTGAAAGAAATTAAGGATCCACAATATAATTCATTGCCATTAATATCTATAGGCGAAAACTTCTCCGATCTCCATTGGTGGTCTCCTCGGCGGCAATAGAGGAGTACTAGGTCATGTTCACTCCATTCAAATAAAAAGAAGGCCATGTTGGTTTTGTTATTATTATTAGAGGTAGGGGACGTCAAAACATAGTCAGAGATATCATACTCATCATCAGATTGAAACCAATTGACTTGATTAGGTAACTTGATATTCTCTAGGGAGCAGGAATTTCAAATAAAGCAATCCCCATATTCCCAAATTGAATTGGTGGTGTTCTTATCATACGACAACTAACCAACCTTCATGAGAGGGGGATTGTCAATACGATTTTCTTCTCATCTCGGGTATTCGTTTAATGCAATTTCTCTAATTAGGTTCAAGAAGATTGTACAATGCTTTATTTTTCCCATCCTTTTTATGAGGTAGAACAAGCAATAGAGTTGCTGACGGAAGTAGTGGACGAGTATGCAGACTTCTCTTCTATGTGGTTGAAGGTGTTGTAAGCTTTTTCTTCTCCATGGATGAGAAAGAGACAGAAAGATTGAATTCTGAAATTTTGTAAAAAAGAAATCGATTAGAAACTGCGCAGTAGATAGATATATAGAGAGAGTTGTAGTTGCTATAATTTGAAGTTCCTAAAACTCAATCTTAGTCCTAATTTGATCAGTTCTTGCCAAGGATGACGTCATAGAAGACGTATTATTTAGAGTGTGTTTCTTTAGATCACCGGTAAAGGGAAGTTCCATAAGTTCATATTATTCGTTAAGACTTTTTTACTAGATTTTTTTTTGTTCCAGACCTCTAAAGATCTCAGATTTTATAAGCGTTCTGACACAAAAATGTTTAAAACTTTAAAGGTTCAGAAATTTTTAAGTTTTGAAGCTATTAAATGTCCGGGACATTAAAAATCTCAGATAATTAAGTTTTGAAACCTTTTTAGTTAAAATTTTAAAGATCCGGAACTTTTTGTTAGAACTTTAAAGGGATGTTTTAAATCTAAATCGTCCAAACTTATAGTTGAGATTAAAATGAAATTTATATTATTTTAAGAATCAAACTTTAAATATTAATTATTTACTTCTCTTCTTTATCTTCCCAAACACCACCATTATTTTAAGATTAAAAATTTAAATAATAAAAACGAAATTTACATTTACTTAAAACTTTAAATATTAAAACGAAAGTTATATTATTTTAAGATTAAACTTTAAATATTAAAACTTTAAATATTAAAAATTTGAAGATTAAAACTTTAAATATTAAAACTTTAACAAATTTCCTTCATGTTCTTTCGTAGCCTCATCTCCTTCCTTTGCACTTGTTTTCATGGCATTCTCTCCTTCATTTGCACCTCCACCTGCTTGTTTGATATTATTCATAGCCTCGTTGTGTTTTGCAGTGAGTTTGACGCGTTACATTTGTCCGAGTAAATAGTAGGCTTTCTTCTCATTTCTGGAAATTCAAACTATTATTATTAGTAGTTATTTTTTTTTTACGGATATAATTAAAGTTCATCAAGTGAAACTTTAAGATTAAACTAATAAATATTAAAACGAAAATTATATAATTTTAAGATTAAACTTTAAATATTAAAACTTTAAATATTAAAAAATTTAAAATTAAAATTTAAAATTTAAAATATTGAAACTTTAAATATTAAAACTTTAAATATTGAAACTTTTAAGATTAAAACTATAAATATTAAAACTTTTAAGATTATAATTTTAAATATTAAAACCTTTAAGATTAAAACTTTAAATGATTAAAACTTTAGGTGGATGAACAATGAAAAGTAAAGTAAGAATATTTGCAAGAAAAATTCTCTCTCAGTATGCTAGGGTTATTTGTGTGTTCATCAACCTGTTAGAAATCATCTAAATGTTGGATCTTTCTCTCTAATTCAACCTTAGATGAACTAGAAAACACTCGGCTTCGGCCCCCAAATCATTGACAACAATTTTGCGTAGTAAAAAAACAAATGTGACAAGAAAAAGAAGTGTGTTACTATCCAACCGAAACTTCGTATTTTGATATTTTGGCAAAGCTTAAGAGGGCTATTATTGGTAGCCTTGCGTATATGTCAGTGTAATCTTTTTCGTTTTTTGTTTAAGTATACTCCATCTCAAAAGAATAGTTTTATCTGATTTTCATAAAAATATGAGTTAATTCCTATATGGCCCCCTACTTTGTGACCAACTTCCTTTATGGTTCCCTTTTTTTCGTAAATTCAAATATGACCCCCTTTTTTGAGGTAAATGTCCTGATTACCCTTCTTATTAATATTTTTTCAACATAAAAAAAATAAAGAAAACTGAATTCCATCTCACTTCCTAGTCCCCCACACATATCTCTCCACATCATCTCTCTCTCTCCAACTCACCTCTCTCTCTCTCTAACTCATCTCTCTCTCTAACTCACCTCTCTCTCTCTCTCTAACTCACCTCTCTCTCTCTCTTTCTCTCCAAGTCACTCCTTCTTCTCCGACCAAGGTCGCCGGCCAGAAAATTTCCGGCCGGCGACCTTAAAAAAAAAAAAATTACCTCTTTTCTCTCTCTCCCTCTCTAGAAACTCCGGCGAAGGGGAAACCCCTTCACCGGAGAAGGTCTGTTCAAGAACAGACCAGGTCTGTTCGTGAACAGATCTTCAAGGTCTGTTCACGAACAGATCTGGTCTGTTCGTGAACAGATCTTCAAGGTCTGTTCACGAACAGATCTGGTCTGTTCTTGAACAGACCTTGAAGCAGACCTTGAAGCAGACCTTGAAGCAGACCTTCGTGGTCTGTTCTCCGGCGAAGGGGAAACCCCTTCGCCGGAGTTTCTAGAGAGAGAGAGATGAGGGTAATTTTTTTTTTTTTTTTTTTAAGGTCGCCGGCCGGAACTTCGTCGGAGAAGGAGTGACTTGGAGAGAGAGAGGTGAGTTAGAGAGAGAGATGAGTTGGAGAGAGAGAGGTGAGTTGGAGAGAGAGAGAGGTGAGTTGGAGAGAGAGAGAGAGAGAGAGAGAGAGAGAGAGAGGTGAGTTAGAGAGAGAGATGAGTTGGAGAGAGAGAGAGAGAGGTGAGTTGGAGAGAGAGGTGACGTGGAGAGAGATGAGTGGTGGAGAAGGAAGTGAGGTGGAATTTAGGTTTTGTTTTTTATTTTATTTTGAAAATACATTAATCAGAGGGGTAGTGATGACATTTGTCTGAAAATAGGGGGCCATATTTGAATTTGCGAAAAAAAGAGGGTCATAAAGGAAGCTGGTCACAAAGTAGGGGGCCATATAGAAATTAACTCTAAAAATATCATCTCAAAAAAATTGCTTGGATTAGTATATAACTCCTTTATGGAAAATACCCACATGGATCCCCCACCATTTTCACAACCTCCAAAAACACAATCCTGCATTAAAATTTGGTAGCAAAATTGGAATCGTGTGCCATAAAATTCATTTAAATATGATTGCACCCCTTTTTATTTTTTTTTATTTTTTTGAGACAACCGTAAACATCGTATTATTTATAGAATCAGGAGTTTACAGATGGAAAAGAAAAGTTACAACAAAGGAGCTAGAAACCGTAAAGCTCAACATAAAATTAATCCTCCTAATTGTAACTCTCATGGCCACATGAAAAGTCGTCGGCCTAACTGTCTTAAATCTAGCAGCAGTCCAACCGTTCAGAAAAAGAAGAAGAGTAGCAACAGAATCCCACAAGTAAGCGTTTAGTAGAGTCCGAGTCAGTTGCAGCTCATTCGACATCAAGCGTGAGGTCTCAAGAAACCAGTGCCACTCCATAAAACTTTCAAGCAAACCTGCCCACATTTGTCTCGGAAACACAAAGAAAAACACCTCCCAGATAGGGTGAAAAAGGAAATTAATGTCTCCAAAGAAGGCAATTAAGTTCCAGATTTCGGAATCGTCAGATTCCAGGGTTACCCTCCAGACTTCTCTCGATAGAGAAATAATATCCAATTGTCCGCCAGAGGAGGAAAGATTGAATACCTGGTGATTAGGGTCGCTAATCCAGATCAAGTCGAAAGACCCGATTGAATCAGCAAAGAGGAGCAGCAAAGCTACTAAAGGTGGAGGGAGTGTGAGTACATTTGTGTTCCATGACAAATACCGAACAAGTTTATATCGAGGAGCCATTAAAAAGATGTAACCAGCTCTAGAGAAACAATTAGTTCTAATAGTAACTTGAGGAATATATCTAACCAATTTACCAGGATCATACGGCCTGCCTAACAGGAATAAAGCCCACGCCCATCTAGATGCCCCAGGGTCAAACGTTTGGCCTAAAAGGAATAAGGCCCAAGCTCGAGTAGAAACTCCAGGATCAAAGGGGTGCCCTAGCCAGTAGCAATTACAAGCCCAATAGAAGGAAAGTAACTTGGGCCCAGTGCAATCCGAGCCCACTAAGACTTTGGTAGTCGGCCAAGGAGATTGTGGGAGGCAAGTGTGAGGATACGTGTTACAATCAGAAGGAACAAGCTCTCCACAAGTGGCACGCGTCCTGTCTCTCGCAATTGGCCGGAGATTGGTATTGTTATCGGAATCTTCAAGCTCGGCGCCGAGAAATCCATGAAGGTAAAATTCAAACAAACTTAAAATTACACACTGATCTGCTACCATCGTATTAAGAGAGAAAGGAAATAACCTTCCTAAAGAACAGATCAAGAAGGATTCTAGAGATAAACAGAGTTACTAGTATGCTGGTACAGACACAAAACTTGAAGTTTAATAAGCTACAAAAGGATTCTTAAGAAAGATTTATGAGTAAAAAAATTTCACTGTCTCTTTGCCTGAAAAAAGATGGTATTTCCAAGCTTAGATCTGCTTTCTCTCTCTAGAAATTAAAGAGAGATAATCTGTTTTTCCATGAAGAAGTTTTTACACAAACTCTCCAGATGCTTGCTTCCATTATCTTAACCCTCAAAATTGATTGTCCAACCCTAGATCTACTCTCTATCTCTCTAGAAAGTTGAAAAAGTTAATGATGGATGTTGCTGAAGAAGGAGATGGAGATGGTTGAACTTCAAGTTGCAAAGATAGGTGGATGAGATTCCCTGCGATTGGGCCAGGGGGCCCTTATCTCCGATTACCGGCTCTGACTGCCGGTGATCAAGATCCAAATACTGAAATTTTTTGTGACGTCTTGAGAGTTTCTCTCTCTTCACAGGAAATTAGGTCATTGGTGGGTTCTTCCACACAAATTTAATACCCGCACCCCTTTTTATTAGATCCACAATCATATTTGTGAAACCTATCAAATTTACATCTTAAAGCTATTTGTTAATGTTACAAATTTCTTTTCTTTGAGTTAATAAAATTAGGAACATTGAAGTTTGGGAAAGAAATCAATGTTAACGTAGTCTTGTCCACTATAAAGTTTACAATCTCAAAAGAGACCGTGGTGTCAATTTTTTGCCCTAACTCCCCTGGAAGGCTGGAAGGGGCGCCGGAGAGGGTCTCGTTGTGCCCGGACCTTTTCACACCACGAGGCCCGTTTAAGGCTAAATACCTGTAAGAGACTGATATAGAACAAATCCTGCGGAGAAAAGGTGAAATGATTTTGAAAAGAGAATCAAAGAGTACCTGAAATTATCTGGAGGGAAGCAAATGGGGGTCAGCGATTCACCCTGGCCGGGTGCGGAACAGCGAGAGTCGGCGTCATTCCGCACGTGACTTGAGCACTGACTGACGCTAACTGCATGGGTGACCAAGTTAGGGTCTTTGGTACGCCAAAGGAGATATTGTTCCTGCAGTCGTGGTGGCCAGCTTGCGCCTCCGAGCGTGCCTCGGGCAACGGTGTGCTCCTCACGCCAACCAGCGGGCTCTTCATTCTGCCCGTATCGAAACAGAAACAAAATGAATCTGACACAATTAGTTTAACTCGTCTGAATCAACTAAATCAAATTGACCCAAAATCAGTCTATATGTAGCGCAAGCACTACAAATTTGACAAGAAACAAAACCCAAGTAGTTTGCAAGGTCTATTTTAGTACACATATGTAAACCCGAACCCCCTAAACATGTGATTTTTTTTTAGCGTTAGTCGTTACAAAGTATTGATACATCATAAAAATGTGATAAGCACGATAATGATAACACTAAACCAATAATGGAAGAGACTTAAAGGCCAACAACATGAAAGAGACGTAAAGTTCTACAAACTTAGAGCAAATCCAACCTAGGCCTGGCTGAGGCCAAAATTTCAAAAAAAATTAACTCTAACAAAAAAAATCATACTCCTAATAATTAAAATACTTCCCACCAACGTGTCGTTCTCCGAATAATTTTTCAACCTTGGAAAAAAATATTATTTCGAAAATAATTCAAATGTTTCACACGTACACAAAATCACACGCATTTTTCGCACACCCACAAAAAAGCCACGCATGCGTTTCCCACGTGCACAAATTTTAAGCTTCAACAGAAGTTGGGATTGGAGTTGAATTTTTGAAGCCGAGCTAAAGCTGAAAATTTTGAGTAAAAAAGTGTTTTTTTTTCACAAGAAGGTTGGAGTTGCTCTTATTGCACATTTGTATGTTTAGAGCATCTCCAATGGGACACTCAATCTCTAACACTTAGAGTGCCACATGTGACTTTTTGTTAAAAATTATCTCTAATGAAACACTTTGTTAGACACTCGAATGTGAGATTGACACATTTATTGTAGAGTGTCTAGAGAGATAAACTCTAAAATGTGAGTATCTACGTGAGACTTTAAAATTTCAACCAATAGAAAACCTTGTTAGAGTGTCTCTATATTGACATTTAAGAAAGAAAATCTCTCTTGACCTTTGACACTTAGGATTTTTAGAGTGTTTGTTACGTGTCCCATTGGAGATGCTCTTAATAACCCCAAATTTAGTACCCGTTCCTCTTTATTACACCCATCATTATCTATTAATCCTTTCTTTTTTATTTGTTGAAAGTATCTATTAATCCTATTCCACCTAACAATAATAACATCTCTTTAAAACCCCCAAACTACCCATTTTCAGCCGTTAATTTGAGTTTAATTAACGGCCATGATCATAATAATACAAGTAGATGTGAGAATTACAACATTTTCAACCTAAATTGAAGAAGAAACACAAACTATACAAATCTCATTAGGGTTAGGGTTTAGGTTTTTTTACCTAGAAGAAACAGGATTCAAAGCTCTAGCGAATCCATTCATGGCGCCATAACTCTTTGAACTAAACCCTAAACAACCTAATAGTCCTTGTCTGTATGGCAAATACGTCTTCTTCTTCATTTCTTCAGCTTGTGCTCTCTTCCTAGTATAATGAATCTCATGCGGTGATTGTTGAGGATTTCTTCGTTTTCCGATTCCGTTTGTCGGTTTTCCGGTACCTGTTTTTTTCGCCGGATTTTGTTTATTTCTTTTCAGTTTCTGAACTTCGGTAGCTACCGATGAAGATGAATTTCCATTGTTCTTTCTCTCTTTAGCAGGAGAAAAAGACATAGCTAGCCAGAATTTCTCCTTTCCGTTTCCTCTTCCTTCACTTTTACTTCTGAGAAAATCCTTGAGAAATTCCCAACGTTTTGAACTTCTACCAGATGAAGATGATCTTGAAGATGAAGGTGTTGTTTCTGTTGACGATTGATTCTCAATCTGTTTTGAGCTTTGATCATCATCATCTTTCTCGTTAATTTCAGTACAAGGATTTTGATGACGATCTTCTTCTTCTTTATCGTTGTGCCATTGAAACGGAGAATTTCTCAGAGGTGATAAAGATCTAGCTCGTCTATGTAAAGATCTGTTTCTTAATCTCAGATCTCTTCCTCGAATCAAAGAATCTCTTGATCCAGTTCGTTCTTCTTCTTCTTCATCTACATCTAGTAATGGCGATAAGATCTGAGGTCTTTGAAGATGAGAAGAAAGTTTCATCGGTCGAATCTGACCGTTTAAAAACAACTCATCAGCTGAAATCATAGATCCAGAAGCAACTAAACTATCATTCGTTGAAAATCTTCCTGAGAATTCAAACTCAAACGAACTAGAAACCGATGATGAAAGATCGAAAGAAGAAGAAGAAACGAAAGAAGATTTAGATGATGAAGGAATAAAATGCATAGGACTAGCAGGACAACTGAAAAAATAGCCATTATTATTAGAAGAAGAAGAAGAATAACCAGTAGTACGGCTAGGACTAGAAGGAGCACTAACGTATGGAGTTGAACAATTACTATCAAATTCTTCTTCATTGAGACGATGAAAATCTTCAAGGAGTTCGCCATTGTTAGGGTTTTGGACCTCCATTATTGAACTGTTTCTTTCTCTCTCTCTAAAACCCTTTCTCTGCTGGTAATGTCTGATGATCAGTTTCTGTTCTGAGAAATAGTGGAGGGAAGTCAGAGGGTCACGTTAAAATACTCTTGGTTTGTTTGTTTCTTTATTTTCTTTTGGTGCCCAAATGTTAGCTCAACTTACTAGTATACCCCCCTCATTTGTGGAGATATTCTAGAATAATACTTACCTGAAAACTATGTGTTCAGCCGACTCTAACGAACCCGAATTCAAAGATGGGTACTACTCGTTCGGATAGTAGATCTAGGTAGTGTCGTAAGCACCATTACATCATAAGGGAATCCATTTCATGTGGGGGTCCATTTCATTCTTCCCTTACGACACTATTTTGATATTAGCCACCTGATATTTAGCTTAAATCATTTTGCTTTACACCATGTTGCTTACACAATTTACATTATTCTCGTTTTATTTGTTTGTTGTGTTGATTCTGAAAATGAATCACGTTCAACCAACATTTTGTTTTTTAAGCCAATATCAAAACTCGTTTCGGCCATGCGACTCTAACTTTGAATACGGAGTATTTTGTCACCCATTTGTATCCTGGGAGCATACAATACTTTGGTCGGGGGGACTCGGGGGCCTGTAGCCACCCACAAAAAAAAGTGCAAAACAAGTGGGAAGGGTAAAAAGTATAAAAGTAGGGGTATGCTAGTGAAAATTTACGCGGTTGTTAGGAGTAAAATTTGGGAGAAGGGGTAGAAGCACGTGCCGAGTTCGAGTACCGATGCCCTTTTTATCTTTTTTGGGGGTTCTTTTTTTAAGACTGCAAGTTTCTCAGTCCTCAGCTGATATAATGCTGACTTTTTCACACGCCCAACGATGCAATAAAAAAAAAGTTATTATTTTATGGGTTATTTGCATTTTGACCCCTAAAGGATTACTAATTCGTCAAAACAGTCTCATAAAGATGCCCATCTTCTAATGGCTCTCTATAGTAATATTCCGTTAGGTCAACTTTAGCATTTGAGTTTTTCTATTTTTCTTTTCTTTCTTATCTTTATCTATTATGAAGAAGAAGGAAGAAGAACAATTTTTTTCCAGATAAAACAGTCGTCTGTGATACCGTTTGTCGAGGACAAAGAGACAATAGATAGGGAAGAAAATTTTTACGAAATAAGGGTGTAAAATAAAATAAATCAATTATAAATTGTGTCTGTAAAAACAAAAACAAAAAATGATAGATTTTGAAAGTAGTCATATTTTAGACTACTTCAATGAAG
This sequence comes from Eschscholzia californica, assembly GCF_041429995.1. NCBI lineage: Eukaryota > Viridiplantae > Streptophyta > Magnoliopsida > Ranunculales > Papaveraceae > Eschscholzia > Eschscholzia californica. The sequence goes on from NW_028238309.1 coordinate 408,992, forward strand.
TGGTCATCTCAAGGAGGTTATGAATAAAAACTGACTCAAAAAAGAAGATAGAATATTTAAAGAGAACGTCTAGTCTACTTTCTCATACTCACTCCGTCCCAAAATGAATGACCTAATTTCTATTTTGGGTTGTCCCATTTTAGAGTCCTATTTCTAAAAGTAAAGAAAGGAACTTTTCGCTCTTTCCAATAATACCCATTATTATAAATTTAATGACAACTTTATCTAAAGGTAAGTTCAACTTTTTCATTGTAAATAAAAAAGTTAATGAGGGTACAATTGGAAAAACCATGTTATTTTTGAAAGCCAAACAACAATTAATGATGTTCCCTTAACAAGTTGAGTTTTCAAAATAGGTCATTCATTTTGGGACTGAGGGAGTACTATATTAGTATAATAATCATCAAAGATTGAGTTAGTAGGTGAGGTGAAATTTATACTGTGAAATGAAGAGACATACCTTTCTTTCATTTTCCAAGAAAGAATCCCAAGTAAGTGTTAAATATCTAGTTTCATCATCTCTTGGTACTACTATACCAACCTATTGATCAATTAACCCCAAAATATTTTGTTCATGCTGGCCCTTCCAAGACAGACATTCGAAACTCTATTGATGTTCGACACTAGAAATATGTAATCACAAGTCGAAGGTGTAGTAGAAGTTTTTTTGTAAATCAGTAAGTTCCAGTACGCTATTATATCATAAGACTTGAGACGTGATAATTTGGCTATACTATTTCAAAATGTTCAATTCAAAGTCAAATTAAATCTGTTTGATTTATTAGTCTGATTCCACCTGAAAATTAACTGATTTTGCCTCGTCTTCTTATTCAGTCAAGTTTAATTCAACCCTTTGGCCCATTCATTCTCACCTCTAACCAAATTGTAGTAAGTCAACTCACAATCTTTTGCCTAGTATTCTTACTTGCTTGGGCTAGTAGTAGATCATAATAATAGAGTGGTCCAATCTAAGTAAGACACACCATCCTAAGCACACCAATAAATTGCAGCTATACTATTAATTCTTTTTTATCCTCCATCAATGGAGGTATCCAATGATCAGGTTGATCTTAAATAAATTGCAACAATACAAAGTATCTAGTGCTAGTGGTTGTGTTATACTTAGACTACCTTTGCCCTTCAGATTATTCTGATCCCTATATTGATTGTTCTTGGTCTAACAAATGTTTGTTCGATCGAGATTTTAATCGACTCGAATCAGATTTTAGAGTGTTACTTTTTGTACAATTCCTTTAGATATCTCATCTGAACTATTTTTTCTCCATTCGGACAATTCAGGTTCAGTCGAGTCAGATTCAGACAATACCAAACATTGTGTTTGCTCACCACTAAGAATGACATAATCAAATTGATTGAGTAGGGGGGAACTGGCAAAAGCATAATCAGCTTCAACTAGTCATCCAGCTTACATCCATGGAAATATGGAACCAAACCCTAGAAAGGGTCTTCATTGATTGCCTTCATGAATCTAAATAAAGACTCAAAATGCAAAAAAATCAATCTTAGAAGAATCCAAGTACAAAAGGTAATCTCCCAATTAGATAAATTAGGATGAAAACAAAATCAACCCAACAAGCAAACAACTTCATCAATCAAAGAATTCAGTATCCACTTCTCTATCTCAACTCCCTCTTCAAATTCTTCAATTTCAAAATCAACCCATTTCCCATGTTGAGTGCTCATATCTTTATCAACAAGTTCATCCACTATAAAATCTCCCATTCTTCCCCACTCTGTTATCTCCTTATAAATGTCTTCAGATAGTCGTCTTTTATTCATAAACATTGTCTCGCCTTTCGCCCATCTCCTGCAACCCCCGTCGACCAACCGTTTTGATCTTAAACCCAACCTTTCTATTGTACAATCAAACAACATTTTCCTTCTTTGCCTAGAGTAACCATTCTCTTCTACAACATATTTAGAGCTTACTGAATTTTCTAACTGATCAAATAGAGTTCGGTCGATGATTTCAGGAGTCCGACCCAATGCGAAATCATTAAAGACTAACTCAGCATTGCATATAATCTCTCTTACATATTCCAATTCTTCTTGCTGGTTTGATCTTGAAGGTTTTTGAATGGTTAGTGATGTTACTTGTTTATCGCTGGAAGTTAGGACCAAGGTGGAAGAAGCCGAATCAGATAAATCTGTCTCAGTTTCCGTTACTGACATCCTTGAAGCTAGTATTTGTTCAACTTGCACAAATGGGTTCTGCTTGCTGCCTGGAAAGAGGTATTAGAAGTTAGTTTTCATGAGAATGCGAAAACAGAAAGAAAAAGAGTAGGGTTTTATGTTTTTTTACCGATTGAACTGTTGATGTCTCCAGTATCTGAAGAATTAGAACTATCAATAGAAAATGACGGGTCAAGAATCGACATTGGACTGAGATGTTGACACTCAATTTCTTTTCTAGCTTCACCATTGCTGCTGTCATTTGAGTGCATCTCTTCGACTCCCTGAAAAGTAACAGATTTGCATACAATAAGTTGAAATACTGCAAGTATGGAGCGATTGCATACATAGTCATCAAATCAACTAATCAAATCTTCGTACTAAAACGGGGCATTAAGGAGGCAAAAAACACATTGTCAAATGATTAATTAGGCATACCTGCAACTTATGGTTCATTTCGAACGCCCCCGTGTATGTTGAAGAGCCATTAGAACCATCTAGGTTACCAGATTTATATGTGTGTGTCCGAAGGTGAGATCTCTTATTACATTCCCACGATGTTATTCCGCCTGAATTAAGAGAAGATACCAAATCTTGCAGAATAGATGCAGAAGTAGAAATTTTAGTGTTGCCGGTAGACTCAACTCCATATGTTAACTCCTTCAGTTTCCTTTCTAAAAGAACACCCAAATTATCTCCTCTTATAACATTCAAACCCAGGGAGGATAGTTTTGTATTTGGTGTACAAGCAATATTTTTTTCCTCACGACAATCTACAGAATAGCACTTTGTTTTATCGACTACCGGGCTGGATGACTGAGATCCAGGTCTGGATTTTACCATAGGGGAGGTAAATGTAAAGGAAACAACATCCATACCTTTCTTTCTGGTATCCGGCATATTGTTTTTTAAAGACCTATCGGATTTCACACCTGAAATGTTCTCACCTAGATCGCCTTTCGCATACTGTCGTGTCACCTCAATAGATCGTTTCTTTCGAAGAACATTCCGCGTTTCTAAAGATTGGACTTCCTTTTTTGTTTCTGCCATCTCTGTGCCAATTTTCTTAGGACCAGCTTTGGGTTTACCTGCCACCTTTGTTAATGTCTTATTACGAGCAAACGAAGCATCTCCAAGTGTAGGTTTTCTGCCTTGCAAGTTCGAAGAAGGCTTGGAAAGTGTTTTTTCTCTACTATTTACACAATTTTGTTTCTGGTTATTCTGCCTGAGCACACCAGAAGCATTTTGTGTCGATGACTTCTTCTGCATACTCCTTTGGGTATTTGAACGGCTCATCTGAATCTGGTTCGAATTTATATCTTGGTACTCTTTATGGCTAGTTAAACTTTTGCTACCACCACTATAGCTGGAGCTCTCTTTTCTCTGACCATTGGTTTTTGCCTGGACTGCGGGCGAAACAGATTTCCCCTTGTTTCTCGAACCAATCGAGTTACTTTCTTCTAAATTTGAAGTTTTGTACCTTGGTGGATCTTCTGACCCATTCCAGCTCTTGCTCATAGACTGTCCTTTAAGATACTTAGCGGCATTGGACTCAACTCGCCTACGAGATTGTCCATCCAACCTAAAAGGTCTCTCTGCTGCTTCCAACTTCTCCTTAAAATCTCGAACTCTCAAGGGCACTGTGGAATGTCGCTCTGATGACATTTTCCCCTTTGTACTTGACTGAGGTTCTGGCTCGATAATCTTGGCAGCTGCTTCCATTATGTGAGCTGAATCCTTAGAAGAGATGAACCCACAATTTTTTATTGGAGATGAGAGCTTGTGGTGAGTAATTGGAACAGATTTAGCCAATTTCGATGGTAAGATTTCAGTCCGAAACCTCTCTATCGATCTGTTATTCAATTTATGAAACCTTGATTCTACAGAGTTTCTAGAAAACTCTTCCGACACTGTAGACTGTTTTCCGGGATACTCAATTTGGCATTCATTATGAAATTCACTTCTCCAATAACTACGAGAATCTCGTAGAGACCTGGTATCAAAAAATGGGGTAGAATATGGCTCGACGGAACTGGAAGTAGTAGGCAAGGAATCCAATCCCATAAGCTTCGCAACAACCCCAGGAGCCTTCGTCTCATATCCATCATCATCGTCGGTCACTGAAGAAGCACAACTGTAGTCACTGCTTCCTCTCATACTTGATCCTCCATTTTCATCCTCTTCACTCTGTGATACAAAACAGAAAGATAATATAAACACGGAAAAAACTGAGTAATGCTTCGACGTTCATTTTTTATGCAAGCAATCTCAAATGATCGCTATTGGTTTGAAATGCCGGCATAAGATTTAGTTTGTTTCACGTATAAGTGCAAGTGCTAAACTAATAACACTTACCAGACAAATCCTAGTTGTTGGAAAATTGCAAACATTCTTCTTTCCTTGTTTCGATCCCTCTGTGTGACAATGGCAAGGTAGAGAAATTCGGCATCACGAACCAAGCAAATTAATATCATAACCAGACAAAGAAAATGGGAAGAGAATTACCTTGTAAATCAGATTGGGCAAGTAGTTTCTTCTTTGACTTACCATTCCAATCAAACAACTGAAAGAACCCACTAACTCCACTCTTTGAACCTTGCCTCTCGATCCCCATTATCCAAACGAAATCAAGCTCACCCAATATTGTCGGTTCGAAAACTAAAAACTCATTCCTTTGCCTCAATAATTACCTAAACTAAACATAGATTTAGAGATTGGAAATCTCAAATGTCAAAAATCCATGAAATTATCAACCTAGATAAGCAAAGCTTAAGACTTCATTCATTTCCACCTAAGAAGAACTCATCAAAGATACTAATTTTGAAATGTGGGACTAAACTGAAACTATAAAAATTCAACCAAATTGAACTAAAGAGCTATCACAACTCATAAAGAAATAATAAGAAACTACATATCTAAAGTATAAACATGCAAATAATTAAGAAAATACTACTCCAGTAGAAATGAACTAGCAACAACTCATATCTATAAGTCAAACACATGTACAACATTTAAATATACTCATGAAGAACTATAAAGTAACAACAACCCTAATTTCAAACATAAACTTAAAATAGATCTAAAGAAGAACTTACCCAAACTGTGAGAAAGATTCAAAATCATTCCAACCCATTATTTGGCCAACCCCCTTTATAAGTTATAAACATGGGATTTTTCAAAAGAAATAAGTGAGGTTTTGTTAGGGTTAGTTCTATTTTCCTTTGAAGAGAGATAGAAAGGGAAAGTGGGGAAGGGAGAGAAACAAATTTACAGAGATGTAGAGAGAGAGAGAGGGAGAAAGTGAAGTGTGAAAGGTAAAGAAAGGAGGGAAAAGAAGGAAAAGTGTGCAGTTTGAGCACTAAATGAAGACAAAATGAGGGACCAATCGAGAAAATTAAAACCTTAAAGTTAATACTTTTTAAAACAGGATTAAATTATAATATGATGATTTGTCTTTTATAACGTCTTTCTTTCTTATTAGAGAGAGAGAGAGGGATTAGGTTTCAAATTCCAACCGTCTCCCCTACCAATACTACATCTACTTCAAACTTAGAACATCCCCAAATCGATTTTTGGTAATGTAATAGTCTCATATTGCTCGCGTCAATGTTCAACAGGACCATAAGTGTATGTTCAAGTTTAGCAAATGGCAAGATCTTTCGAGAGGGTTCGTGGAGTCTTCGCCAAATAAAAAATCTCGTACCTGTGAGCAGGGGTCAGGGCGCCAAGAACGGAGATTATTATCTTTAAATACTAAGTTAGGGGCTTAGGGGCATTAAATATGGTATCAAAGCTTTTTGCTAAGAGTAGAGAGATCGTGATAGTCCCACATCGCTCGCAAGAATGTCCAGAGTCTAGGTATAGTGTACGCTCAAACTTAACAAGTAGCTAAGCCATTCGGGAGGGCATGTGGAACCATTGACAAGAACAAAACCCATGATTAAGCCTGCTAAAACTTGGAGCCTCACAAGTCCCAACTATAGGTCGAAATCCAAGAGCCAAGATTTTTGGGGCAGTTTGGTAATTGAACTTATACTTGGTATCGATTTATTTTATGTTACCACAGAAAACTCCATGAAAATACTTTTATACTGTTCATTTAGAACATTCCTACTGCCATCAAGTACTGACATTTTCTTCAGTTAGCACATGTAATCTGGGCATATATATAATATGAGGACAACTAACAATTCACACTAATTACTAATACTCTCAATTTTGTAGTCATGGGTTTGTGATTTTCTTATTCTGGTTGTATACCAAACTAGTTCTATTTTCTCTCTTTGAAGTTATTACCAAGTTTGAATTTGAAATCGAAAATGATTGGATTAAAATATAAAGTCAGACAACGTAAAAGGAACGTCGACTTTACATATATAAATCATTCTTAGGCCCATGATTCCAAGTCACCATAGTAGTAGAAAACAAAGTTTTGTGTGATATTTTAGGTTTGAAATATTCTACAATGAGTTAAATTTCCTTTGATCCTTGAAAGCATAGGAAACATGTAAAGAAAGTTCCTGTCGATGGGTGAAAAAAAAGTTCAACAAAAAAAAACAAAACGCCGCTGCCGGGGATCGAACCCGGGTCACCCGCGTGACAGGCGGGAATACTTACCACTATACTACAACGACTTTGTTGTTGTTACTTTCTTCCTTCTCGATATATTTACGTTGTAGGGCCAGGGAGAATCGACTCAACCTTGGAGGTGTTTCAGTAGTTGCAAAATGAGTAATTTGCCGTAGTTCTTTTGTAATTGATGTAATTTGTCCTTAAATCCTACGAATTAGAATTATACCAAAAAATTCCATGGGGATAGATGTAGAAGCGGTGATAAATGAGTCACATAATTCGCTATTTGAACCGTCCGTTCAGTTTGTCACGATTTCATCCGTTGCGGGGGAAGAAGCAATTCAAAAATATTGCGCTGCCACCTCCCTGCAGGGAGAGTTGGAGATGGCTGAAACACACTTCACCTCAAGAGAGATACTTTCTCTTGGTGATAGGTTCATCGACAACGACAGTTACGTGCAATAAAAAATTTGCTAATACAAGACCATGCCTACCAAGAAAGGGTATGTGCATGCCCCTTACACTAACATTTCAGGATTGAATAGTAATATTACAAGATTGAATCATGCGATGAGCCGTACTCGTCTCTAGTTTCTCGTGGAACCTAACTCACTCAGCTCTTTTTCATGTGTGTGGAGCGTGAGTAGATAGTGGGAGAGAAAAAAAAAACATTGAACTTATTCAGCTTCGTGAACTCTATCAGCTATGCCCGAAAACTTACATTTAACATCTCATATTAAAAGTTGCAAATACAAGAATGCTCATCTGGGAGTTTTGAGGCAGTTATCACACGGATTTGGACCATTTCGGCAACCATTTCTGTCGAAGGATTCATCAAAATGTTCGAGAAGCGTTTGCCTCCTGCATTCAGTCTGAAAAGAAAAATAAGAGAGAATTAGAAGAAAAGGCAGTACTAACATGAGGTTATGCCAAAAAGATGCAAAGATGTCGCGACAATATAACTCGTAATAGATGAAGTAAATGAGACTCAAGAAAATGTGTACTAACACAAATCTGTATGGAAATATAATACCTTGAGTTCACAATAAGATTGCATTTTCCGGGCTTGATTCATGCTCGTCCTAAAGCTTTCAGATCTAGTTCCATGCCCATTTCGCAACATACATACAACCCGGCTAAAATCTTTCTTCTGATAAAGAGCTAAACAAACTGCTGGATGACCATCTCTTCCTGCCCTCCCTGATTCTTGATAGTAGCTTTCAATTGATTTGGACATGGTGTTATGTACGACAAAACGCTGGCAAAGATAGACGTCGAGAGATTAGATTATATCACTAGTTACCAATTTGGCACACGCTGAAATGGAGACCCAAAAGCTCAAGCGTTCTTTTTTTGGAAATTGACTACGACAGTCACTACAATGGCATTGATACATCAATAAGATGTGAAAAGCACGATAACCGCCAAATTTAAACCCTTATAGAAACGGGCCTAAAGCCCACCTAAACTACTAGCCTAGAGCTCATCTGACAATTTCATTTATACCTTTTAATAACCCAAGTTCAATAAACCTAGGACCTCCAGGGTTTTGGAGTACATGCATTACCAACTGAGCTATCAGTTGTTGGCAGCTCAAGCATTTATAAATAATTAGAAAAGGGTAAAATTGAATTCATAATATGAAAACTGTAACTTAATTGGAACTTACGACGTCAGGTTTGTCGATTCCCATTCCAAATGCAATGGTAGCACAAACAACATGGACCTCCCCTGTGTGCCATTTCTTCTGAACTTCAACTCTCTTACCAGCAGCTAAACCAGCATGATAGTATACTGTCTTTATCTTACACTTATCATTCAAGTAACTGGAAACTTCTTCACATTCATTTTTCGAAAGACAATAAATAATTCCAGATTTATTATGAAATTGGCTTTTTAAGAGTTGACCGACTTGCTTCAATGGTTCCTTAGTTTTTCCAATCACTTCATATTTCAGATTTGGTCTGTCAAAGCTTGTTTCAAGAACAAGTGCAGAAGGAATCCTTAAAGCATTTAGAATATCCTGCATATTATAGATGGGAGTAAGGATAATTTGCTGCAAAATCGACGGAGTCAGAGACTAACTAGTTTGAAGATTCACCTTACGAACTGATTGGGTTGCAGTGGCAGTTAATGCCATCACTGGTACGCGTGGAAATTTCTGCTTAAGGCATCCTAATGCTCTGTAGTCTGGACGAAAATCGTGACCCCATTGGCTGAGAGAAGAACAACATGATAATGTGTTTGATTATGAAGTAGAGGTGAACGACAGAAATGAAAAACAGTATTTTAACTTCGGTATGTTTAGTAATTAGACAATCTACGATAAATTTATGACATATAGCAAAAGAAAATGCACCTTACACAATGTGCTTCGTCGACAACAAACCCTGCTAGTTGTCCCTGTTATGGTATAAAGGTTAGACTAGGCATCTATTAGTGGAGAGCTGTGAAACTTGACGAGCTTGTTAGTTTTGATTCGAAAGCAGAATGACTGACCTTCTGGTCTAAGCATCTCAGAATATCAATAAAGGATACGTTCCCAGCAATCCTTTCGGGCGTGACATACAGGAGCTTGCATGATGGTTTATCTTTTCTGAAATATGTAACAACAAAAACGTAATTGAAAAGCACAATGACTACTAGATCACAAAGAAACCAAAGATATAATGTATTATCAGCTAATCTTTTCAAATAAGAATCCGTGCCTCAGCTCTTGGAGGACTGCTGCTGCCTGGGAAGTAGTTTGTTGAGAATTTAAGAACGTAGCCGGGATGCCAAACTTGAGGTTCAACGTAACAATCTGATCTTGAATAAGGGAAAGCAGAGGGGATATCACAACTGTAACACCTGGGTTAAGAGTTGCTGGGAGCTGTACATAGAACATGATAAGTCATTAGCACTAAGAACGACATAGCAATCAACTGGTAACTTATGCTATAGATCTTTTTCAAAATTCTAAGGTCCAAGCGCTTATCCGTGTTTCTAAGAATTAGATAACCCCTCAAGGCAAATTTGATAACTTTCCTAAATAAAATAGCTTCAAAAAAACGGAGATATCCACTATATTTTTCCAGTGCCCCCATTCGACAAATACACGCCATATATGTGGGATTATCCTCACAATATACTAGATCATGTTTTAACCATATAAAAGGAACAAAAAACAGAGAATGTCATGTAGAGGATGACACTAGTTCTAACAAGTTAGATTAGACATAGAAAATAGACGTCTTGGCATGATATACCGATAGCCACGCATAAATATCTCAGAATTTGAAAACAGTACTGCAAAATCAGTACTATACAGCAAAACGAGGATAACCTGGTAACATAGACTTTTTCCACCTCCTGTGGGCATAAGAACGAAGCAGTCTCTTTTGTCCATAGATGCTTTACAAGCTTGATGCTGCATAGGACGAAATGTTTTATTACCAAATATTACTACATTTGCTAATTCAATATCATCCAGAGCCTGTAAATCTTCATATCCTAGAGTATCGTCGTGTTCATGTTTTGACGTTCTTTGACAACTCTTCAAGTTAGATATTGAAGAACCTGAAGCTTGAACAACACTGCTTTTACCTCCCTGTATAAAAGCCAAGGATTATGAGTACCTATAACGATATGAACTACTAATAGACCAGCCATGGATATCTCCAATGCTACATTCATTAGCTAACCACAACACTCCATGCACAAAATACATCAAAAACCATCCTAATCAATGAGCATTTACCCATATGGTAAATGGATATTGTGTACTTCGTGAGAATAGTCTCACATGAAAAAAGGGTAACCTAGCGACCAAGAATACAATATTTAGGCCATCGTGACTCATCGCCAATTGGTTTTGAGTTAAATGCCCACAAGATTAACATGGTATCAGAACTAGACCCACATGATAGGCCCAACTATAACACATGCTCCACATCCCACAAAAAGACACGTGTTAGGTTGAAAAAACGCCCACACGAGGGAGCGTGTAAGAATAGTCCCACATGGCAAAAAGGATACTATAGTAAGCAAGGTCCAAGAACATAATATCTAAGTCAGTTCGCTCATTGTCAACTGGTTTCAAATAGGATGACCACAAACTCCATAACCAACTTAAAGAGTAGAATACCTATTGGAAAGAACTACTTACAGTGGATGTTGAAGATTTATTGCACGAGCTTCGTGTCGGTTTACGAAAAGGTGGAGTAGACTCACTACCCTTGTTGCTAGTAATTGTGAAGTCCAAGTCTTCGTCATCAGAAGAATCCACCTTCATCAAATGATCTAGGTTTGAAGGTTCGGGTGAGTCACTAACATTTATATAATCTGTTAATTTATCTTCATTTTCAGTTTTATAATCATTATGAACTTCTTTTTCAAGAATTTCACTTAAAGCACCACAAGCTTCTGATTCCACGGCTTGTAAATCATCCCAATCCTCACTATCTTGCATAAATTCAGCAAGTGATGCAAGATAATCATCACCACAATGCTCCACACTGATAAAATCTTCGCCATCTTCTCCTGCAAAACAAAACAAATCAAATAAGATTAGTTAGGGTTTAATGAAATGATCTTGAAAGGATTGGGTTTAGGGTTTAATGGAAGAATTTTGAAAGGAAGGATTGGGTTAGGGGTTTTTACCGTAAAGGAGAACAAGACGATCTAAGCATTTCTTGGAAGAATCTTCATCGAAACCAAAATCTAGGGCTAAACTCAGAAGCCGAGCTTTCTCTACGTCAAGATTTCGCCCTCCCATTTCCTTTGCTAATTTTCCCGCTCAATTTCACAAAACCCCCGCCAACTGAACTTTGCTGGTAAACTCGTTCCTTTTATAAGGGGGATCATTTTAACACGAATTGACTAAAATACCCCCTATGGGAAATGAACCCACATAGCGTCGCAAAAAGTTCATCAGTAATTTCAAAATGACCCAAACTGTTGCCAAAAATGAAACCACCGGAAAATTCCGGACCGTCATTCAAGATTATCTGCATCATTGTAAGTGTATGCAAGAGAAGCTATCTTAGATCGCGTTTAGATTACCTTAAAATCAATAAAAAATCAACTTTTAACTAATTATAAAGTACTTCTTGATTTACACACACATTTGGCGGAAAAGAACTAAGGCTTTTTAAAAGCGGTAATTGGGCCTTACCGCAAAAAAGTAGAAGCGACAAATTGTGGCTTTTTTGCGGGAAGCAACACACGGATTCTTAATAGCAAGAAGAGCAAGTTATACCTCCTATCTCTTTCAACAAAAAAAATATACCTCTTATCCGCGACAATTAATGCAACTGTTCGTTTTTGTGTGACTGGCCCAAACACGCCTTTTTAAAAGCAAAACAAAAGCATTCTGAAGCTTAGTATTGCAAACAGATGATTCAGAAAGCGACCCAAAAAATAACATTGGAAATACTGCCAAAAGCATCACCAAGAATACCCTTAAAAGCGTCGCCAACTAAAATAACTTTATATTCAAAGAATGACACTGAAATCCGTCGCCAAAAGTTTCCCTACAATGCCTAAAATTGCTAGAAATACCTTAAAAGCGTTGGAAAAATTGTCTCAAAAGTGTTACGAAGTCATACGACTATGCGCATTCAACCAAAAGTCACACTATACAATAAGTTTGAAATCATTGGGTTCTTACATTTCTAAGAACATGAAAAAATAAAAATACTTGTTTTTTCGTTCGTTCATTTCCCATTTTTCTCCTCAAGTTGACTCTCTTTTGACATTTATCACATCACACATCGAGAGCTAGACTCGGAGTATTCCTACTTCTCAGAATTCCCTTGGGAAGTGAGAGAGAACTTATCACGACATTCATGGCTAAAACAAATCCATCCCGCCTCGTTATAGATATGAGCAAAAATACAATTTCCAGAATAAACTCGAACAATCAAAACCGAAGTAATGTCAAGTGATTGTAATCTGTATAGCTGTTACAAATCCATAAGTGGAAAGGAAATAAGTTCAGAGTGATGAATCGTTCATTATTTGAGAGACCCGGATTGTCATATAGTACATGTTTGATCTAGTCAGTGAACATAAACCAAGTTTATTTAAATAAAGGACGAGGTTCGACAATCTATCTAACTCTAAAATGAAACACTTTTACAGTGGAATGTACAGAACTTAGGACCTGCCGTTAGTTGAACGACATGTTGATAGCACTTGGACTTGCCTTCTTATTTTTTTTGGGTGTCTTCTTGGTCTTGTGTTTTCTCGTTTCATCCATGTGGGAAACCTGTAGATGTGTCACAGAGAAAAACTGGATTATTAGCAGATGCATCAAATGAGATCCGACATCAGTTTCAACAACAACAAAAAAACCTCAGCTATAGTGATATAATAATGTGTAGTGGTGATGATGGTAACGGTAACAGAGGGGATTGTGGTGGCGGACTGGTGGTGGTGAACTGATTTTATCAGTTACCTACTTCTAACCCTTGACAAGGATGTTCAATATACTTTGTATATATATAAAGCTATATCCGGAGAAAAAAAAACACGATTATCGAACTCAGAATATGTCTACATCAGTATTTCTTTGATGTTGACTTACGATATATGATCTCCATTCCATTTTGGGTTGTTCATTGTTGACACCTGCGACATTATGTTGGTTGCGGACATGGCGGAATATGTGAATGAGTACAGCTGCATCGAGTGCTGCGTACTCCATCTGCAAAAAGAACTCGATATCAGTTTATGTATCATTCATAGCAATTTGATTAATAGTTAAGCGTAAAAGATCTAGTTTCCTTGTGGTTAATTACAACCTCCGTTATTGAGGGTACCTTAATTCATTGAGTGACATGGCTATGGAACTTCAACCGTTGAAGAGAATAATTTTAACACAAACTTCAACTATAAATTCAAAAGATGGCAACAGAGAAGGAAATAGATACACACTTGATATTGGCTCAAAGGCCGTTGCTCCCAATCGCTATTCCTTCTTGTTTTGTTCAAACTAGCTCCAAGTACTTTCTGCTTGAAGAATATCACAAATATGGTAGCCCACAAATGACCAGATACAACAAAAGAAAATTGAAGAGAGTCGGAGCACTTTGATTACCTCGGCAAGGCCGGAGAGACCGCCTCTTGGTTCTTTGAACACATTTTGGATGTCCAGTAACATCTCATAATGCTTGAAACACTCCAGCTCCCCATAAGAATGGGAAAGCTGCTTTAAATCACATTGCAAATTGTAGCCTACATGTACTCGACAGCACATGAACCAATATTCAGTCAGTTTTTACCTTATCACTGATGATCGAGAACTCACATATTCCCGAAAATATGGAACATTTGGTCATCCCTATCTTTCAAGTCCTTAAAGAGCCTTTTATGAACAGCTGACATGCAAGGGGCCTAGATCGACATATTCAACAGATCCCATTTTCAGGATGTATCTCAGGTGCACAACGCGAAACAAATAAAAGATGCTCAAACCATCTGTACTTTCCTTTTAGTCTCTAGATGACTTCAAACATCTATAGCTAATAGACAGACTTGGTAGCAGATGCTTACAGTGATAAATTATCTGAAGAGGCTGAATATATTCAGATATTAATTTGGCATCCAATTGACAAAACCAACTTCCCCTTAAGTGTCACCTGTAGGCAGAGGACCACGAAAGACAGGAATTCCCATCTCCACATAGTATGAAGGTTTCTGTTAAATCTAAATATGCCCATAAAATACACATAAACAAATATAATTAAGAAGGGAAGAAAGGGAGAAAACAATATTCAAATGTTGTTTCGAATATACTCTCACCCAACTTCAGAACACTAGGAGAATGTACAATCCGTTTTAGGCAGCTGTCCAAGACATTAGGTGCATCTTCGAATAACTTTATCAAGTCAAAGATGAAAACTGTTTTCTCAGAAGCGATCTGCATGATAGAAACCTGTGGAGATATATATTGATTATCTGCCACTTAGAGGACAGGTAAAATGGTCCAGAAACGTATTTTATGGCATGAGAAAATGTAACATCCCCAAAAATGGTAATAAGCCTATGGCACATTAGTTTTGAACTACCCACAACACATATAACAGCGAAAGATCGCTATTTTGTGGTCAAATAACTTTTTATTCGCTCAAAAGGAAATAAGAGATAAGATGTAGCACGACAGAGACATTACCTTGTTGGGTTTGCTTCCTTTCACGTAGTTAGGCTTCCATTCACAATCTACACCTATAACTTTACATTCTTCAAGATACGATATAGCACGACAGAGACCATCAACTTCATCAACCCATTGAATCTCTTCTAAGACTAACTCATTTAGCTGTAAATGACGGGTATTTGAAGGATTCGTTCGAGGTTCTGTAATAAATCGGGAGTCACAATCAACAACGAATATTCATAATTGTCTTAAACTGTGCAACGCTATTGACTTAAAACTTAAAAGAGATGCTCGACCATGATTCGAGTCATTCAGCAATGTACAATGTACATAACTGAAACAAATAAGAAAGTTTGGTAAACTTAAATTAGAAAGTTCCTTGAGGATTTCGCTATGAAGTATGAAGTTAAAAATTAACTCCTACTACAAACTTTTACTGTTGCTCCATATTTCTCGTTTTCGTTTCACATTACTTGAAAAAATAGTTGACGAGTGTTTCTTCTTTTTAAGATATAGCCATATAGGATTCAATTGTATCAAAGGTGCCACTAAAGAACTAAAGAGAGTGGTGAAGGATAAAATATATTAATAAAACGGTGGACTATTAAATGTATCTACATGGGCCTTGGTTCGGTGTGACTCTTGCAGAACCAATGTCATCCTTCAACTTTAAAATCTAACGCTTCAACAAGCGATCAGGTCAAGATTATTTGGAGTTCCCAAAAACAAAATACGAACTTTTCGAATAAAAAGAAAAAAAAAATTGACCAAGTAAAGTGGACACATTGAAAAAAAAAATTAGTCGTACAGATATACTTCAGTTAACTTCATTCACAATAAAGTTGTAGGTTGTTAGCAAAGTTTATTTGTTGTTTATTGCATCCCCTACCTGTTATACTCTGGTATTTTAATAAAAGCCACTTCAAGGTGCCTACTGCTTAAAGTTTATTTTTTTCAGTTTTATAAACAAATGGAAAAGAAGAGGTCAGCTCTAAAACACAAGCATAAAAATTAATGAGGTTCTGTATCACGGCAACTAACTTAAATCCAGATGAAGATGATATAAGTTTCATCGAAACCCTATTTATTTTGAGTTATAGTTCGTTAAAATCTTGAGTCGTCTGAACTCATACTAAAACCCCCAGCCTTGAAATTTTGTACTGAAATATAACCATCACCATGAGAAGGTTACGTCCTGGGACCATGCCAGGCGCAAATAAAACGATAGCAAAACACTTTTGAGATGCCAGTGCTGGAAAAATGAAATATGTTCACATGCCTGAACTTTAGCAAACAACATAAAATATAAACAGAGGGTCGTAATCACTTAACGTACCTTGCGCTTTCGCAAAACCGTCAAGGCTATACGTCTCGCATAATTCATTGACCTTCTCTGAGTAGCCCGCTTCCATTGCTAAATACACCTTTTTCATTATGTAATATATTAGAATCCTTTTTCCATCTCCACATGTGTTGCTCTCAAAAGACATGTAAAGTAAGTGAACTCGAATCTTGTGAAGCCTTGTGAATTAGTTACAGTAACTACTTAAGTAATAATAAAATCTGGTAATCAGGATCATGTATAACTGTTGTTGCTAATTGCTGTTGGTTGGAGGAAGGGTTAGCATCATTGAAGGTTCCTTAGTTAGTGACCCTGTCTTTCCATTACTTCAGTAGGCTTTAAACCTATACCTATGAATTACATTTTGAGGATGCAGAAACGCTAAAGTGGTTGAATTCGATGGTAAGATGTCATACTACGATAAGGAGCAATGTTCCATGAGAACAAACTTTTCATACGCTTAACCATGAGATATGATATGCCAGAACCAAAGCAAATGTACTTCTTCAAAGGCGAACTCTTACCAGGTATTCGATCAGTTGTTTATTGCCGTTAGTTCTTGCCTCAGCAACATTCCAGCATCCCTTTTCAGCTAATTTCTTTAATGAACTGAAAATTGATTGGATATTTATATTAGTTGTGGAGGAGCTGAATAACATGTGGGCATCAAGAATCTAAGACAAGAGGCTCCTAGACCTAGACAATTTTAGCAGTGTGTAGCAGTTAGAGATACCTTTCTTTGTACATGTAATACACATCAGGGAACTCCTCCTGGAGGTTGTTCTTCCTTATACTATCATAAGCATATTTCGGTAACTTCATGTCTATGTATTTTTTTATCAGTACACATAACATTTGCTTCCCCATAAATGCTGCCCATTTTTCTGCTGCTTGGAATTGCTTTTCTTGGATCATCTTCAGTAAGAATTCCTGGCCAGACTGACGGATGGAAAATCGTTCCATAAGAGTGACAGCCATCATATATGACTGACATTCGACCAATCCATAAATATATGGTTCAATATAAGCCTTTGCTCTACTGAAAGTATCGTCATTCACTCCCGGACCACACATGATTTCTTCGATGTTTTCTAT
The DNA here is from genome assembly GCF_041429995.1 of Eschscholzia californica. Classification (NCBI taxonomy): domain Eukaryota; kingdom Viridiplantae; phylum Streptophyta; class Magnoliopsida; order Ranunculales; family Papaveraceae; genus Eschscholzia; species Eschscholzia californica. Next base: position 426,334 of record NW_028238309.1, read on the forward strand.
TCTTACATCGACAACTTCGAGCAATTTCAAGAGGACCCTCGCTTCATGGGTGGTACAGCCCCCGATAGCATCAACAAATAATTGTGCAGCTAGTCTTTTTGCTTCAGGCTCTGCTGGAATAGGTTGTATTGATTGCAAACGACAAAGAGAAGATGTGAGTAAGTGACTGAAGCCTTCTGTGTATAGAGGTCCAAGGATAGGAAATACAAGGAGGCAGTGAACAACATATGTAGCAGGTCCAGGCTGAGGAGAATTTTGCAGTACTAGCACAATTTGTTGCTGCAGAACCCGGAACTTCTTAGTTGCCTTTTCAGTGCCTTCAAAAGCGATATACAATTAGTAAAAGGAAACCTGAGGAAATTTCAATAGAGTAAGACGCATGGAAGCGAAAAACATTACCACGAATATAACATGCCCTCAAAAGAGATACAAACATTGGAGGTAATACTCTTGACAGGTCAGCAAATGCGTGCAAACAAATGTCCTGAGTATGATGAATTTCATCACCATCATTTTGAACTTCCTCAGTTCTTTCATCTAATCCCATGTTTGTAACAGAGCAAAAAGAAGCCTGTATAACAGAACAGAAAATCAGTTGTCAACAAAAGATGAACCTTAAGGCTTGAGTCATCAAAGCCAGAAGCCTTTCCGACTCGGTCTGCCCAGTCACCCCACGATACTGACGCTTCAAAAGGCGAAATCTCTCGTCGCAGCTTGGCAACCTAAGGGGCAGACACATTTTGTTATCTAAAAGCAAAGATTCGTAAGGAGGTGAACACTCGGCCCAACAGGCGAACATGTCGGGCTCCGGCTCTGCGAACCTGCTGAGAGCTTGAGACCTTTCAAAGTACTTTCTAGTGTGAACCACAAACGAACGTCAACACGATGTAAAATGATACTACAAAATCATATCATAGATAGCATTCATCTTAGCAGCATCAATGAAAGGAAGTACAAAGTTTCTCATACTTTCGAGATAATGCGTCAATTCCAGTTTCTCATACATATTTACAGTCATAAGGAGGAGAAATTACCCCCCAAATTTTAATGTTTCATTTCCAATCGTTCTTTTTGTATTATAATATAATGACATCGATACGAAACAATGAAGAGTGTCATTACACAAGAAATCAAGTGAACTACAAAATCAATGAGACTCTGTGTACAGGACCCTGTAACAAATTATTTCTAAAAGTGGCGAAGACACCAGTCAATTTAGGGTTTCCCTAACCACCTAAAAGAAAAACTCATACAGTTCAGTCCACCGGGCACGGGTTATACCCTCGTATAATTTAAAGTTAGCAAGTAATCCATAAAAAATTCTGCCATTTTAGATAAACAAGAATCAGAACTATTCAAACACTGTTTTTTAACTGCTTTAACTGATTTTTGTGCACTCTTCGACTAATATTGCAAAAAATTGGGGATAAATTGAAACTAATCACAAGATAAAACATCTAAAATTAACATCAAATTCATTTTAACAACATTCAGTATACAAAAAACACTACAAACAAAACATTTCAAACACTAACAAATCAGAGAAACATTGAAAATACTAATTAGAACTGACGATTGAAGATATAGATTTTACCTTGACTTAGATGAAGTGATATTTTGATTCTTTTTTGTTTGATTTTGAGTTCTTTTGCATGAAAAGATTAACGAGTATATGTGATTTTGATGTAAGAAAAGAGGAAGACGGAGAAGATGCGAAAAACCCTAACTAGGACGATTGGATCTTTCTATAAATGGAAAAGGACTGATTCATCGGCGCATTTGTCTCTCTCTCTCTCTCCATCCCTATCTCGTTTGGATTTTTCTCGGTCTCTCTCTCTCTCTCTCTCTCACTCTACAACTTCCGGATTTGCTAATTTGCGCTTGGGGTGCTAGCGGCCATTTTCCTTTCCCTCCACTTTAGTCTAGATACGTTCGCTTGTGGAGGGAAAGACGGATGGAGCACTCGTGGTCCGCTTTCTGAGTCTTCCCGCGGTTTAACCAATTGGTCCTTCGTGGCTCGCACTCTAATTCCCGCAATTTAATCTTGGAAGTCCCAGGTTCGATGCCAACTGAGGGTGGAATCAATGGTTTATTGAACTTGTGTTACTAAAGGTGTAAATAGTGTAATGATTTGTCGGCCTCTTTCATGTTGTCGGGCTTTAGGCCTCTTTCATGAATGTTGAAATTACACAGTTATCGTGTTTATCACATCATTCTGATGTATCAATGTCTTGTATCGACTAACGTAGATCGTAGTCGATTTCTCAAAAAAAAAAAAAAAACTTTTAAGACATGTCGTTCAAGCGACAACTAATTTGGCTATATAGATACTCACACAATTTTTAGTTTTTTGAGTGAGATATTTCAATAAAAATTGCCAACACTCCTTCACTTTTATTATATTCTCGAGAAGGCCTTATCTTGTTCTTCTTCTTCCACTTTGCTACTACGACTAGACGACCACTATGCCACCACAATTTGAAGACTACCCCCAGTATCTCCTTCACATCCTCTCCCCCCGCTTTCAGACATCTTGTTTTCTGTTATTTTATTTTGTTTTTTTGTTATCGACACAATAAACTCTTATTGTCAACAGTCTTTGACCTGTTTATACGTGATGAATTTATAGAAAAGATTGTCGACAACAGAATTTTACTAATGCATGTAGTAAAAAAGTGAGAGGTGGAGTTTATTATCTCTACACGGTATATATGCTAACATTTCACTCCACATTGTCATTTTGGACTTCTGTCTTGAAATCTCTGCAATTTCACAAAAAATCTATATGTTCGCAACATATAGTTAATCATTCTACACTATAAACATAACACGAATCACGATCAACTTTAGCATCATTTTTTTTTGTTGAAGGGCAATGATAATAGCCTCCTTATGCACCCAATTATTCAACATCATTTTATTCAACTGTATAGAACAACGTTTACATGAGTTATGTCAATCGTTTCCCACATAACAAATTCGCTCATATGCCATCGACATAGCTAAACCACTATAAACAAAATCAAATTTCGCGTTTTAATCCCAAAATGTCGGAGCATTCACCTCATTCAGGGAGAGGGAAAGAAAAAAAAAAACTAAAGAACGACCCATCCTAGTTCACGAAGAAGTCATGAAACTCTTGATCCTGACACAAAAAATGGCATGCTAATGGGTGAGCAAGTCCTCGTGCCGGACGTGTTTTCTTGGTATGCGGCATCATGCCTCCTCCTCTTCGTAGCCGTCAGATCATTGTCATCTTCATAATCATTGCGAAACTGAAAGTTATGGTTGTTAATATTGTTATTATCCCACCCTGTAATCTCAGTAAACATCTTCTGAAGTTCCTCAAAACTATACCCCTCTTGATGCTGACCAATAGAAAAGCACACATCGGTCATCGTTAATATGATTAATTAACCTTAAATAACCCAAATAAAATGTAACTAAAAGTTAATTACCCCCAATAAAATGTTACCTGTGATTTCACATTATTCATCATCCCTAGCATCTCTTGCATAAATTCAGAAAACCCCTGTACCAATTAATAAATAAATCAACAAAAGCTCTTAATATTTTTTCCAAGTCTGGTATGAATTCTGAGTCAAATGATGAAAGTAACAAACCTCGTCTTCTTCTTCGTATGGATCATACAATCCAGCATCATACATTGCCCTTTTAACTTCATCCGAAAGAACTGCAAAACGTACAAAAATTATTACTACGTTATAAACACTCATAACGACCGTTACATCACCAAACCAATTACTAATAAAATCACCGTTAAAACAAACTTAACCTACCGGAATAAGCCTCTTGAAGTTGCTGAAACCGTTTTTTCGCTTCTGCTACTAGAGATGGATGATTTCTGGTCCATTTATCTGGGTGCCATTTCTGCAAGTAATTAAACTTGTAACATTAATAAAAGGCAACAGAGAAAAAAAAAATTAATAATCAATTTCCGGTGAGAAAAACGGTAGGAAGTTACGAACCATAGCTAACTTCCGATAAGCGGTACGAATTTGAGAAACTGATGCATCTCTAGGTATCCCAAGGATTGAGTAATAACAATACGCTTCTTCCATCTTCACGATTCTAGATAGAGAGAGAGAGAGAGAGAGAGATTGTGAAGGTTGTGTGGGTAGGGAAAGAATTCTCTTTTAAAGAGTTATTGTGATTGATTATGAATATGAAGTTCTTCTGTTGTTCTGTGTAGCAAGATAAAATATCTTCGGGTTTCTTCTATCGTTTGGGTTTCTTCAATTTATTATACTCTAGTTAACTTCTGATATGAAAAGACCGACAATAAAATGTTCGAGAAATTTCGGTTCGGCAGATATTTTTGATAGTTTAAGGTAAATACCACTGCTTTAGTGTTTAAATTACAATAATGCCATTTTGAAATCCAATTATGGTGAAGGTTATAGAGGATGATCGGAGGGTCGAGAATGATCGACCAAGTTGGTACCGCATGATAATTTTTTTTTTTTTTTTTTGTTGAAGAGTACCGCATGATAATTAAATTTCTAGATATATTGCTGGCATCCTGGCACTATAAGATAACCCCAAGGAATGAGTCCCATACGAATCAGCAGGCCATTTTATCGTTTTATGGCGGGGTCAGATTGGACACAAATTTATGCCCAATTGTGGTATTCTGCGGTTCTGCCTAAAGAAACCCGCTGAAATTAATAAGAGTAGCGTGGGAGCGGTCCGGTTCCGTCGTCCCATCCATCCACAAAGAGAAGAATGGAGCGAAACCGAGCGGTCCTCCGCGTCATACTTCAGACAAATTCTAGACACGTTGTTCATCTAAACATATACATTCGTATTATTTTTTATTAACAATTTGAAGTTTAAGTCAAGTCACTGATTAGGCCTAGAAACCGACTAGGTTTTAGTGGTCTTCTATTTTACTAAGGGAACTAAAATCACAAAAGATTTTGACAAAAGAAGTTACCCAGCTGATGTGGCAGTAGTGATTTGAAAGTTTGACTAAATCTGGACCGTTGAAAGATGGATATCACAACCGTCACATCAACTGGCATAACTTCTTTTGTCAAAAAATTTTGTCATTCTAGCACTTCTTTTTACTAATGACCTATGTATTTTTTGATTTTTACTAATGACCTATGTATTTTTTGATATTATGTTATTTTCTGTCAGGGGTGACACTGAACTTGCTAACTAAGTTCGGAGAGCAAATATTAGTCTTTTTTTTTTTTCATTTTATTTGTTGAAAGAGGGGTAAGCAAATATGGGCCCAATCAATTGAATCAAGTTGAACCAATCAAAACACAATCTTTTTTCCTCTTAGCCATATTGAACTTCATAAGTTTAGTAGCCAATAGTTGGTAGTCCAAGTGGTTCCAAAGTGTTGATATAAACTCCAGAAAGTTTTTCTGCCAATAACCCTTGGTTTGAGTGGTAAGAGGTATAATCTTCCACCTAGAGGTCAAGAGTTCGAGGCACACGCTGAACAATTCAAAAAAAAAATTCATAAGTTTAGTTCTTCGAACCAACCCCAACAATTCTATGTCATAAACTTCTATACAATGATACTTTAACTCATTTATTGTACTTTTACGTAATTTTCCTTTCTTTCACCGCAAAGTGAATAATATAGTATATTTTTACGATTATATTATGTTTGTGACCATAATATATACTGAGCTTTTGAAAAAGTACAATTTGGTAAAAGCTAAATTTATAAGTCTTAAGAAAATAATAGCATTATTTTAAGTCTGTACGAATCCAATCAAATTAGACTAACCTTAATTCACCGGAGCCCTGATTGGTTCGACCTCTGGTCTCTATAATTCATCCGCAAATGACTTATGATCACCCATATTATTGAATTGTCTCCACGTATTAACTTTGGATATTTAATTTTACATACTAATATTTTTTAAACTACATGTAACTCTAACACTAATCATGTATTTTTATTTACCCCATCGCGATTTTTTGACACTGAACTTGCTGACTAAAAAGACTATAAAATTTGTTCTAATGCTCCTCTTTGTGCAGTTGGCACCTATAGACAAAGTTGTCGTTTGGATATCCCAATATTGAACTCAAACAATGTCACTTGTAAATTACAACTATGTATTTAAGTGAGCTAAGAGCCTATGAGCTCAACTAGGTTAAACCTGAGCTAAGTATCTAAAATTCTTGGCTTGCAATACACGAGTTTACAAACACAATCACTAATCTCAAACAGAAGACATTTTTACTCAACAAAGAAACATAAGATATACTATTACATAATCCTAATAGCCCTTTTTCATTCATATATGAAGTATATACAAGTACTCTCTCTAGCAAAATAAGTACTCTCAGGCAAGAAAGTGTCTCTTCCTCTTTAATCCCTTCATCGAAATTTGATTTATTTTTCATCAAAGTAAAATGAATAGAACATATACAAATTTGAGAAGAAAAATAGTATTTTGTACTATTATTTATGACTTGTGCTATATGTTACAAAAATGTTCATAATGTTAACAGACACCACCCAAAAGAAAAATACTTCCGCATACAAATTCAACTTCTACTTGATTTTCGGCGGACGAAGATAAGGCTCGCCCCACATATCCTGATTCAAAATCGTCCATAGCTCTTCAGGTAAGTTTTCTTCTTGAGGGACCATCACAACTTCATGTTTATTTTCATATTTTGATAAGAAATTCGCTGCACTGTTAGTCTCTCTATAGACATGTACGTAAACTAATTCAGTGCCCAAAGAAGCTAATGCACTTTCATACTCTCTAATCTTCTTCATATACGCCATAACACTTGGAGGAAGACTCGATTGATCTTTTCTTGAAATATATTCGATTGCGTAAACAGAATCTGATTGAACTGTAATGCACTTCACACCACTTACTCTAGCGAGATTCATACCGATTTGCAAGCCTTTTTTGATGGCATATAATTCGATTGCATCAACAGACTCTTGTGGATTAGCTGTTGCTGCATATGCAACTACAGGTCTTCCATGGAAATCTCGAAATATACATCCGATACCGGCTCTGTCGTTGCTCCTAGCTCCGTCTACATTAAGAGCAAGTGAGTTTGGCTCAGTTGGTTTCATCCATTTATAAAACCGAAGACCTGGATATGATAAATTTGCGTAACATTTTCTTCCATGGAAGTGATCTTCAATTTCATAATAAAGCCGCGACCGTAATGAAGGAGGGGGAGACAGGTTTGAGGATTGTAATGAAAGAGGATGACAGATCATCATTATTAAACAAAAGATCGGTGAAACAAAATAATTAGTTAACCGATAAAACACAACTTAACTTAAACTTGTATAATATATGTAACCTGATATGACCAAGTGTTCTCAGACCTCGTATATATAGACCTCGTATAGCTCTCTAAAAATGTCTAGGATTTAGAATTAGTGAATTCAAACTTCACATGGCGGTCAGTCACATTCTATTTCTAGCATTTAAAACAAAACATCTAGAAGTACATAATCCGTTTCCTAATCGGAGCAATCTAACAGCTAAATTTTCAGCAGTCATCGCATAACAAAACATCAACCGTAGATAAAGTCTAACAAAATCAACGATCCGATCGACCCAGCGTCAACTCGTCTTTCCAGTGGCAATTACCGTAAATTATATTGTAGTTTAAAAACCGCTATAAAAGATCTCAAAACAATTCAACCCTTTTTCTTTCCCCTCACTTCTGAAGAAATTTTACTCCCTCTGAAGTCTGAACTGGTACGCATATACTCGTTCAGTCAATTAGGGTTTCGATTTGAAATTCTGGATCCATTTATTTCAATTGTTTGATTTTTTTTTTTTTTTTTTTTTTTTTTTTTCTGATTTTGATTTTTTACAGTGTTTTTAGGGTTTCTTCAATCAAACACACAAACATGTCTCTTAGACCAAACGCGAGAACTGAAGTTAGACGGAACCGATACAAAGTTGCTGTTGATGCCGATGAAGGAAGAAGAAGAAGAGAAGATAATATGGTTGAGATCCGAAAGAATAAACGAGAAGAAAGTTTGCAGAAGAAAAGGAGAGAAGGTATGCAACCACAGCAATTTCCATCTGTCACTGAAGGAGCCACCGTTGTTGTCAAGAAGGTATAATAAGATTTCTAATCGGATTACTTTAATCTGTTTGTTTTATATCAATTTTGATTTTGAATAGAGTTTTAGAAATGTTATTTAGGAAAAGCATATTTGAATTTGTATATTTGTTGTTTATTGCTTCTCTAATTATAGCTTGAAAGTCTTCCTTCTATGGTTGCTGGGGTTTGGTCGGAGGAAAGAGAGTTACAGCTTGAGGCTACTACACAGTTTCGGAAACTGCTTTCAATTGGTATTGACTCTTATCTTTAGGTCATTTAGTAGATTTGTTGAATTTGTTCATTTCTCTGTGAGAGTAATCTCACATACGAAAAAGGGTACTCTGGTAACCAAGAATACGATACCTACGTCGTCTCCATCATAGCCAATTGGTTTTGAGTTGGATGTCGATAAATTTAACATTCACCTGTAATTGATAGAACCGAAAAAAAAAAAACTGATCTAATTTATTTAATTTATGACTAGAACGTAGCCCTCCCATTGAAGAAGTTATTCAATCTGGTGTTATTCCTCGATTTGTCGAGTTCCTCATGAGAGAAGATTACCCACAGCTCCAGGTAAGAAATGAGTTCAATTGTATTTTGAACTGTATGTTGGTTTTCGAATTTACCTTGATACGAGTGTATGTAGTAATCTTCGAGTTTGAATAGTTTGAGGCAGCTTGGGCGCTAACAAACATTGCTTCTGGAACATCTGAGAACACTAAGGTCGTGATTGATCATGGGGCAGTCCCTATCTTTGTCAAACTTCTTGGTTCTCCAAGTGATGATGTTCGTGAACAGGTATGAATTTAGTTTTGTTTATTCAGGTTATGGTTATAGCTTGGTTCATTTATGTCCATGATGTTTATCGGTCAAAGTAGTTTCTGGTGTCACTTGACAATAATAGTTACATTTTCTTGTTCGTGCGTGAGATAGAAGTTCAAGGATTTTGTTGAATTTGGTTCTTAATTACAGGCTGTCTGGGCACTTGGAAATGTTGCTGGTGATTCTCCAAGATGTCGTGATCTTGTTCTTGAACAGGGGGCCTTGATTTCGCTGCTTTCACAGTTGAATGAACATGCCAAACTGTCCATGTTAAGAAATGCCACTTGGACCCTATCTAACTTCTGCAGGGGCAAACCTCAGCCTGCATTTGAGCAGGTTGGATTTTGATTTGCACCAAATCCTGATTAATTCAATATTTTAGTTTGATAACTTTTCACAGCCTTGATCTTTCTATGTGATATGTGTACAGACAAGGCCTGCACTTCCAGCTCTCGAGCGTCTAATTCACTCAAATGATGAGGAAGTCCTGACTGATGCATGCTGGGCTCTATCGTATTTGTCTGATGGTACAAATGACAAAATCCAAGCTGTTATTGAAGCAGGTGTCTGTCCTCGGCTAGTTGAGCTCCTGATGTAAGTAAATACATATTTTTCTAAATTGCTTATTGTAGTCCAGAATTCAACCGGTCGTCCTTTTGAGTAAAACATTTGAACATAGTACTTCGGTTATGTTTCTTTCAGGCACCCATCTCCAACAGTGCTCATTCCTGCCCTTCGCACGGTTGGGAATATCGTTACTGGAGACGATGTCCAAACTCAGGTATTGAACTATTTACTCCCATCTTAGGTTGAGTAGTTTTAAGTTTAAGCTTTTCGAGCGGTGGAAGGTTTGCAACAGTGTATTGACATCCCTAATCCAACTATTCGTGTGCATTAAGAGGCCCAGACTATCCTGTACTCAGTAAGTGTAATTGTTCTTACAGTATTGTTATTTATTGTGCACCTTGAATGTAAATGATTCGTTAATCTTCCTGTGCTGTCTTTATGTGAAATGATATCCTTTGATCCTTTCTTAATGTTCCATCTATAAGTTTATTGTGAAGTTGAGTTGTGTTTTGGAGCTAGAGGACTCCAAGTTGGATTTTCTTCTAAATGAATTTCTGTTGCATTAGAACATGTTTTATGCATTTGGGTGTGCCTGTGCTTCTCAAGTTGATCCTTTCGCTTTTCCAGTTTGTCATCAACCAACAAGCACTGCCTTGCCTCCTAAACCTTCTGATAAACAATCACAAAAAGAGCATCAAGAAGGAAGCATGCTGGACCATTTCAAACATCACAGCTGGAAACAAGGATCAAATACAGGTAAAATTTTATTAGTATCAGATTTTGAGGACTTGATCTTCTTCAACTCTTCGAGTAAATAAGCTCTAATGCTTGTCCGTCTGGCATTGGGTTTTCTTTAAAAAGGCTGTAGTTGTTTTGTAGAACTATTTCTTCATGTAATTGCTTTCAGATAGTGATCAATTTTATCGATTGTGCAATTGATACTAAAGTTTGCTTCTATCTCTATAACAAATACAGTCTGTAATTGCTGCTGATATCATAACCCCTCTGATCCATCTGCTTCAAACTGCTGAATTTGATATCAAGAAAGAATCGGCATGGGCAATCTCAAATGCTACCTCTGGTGGTACCAGTGAGCAGATCAAGTATATCTTTCAAGTTTCAACCGAATATCCTCATTTCATTCCGTTTTGTTGTGCATACTTGTGCATTTGATAAATACTGTTTATGTTCTTGCTGGATTTCAGGTTTTTGGTCGACCAAGGTTGCATCAAACCACTATGTGATCTCCTTATCTGCCCGGATCCAAGAATCGTTACAGTTTGCTTAGAAGGCCTAGAGAATATATTGAAAGTTGGAGAAGCCGCGAAGAACTTGGGAATCAGCGATGGTGTCAACATATACGCACAATTGATCGATGATGCTGAGGGGTTAGAGAAGATAGAAAACCTACAAAGCCATGACAATACCGAGATTTATGAGAAGGCGGTGAAAATTCTCGAAACTTATTGGTTGGAAGAGGATGATGAGGCATTACCATCTGCTGATGCTTCAACCCAACCAGGGTTCCAATTTGGAGGGAATCAACCATCAGTTCCTTCTGGTGGATTCAATTTCAGCTGAAGGTAAATAACCCCTCTCACAATGTTAATTGGTTTTATGTGCTACTTTGAAGCAATGTAGGTCTTAACATAGTTTCTCTCTCTTAATACAGGATTTCAGTTAGATGAAGTCCGAGTCAGATACACAAGGTATATAAGAATTCAGATTTACGATATATATAAGTTGGAGTCAGGGATTGTCGCATCGTTTGTTCCAGTCAGTCCTGTCTAAACATGGGTGAAAGTGGGGTTCACTACAATGATGGTGTCTTGTGATTTTTTCACCATGGTCAGGCAAATCGAGTCCGAGTGATATGAAAACAACAGGTTGCTCCAACTCTCTTAGTGAGGCGACATACGAGTCCAGGTTCTTTTATTCGTTTTCTTTTTGGTATTTATATATTGTAGTAGTTATTGGTTGTCTTACTAAGCATACCAATTTGTTTTGATTTCTTATTTTACTTGAGCCTCTTTAAGAGAGGGGTGGAGTCTTGTTTTGTCTTAGGGTAAGTTTTTTAAGTTAATCTAAAATGTTAAACCTTTTGTCCCGTTCGAGCAATTTCATCTGACAACAACGATAGCTTGATCGAAAGAAGAGACCAAAAACGCCTTCCGGCACCAAGACAGATTTCTTGTTTGGGTCCAACCAATCAAGAAACCTAGGTGACACGTGTCAGATTGTAGTAAAATGCACGAGCGAACTTTTGATGGGGTGTCTAAGAGAGGTGAATCACTAAAGAGCTTTGCTAAGTTGACCCCATCTCTAATTGTAGTGATAGTTTGGAGGTTGACACGAATTTTGCATCTGAAATCCCCTTGAAAATAAGTTCCACACATTGAACTCTACCTAAATTGTTCAACAAAAAAAAAAAAAAACTCTACCTAAATTGAAATAGCTATGGGAATTAAGTGTTCACTTTGAACCCTACCTAAATGAAATAGCGATGGAAATATGTGTTTAATATGAGCTTTTCTTATGAGAAGATGGTTTATAAATGAGATTGATGATGACTTCATCATTGTTGGTCAAGGTTGATCTTACTCCAACAACTTGTCCGAGTCTCACGTGCCTTGCACGTGCATATCATATTTTCATTAGAAAAAGAGAAACCTTTTCAGTCTACCATTATAGGCTAGACTATTAGAACCAACAACAGTAGTAGTAGTAGCCTTTAATAAGACTGAACAGACGACCTAATAAATAGACAAAAATGGGTAGCTCTGAATTATGTCTCAGATCTGAAAAACACAACAATACTATGAACATATGATAAAACCCATATAGTCATATCATCTAGAGAGAATGAATCACTATTTGGTGTAACAAATTCAAATTGAAACACTAGAGAGAGAGAGAGAGAGTGATGAAGAAGTACAAGAACCCATGAATGATTTTAAATTATAATAATTGGAGACAAAGCTGACTATCTTCCTCATTCCCAGATCCATTTTGGTGCTTCTTCTCGTCTGTTCCATTTTGGACCTCTGTTTTTTCACCCCTAATTTAGAGAAAGAAAGTAGAGAGAGAGAGAGAGAAGGAGAGGTTGGAAAGGGTAATGGTGAAATGGGTTAGTCTTTTTGAGGTCTAACTTGACTTTTGCTCTGGTGTTGCTTTTTTCACCTCTCTCTCTCTCTCTCTCTTTCTTGACCACCTGTACTGTGGATACAAAAAGGAATCAACCGCCATAAATTTAGGGGTTTTGTTATTTTGTGAGTGTGGTTTTCTATTAGCTACTTGTATGATACAACACCACTCATTCATTGTATTGGTTGTTGGTTTGTTTACTTGACTTCATCCCCTAGATTTGAAGTTCCAATTTTTACCAAGTTGTTGCAAGATGGTAAGTGGTCATCCAATAAACAAAAAGTTTAGGGAGTAATCTACAACACATACAATTCCATCCGCTACTTTGTAATACTTTCGATGGTTGTACTACATTGCTCACAAGACAGTCCAGAGTTTTGAACTATACTTGTGAGCACAAGTTTAATAAGTACCGAGGACTTTTAGGAAGTTCATGGAAACTTCCTCGAAAGCAAAATTTCGTATCTATATGAAGCGGTTAAAGCGTGGACAATATCAACAAATGCTAATGTTTGGGGGTCACGATTGGTATCAGAGTCGAGGGCGACTCTTCGGTGAGGGTTAGGGGAATGTGATAGTCCTACATTGCTCAGGAGAGTGCCCGAAATTTGTACTACGTTCAAGCTTATTAAGTACCAAACTCTTTTGGCAGGTCTCGTGGAGCCTTTGCCTCGAACAATCCCACTTGTAGTGAGCTAGTTAAAGTGCAAATAATATCGATAACTAATTAGGCTCAGGCGCCTTACCTAGACAGGAAAATCCCAATTGCAAATATTTCATGCAATATCAACAAAGTCAAGAGCATTTCAACACAAAAAAAAGAAGTCAGGAGTACCAAAAATAGTAGTAGTAGTAAATTACGCGCCCTTTTTTCCCTCTTCTTTTTGGTGTTTTTGGCGGGTGAGTTTGGAGAAGGTATAGGAATCTTAAGGGTAATTTTGGTCATTTTGAGATTAGGGCTAGGGTTTCGTGTCCTTGTGATTGAAATTCAAATCTTTTTAAAGAGAGAGAGTATTATCCCTCCCTCATCAGTACCTCTAAGCAGAAAGAAAAGGGTATCTGTCGGCTATACTTTCTCTCTCTACTACTCTGTTTCTTTATTATCCCAAATTCCTTTCACCAGTCCCTCTCTGCTTCTCCATTCCCAACCCTAATCCTCTTCTTCTCTCTCTACAGAATACAGATCGATCTGATCAAATACCCATCTACTGCAACTCTCTCGGTTTTGTCTGAGATCTCTTTGTCGGTTCAAATATCAATTCTTTGACTCACTCTATCTCTATATATGAATCAACTCTCTGTGAGTTTTGTCTCTGCTATTTTGGGTAGATGGTAAGTGATATTTGAGAAGTGGGTTTTTTTGCTTGATTCATTTTAGATCTTCAAAGAAGAAGCTACCCAAATAATGGATTTGATTGAAACGGTAAGTGATCTTATATGATCATCTTCATTAAATCTTTGATTTCAAACTTCAACTTGAAGTGATTCTGATTAACTAATCATCTTTTTTTTTCTTTGGTCTGATCTGTTGATTCAGGGATCTGGGTCTGAAGAAATGGATAGTAGTAATAATAGTATGAAGAAATGTAGTGATTGTCAAACAACTAAAACCCCATTATGGAGAGGTGGACCAGCTGGTCCTAAGGTAAATTCAACAACCCAATTAGGGTTTCTTATCTTACTTGTTCTGATCTCATCAATTTAAATAATGGGTATTCAATTAGATTCTGATCTGGTCATCTTCTTGATCTTGTTTTTTTCAGTCACTCTGTAATGCTTGTGGGATCAGATACAGAAAGAGGAGAAGAGATCTATTGGGTATTAACAGAGGGGTGGTAATTCCAAAGAAAGAACGAACAAGTATTAGTAACAGTAAGATTAGGGTATCATTGAATCTGAGATTTCTTAATTTGGGTAAGGAAGTTATGATGCAGAGATCATCAATGGAAAATCAGAGGAGGAATTTGGGTGCAGAAGAAGAACAAGCTGCTGTTTTATTGATGGCTCTATCTTGTGGTGGTGCTGTTTGTGTTTAAAACATCCATACAGGAAGAGGGAAAAGCCCTAAAAGGGTCTTTTAGGGTTGCACTCTTTTTTATTTGATACCCTTTGATTATTGTTCACTATTATTGTAAGAAGTGGGTTCCTAGAGAGAGAGACATGGAGAAAGAACCATGAATTTTTGTTCTGGTTTTCTTGCTAACATAGGAAATTTTTTGGATATGTATGAATCTACTTTTTGTGTTCGAATTTGGGGTTTTTTGGTGTTGGCGGGATGGAATTTAGTAGTGTTGATAAAACCCTAAACTCCCATGTTTTTTAATAAGCACAATATATATAGCATATGAAGACTTCTATTTATTCCGTTTCCCTTTTAATCTTGTGTGTGCTTGTGCAATTAGTAGATATGACACGCCGAGTCTGATCCCATCTGCCAGGACGGGAACCTCGGCTCTGCATGTTTGGGCCAAGGACCCTATGACACGCCGAGGCTGATGCTGCCGACCAGGGGTGGGCCTCGAGGAACCGACTCTGGGCATGAGTAAGTGTCCTAGCATAGTGCTGCCAACAACCCGTGACTAGAGAGGCCGGGACTTTATATTTTGCCTTCAAGGCATTAAGGTTTCATCTTTCCTTTACAAGGATGCTCAAGTGAAGGAAAAGAAATTGAGTAGCCTATAGAATTCCTTCACTCTTGATTTAATAATCTAACAATTAGCCCAACAAGACTTTATTAGTCTAAACCCTATTATGGGAGTTGAATCCTATTACTTTAGTTGCTTTACAGGCAACTCCTGAGGTCAGCTATAGGCACCACTTCACTTTTGACTTCGTGTCTAAGACACCTTTGGGGACATTTTACTGGCTCCATCAGGCACCCAGTAAGATGGGATTACACATTTTATGGGCTCTGGCCGAATTGAAGAACAAGTAGAGACGATGAAGAAATACATATAAATGCGTTCACGACCCTTTTATTTTTTATAATAGGTGGTAATTACCTCAATTTATTCGCTATTCGAGCAAAACTGAAATGTTGCCAATATCAATCGCCAACTGACTTACAATGCAACTAAGAGTCCGATAAATCTCCATAGTTTGATTTAGGTTCAAATTCAATGCATACTTTGCAAGTACGTGCGCTACTTGATTCGCTTCATGATTTCAATACTTGAAAAAAATAACAAATAATTTAGTAATTAATTAACAATGTATATTGATTAAATCCTATAAATATATAAGAACATAATATTTTTTTTTTTTGAAGCCACGGAAGAACATAATCTTAAATCAACCTAAAACAATGAAATATTTTAAACAAGAAAATAAGTTGATTGGGTAGATGATACGTTGATTAGATATGTGAAATTCCTATTTAGCCGTTAATTAGATGATATGATAATTACATATGCGAAATCCCTATTAATTGTTAGTCTGTTAGAGAGAGAAAAGTTTGAGAGAGAGAGAGAAAAAAAATTAGTAATTGAATAGGAAACTAACAAAGTTTGTTGGAAATTACCTTGATTGATGGGCGTAAAAGAATAAAAGTCTCCTTTTGACGCCACATGTCCAAAGGCAGGAGGAGAATAGAAAACTAACCTACATACTGTAATATATAGGAATCATGAGGAGTGGGCCCCACTATGGTGGGGGGCCTGGGCGTTTGCCCTGCTCGCCCTTCCCAAGACACGGCTCTGATCTTGATCTCCACATTAAGAGGTCGTATTTTCTAAGGTGCCACTTCAATGTTGTCTGACCAAGCCCTAATTACCGTCAACGCATTTCCCTCCAAGATACATTCATTCGGAAATCTAGCACTGCTCTAGCTTCCGCTTCCATGGCTGATGTTGCATGGGTACTCGACGTAGCAGCCATTATAAACTCACCCTCTTCATTCCTGCAAACCATAGCTAGTACCGCTCTCCGTTTGGTAGATGGTGCATCAAAATTTAATCTTTAACTTCCCTTGATTAGGTGGTGTCCAAAGACCCCTTCTCCAGTGACATCCAAAATTGAATTTGAGAAATATGCTTGCATAGTCAGTGCCTCTTGAATGATTTTGTAACAAAATGTCAAATTGAGCGTTCACGACCCTTTTAATAACTCAAGAGATTATCGAGATATTTAATAGTCGTAACTATAAGTTAACTATAAAAAAGCAAAAAAAACTCAACCCCATGGTCTCTTGATTTTCATATTAAGATTGGGACAATTGTCGAGCAAATCGTGTATAACAAAGAAAAAGGACCCGCGTAGTCGAAAAGATATTCTCAAAACATATTGGACAACAAAAAGATTATCCATCTCCACGGACCACCACATCCTCGAAGCAACATTCTTACCGACTAAGTAAAAGTTAGAAGATCAGAATCGGGTTTGGGAATATAAACAATAGAATAACTCAAAATAAAAGAGAAAGAGAGACACAATCACATGAATATGAAGGTTGAAATAGGAAGAACAAGTAGAAGCAATTTAAGGCTATGAAAATGCCAAATTGGGCATTCATGGCTCATGGGTAAAATGTCTTATGGTTTTGTTAGTGTTGTTGGTATGTCAAAATCAATTTGGTATGGGGGGTAGAAAGAATCTAATCTATCATCATCTCCTCACCCCCACACTCATGCTTTTTCTTCCCCAAGTGGAGTGTGTGTGCCCTTATTCTTGGCATACCCACCACCTCTTTAATATGTTCACCTCACAAAAGCTTGACCCCCTCATACATTTTTGATTTTATTCCATAATGTTATATCCTTATAGTAATCATTTATAATCTCTCTACAACGTTGGTTCCAAATAACATTTGTCTATCACTTTTCCATCTTTTACAAGAAAAATAAAAATAAAAACGCTCGTGCCATCTATCTAAATGAATCAGGACTTCAGGAGTATACTGTCCTCGAAGGATAGCAGAATACTACCGTTGAGCATTTATAGAGATGCTATTATGGGTTCTGCGACCAACAATTTAATACGAGTAGTTTAAAATAAACACCATCAACTATTTCTTTGTGAATTTTAACATATTTAACTAGTTATGCCTCTACCAATTAACTATACAGTTAAAACATGGGTAATAGTGATTTCATCTTTTTCACAAATCCACGTACTAGAACATGTGCAAGAATTTAAAATATGCAGCCAGCCAGCCAGCCATGCCATTCTAGGGTTTGTGGGGGCGACATTTCAGGATCCAGTTCATCTCATTAACACCACCTCAAGATCCACCAAGCACCACCACCCAAAAAAAGAACTTCTTTTGACAACTAATACTGGAAAGTAGAATTCTCCAATAAAATAGAATAAAAAAGAAAGAAAGAAAAATAAATTCTTGATTATTTTTCATTTATTAATTTAACATATAAATTGACAAAAAAGAGACATTATTAGAAAATTACACTTAAGTATTACAATAAAAAAAAAACTATCTTTACTTGTTCATCTTCTTCCTCAATTTCTCCCTATAGGAGTACAAATTCATCCCATAACCAAACAGTCAAAGTGAGTCAACCCTATAAGAATTTGGGTTTTCAAATATGATTCAAGTGGGTGTGTAAATCTAGTGAATTATTGATCGTGTGAGAGGACGTTAAGGGAACAAGAAAAACTAAACAGACTCGCAAAATTCTTATTTAGTTTGTCGTGATTCGCGGTTCAGTAGATCTGAATCATCGAAAGCACGAGTGACAACACATAAGATTTATGCCTGGAGTCTTTTGTTCCCGGACATTTTTCTCATTCATCTAAATAAAGGAGATGAAAGTAAGAGAGAGAAAGGAAATGAAAGAGTAAAGGGTAATGGTAATGGAGAATGAATTCTTGATCATGAATGGAGGAATGGAGTTTGATGAGATTGGAGCAGAAGGAGGGGTATGATAGTAAAATGGAAAGTAAGGGACTATTGGGTTTGGTGGTGGTGGTCCTGGGTAATAATTATTACTTGGAGGTGGTTTTACTAGTCCTCCGATGGCTTGTCCCGGCGGCGGAGGAGATGCATAAGAGTAAGTTGGAACTGATGATGATGCCGGCGGCGGCGGTGATGAATAGTAAATGGGATTATTTTGTTGAGCAGGTGGTGGTGGACAGTTGGATGAGGAATCAGGCGGCGGCGGTGATGGTGTCGGTGGTGGAGGAGATGGTAATGGTGGTGGTGGTGATGAGTAAATTGGTTGACATGGATTCTCACAAGCGTCACACATTGTACATTCGATCTGTTCTTTTCTTGTTGCAATTAGAGTTTCTGATTTAGCTAATGATGATGATGATGATAAGATGAAGAGTAAGAGTAAGACCAAGAGTGAAATTTGTGGTGGTTTAGCCATTTTTAGAGAGAGAGATAGAGAGAGAGAGGAAGAAAGTCTAGAA
The DNA here is from genome assembly GCF_041429995.1 of Eschscholzia californica. Lineage (NCBI taxonomy): Eukaryota > Viridiplantae > Streptophyta > Magnoliopsida > Ranunculales > Papaveraceae > Eschscholzia > Eschscholzia californica. The sequence continues at coordinate 445,321 of NW_028238309.1, forward strand.
CATAGAGAAATTCAAGAAGAGGAATAAGAAAGAAAGGAGTGAGTTAGAAAGGGTAGGGGGAGAATAGTTGTTGAAGTCTAATTTGAGGGAATTTAAAAGAGAGAGAAAGAAATTGAGAGGTAGAGAGAGAAAGGGATGTGAAAGATAGAGAGAGAGAGAGAGAGAGAGAGATGTGGGAGATGGAGAGAGAAAGAGAAGGAGTGAGAGATGGAGAGAGAAAGGGGAAAGGGGGTATGAATGTATATGAGGCACCACCCATATGTCTTGTAATCTATCTTTTACGCTACACTATAACCTAGGGGGAAAAATGAAGATTACTTTCGGTGAAAGTAGGAGGATCTTGAAGGTGGTGTGAAAACATGAACTCTTTTTCTTGATGAATGAGAAAAATGGCCCTTTTAGAGTACCATTTTATGTTGATGGATGAAGCAAGTCTTTTTTTTTTGTTGAAATGGATGAAGTAAGTTTATTATCAACTATTGTTTTTTTTTTGTATCATGAATTCTTAATATATGTTGTATATGTGTGGCTTCAATGGGGCGTATTAATAGATATAGATGAAAAAAAGTGACATTGTATGACAATATAAAGTTCGAGAGTATCTTAGGCATTATATTCTGAGCCAAAGATTTTTTCATGGTGAGTAATCTCCTTTGTAGTATCACTTTTAAGTTTGTGATCATCAAACTCAAAATCAATTAGCACATGTCCCTTCACGTTTGTTTTTTTTTCATCATAGAGTGACGTAGATTATGTATAACTTCAAACCTATCACTTGCACGTCTATTTCTTATACCATATCAAGTTTGTGGTCATTTAATTTAAAATTGATTGACATAAGCAGAAAGTAACATTATATTATTGGTTACTAGTTCGCCATTCTCACGTGCACGACTACTCTTACATAGTCAAGTAGTCAACAATGTTTAGTTATTGTCTTTGTGAATGTAATTTTCCGTATCTTCTAGTTTCTTATGTTATCTCGTGTAATTTTCTGGTATTGAGACTTCTCTTTTGATTTCATCCGGACAAAAAAATGAAGAATTTCTACCCCCACCCAACAATGGATCACATAATTATGAGGTTTTGGGATTTATAGAGTTTAATCTGCCACTAAATCAAGACCCATGAACTTGCCATTAGATTATAAGTCGGTCTCGTAGCTGTATATGATTTCCTCGGGGATCAAAAATGGTCGGCGATCCAATTATTTAACGGCGATAAACCAACCTTTCCGTTTGATACTTTGCTAGGCTGGCGTCTTTTGTTTCGGTCTAAGAGTGGGCCCACTTGAGTGACCGGAGCTAATTCATGTCAATGACTCAAATTTTGAAAAACTGGTCAAAAGTCAAATTGCTAGGCCCTCCTTATGTACAAATTTAATCTTGTCAGAGGATACCGACTATACTATATCCCATTGGGCCAAAATTTCAAATCAAATAACCTCTTGATTTATTTAACAAAACAAGTCCAAATTTTATGTTGTGTCTTACATTAAACATTGATGTTACTGTCTCCCAACCCTTTTCCGCCTGTTAAAAAATATAACATTACATCCCATTTACAACTATATTACATAGTCGTATAGTTATATAATCTCGTGGCATGTCACACTACATAGAACCAATAATGTATGATAAATAAAATGCATTTGAAACATATAATCATTTTGGGGTGGAAGAAGCATCTTTAACATAGATTGGACTAAAGAAGAGAAATCAGTGGTTGGTGATTGGGGGAAACAACAACAATATTGGAAGAAAAAGATGAAAACCCAAAAAAACATGAACCAAACACACTTTATAGTTGCCGGTAAAATGTCGCTGACCGGATTGTCCGGCAACGGCCGACGACTTCTTCTCTCTACTGTTTCGCTCTTCTCCCTCACTCTCTCTTTCTTCTCGCTCTCTCTAATTCCGACGCCGGGGAGTAGGGGTGTACTCGAGTCGAGCCGAGCCGAGTAGTAACATGTTCAAGCTCGGTTCGTGTATTTGACTGTCGAGCTCGAGCTCGTTCGAGTAATTGTCCACTTGTTCAAGCTCGGTTCGTATAAGTTTGAACGAGCTCGAGCTCGAACTCGAGCTCGCATTGTTTTAAGCTCGTTTATCAAAATACTTCAAATTAAAACTTTCTAAATCATCAAAATACTTCAATGATCATTTGTCACATACAATAATAATGATTAATGATTCATATTCCGATAATTTTTTAATGGTTGATATTTCATGTACAAGTTTCAATACTAATACGTAATTATTTACTATACTATTATAAGAGTACGTTAAACGAGCTGTTCACGAGTAGCTCGTGATACACTAAAGAATGTTCAAGCTCGGCTCGTTTATGTAAACGAGCTTGATTTTGAGCTCGTGTTAAGCTCGGGCTCGTTAATATTCGAGTCGAGCACGAGCAATAGTCGAGCCGAGCTCGAGCAGCTCGTTAAGAGCTCAGCTCGTTTACTCCCCTACCGGGGAGTAACCCCTTCGTCGGGTTTCTAGTTTCCAGACGAAACCAGATTCGTCTAGAAACTAGGGTTCCTCTCCTTCGCCGGAGATATAGAGAGAGGGAAGAGAGAGAGAGACGAGAGGAAAAAGAGAAAGAGGAAGAAGTGTTGTCTGAGATGGTGAAAGCGTCGCCAAAATTTACGGTGGAGGTTGCCGGAGTTCATGGTGGGAGAAGAAGAAGAGGGAAGAAGCTGAAAATATTAAGTATTTAGAGAAAAAAAAATTTGTTTCCACAAAAAACTTTATACCCTGGAAAATTCCTTTATTTCTACTAATCACCCACCAAATGAACCTATCTTTTCCACCCAATTTGTAGCTCTCATTTCAAGAACATATTTCTGTTAAATTTTGTTCATGTAACTCAAAATCAATTGTCAAATGAGTAACGGCTCTCACACACCCTATCTACGTACTGTTCGTGGATAACCCTCTTTTGTGTTGTAGTTGTTTGTTTTGTTTTTTTTTTTTTTTTGTTGAACTAGTTGTTTGTTTTGTTGGTTAACAATGTTATTAGTGCTATTTTTTCTCCTTTGTTTGGGAAAAAAAAATCCAACTTTGTTATTTTGTTACTTCAACAAAAAAAAAAAAAACTTTGTTATTTTGTTTGATTCCACTAAAAGATATGATGATTTAGTGAGGTGTGATATTCTTTTTTTCTTTTCTTCATATAAAGTAGGATGTGATATTTTTCAGCAAAAAAAAAAAAAAAAAAGTAAGATGTGATATTCATAAATAGAATAAGATCTAATACTAATAGAAAGGATTTCCCCCGTTCATTGTCACATAATACAATATTACCATGTAATAATTGTAGGGTAGAAATCCACATTTTTATAATAATCAAAGCAAATATCCAAGCTCATGAAGAAAGCCCTAGAAGTTGAGATCAAAGGAAAAAAACAAAGAAAAGTATTGAAGGAGAAAAGGGTAGAAATTTTGAAGATAATTGTCAAAGTGAAGAAGGAGAAGAATGATAAATGCCATTCTCACTAACCCATAATTTTTTTCTCTTCTAGAGGCTAGGGTCCTACATGCATGATAAATGCCATATCCACTAAACTATTATTTCTCTAGTATTTAACCTCTTTCTCTCTCTCTCTCTCTCTCTCTCTCTCTCTCTCTCTCTCTTCATCAACCTACTTCTCTATGTAGAAATAGATTTGAAGAAGGGGAAGATGGAGAAGAGGATTTTAGATGGAAGGTAGTTCAACAAGCTTGTATAAAGGGGTCAAAAGATATTGGAGAAGAAAAGGTTATCAGCGCCTCCATGGGCCGGACCGTCATCCTCGAAAGACTCGGACGATCCAGCTAGGGTCAACTATCGTAACCAACCATAAGAGACCACGGTCTAGCAGGTGGTTCAAGATCTCACCGAAAATCCGGTTCTTACGGTTTAGCTCGACCAAGAAGGTCTTACGGCGTCTTAGAGATATATATGTTAAGATTATGGTTAGTTTAACCAATTCTAGGCTCTTTGTGAATGGGCTTGGCGGTGGCGGCGGTTCTAGTTCGTTGAGTCTGTACGGGTTAGGGAATTCACGTCTTCTCCGTAAGTATAATGAAGAGATGGTCATCGAGATCTATAAAACTATGATCAAACGAGGAGATTTGGTGGCTTTCCATGAAATGCTTTAATTACTCGACCGAAATCGCGAACCAAGCTTGGACTTTGTCTAGTGAAGTGAAGGCCCACCTCTGTTGGGTACCCTATGGCCTCCAGTAAAAGAAGCCCGGTTGTACTTTTGACATGAAGTCAGTTGGGCCTGGATGTGCTTATAGAATACTTTTATTGAACAATCATCCAAATAATGGGTTATAACTAGTTGGGTTACTTTATACCGACAGGTATAAATTGCAGAAATAAAGACACCATCGAAATCACAAGTTTTAAGTTTCAACTCAAAAAAACCCATTATGTAAAGATCGCATATCATTATGACGCTATCATTCAAATATAAAAATAAATTTAACAACAACAATAATAAAAAATATTTAGATGTGTCGAAAAAGGTATTTAGTCATTAGTAAATATATATAAACAGTAAAGTGGATCCACATGTAAATATAAATGACTATCGATTTTAATAATCTAATCGTGCAAGGCAAGTAAACCTTTTTCTAATCTTTAGTTTATTTAACAATTTGTGATTCTCATTTCCATTTTCTTTGTTTTCACTTATTTTACTCAATCTCTTACTTTGTTATCTGCAAATTATTGTTCAATTTACATTACCTCTGCTTTTTAGGTCACTCTCTCCACATAATTGGAGGTACTTTCACTTAGGGTGTGTTTGATATCTCCCATTTCCATGGAAATAAAAGAATTTCCATGGAAATAGGTATTTCCACCGTTTGATGCGAAGTGTAATTCCATGGCTTTAATTCCCTAGGGAATCTATTTCCATGAAATAGTCCACTTTTAATTCTTTGCTCCCACCTCGGAATTAGTTTCCGTGGAAAGTCAAAAATAAAAATAAAAATATTTTAATATATTCGGATACTTGAAACATAAAATTTAGCTCCATATATGTTCAAAATGACATTTTTACCCATAAAATTTAGCAAAATAAATTTTTACTTATACATTGGACAAATGACATTTTTGTCCTTCTTACCAAATGACATGTTTACAAAGTTGTCAAAATGACATTTTGGATTTTTATAGCCAAAATTTCATTCTTACCCTTTTATAATATCAAATTGACATTTTACCATTATGTTGTCAAAATGACATTTTTACCCTCGTATAATATCAAAATAACATTTTTACCCTTAAATTAGTAAAGTGACACATGGTTAAATAATTTTACAACATAGGGGTAAAAATATAATTTTGAAAACATAAGGGTAAAAATGTAATTTAGACAACATAAGGATGAAAATGTAATTTTTGCAAAAGTAAAAATATCATTTAGACTACATAAAGAGTAAATAAAAACTCTTAATTGAATATTATATTCGTAGAAGTTAGTCGTCAACCAAATAACAGAGTTCGTAATTCCACGGAATAATAAATGACTAACAAACGAAAGAACTCTTATTTCCACGGAGTAAATTCCGTGGAAGACTTTCCATGGAACTCTTGTATTTTCATGGAAATTGTTTCCCTGATATCAAACACAACCTAAGATTATGAGTTTGTGGAATTGAAATATGTAGAAGTTTATTTTTGTTGAGCGATAAATTATAAGTGTCTACAAAAATCTAATTTCATCAAAAAAAAAAAGAACTACAAAAATCTATGTTGTGATTATCTTTAATCATAATCAGCATTATTAAGAGTCGGACAAGATAAAAATAATAATCGACTAACGATAACAAAAAATGTGTGTATAAGTAGCTCCCAATTAACTATAGTACTACAAAATTGTATGGTATGTACACACTCACTTATCAATAAAAATAGATTTCACCCAAATTTCTTTCATGGCAGAAGATCTTATGTACAAATGTAGTAGTTTTTCTACATAAGTCAAACTCTCGTATCCTATTATCTCATATGTTTTCATGGAACAAGTAGAAAAACAATCTAAAAATCACAAGGACATTAAGTATCGAAAGTGCATATAAATAGATGAATTAATACGTAATGCTTAATATATGCCGACAGAGTTGTTTCGAGTTTTTGTAGCTATTCATTGTTCTCGTGTGTTTGATTGATTGAAATAGAACACCGACACTTCAATCTACTAATTTCGTTTCTATTAGTCTTTATAATAAGAAGTAGATTCTATTCCAAAATCATTGATGAGGTATCAAGCAACAAAACAAAAAATAATAATTATAAATTAGAAGGACAATAATTGTTATTTATTTTTACTAATTTTGTTATCACGTCTTAATCGTGTTTAGTTTTGTGATTAACAGTGATGTTGATATCTAATTTAAATTGACGTTCTTAATTCATACTTTTGATCTAACCTTCCTAACTAATTTCAATAAAAAGTAAAAAAGAAGGACTTGAAAATGATTTAAATAGACTAATAAATCTTGATAAATTCCAGCTGTAAAAATAACTCAGGGTAAAATCGTCATTTTGTAAAAGAAGGATGGGTGCAGACAGGGAAAGCAAAGACAGCTGTGAAAAAATCTTTCCTTCTACAAAGCTCTCGAATTATGAGACTGGTTCATATTTTGTTAATCATATGCCTAATTTAATCTAATTCTTCATTTAGATACACTATTTTTTGGATCATTTTGTATGAAACTTTTAGTATTCTTCTTCCTCTAGATAACCACTCCATCGTCACCACTGTCACCACCATCTTTACATACCACCACTATCACCTTTTTTTCTCTATTGAAAATATGAGGAAATAGAGATATAAGAGAGGGCGGTGGTTGAAACAGGGTTGGGGAAAAGGGCGAAGATGAGAGAAGAGTGAAAAAAAAATAGGGAAGTTTCATAAGGCCTCCCCAATTTTGTTAAAAGGTCTCTCATGAACCATTTTACTTGCTAAATTATCACTGAGGGGAGGCCTTCTAACAAAAATGAGGGGGCCTAAAAAATCTCCCAAAAAGATATTTTACGTCTTTAAAGTTAGATTATCGTGTAAGTTAACAAATTCGATCGGGACAAACAAGTGTTTGTTAATATTATATACTCCATTCAAACTTTGTAATAAATGTAACACTCGTAGAACCCCCCACGTAGATAAATATGTATATATATATATATGTGTAAAAACAAAATCAATAGGATGGCATATGATTGAGTAATTGTCTAAAACTCTTTCATTCTCACAACAACTTCCTTAGCCTCCAAAATATTAAACTTTAGCAGGGAAGTGTTATTCGGCTTTATTTTTGCGTTGACTACCACTTGAATTTGTGTACCTCGGCCTGGTTAGCCTATTTTACCACTCTCCACATGGGCCAATTGGAGTCACAAGTATCACTGTTTGGGCTTTGATGGACTCCAAAAATTCGGGCTACCTAGCATCTTTTATTTTTGTAAGTGATAATAATTAGACACTTAGAGGGTGTTTGATTTTTTAGCACTTACAAGTGCTACCACTTACTAAGTGATAATCACTTAGTAAGTGATATCAAATGTAAGTGCTATGGCGTTTGTTTTTCATCGATTCTAAGTGCTTGATTATAATTTTTATATTAAATCTAAATATTATAAAAATGAAAAATTGTCTGTTTTAACCTTAGTGTATTTACACATTAGCATTTCATACTAATTCGTAATAAGTTCGTTAGTTTAGGTAAAAGAGAATTGCGGTTTACGAATGCTATGTCAAAAATATTAATCGTAAATAATTAAGAGTTATGAAGGTGAAAGAACTTAGTTGTATCATGGAGTTTGGGTGTTCCATGATTAGTGAAGGAAGAGATGTTAAAAAAATGTAGGAGGAAAACTTAAGTGAAGGATGAGTGAAGTTAGAGAAGCGTCATAGCGGAAGTCATAAAAAGATTTTGTATTTATCAATTGCTTAAGATTTTCTTTTTAGTTAAAATTATATTGGTAATTACAATATTAGGAGAAGGATAAAAATGTCCTTTTTAGCACTTACAAAGTAAGTGCAGAAAAATAAGCTCCAATTTGGAGCTTACTATTTTGCACTTACTTTGCCACCAGTTAGAAGTGATTTTCACTTATTAAGTGAAAAAACAAACAACTTAAAATTGCCGGCCCGCACTTAATAAGTGAAAATCACTTAATAAGTGTAAAAATCAAACACCCTCTTAATTATTGTTAACTAGAGTAGATTAAGACAATTTTGAAGAGGGGAAAGTAAATTTCTTTCAAGATTACCTTCCCTAAATTTCTGTGGTGGAAAAAGAAAGAAAATTTTAGTAGTAGGAAAATAAAAGCAACTTTCTTCTCTCTCTTTCAGCTCTAGAGAGAGAAAGTCCCCAAACTCAGTTACTCTCTCTCTCTTTCTAGACTTGGTTAATGGATTCTCTAGAGAGAGAAGGTCGCTTGGACTCCACGGAATTCTCTTTCTAGGAGGGTTTCCTCTCTTCTACTACTCACTTGTTAGGTCTTTCTTTTTTCCTCAGTTTATGAGACTGGCGGTGGTAGATTTCAAAGGAGGAGGAACCTTAGGGTTTCTACTCTTCTACTTCTTACCTTCACCACTCTCAAATTTCATAGACCTTAAATTGAAGAACAGAAACAAAAAGAAGAAAACAAAATACGATTTCAGACTAAAAATGCTTTGGATTATGAGATTTTCTGGTTTTTTCTCAGCAGCAATCATGATGATCATCTTATCTCCTTCTCTTCACTCGTTTCCACCTGCCGAAGCCATTAAATCACACCGATTCGATAAATTCCTTCGATTTCCGACTCAAATCACTCTAAAAACAGTAACCGATTCAATCACAACAAATCAAATTTCGTTTCGTAAATCATCACCGTTTCACAATGCTGATGAATGCGGTTCTGAAAACGGTTCCGATGATCGGAGAATCGGTGCCGAATCATCAGTAGATGATGATAAGGTTTGTAATCCTTCTCTTGTTCATATCGCCATGACTCTTGATTACGAATACTTGCGTGGATCTATAGCTGCTGTTAATTCAATTCTTCAACATTCAATCTGTCCTGAAAATATCTTCTTCCATTTCATCGTTTCTGATGAATCAAATCTCGAATCGTTACTCAACTCAACGTTTCCCAACTTGAAATTCAAACTTTATTACTTCGATCCAGAAATCGTTCGTAACCTAATCTCGTCTTCAGTTAGACAAGCCCTAGAACAACCATTAAACTACGCAAGAAATTACTTATCAGATATCCTCGAGATTTGCGTCCATAAAGTGATTTATCTCGATTCAGATATTATCGTCGTTGATGATATTTCAAAGTTATGGATAACAGATTTAAAATCAAGAACAATCGGAGCACCGGAATACTGTCACGCCAATTTCACGAGGTATTTCACGGCTAGATTCTGGTCAGATAAGAGATATTCCGGCACGTTCACCGGCCGGAAAAAACCTTGTTATTTTAACACAGGAGTAATGGTTATGGATCTGATTAAATGGAGGAAATTTAAATATGGGAAAAGAATCGAACGGTGGATGATGATTCAGAAAAAGAATCGGATATATGAATTAGGATCTTTGCCGCCATTTTTACTAGTATTTGGTGGGAAAGTGGCGGGAATTGATCATAGATGGAATCAACATGGACTTGGTGGTGATAATGTGGATGGAAATTGTAGAAATCTTCATCCTGGTCCAGTTAGTCTTCTTCATTGGAGTGGTAGTGGGAAGCCATGGATAAGGCTTGATCTTAAGCGTCCTTGTCCGTTGGATTCTCTTTGGGCTCCGTACGATCTTTATGATGCTCAATCCGCGTAAGATCTACACCGTTCATTTCATCTTCTTCTTCTTGCTTTCATATTCTTTCCTGTGAGATAATATTTTGAATTTAATTTACCCACTTGATTTTTTGGATTTTCTTTTATATACTCCATATTAGATAGGAGCCCATTTATGTAATTTATTATATTATTTTTGTCTAAAAATTAAAGATTCATTGCTTTTAGGGAGATTTGTTGTTTGGACCCCCTTTCATATAATCGACTTGCTGTTTGGACTCCCTTTTTTCAGAGTTGCACTTTGGACTCCCTTTTGACGGAATCTCTCAGGAATATTCCGTCTCTAAAGCTATACTTTGAGTAATTCCCACTTTACCCTTATATAATCAATATTGCACTTTAGACTCCCTAATTTATTTAACTCATCTTCTTCCCACACACCCTAATCACTTAATCATTTGAATTGACTCACATTACCAAAACACTAACTCTTTGAACTGAGACTCTCATCTTTCTTCTCTATTTCCAACACCATTAACATGAATATTTGTTTGACTCCAACACCATTAACATGAATATTTGTTTGAACTAAGTATGGTTCTCCACTTATGTTGCCCAAGAACTTGAAATCAAATCCATGGTGTTTTGGTCCATCTTATGGCATCTGTGTTAAGATTATTAAAAACCCAAGCATCAATTTCTGAAAAAATAATATACCAGAACTTTAACAGATCAAGAACTTAGTAATCTATACTAGTTTGATAGAGAAAAAGTTTTAACTTTAATATGTAAAAGACAGTAACAGTTCCAGCTGATTTTCCTTCTGTGGGAGTTGATCATCAACATCATCTCAGATTCCTTTACTATCTAAGTGTCTAACGACTCCGAAATTGATTCAATTTTGGTAGTACTAGAAGATCGTGTACCTGATGATGAACTTCTTTACTACTGTCTAATGAGGGAGGTGGTCTAGTTTCATGAGGAGATGGTGATATAAACATAAAAAAGAAGCAAAAATTGGTCCGAGTTGCTGAATGGTACACTCAAGTGCTATTCACATCTTTCTCTCTCTAGAAGATTAACTAATTGGTGTTTTAGTGGGAGGTGGGTGCTATTCATTCTCTCTAGAAGAATAACTAATTGGTGTTTTAGTGACAGGTGGGTTTGTCATACGTGCAATTTGAAATCAAATGGTATCATGAGTACACAGATTTGAAGCATTTTTTGTGTTTTCTGTTGTTCTCAAAGATCATTTGAACTTTTCAACAACAAAAAAAAAATCATTTGAATTGGTTTTTAGTATTAGGAGAGATAAAGATAATTAAAATCAATTGATAATTGACATGAGTATTTGTGGGTTACTTACTTAGGTTGGGTTAGGTTAATTAGAGGGTACAATGGTATTTTTCTCTCTTGAAATGTTATATTTAACCTTTTTTTTGAAAAAGGGAGTCCAAAATGCAACTCTGGAAAAAGGGAGTCCAAACACCAAGTCGATTATGAGAAAGGGGGTCCAAACAGCAAATCTCCCTTGCTTTTATGGCAAACTAACTACATATAAAGAAGTGTCTTATCAATTGTACTATATAGAATGCCCTCGTAATTTCCTTTCTCTTGTTTAGACGTAAGAAACGTTTAGAATGATGGATTGAACGAACAAAAAGTTGAAATTGATCGAGGTTCTGTCAACATGATGTTAGACATCTGAATTGTGAGATGTTGACTTGGTAATTTGAGTTCTCAAGCTGTTTTCGTCTTTGAATTTTATGTTTGTCAATTATTATTCTTATTGTGTTTCTCTATGTATTAGTAGTGGTCAGAATTGGTCGACCCAGAGAAGTTCTTTACTGTCATTGAATAAGGAAATAGAGCTAATAACAATTTTAGTTCCAACGTTAAAAGGGTAATAAGGCTCTATGATATCATCATGATATATAACCAAGAAAAAACCCCAATTTGTTATTCACATTATGCTAATAATTGATTCTAGCCGAAAATTCTAGTACATAGTTTGGTGGAATGGTATAATTGGAGATGGGCCAAGCTGTCAATGTTGAGTGCAAAATACAATAACTTGATTCCTTTCTTGTGTGTTTGCTTCCAAGTTGTGAGTTGGAACTTGTGTGAGGCAGCAATATTAATCAACCAAGTTGGGTCACAAATTTCTTGTTTGACCTAATTCTAAGATCATTTGACAATTAAATACTATCATGTTCAAATATCAAATATACTCATACTTTTATGACTAGAGTAATATATTCTAATATAAAGTCTTGACAGACAAGCGAGACCGGAGACTGAGGTATAAGGCGAACAAAGCCTCTGTTTTTACCACCAGAAATTGAGTCACAAATAATACAGTTTTTTTTTTCGCAAAGAACAAAAGGTTATTCTGATTGAAAACTCGATACTTTCATCTGAGCCACCATTAAGGGTAAAAATGTATACAGAATGTGGCACACATGGCAGTTTAAAACATTTTTCATCGAAGCACCGGGTGGTAACTTGTATGTCGGACTTGCAAAATGATCGGACTTGCTTGCTTTGGCTTGAGTGGTGCAAATGAGACCGCTCAGAGGCGTCATAATCATCTATGTTAGATAAAGAGAGTAGTAGTAGCACAAGATTACTAGAGGAAAAAAGAAAGTGGATGGATTCTTATTAGATAGCTTTATTGTGAATTGGGGTAACAAAAAGGTAGAAGAAAAGACAGACATGGAGCTCTCATGACAGTAGGACTCTCTCTCTTTACAACTCCAACTAGTATTCTCTGATATCTTCTTTTATGTCATACGATGGTAGGGTCCCAGACTTTAGGGTTTAAGGTCTATATATCTTTATAAATAAAAGAACTACAATAAGGTAAAAAACATGTATAGTTAGTAAAATCACATTTCATTACAGTAAAAAATAGAAACTCGAAAACAATCCAAGATTTTAACAAGTAAACATGTTAAAATGAACTACAACAAACCCTATCTATAACCAAAATGAAGGAGAAGAATTACATTACGAAGTTGAGAGAAACTTCATTTTAGTGTTAACTATCGAAAACTAAGAGGAATAATTGGAGAAAAACCAAACTCCAAGTATCAAGGGAATTGAAACTTCAAGTATCCTCCTCCTTGAACCCCAGAAGGAGGGCTTATAAACACCCAAAGCAACGAAATAGTGATTGAAATCAATCCAGACCATACAAACACTATCGTCGGAATCTTCCCTCTTCTTCCCATCAACCCTTTAGCAAATGGGTATAAATGACTCAACACCCAGAAGCTAAAGAACACTCCTCCGACAAGCTTGCTCCATTGTGGATATGGACTATACATTGTCCTCGAAACACCGACTGCAATGGCAATCATATTCACCATCATAATTGTGATTGGTGGTACCATTAAGTAACTCCATTTCACAAGATAAAGCTCGGCAAATTCATCATCTCCATCTTCGGGCGTGGCAGATTTCGATGTCAATGTGAATGAGATGTCAACTCCAGCTATTACTTTCAGTAAACCTTGTAAAACTGCAGCTGGGTGAGCACTCGTCCCTCCTATAACCCAAAACTGTTCGTTTCGCCACCATTCATGGAGTGTGACCCCAGACCACTTAATCTCAAGGATGGCAAGTAAACATAGAGTAATTGTGATCATCAACAAGAACAGTAGGAAGGTCACACTGAGTGACTGCACGATGAACTGACCTGTGATTAGAGAAATTGCAGGTAAAATGCAGTAGAGAATGAGAAATCCCGAAGTGAACGGGTACATTCCGACATTGAAGTAGGCCACTCTCTGTAAGAATTTCATTCTTGGGCTTGCAAAGAGTGCATTGTTTCGGGAGAAAAAGATCTCGACTGATCCAGTAGCCCATCGGAGTACTTGGTGGAGTCGGTCCGTTAGGTTAATTGGAGCTGTCCCACGGAAGGCGTCTCTCTTGGTAACACAATATACTGATCTCCACCCTCGGTTGTGCATTCGGTAGCCTGTAACTACATCTTCTGTAACAGACCCATAAATCCAGCCCACTCTTTGACCCCACTCGGTTCTATCTTCGTAAAAGCAAGATATGACACTAATGGCTTCTGCAACAGTTGCTGCATCCAATGGCTCACGAGGAACAGCAAGCGAACCAGCTAATCTCCCTTGCTTTCCTTTTCCTTGAAGTTCTTGAATTGGTCTTCCTTGATATTCAGCCACTGGAATTGAAGCCACGAGAGTAGTGGAGTTCCCAAACCTTCTAGGAAGAAGTTGAGATTCGATTTCTCCATCATCATTATCCTCATTGTTTTCGTCGTTAATTGCCAAAACAATTTCATCTTCTTGCTTTGCTGTTTTCTTGGGTTTTCTCAGAAACAGCTTATTCTTTCTTCTACCAAACCATCCACGATGTTCTGTGGCTCGTGGAGGACTAAACCCGTAAAGAGCAATTCTACGAAAAATGCAGCCAGTTCCTACATACATAGGACCTTGCAGCCCATCTAGTGCTCTCATACTCACATCAAAGAAAACCGTATTATGATTTGCATATCGGTCACTAGGATCAATTCCTTCGAATCTCTGAGGAAATTGGACATAGCAAATCCTATCGCCACCTCTATCTAGCATGAAGCACATTCCTTCTCTCAAAGCCAAGGAGTTGTATATGTAGTGGTCACAATCTAGGTTGAGAATGAATGGACCATTAGACATGATAGCGCTGGTTCGAACTAAAGCATTCATTGCCCCTGCTTTCTTGTTGTGATCATACCCTGGTCTCTTCTCTCTAGATACATACACCAACATGGGTAGTCTTATATCAACGTCGGTTGTGTTGATCAAATTTTCTTCATCTGCTTCATAACCCATTACAGGTTCAGAGTTTGGTGGTGCTAGCATAGCCTGGAGTGAGAAACAAGAACTCGAAATCAGATTGTGTTTAGTTAGCATAGAAAACAAGCTAGTAATGAGTAACTAAGTCGTGGCGTACCTGAATTATACCGGCATGATCTCCTCTCGAGTGGTCTGCCTCGGCCGATGGCCATGTTCCAGGCCAATGCGATCCATCTGACATCCAAGTAGCCTTTGGAACCTTAACGGGTTCGTCACCCGATTCAATCTGTTTTTTCTTTGCTCTTATCTCTTCTTGAGTATTATAAGCATCTGATCTTCTCCTTATCGATTCCGGCAAGGAATTAATCCTTACTTTAAACTCATCATACTCTCTCTTCACTCGTCTTCTCTCTCGCACGAAATCAAGTCGAACCTTGTTCTTAAGAAAATCCCTTTTCTGCCCAAAATACGCCTCGGGGTTTCTCGGTTCTATCTTGTGTTTTCTGCAGAATGGAACCCAAGTTCTAGCAAAACTTGCAGTTTCAGCTAAAGCTTCAAATGTTAGAAGAGATCCTCCATCATCAGATAGATAACAAGCAATCTTTTCTACAGGATAATCAACAGCCAAGATTGAGAGAATGGTATTAGCAGTGACTAAAGGAGGTTCTTTCTCCGGGTCGGCTGTCGAAACAAAGACGTCTATACCAGGAAGATCCGATCTTCCCTTCGGGTTCCTAAGACTCGGAGACTCGAATCGATCTTTCAGAACAGCAAGATCTGTCACTCTGTTAACAGGACAGAGCTTTGGAAGCTGGTCAAGAAGCCATGAAATAGCAAACCAAACTTCACAAGTAATTGACATTCCCCATAACCACATCGCATCACGATTCGGATGCCGAATCCTCCAAGTTAGGAAGAAACCTAGTGCTACGAATCGAATAAGCATAAGCAATCTGCAAGTAAATAAAAAATGGTATCAGATTTTAAAACAGTAATTGGCATTATCAGTTCTAAAAGTTCCACTTTTCTACTTCAATGGCAAATTGAGCTAAATCGATTGAAACATAAAACCATGAAAGCTATCTACTGATACATGAATGGGGTTTGAACAAATACCTGTATGGACTAAGAATGGCAGCAGAAACCCCAACTTTCCTGGTTAAAGGCCTACCACTTTCTTTCCTGAACTCGGGAGGATATTCGAACTCGTTAATCGTCGATCCATTGACATACCCATCTTTAGGCCAGACAGCATTACCATACCCATAAGTCCCCTTTGTTTCGAAAAGCCAACGACTATGATCGAAATCAGGATTGTGAGGAGCTTTGAATGATTTCACCATTGAAAGATTACTATCATTTCTGAGCTCTGCCATCGATCGTAACGGACGAGGTTGATCATCTTCTTCTTCTTCAATATCAGTTTCATCATCTTCATCACTAACTTCCTTATATGGTTCTCTACAACCTGGGCATTCTCCTTTCCCACTATCAAGACACTCAAAATGACAATCTTTACAAATCTTGAAACCACATTCACAAGGTATTTTCGAATCTCTTAATGCTTTCCCATCACACCCATTCATACCACAAATCAATTCAGTCATGGATTTCATCGTTTCAGAACGATCGGTAGAGCTTTCGATTACGTGACTTCGAGTAACGGAATTGAACCCACCAGTAAAGATTGTACCAGAAATATGATTTCTATCTGGTTTTCCATGGATTTTAGGTTCTTGTTCTTCTTCAGGAAGACTATTTTGAGATGAAAAGATAGTTTGGTGATCTGGGGTTGGTGGGATTTGAACTGTATAACTAACAAACTCAGTACTACTAGTTTCTTTACCAGTTTCATCTTTTGAAATCGAATTCGAATATCTTCCACCACCACTTGAAGAAGCTCTTTTTCCACTCAAAGGGGAATTTAGGGTTTTAGAAAGAGAAGAACGACGGATTGGACTTGTTAAAGCTATAGATCTAAACCCACCTCCTTTACCTTCTGAAGAAACAGTAACAGTTACAGGAGATGAAGATGATGAAGAAGGCATCTGAACCATTTTCTTGCACCTCCCCAGAAAGGGGAAACAAGAAGAACCCTAGTTTCAAATTGAAAGTAAAAAAGAAACCAAATCTTGGAAAAATCTTGAAGATTGAAGGATGATTGAGGGATGATTTTAAGAGGGTAGTAGTTGTTTAAGAATTAAAGAAGTCAAAACAATGTTCAGTAACGGTCGGAATTTTAAATTTGAAGATGGGGAAGGATCCGTTTTGGGGGTTTGTGATAAAAAGGGGATATATAAAACGGTCGACTAATCTTGAAGGTCCATGGATTTGGAATCAACGGTTGTTATTTTGTCTTCATTCATCCAGTTGACGTTTGATTTGAAAATTGATTAGAGACATTTTTGCATGTGACCGTTGGTCTTAAAAGCCTCCATGTTTTCCTCTGAAAAGGACAAAAAGAAAAAAAAAAGGAGCTTGTTCTTTTCTAGAAAATGAAGGAGAGATAGTAGTAGGTAGGTCAAGCCCTAACCGGACCCATTCGGTCCAAGTCTCGATCCTAGACTCTCAATGTATAGAAACAACAATTCTAGGTTGTCCGCCTTTCTTCAATCTCCGAGTTACCCGTCTGGATAATAGAACCCGAGTAGCCCAAGTCTGGATCCAAGTTTAGTGTTAAGAAGCACCAATTCGAGGTTGTCCGCTTTTTGAACACCAAGTTGATCGTCTGGATAATAGAACAAGAGAAGAAAGATGGACATTGTGATCCTTTCACACCTCTTTTCTCATGTCTTGTTATGATAAGGTCAATTAGTAGTGCAGTCTATTTTTTTTTCAATTAGCAACCGAGTAGGATTGAACATTGGGTTCGAATTAGTATATGTTTTTTAGTTGTATGTTTTTGTTGATTGGGGTGGAGGGAGAATATGAATCTCATGCCCCTGCTCTAAATATTACGTTTTTACCGGTCTTAGTGAGTAATGCAATTAGAAAGAACCGTGTTGAATTTACACATTCACTATGGAAAGTTAAGACAAACCTCATAGGGTTCTATACGAAGAATATCCATCTCATGCCTCTCTACTTTACCTTAAATCCAACTACAAACCAAGAAATAGTGACAAATAATCCATTTTTAGCGGGTCACACCGAGTAATACAATCACTTAAAACATGAAGCTCACATTGGTCAAGTATTAATACGTACGTCTTTCTACTAGAGAAGACAAAGATGGAATCTTATTATATCTCGAATGATGAAATAGCTTACACTAATGAACAAAGAATAAATGCAAACAGGTTCACATGAAGTATGTTCCTGTTTGAACAAACCTAAAATCTGTACATCAAGTAAGCTTCTAACCTAATGAAACATAAACCCATGAGAGTACTACTTAGACCAGCTAGAGGAATTATTCTATACGATGATTAGCTCGAATGAGGCCTTTGGTGATTGGTTTCAGTCGAATTTCCATTGCTACGATCTTGAATGGACAAAACAGCACCGCTACTTGGGTTCATTTGTTTGTTATCTGTCTTTACGGTTATACCATACTCCGAAGTATCTATACAAGTATTTTGAAAATAGATCAATTCGCCTTCTGGAAAACCCCGATTTAACATATGACTAGGTACATTTTCTTGATTCGGAGGAAATTCATTTCCATTGTTATACCCAATACTAGGTAAGAAACCCATGGGAAATTCGAGTCGAGTATAAGGTTGAGTATATGAATTGTATATTTGACCACTTATACCTACCATTGGGGGTACCATTTCGGGCGGTATAGGCCTTCTCAAATGCTCAGTGTTTTGGGTTGGTGTACGTAATGTTCGTGTGCTACTTTGGTTTCTTCGTGAAATATTGTCTCCGTGGCTCCTTGGATCTGCCGTTCTTCGAGTAACTATTTGTTGTTGTTGTGGTACTGGTCGTGGCCAAGCTATGGCCATTGGGCTCATCATCCCCGGGCTGAATTCACTACTCTGATAAGCATACGGGAGTCTCCCGACGAGTCCTTGAGGTAAATTACGACTTTGTAGTCTATCCTGGATGGGTTCAGGCGGTTGGCGATGCGCAAGTCTTCCGCCAGAGACAAGACCCGTGTTTGCTTCTGCCTGACTCGTGGCTAGATTCCTCTGATCCTCCTCGTTCCTTTTATATTGTCGATATTTCTGTATCGAGTTATATTCGATATTTATAAGCACTTGAACAAGAAAAGAAACAAGAAATCGAAAAGGACACTTATCTGGACTTCATACCTGAAGGTGACTTGCAACATTTTCTCTTGTGATATTTGGATTGTCCATCACCTCTAAAATTTTCTTAGGAACAGCTTCTGCAGTTTTAAGCAAATTGTGAATTAGTATTTGTTTTTGAATCCCAATGATAAAATGAATCAGATTCGTCTGACTCGTCTGAATCTCAACTTTTCTGACACAAAAGTGTCCAAAATTGACCCAAATCAGGGAGACGAGTCAGCCATCATGAGTCAAAGAGAAATACATTCTTATTTGTAGAGTTAGGTTCGTACTATCGGGTCCTAATTCTTCGACAGCTTTAACAAATTGTTCATGGAGTTCGGATGACCAGACAACTCTTTGCCTCTTTGCTATTGAAGTACCATACTTATTCTCTGTCTCATCTTCTTCGGCTTCATTCTTCCGCTTTACATTTCTTCCACTTTCATCACTAGAACTAGACGATTCAGCCACTCCATACTTTATCAACTTTCGGTGTCTATGGGTTTCATCACAGTTACATGGATATTGCTCTGGTTTCTTCAAATGATTCTTCTTTTTACGCTCAAGGTGAAGCCAAATAGTTTGTATAGACTTGATATCAATCGGTTTTACAAGGTAATCGGATGCTCCTAGTTCAACACTCTTCATCGCAACATCCTTGTTATATTCATTTGACATTACTACAACAATATACAAAAAGTTAAGGGTTATAGAAAAATTAGGGTTCTATAAATATGACGACGTAAAGATTTAATACTTAACTGATAAGAGTAATGTCCGTATCTTTCGATATGTATTCGAGAAGCTCAATTCCATCCGAATCATCTATGTGAATACCACTTAAAACAATATCAATTTCGTTTTCGTTCTCTCTAAGGAAAGACAATGCTTCTATAGCCGAAGAGAATGTGGTAACTGAAAAATGATCAAATAGAACATGTAAATTTATAGATCAAAAGTATAAGATAATCCCTATTGAAATCAAAGAAAAACACTAATAGGTTAGAAGTTCTCTGAATAGAATTTCAAGAACTAGTCCAAAATAATAATACCTTCATATCTGCAATATTTAAGCATCCTTACGAGCTCTTCTGAAAACTTGTCATCAACAACCATAATTCGAAGTCCAGATGGAAACTCAGAAGGTAAACCAATATTACTCTCTTCCTTCATACTATTAGATATTGTATTGGTATTCAATATCTCTTGTTCTTTCATAGTTTCCTGTAAAAAAAAAACCCAAAAAAAAATCAAATCCATATTCCAATTCCATTAATCTTTAATGTGTTTCTTTTATAATCTCTTTTTTTTTTTTGCAGAATGTTAAACACAATAATATGAATCATAAACAACAGAGTGGTACATAGTTGACTGTTCTATGAAGAAGAAGAAGAAGGAAGTGAAAATGGGTAAGAGAGAAAAGAACTTACTTCTTGTTGATCTTCTTCTTGGGTTTGAGAAGTATCCATTGCTTAAGAGAGAGAGAGAGAATCTTAGAGAGAAAGAGAGAAAAGATAGTGAGATTTATTCACAAGATCGACTTGTGATTTCCTCTGTTTTCCTTTGGTTTTATAGTTTTCCAAGATTTTCTCTTTCCAATTCTGTTAAGAGTGTTTATCTCTTAATGGAGTCATCAATTTTCATCATTTGTTATTTTAGTCCACCCGGCCACTTAAATTTAGTATTTTTAATTTTGACAATTCCTTACTTTTTAGTTGTAGTTTTACCCCTCTATGTAGTGAAATTTTAATTGTTACTAGGTCGTTGCTAGACGACCCTATATTTGGAGCCAACCATAGGGCAAAAAGTGAGGGGGTTGCATTTTTCTCCTTACAATGGGACCAGTTGAGATCAACCAAGTTACCTTTTGGCTTATGGTCGCCCTAAAAAATCGGACCATTTAGTATTGTTGTTACTTGAAAGATTGTTTTTGAATAAAAACATCTATTTAATCAACATTGATTTAAGATATTAAGAAAAAGTTCTAATTGAACAGAGATCACATTTATCAAATAATTTTATTATATTTTGATGCATGATATATATCCTGGTTGAATCTCGCAAACCTATCTTATCTCTTAAATTCTTTCAAAAAAAATATATTCATGGAGCACTTACAAAATAATTAAATATTTAATTTGTCTATGTGGACTTAGGTTGTGGTAATATAAACATGCTCCTAATATTTAGTCAAGCGGTTTCAAAGTGGACTAAGTTGACCAACCCAAGATTTAGTTGACCAAAATTCTTGTTACTAGATTGAATTCAATTGGTTCCAAAATTGGGGGCTGGGATAATCTATCTCAACTATAATATCTCTCTATCTGAAATCTATGCATATCTAAGGGGATAATTTGGTTCCACCCCTTGTTCATATCAAAACCTAGAGTATTTTAACATTCTTTATGTAATGAGATATATTCTTACACTCTATTTACACTCACTCATATATGGGGGCATTACGCTATATAGAATTGGTTTAGGTTTCCGTGTGGACAATGGGATCCAAGAAAGGGTTTTGAGATCCCATTAATCTGGGTTTTAATTTAGACAAGTGTTTGCTTTCATGGTGGGATTATTTTTTTATTTATTTAATGTTAGTAGACAAAGTGTTTGAGAAAATGTCTATCAGAGGTTTGAATGATGTTACCCATTTGAAATACTAATATCTAGAGCACTTTCTGATGTTTACTAACAACCAAAGACAACAGGAAAGAACAGGGCGAAATGGCACTCCTAGGGTTCAATACCTTCAGGTACTTCCTTTCTCTTGCTTAATTTCATAATATACCCAGTGTTTTCAATTCATGGGTTGTTTACTTTTACCTTAAGAATGGGTTAGATTCTGTTGATTATACCTGTTTCAATTTAGTGAGTTTTTGGTGGAATTGTGTTTACCCATTTACGCAAGGGGAGCTTAATCACTTTGAAGTGGATAACTATTTAGTGGTGCTAAACTATGTACTTGGTTCCCGTCTGGATCCGCTGAGATAGGCGAGAAACTCGGCCAAATCCTAACTCGGTGTTTCGTCTAAGTCTCGTCTCGGGAGAGGTCTCCCGAGACTGAGCGAGACACGAGATTCTCAGCCATCTCGGCCGAGACAGACTACAGAGGTGCTAATCTAGAGCTTTCTAGGTATTCCAATTCGTTCAAACTAGGATGTTTGAAGTGATTCAAAATTAAGAATTTATTTGGGTTTGATTATGCAGTGAAGTAGCAACATTTTCTTACCTATTTTTATATCTATGTGTAGGAGTTGGTTAGCGAGTTTCAGAACGCAACTACTGAAGGTATTGATGCTTGTTTTATTGATTTATAAGGTCATTGCTTAATGGTGCATTCTATCTATATAATGCATATAATACAGAGACGAAATCCGAGTGTTTTCTGAGGAGACTTTGTCGGATTTTAGTCTTCTCTGTGAATCGCCGGGACGTCTCTTGTGCTCATATTTTGGGTGCGGGGCCTTACACGGTAGCTACTTTTACCTCCCCCTTGACCCTACTAATAGGCTTGCACTGGTGGGTCGAGCGACTTATTTCCCGTTGATGGCGTCTATCCCATAACATGATCATATTTCCTGAAAACTTCTTAGTAGTTTAATGATGTATACTAAATACCAAGATAGTATCAGTTAAGTTTTCGATGTTGGGTCTAAATTACTTGTACTAGAGTTCACCATCATCATCCTGACTTTTGCATTTACTTGGCTTGCTGCTTATGCATAGAATCAAAGGAGAGAATAGTTGCTCATCTAGCCAATTTCGCCTATGATCCTTTTAACTTTACGTTTCTGCGCCAGGTAAAGACCCTTTGTAGAGCCGCAAGAATTTCGTTCATTTTCTTAACCAATATTTGGATATCTGAATAATTTCAGAAATATTGGCTTAAACAGCTCAATGTATTGGAACTATTCCTAGACTGCATAACTGAGCCGAACGAGAAACTTGTCGAATTTGGAATAGGTGGGGTTTGCAATGCTTGTGTTGGTGAGTAATCTAATTTGATCGAATAAAATATGGATTTATTATACCTCCACAATATTATCTTATCTGTTTTCCGCAGATCCAGCGAATGCCGCTGTTATTGTTCAATGTGATGGAATCCCTCTGGTTATTCAATGCTTATCTAGCCCAGTTCGAAACACTGTAAGTCTTCAAAAGCTCAGAAATCACATCTCAACCCAAGAAGAGCTTAAAGAGTTCGAGAGACATGATATTCCGAACATACTAAATTGCTAAATGATTTATGTAGCAACCCTTTGATAAATTGTTGTAGGTTCCGTGTTACTAACTTGATTGACTGGCAGGTGAATTATGCATTTGGCGCTCTTTACTATCTATGTAATCCTGCCAACAAGGAAGAAATCTTGAAGCCTGAAGTAATCGAATTAGTTAAACGGTATGCTACTGCTGGATCAGTAAATACGAGCTTCAGCAATCTGGCCAAGGCCTTCTTGGATAAACACGCTTCTTGAATTGTAGAGATGAGCGAGGAACCAACTCTGTTCACAACGCATATCGTTTATACGTCAAGTAGAATCGCCATCATTGTATCATAAATTTTGGATTTATATCTTGTTGGTGTGTTTACATAAACAAGGTTTGAAGCAGAACAAAAGACATTATTTGCTAAAATTCTGGTTAGAGTTAGGTTGAGTGTGACAATAACAAATTTCATGAGCCTAAAAGTAAAATACGTCACAAAACTAATGAGCACAATTTCATGACTGGCACCCGCCCATGCCCGAACCCGATAGGGTATACCCGGTGGGTATTTGATTTTCACACTTCTTTTCCCCTTGTCTTACAAGAGAGTGGGAATTATATTTTCTTTGTTTTCGTTTTCGTTAGTCGGCATGTAAGAGAATAATAGAAGAATATCGATCTCCAGCCTGTTCTCTAACTAAAACTAACTACAAATCAAGAAACAGTCACAAATATTCCATCCTAGCGAGAACCCTGTTTTTCTGATTTTGTTGATAGCCATCCACTTAAGAAAGTACTAAAAATAAAAGAAGATATCGATATCTACAAGAAATAGTGACAAATAATCCATTTTTACAGGTCATCCATGAAGCTCACATTGGTTAGTATTAATATGTACGTCTTTCTATTTGACAAGACAAAGATCGAATCTTAGTAATTCTTCGAAAAGGAAATAGGTTCACATGAAGTAAGTTCGTGTTTAAACAAACCTAAATCTGTACATGAAGTAAGCTCCTAACCTAATGAAACACAAAACCATGATGAGAGTACTACTTAGACCACCAGCAAGAGGAACTATCAAACACTAAAATGAACTAGTAAAATACCAAATGAGAACTTGAATCGACAACCAAAAAAAAACCCACGAGAAGCTGTACGTACAAAAATCTCCCACTATAGCTTCTTATGATTTTAGCCCGTTCGAACTTCAACTTCCTGTCACGAAGAAAAACGAAACAACATTTACGATATATTAATCCTTTTGTAAACATTATAAAAGAAAACAGAAAGAATGCACTAAACAAAAGTCTTACCTACACTTTTTTCGTGAATTCTATACGATTATTGATTCGAATGAGGCTCTTGGTGATTGGTACCTGTCGAATTTCCATCTGAGTTCATTTCTTCGTTCTCTGTCTCTACGTTTAGAATGCCAAACTCCGCTGTATCTGCAGTATTCTGAGGATAGATCAGCTCGCCTTGTGTAAAACCCTGATTCAATGTATGACCAGTTCCAGGTACTATCGGCTGTCCTATTTCAGTCCAGATAGGCCTCCTCAAATGCTCTGTATTTTGGGTTGGTGTTCGTAACGTTACTTCAGTACTCGGAGGAAATTCATTTCCATAACCCATGGGAAAATAAAGTTGAGCATAAGGTTGAGGATATGAATTGTATATATGACCAGTTCCAGGTACTATCGGCCATCTTACTTCAGTCTGGATAGGCCTCCTCAAATGCTCTGTATTCTGGGTTGGTGTTCGTAACGTTAGTTCAGTACTCGGAGGAAAGTCATTTCCATAACCCATGGGAAAATAAACTTGAGCATAAGGTTGAGGATATGAATCGTATATATGACCAGTTCCAAGTACTATCGGCCGTCTTACTCCAGTTTGGATAGGCCTCCTCAAATGCTCTGTATTCTGGGTTGGTGTTTGTAACGTTAGTGCAGTACTCTGGTTTCTTCGTAAAACACTGTCTCCATGGCTCATTGGGCTTGTTATTCTTCTACTAATCACTTGTTGTTGTTGTGGTAACGGTCGTGGCCAAGCTATGTACATTGGCGTTAACATCCCCGGGCTAAATTCGCTACTCTGATAAGTATATGGTGGGAGTCTCCCGACGAGTCCTTGATGTGAACTACGAATCTGTAGTCTATTATCTTGAATGAACTCATGAGGAGGAGGTTGGGGATGATCAACAAGTCTTTGAGTAACCATTTGTTGCTGTTGTTGTACTGGTCGTGGCCAAGCTATGGCCATTGGCCTCATCATCCCCGGGCTGAATTCACTACTCTGATAAGCATATGGGAGTGTCCTGACCAGTCCTTGAGGTAAATTACGACTTTGTAGTCTATCCTGAATGGGTTGGCGATGCTCAAGTCTTTCGCCAGAGACAAGACCCGTGTTTGCTTCTGCCTGACTAGTGGCTAGATTCCTTTCATCCTCCCTTTTCCTTTTATATCGTCGATATTGCTGTATCGAGTTATATTCAATATGTATAAGCACTTGAACAAGAAAAGAAACAAGTAACCGAAAAAAACACTTATCTTGACTTCATACCTGAAGGTGACTTGCAACACTTTCTCTTGTGATATTTGGATTGTTCATCAACTCTAAAATTTTCTTAGGAACAGCTTCTGCAATTTCGACCAAATGATAAACTGAGTCAGATTCGTCTCTGACTCGTTTGAATCTTAACTCTTCTAACACAAAAGTATCCAACATCGACCCAACTCAGAGAGATGAGTCTAGACATAGACAAACAAACTTTCTTAAATCTAACTCAAGTCAATTCAAACCTTGATTCCAATTTCAAATCCAACTAACAGAAAAAAAAATGAACTCTTATTTATATAGTTAGGGTTCTTACTTTCGTCTCCTAATATATCGCAAGCTTTAACAAATTGCTTATGGAGTTCGGGCGACCAGACAACCCTTTGCTTCTTTCGCGTTGAAGTATTATCCTTATTCTCTGTCTCGTCTTTCTCGCCAGGATA
Organism: Eschscholzia californica; assembly: GCF_041429995.1. Lineage (NCBI taxonomy): Eukaryota > Viridiplantae > Streptophyta > Magnoliopsida > Ranunculales > Papaveraceae > Eschscholzia > Eschscholzia californica. Next base: position 471,359 of record NW_028238309.1, read on the forward strand.
TTTGTCTGCTTTCATCGAATTATTCTTCTTTTTAAGCTTTACGTGAAACCGAAGTTCTTGTATAGACTTGATATCGATCGGTTTTATGAGGTAAGCCGACGCTCCTAATTCAACACTCTTCGTGGCAGCATCCTCGTTAAATGCATTTGACAGCACTGAAACAATATACAAAAAGTTAAGGGTTATAGAAATGATTAGGCTTCTATAAATATGATTAGGTAAAAATTTAATACCGATAAGAACAATGTCCGTATGTTTCGCTATGTATTCGTGAAGTTCGATTCCATCCGAATCATCCATGTCAATACCACTTAGAACGATATCAAATGCGTTTTCGTTCCCTCTTAGGAAAGACAGTGCTTCTCTAGGAGAAGAGAATGTGGCTGAAATATGATAAAATAGAACATGTAAATATATTTGCTACTAAAATATAATATAATCCTTATCGAAACAACGAAATCAAACAAAAACACTAATAGGTTATAAGTTTTCGCTATGTATTCGTGAAGTTCGATTCCATCCGAATCATCCATGTCAATACCAGTTAGAACGATATCAAATGCGTTTTCGTTCCCTCTTAGGAAAGACAGTGCTTCTCTAGGAGAAGAGAATGTGTTCAACAAAAAAAAAAAAAGGAGAAGAGAATGTGGCTGAAATATGATAAAATAGAACATGTAAATATATTTGCTACTAAAATATAATATAATCCTTATCGAAACAACGAAATCAAACAAAAACACTAATAGGTTATAAGTTTTCAGATTAGAATTTCAAGAACTAGTCTAATAGGTTATAAGTTTTCGCTATGTATTCGTGAAGTTCGATTCCATCCGAATCATCCATGTCAATACCAGTTAGAACGATATCAAATGCGTTTTCGTTCCCTCTTAGGAAAGACAGTGCTTCTCTAGGAGAAGAGAATGTGGCTGAAATATGATAAAATAGAACATGTAAATATATTTGCTACTAAAATATAATATAATCCTTATCGAAACAACGAAATCAAACAAAAACACTAATAGGTTATAAGTTTTCAGATTAGAATTTCAAGAACTATTCTAATAGGTTATAAGTTTTCGCTATGTATTCGTGAAGTTCGATTCCATCCGAATCATCCATGTCAATACCAGTTAGAAAGATATCAAATGCGTTTTCGTTCCCTCTTAGGAAAGACAGTGCTTCTCTAGGAGAAGAGAATGTGGCTGAAATATGATAAAATAGAACATGTAAATATATTTGCTACTAAAATATAATATAATCCTTATCGAAACAACGAAATCAAACAAAAACACTAATAGGTTATAAGTTTTCAGATTAGAATTTCAAGAACTAGTCTAACAACACCTTTATGTCTGAAAGATTTAAGCATCCCCAAGATATCTTCCAAGAAGTTGTCATCACCATCCACAATCATGATTCTAAGTTCCTAAAACAAAAAAAGAAAAATTCTCAAGACAAGTAGAATTGAATAACATAAAGGCATGTACAAAAAAGAGACAGAAGAGAAGATGGGTTGTGCAAGATTAAGAGCTATTGCATTTCTCGTCATGTTCATAAACAGATTATGATCATGACCATCGAAAACCCTAATTCTAAGTGTCTAAAACAAAAAAAGAATCAAACAAACAGAATCCAAAAAAGTTTCAAACTAAGCAAATAACTTACTTCTCGAGTTTCAGAAGACTCCATTGATTTAGAGAGAGAGAGAGAGAGAGAAAGAATTAGGCGCCAAGAATTAGAAAGAGAGAATCGACTTCTGTAGCACCAAGAATTAGAGAGAGAGAGAGAGAATCGACTTCTGTAGCACCAAGAATTAGAGAGAGAGAGAATCGACTTCTGTAGCACCAAGAATTAGAGAGAGAGAGAAAACAGAGTATCAACTTGAGTTTAATAACCAACAAGTCTATTGGAGCCGAAATGGTATCCGACTTGGGTCCTATTTGATGACGTGTCAATTGTCATACCACGTCATCAAATCGGAACAGGATCGATTCAATTTGAAAATACTAACTTAGTTTTAGGTCCTTATAAAACTAGGCTTATTGGCTTGGCGTCCCTAAGTTATTTGTCAATTTTCACTAAGAGCATCTCCAATGCAACACTCAACAAAAACTCAATTAATCCAATGTGTCAAGTATGAGTTGAGTTTCTCTTTCCTATGTTGCTCTATTGAGATACTCAATTCAAAATTCATCTCCAATGCAACACTAAAAAAACTCAACTTTTACTTTAGATTTACTTTTGGTTCTTATTTTAATATATAAAATGTTGATGTGGACCAATTGAGATACAACACACACAACTCTATTCTTGCAATCAACTTTTCATTTCATACTTGTTTTTCACATTCTTCATTCTTTCTTCTCATGTCTTCATTATCGGGATATAAGATGATGGATGATGATGGAATATCCGCCTCCCTCTAGTTGACATTCTTATTGGGTTTCATGGAGTACAAGGGCAAGGTTAATTCGCTATCCTAATGTCACTCCTAGTGGCTAAGAAAATTGAGCACACGAGATCAAATTAGCTCTTTTAATAGTTTCGAGGTTAAGTAGCTCTTGATTCTACTCGGAGTTAGCGCGAAAGAGTACACTCGAAGGAAAATTTAGGTTTTGGGCTCTCACATAGGTTAAGTCTCCACTAATGACTACTTTGGGTCTCTTAGAGATGTTTCTTCTTCACTAAGATGTTATTCCCATGGTAAAACACATACACTAAAAGACTCGACTTTCATGCAAAGGCCACTAACAATCACAAAACTTATAAACTCGATACATATGCATCAACATTCTTAAAATTATCACTACAATCACATGCAAATCTACTCAAAATGTTCAAAAAATTTCAAATTTTGGATAATTTGAACCCTTTTACCTTTGAAACCCATGGTCATGCATTGGTTATGGTCAAATCCCGCATCCTCAAACTTAAAACTAACATTGTCCTCAATGTTCTAAGTATACACTCACAAAAAGATAAAGAGACACATCAATTTAAAGAGGAGAGTGGAGAGATATTACCATAACCGAAAGAGATAAAAGATGATACTACCAAGACTCATGTATAAAGAGGTTCCAAGTTTATATCAAGCTCGCGCCATTCCCAAACTTGGAACAAACCATGCCTTAGAAGTAAAACATATAAGAAATGCTCATAAAATATCCAAAAATATAGTGAGAATGAAGCACATAAAAGACATGACCATAAACAAGTCTACCACTAACGCGGGTATACACGATTGCATTGAGCTATGCAATTAGCCTTTGATTCTCTTGTTTTCACACAAGAGCACGAGTTATGTCTCGCAGAGGGTTTCCAGAGATGTTACCCACAAACATTAAGACCCATCTCAATAGACCTCACGATCATAAAGCAAAAGACAGAAGATTGGGGTCAACCCAAAGAAAGTTATATAAAAATGCTAAAAGTCTCACAAGAATATCAAAGTAAAGAAGTGCATGTGAGACAAAAACCGAAAATAAGTCATCGCAAACTTAGTGGATGCACGGTCCACTAAGTAAGCATGAATGCTAGGGGTGACGACTAAAAAGTCGTCAAAAAGATCGACATACAAGTGAAGGGCTAAGAGGTCAGTCCAAGGCAAAAAGTCATCTTCAAGCTTAGTGGATACCCTAGACATGCTAGGGAAGACGTCCGAAGTGTCCCAAAAGGGGTCAACAACTGAGTCTGACATCATGTGGAAGGTCGAACTAGACTCTAAAGGTAAGACAATAGGCTCGGGGACCAAGTCAAGGTCCCTAATTTCCTTAGGTAAATAATCCAACAAGTTATCCCCAATCTCTATAACTACTATGTCATCGACGTCCTTAAAGGCATCTGGAGCCTCAAAGTCAGTCATAACACCTTCCATTCCCCATCCAAATAATCACAAGTGCTAAAGATTGGAAAATTCAATATCATGTGAGTACCAAGTTTGCTCGTAGAGCTATCATCCTGAATATCAAAATCTACTATAGTCGATGCATGGTGAGATGACAATGGTCGAGGGAGTGAGCAACAAGGGTCATCGGTCTGTTCAATCTCAAAGGGTCTATCAGGAGGTTCTTCGACATTCAACTTAAGACTAGAGTTAGGTGTATTACCCTCATCATCATTCATAGTCTCCTCTTGAGTTTGGGATGGGAAAACCCCTTCCTCGTCGACGATAGGCTCCGACTCAATTCTATCAACAATATTGAGAATTCGTTCCGTGATTTCTGCTACATCTCGCATGAATCTAGTCTGTTACTCCAAAAATGCTTGGAGTCTATCTTCAGAAGTCTCCTCGTAATGGGACACATGAGTATAACTAGATGAAGACTCTCGCAGAATACGGATCATGAGACAATAGTCCGTCAAGTGGTCTTCATTGTCCTTTCTTCACTACCGTCATGTAGATACATAGACTCGACTCTTTGAATGGAGTCATTGAGTCGAGAATTGTCATCACTAAGTGAACCGTTCATATATGCTTGTCGATAGTCACGATGACTTCGACGTCGTCGATCAATACTAATGGAACTACGGTTATTATGAAATGACAAATCCATACATAAAGGTGTGGTCATCCCAAATTCTCGTCGATAGTCTCAAAGACTCTTAAGGGATTGATTACCCTCATGCTCATAATCCCTAAAACATACATCCGTTGATATTCACCCATGACCATCCTAGGTCGGTCAGGCTCAACTCGCCTATTCCCATCACTAGTCGGGCATACCTATAGAAGTTTGAGTAGTCCTGATTACTTGTAGATGGTCGACTAGTGTTGAAAAGGGTTAGCATAAGGTCATTCTCATCAAATGACCAACTTGCCATGATCTCACAATGTTCAAGGATACTAACACACAATCACAAAATGGGGACTAACACTTATATACTAAACAATCACACACAAGTAAAAAGGATGAGATAGAATGCGATACTATCGAGTGTTCCTCTCGTTTCGTTCGTCTTTCTTCTTAAGCTTCTCGATTCCTTCATTTCCCTTCGCCTTTATGTCACTTTTGACTCTTTTCTTGATACGATACCTAAAAAAAATGAAATTAAGAAACTACAAAAAAACAAATAAATAAAAACGCCTAAGAAGCAAATAACACAAGACTAATGAATAAAACAACAAACGGTGTCCAAACTACTAAACCTATCTCGGCAGCGGCGCAAAAAACTTGATGTACCCGAAAAGTTGCACACCCAAGCGGAGGTATCAAGTAGTACCCGGTAAAATCGGAGTCGATCCAAGGATAGGAAGGTAGTTTGGATATCGAAGGATTTTATCCGTCTATTTAGATATTAAAGGCTTACTTAGACAAAAATTAGAAAGCAACAAGATAAACGGGGGGGTTTGAATGAATAAGCAATAAGAGAAACAAATAAGTAAACTAAATTATAAAAGTAAACGGGCGAGAGAGATTCGAGAGAAGTGTAGGAGGTACAAGAGTCGGGAGACGGTAAGAATCGATTCGGGCAAACATAGATCGAGAGGGATACTTCGATCCACAAGATCGAGAGTGACAACTACTAATAATCTATTCGCATGGAAATGTAATTAACTTCACCCACATTGACAATCCTAAGCATCATGTGTCCAACTAAGCATAATCGAGCAAACGTCACTAAGCATCGACTATCAAACTTACACACACCATCTAATGAATTGAAATGAACAAGTATGATACTAATAAGTATAATGCGTCAAACTAAGTATAATCGATCAAAGGTTAGTAAGCATCGATTATCAAACTAAGTACACATTATCAAACTTTGTGTCAATAGACGATTAAGATCAAGACTTCTAATTTATGAAATTAGACGAAGTCAATTAAACTCACATGAAAACAAATCATGTTTCAAAAATATCCGAATACAAGAGTTAGCTAAAATGTTGAATGAACAATAAATGAAAAAAAAATGATAAGAGAATCCCCCTTTTTCGATGTGGTTCAAGGTTAAGATCGTCGAAAAATATAAGTCTTTAGTTGCAGCCGATCTCCCCTTAGCAAATTCTGGATTCCCTTTAAAGTTGCCAAAATAATGTCCCCGAGTAAAAAACAGAGTTCCCCTTAGCAGTCCCCATCATCTTCTCCATTTATCACAAACCTCCATTAAAGCTAACCTAGCTTTCTCTCTGTAGAAATTTCTTATCCAAAATCAAATCAAGCCACATGAGAAGCTAGCCAAGGATGAGGGGAGTAAAAGCCCTAAGTTTTCGGACCAAGAAGGTTGCCAGAAAAGCAAGAAAATCCGGCCAAGTCTCCGGCCAAAAAGCTTGAAAATCCGGCCAAATAGCTTGATCCGAGCCGGATGAATCCCGTGCGCGCGTCCCTGGTGCCGTCCCGACCTGCAGACGCGTCCCTAGTGCCGGATCTAGTGCCGTTCCGAGCTGCATCATAAGCTGTCCGAGCTGCTGTGAGGACAGCAGCTCTGTCCTGTGGCCAGCTGCTCCTTGCTGCGGGAGCAGCTGCTGGTCTCCCGTGAACGCGTCCCGTGCTCCGAACAGCTCCCGAGGACGCGTCCCGTGCTTCCTTGTTCCGGCCAAGACTTTGGCCGGCCTAGCTTGGCCGGCCAAGCTTTGGCCGGCTTCTCCTCCGTTCTTCTCTCTTTCTACCCTCTCTTTCAAGCCCCTCTCAAAGCTTGAACTTTAGTGATGAAGAAGCTTGAAAACCCTAGCCACCCTTTTCTCTCTCTTGTTCTCTTTCAAGCCTTTGAAACTCAAGAAACCCTCAAAGCTTTAGCCTCTTTTCTCTCTCTACTTTGTTGTTTGATTGTTGATGAAGAAGAAGATGAATAGTGCCCTCTTACTACTAAAACCCTATGTCAAGACTTAGTCAATTTCCTTAGACTTTGTTGACTTGGATCCATAAAGGGAGTGTGCTCATAAAATCTTCCTTGTCATTCTTCTTTGGACTTGTGTGGCTTTTGGACTTGATTTAGAAACCTAGATGTGCCTCCATCCTTGTCTCTACATCTTCAAATTGTCACAAAGGACTAAAACACCCTCGAACTTTTTTCTTTCATAACTTCCCCGTCCGAACTCGAAATTGACTTCCGTTTTCACCGTCGGACTCGTCATTGACTCAACTTGTCATTTGATTTGCTTGAAATCTTTTTCTCTCGTTTTGGGCACATAAAATGATGAGTTAATTCCTATTTGATGCCTACTTTGTGACAAGCTTTAAATTCAAATATGACCCCCTATTTTCAGACAAATGTCATAACTACCCCTCATATTAATGTATTTTCAAAATAAAATAAAATAAACCTAAATTCCACCTCAATTCCCTCTCCACCACTCATCTCTCTCCATGTCACCTCTCTCTCCAACTCACCTCCCTCTCTCTCTCCAAGTCACCACTCTCTTCTCCGATGAAGGTTGCCGGCCGGAAAATTTTCCGGCCGACGACCTTCAAACTTAAATTTTTTTTTTCACTCATCTCTCTCTCTCTAACTAGAAGGTCGGCCAAAATGAACCAACTCTGCACAAAACGCCATTGGCATGGACAGATCAGCCTTGGGATCTCTAAAGGAATAAGGGGGGTCTCCACAAGTTCGGGTTATATCTTATGCCCAGAACTGGGGAGATATCAGCGCTGCGCGACCTAATGACTTAATCCCAGACTTCCTAGAAAGATCTCAGTCGGTCACGCATCTTGAAGTTTTTAAGCCCGATTGGACTCCACGTATCTAAAGGGGGAAACTCCTCCTTTAGATTCTATCACTCCGACAAGATATATACAAAGTATCATTGAACTTAGGAACTTTCACTTATCAAAGATCTGGGATAGATCGAAGAGAAACCCTAGATAGCAAAAGAGGCAACTTCTATTACGGTTTGACGGCCACCGCCTCACAACCGCCACTAATCACAGTCGGCCTAACTTCACCTATAAAAGGCCCCCCACATCGTCCTTCACAGGACACGCTCTCTTCCCCAAAAAAATACGATCTCTTCGTACCGGAAGGATCACCCCCAAAAACAGAGAGCAAACTCCAAAATAGGTACCTAACATGGAAAACACATAAAATATTATTTATAATGCTCAAAACGAACTAATTAGTCTAAGTTAGGCTCTCCAAATGTGACATTTTCATGTCACATTAGGGAGCAAAAAGTGGGATAAGTTTATATTATATTTCATGAGAATTCTTCATTAGTTTTCGATGTGAGATCAAATTCCTAAAAAAAACAACTCAAATAAATTCTAGTTTTAATCCCACATTGTCTCTTTAGAATCAGGAAGATGTTTGGAGACTTTATAAAATGAGAGGAAAAAGTGAATTTTTTAAAGTCATGAGATTACCCTTTACCCTCCCGGCCCTACCCGAATTACCCGAGCTTCTTAATGGGTGTGGGCGGGTAATGGGCAAGGCGAATTTTAAAATTGCCCGCTCGATTAACCCGCTTACCCTAATAGACGTTGAAATTTGGTGCCCGACCCGATGCTTCAAGTGCCCATGGACATCCATACCCGCTCAATTTCCACCCCTAATCTTCACCATCTTGATGACTCAATGGCCAAGATCAAGCTTGTTTCTCTATCATCCCAAAATTAAAAAAGAGTGTGGGTTTTTGTGCCCCAATTTTGAGCACGCAAAAGTTTTCGTTGGGAGAATTTCTGAAATTCTCCACTTTTGATAATACATTTACTGTAACCCCCCACTTTTATTAGTAATTACTGAAACCCCTCACTTTCGTGAGATTTAACTTTGATATTTTCAATATTACTTTCTTTCCCTCTTACATTTTACCCCACCTTCTGGTAATGCGTTTACTGAAACCCCCATCTTTTATTAGTAATGACTGATACCCCCACCTTTTGTTTTACTGGAACAAATTAATGGTCAATTTCAGACAAAAATGGAAACCTAGTTGCATAAATCCCTAAGTCGAAGAATCCTAGCTCCAAATTGAAGTTCTAATGGAGTACACCACTAATTCGAAGATTCCTAACTCGAATAACTGCAGCTCCAATCGACAATCTTTAGAGAGAGAGAGACAACTCGAAATTGCAGAAATTGTGTATTGATTTCCCTAATTCGAAGAACCCTAATTCGATTAAAGGGTAGTTCGATCAGTACGAGAGAGAGAAAGATAGAGAGAGAGAGATGTATTACCTGGGTTCGACAATCTTTAGAGAGGGAGACAACTCGGAATTATCTCTCTCTAAAGAAGGCGGAAGGTTTCAGTAATTACTAATCAAAATAGGGGGTTTCAGTAATTACTAATAAAAGTGGAGGGTTTTCGTTAAGTAAATACACAAGCACTAAGGGCAATGAAGTAAATAGACAAGCACTAACCCAGATTTTCCGTTAAATCTAACGAAAGTGGGGGGTTTCATTAATTACTAATGAAAGTGGGTGGTTTCAGTAAACGCATTATCAAAAGTGTGGGTTTCAGTAATTCTCCCATTTTTGTTCTTCTTATTGCCTTCCTAACATCAGCTCATTCCTCCAAATCGAAGAAGACAGAGATCATAGGGGGGCGTGGGGAGGGGGGTTAAGAAATTTTGTGAATTTAGACTTTCAGTATTGCCCTACACGAAGTAGTCTCCTCCAATTTCATTATTAAGCCAACCCTTTTGATATTGATATCTGGTTGTTATTACTGTAATCTTGTAGAAATATCAATTTCAAATGTCAAAAGTATAATAATTGCTATAACTACAATAATATTTTTATACAATACCCATTTCTGTTTTGTTGTGTGAATCAATTTAGTTTATGAAATCAATGTTCCTCTAACGCCGAGGATGTTGATTTTAACTCAGGATAAAAGACATGATTTGGTTTACACCCTTTGGACATATGTATGAGGCATTGAGACAAACTACTCTCTGTCTTAATAGAATCATTTTATCAGTGTTCATTTTGTAATTACCACTTTATAAGTAACCTTAAATACTCATCTAGATGTCCCTTCTACTTAGATTACATTGAGAAGTGACAAGAGTGTTGTTGCTTTTGTTAGGTATTCCCACTGCTCATACGTTGTTGGAATTGTTCGATCTAACAATCAGAAAAATAAGTAATAACATGGCTGATCTCACCTTAATTAGAAGGGAGCCAACCAGTGGATCTTGCCAAGAATCCATTGGAACTGTTCCAACTCTCTCCTGTTGAGTAATTTTGCTAACTTACCTATCAAGATTTTTTAATGTAAATTTACGCTGTTGGAATTGTCGATCTAACAATCAGGAAAACAAGTAATAACATGGCTGATCTCACCTTAATTAGAAGGGAGCCAACCAGTGGAGCTTGCTAACTTACCTGTAGAGAGATGTGAGGTGGAAGTGGGGTGGAAATTTACATTTTCTATTTAATTCTATTTTGAAAAAAAAAAATTATAGGAAGGGTAGTTATGACATTTACATTAAAAAAGGGGGTAATATTTGAATTAACGAAAAACTGGGGGCCGTAAAAGAAACTAGTCACAAAGTAGGGGGCCAAATAGAAAATAACTCTTTTTAGTATTATACTTATGTTGCCATTTTTAAATCTGTTACCATTTTTACTGAAACTTTTCATATTTCCAGGAATATTGTATCTACTGTGAATTTAGAATACAAGTTGGATCTCAAAGCCATTGCTCTATAGGCTGGCTGGTAATGCAGAATATAATCTTAACGTTTGATAAGAGTTCGTAAAAATTGTTAAATCTTAGTTTAAAAATCGTAAAATATCTTATTTTTACCCTTACCTTGATAGTACTCAAGACAGACAGATAACGCATCGATAATTCGGAGGTGAACTTATTTGATTGACATTGTGTTTTGTCGTACTAGATATGGCATATCTTGATGACTAAGTCTAGTTTATGAGAATATTGTGCCGACATTCACCTGTGGTATTATGTAGAAACGAAGTAGAAGTTATTCCCGATAAATACATTCTAAGGAGATGAAGAAAGGATGTGACAATGTGTTTTTTTTTTAACTTTTGAATTAATATAAAGGAAAAGAAAGAATAAGACTGTACAATGGTGGAGGGGCGTGCACGATAACAAGATTACATGCTCATTATACCCCCCAATTCGACACGAAGTCTAAGTATGAATACGCCCTAGCCCAGCCCAGGGACCTACTCCAATGGAAAAGAACCCCCAATACATCCTCCTCCCCCACCTTGAAGGCACGAGTAGAGTCCTTAAAGATGCCCTCATTCCTAGCCTTCTAGATACACCAACAGACTGCTAATGGGACCAGAGCCCATAGATTACGCTTTGATTTCTTCATAGGAATCTTCCTCCACTGAGCTAAGAGCTGAATGAGAGATCTGGGAAGATACCAACTGACCCCTAGCGACCCAATGAAGAGTTGCCATAGATTGTCAGCCTCCGGGCAATGAATGAACAAGTGGGACACTGATTCTTCCTCCTGATTACACCTTCCACATCTATTAGGCATAGTCCAACCTCTCCTTTTTAGATTATCCACCGTAGGCAACTTACCTAGAGCTGCTGCCCAGACCATAAAACTTACCTAGGAGAGATACTGCTGGACCAAAGGGATCTGAAATCAAACGTATCCACCGACTGGGTTGAGATGAGGTTGAGCCTAGCATAACAGTTCCTGACCGAGAGCTTATCCTCTTCATCCTTAGCCCAGACCCTCACATCCTCCATATCCTCTATTGGCACATGATGGTCCAGCGATCTCAATAGGTCTGCATAGATTGAGATCTCCCAATCATTCAAACTTCTTCTTGTACGAATATCCCATGAGCCTAAGGATCGGTTGTAATGATTTTTAATCAAGTCCTGCTGTGAGGTTGAGATAAAGTAGATAGCTGGGTATATCTCCTTGAGGGGAATATGTGAGCACGAAACATCCTCCCAGAAGCTAATGCACTCCCCATCGCCCAGAACCCACTTAGTTATACTAAGGAAGTGTTTCTCTATAGCCGATATCCCCTTCCAAAGCCCACATCCAAACAGAGATTTTATGCTGCCCTACCTCCAGCCCCCTTTAGAGCTCCCAAACTTTTCATCTGTAATATTCCTCCATAAAGCTTCCTTTTCTTTTGCAAATCTCCATAGCCATTTAGTGAGTAGGACATCATTCATCCTCTTTAAGTCCTTGATTCCCAAACCCCCTGCCTCCAAGTCCTTGCACACGGACTCCCAAGCTACCCAATGGATTCTTTTAGAGTTCTCCTTATCGTCCCATAAGAACTTACACATCTTTCTATCTATCACCTTGAGAACTGAGGAGGGCATACTAAAGAGAGACAGGTAGTAGATAGGAAGGGCCGAGAGAACCGACTTAATAAGAGTAAGCTTCCCACCTCTCGAGAGAGTTTTTGCTTTCCATGAGGATAGTCTCTTATTCACCCTCTCAATTACCGGGTCCCATATAGCCTTGCATTTGTACGACTGACCTAATGGGAGTCTAAGGTAGTTAGAAGGTAAAGACCCCACCACACAGCCTAAAGCATTGACCTGAGCCTTCATGAGAGCATTTTGGATGACCGGCATTATGACTGATTTTGAGTAATTCACTTTCAATCCAGAGGTTATCTCAAACCAAATCAAGATGTCCTTAAGCTTGGCTACCCGTGTCATCGAATCTTCTAGGAAGAAAAGAGTATCGTCCGCAAATTGAAGATGATTAACTGCTGTCCCATGATCATGCACCTTGAAGCCCTGCACCCACTGTTTTCGCTCTGCCTCTCGGAGGCAATGACTCAAGGCCTCGGCCACCAACAAAAACAACAGAGGGGATAAAGGATCCCCCTGCCTCAAACCCCTAGAACTTTGGAAAGGCCTGGAAGGGGTACCATTTAGAAGGATCGAGAAAGAAGCCGAGCTAACACACCCGAACACCCAAGATCGCCACTTATACCCGAACCCCATTTTTTCCATCACTTGGTACAGAAAATCCCAAGCCACTCTGTCGTATGCTCTCTCTAAGTCTATTTTGATAACCAACCCCTGATCCCCGTTGTTTCCTTCTCGAATCTATGAGTTCATTGGCGATCAAAATACCATCTAAAATCTGACGACCTGCCACGAAGGCTCCTTGTAATGGAGAAATTAATACATCCATAACCACTTTCAACCTAGTAGCCAGCACCTTCGACACAATCTTGTAAATTCCACTTACTAGACTAATAGGTCTAAAGTCCGAGAATGACTTAACCTCCTCCTTTTTAGGAATCAAGACAATAAAAGTATGGTTTAGTCTCCAATCAACTCTGGCCGACTCTGAGAACTCTATCACCATTGCCATGACTTCCTGATTAATGATATCCCAGAATCTGATATAGAAGCTAAGAGGGAACCCATCGGGGCCTGAAGCCTTATCCCTAGTTAGCTCCTTCATAGTTGTTTTAACCTCATCTTCCTTGAAATCAGCTTCTAGGAATGAGCCATACTCTGGATTAATCTTAGGCAGCTCCATATGCTCAATAGAAGGTCTCCAGAATCTATTCTCAGTATATAAAGAGCTAAAATGATTATTAGCTGCCAATTCAAGCTCCTTATCTTCAGAAATCACCGACCCGTTGCTCTCCAAGTTGCTGATTCTATTTCTTCTTGCACGACAGTTGATGATTTTATGGAAATAAGCCGAATTTCTGTCTCCTCCTTTAAGCCATTGAACTCTAGACTTCTGTCTAAGACTAATCTCCTCCAGATTCAACAACTTGTCTAACTCCACCCTAGCTAACTTCCTTTCCTCGAAGACTTGCTAGGATAAAGTACACCTTTCTTCTTCTGCGTCCCACTCTCCTATCTTATCCTTTAGGCTCTTAAGCCTAGCTTGCAAGCTTTTATATTTTACCTTCGACCAGGCTTTGAGTTTCTCTTTAACGAACTGAAGCTTCCTCCACAGGATCTCACTATGCGTGCCATTGGGGGTGCACTCACTCCACCACTGCTTAACATTATCTCGAAAGTCCTCCTCTAACATCCACATTTCTTCCAGCCTAAATGGAGCATGCTGCGCCTTAGGAATCTCAGTCCTCAAGTGAACTGGAGAATGATCCGAGACCATTCTAGGCAAAATAGTTTGAACCACAAGGGGAAATTTATCTTCCCAATCTGGACTAATAAGGAATCGGTCCAACAACTTCTTGGTTGCTGGACCAAGAGAACTCCGCACCAATGTGTCATACCAAAATGTGCCATACCAAAATTAGTGTGAACTATAGAAAAAAGCCTTTGATCTTCGTCTAAAGACTATAGAATCAAAACTAAGAAGATTTAAACTAAAATACTTGAACTTTATTGATTAAAGTTAATTAAGCTAAACAACCATTGAAACCCCTTTATATAGCATTAGGGTTTCCTTAACCTAGTCAAACTCTAATAAACAACTTCTAAATAAATAAAATACTAGTTTCCTAAAAAAATAAAACGGTTAAAAATATTAATTATCTACTAATAAAAATACGAAACTACTAAAATAACTAGATTATTAGATATCTAAAAATTCTCGAGTTATTTTATGAAAATCTCTCTACATCATATTGCTATGCTTTCTTCAAATGTTTCTTCTTTTCCGCTCCGCGTGCAGCCAAAGAGTTTGTACACGATTGAAATCAATTGGTTTTATCATGTAATCACATGCTCCTAGTTCAACACTCTTCGTGAGAATATCGTTGTTATATTCATTTGACATTACTGCAACAATATACATATAATAAAGTTTAGGATGTATAAATCATTAGGGTTTTATAGATATGACAACGTGACTGATTTAATACTTAACTGATAAGAATAATGTCCGTGTCTTTTGATATGTAATCGAGAAGCTCGATTCCATCCGAATCATCCATGTCAATACCACTTAGAACGATATCAATTTCGTTTTCCTTCTCTATAATGAAAGACAATGCTTCCATAGCAGAAGAGAATGTGGTAGCTGAAAAATATCAAATAGAACATGTAAATTTATAGATAAGTATAAGATAATCCCTATTGAAATCAAACAAAAATTCTAGGGTTTTCGGATTCAGATTTCAAGAACTAGTCCAAAATAACAATACCTTCGTATCCACAATATTTAAGCATTCTTATAAACTCCTCATCCTCATCGTCATCAACAACCATAACTCTAAGTCCAGATGGAAATTTAGAAGGAGGTAAACCAATATTACTCTGTTCCTCAATACTAATACTATTCGACATTGCATTTGATATCTCTTGTTCTTTCATCATCTCCTCAACAACAAAAAGAAAAACAAACCCATGAATTCAATTCCATTAATCTTTAATGGGTTTCTTTTAAAATCTATTTTCTTGCAGAATCTAAAACAGAACATGGATCATAAACAACAGAGTTTTTCATCTCCTTGAGTTTGAGAAGAGAGAAGAAAGTGAGAATGGGTAAAAAGATAAAATAACTTACTTGTTGTTGATCTTCTTCCTGAGTTTGAGAAGTATCCATTGATTAAGAGATAGAAAGAGAAAACAACAGAGTGTGTTGACTAGAATTGTTCCAAAAGATCGACTCTTCTTTTCCTCTAATTTGAAGTTTTATACTTCTCCAAGACTTTCTCTTCCCAATTCTGTTAGGAGGAGTATTTATCTCTTGATGGACTCATCAACTTTTCATATTGTTTATATTTCAGTACACGCCGACACTAGTTTCTTCTTTTTTTTTTTTTTAATGAAATAGCCGACACTAGTTTTAGTGTTTTATTTTTGGTTGGCTTCCTTACTTTTTTTTTTTTTTTCTCTAGTTTTACCCCTCAATTTATTTAATTTTAATTTGATGTTTTCAAGGGTATTGAGAATTGATGTGGTCAGCTACCAATATTCAAGGGTATTGAGATCCCGTTAATATGGGTTTTCAAGAAAAGTTCAATTTACTATATTCTCTGCTGAGAAGTGTTTGTTTTCATGGTGAAATTTATTTATTTAATGTTAGTAGACAAACTATTTGAGAAAATGCCCACGAGAGATTTGAATGACATTACCCAATTGAAATACCAATATCAGTATATGGTGTCATCTTTTTTACAGATTTATTGATTTTCTTCCCATCAATTACCTACCCAATTCAAATACTAATAATATCAAGAACACTTTCTGATGTTTACTAACAACCAAAGGCAGCAAGAAAGAACTGGTCGAAATGACACGAGATTCTTGGCCATCTCGGCCAAGACAGACTACATAGGTGCTAATAAACTAGAGCTTTCTATGTGTTCTAATTCACCCAAACTAAGGTGTTTGAAGTGATTCAAAACTAAGAATTTATTTGGTTTTGATTATGCAGTGAAGTAGTAATGTTTACTAACCTATGTTCATCTCTATATGTAGGAGTTGTGTTAGGATATATGGACCAAGATCAACCGTCCAAGATATATGAAGATGAGGAGGATCGACATCAAGAGATCCGACGACCAAGATGAGCCCAAGATATTGAAGATATGAAAGATATCGAAGATATATTTAGGATATCTCTTGTATAGTAATATTGAGTAGAGATTATATAGTTTCCTAGTTTAGTTAGGAGAAACTAGGAAACCCTAAACCCTATAAATAAGAGATGGGTTCTAAGAGTTTAAGCATTCGAATATAATCATTGTAACGAATCACCACAATTGTGGATAATAAAGTATGTAGCCGTTCCGGCTTTCTCCGAGGATGTAGGTCGTGAATATCCGACCGAACCTCGTTAACTATTGTGTCGTTACATTCTCTTTACTTTATGTTCACCTCTATCAATCCATCTCTCTGTCTCACCATCTCTTCTATTATCAAGAGGTTCATCCCTTTTCACATGGTATCTGAGTAGGTTTCGATTTCAGTCTTGCTTCATATTTCGCTTCCACAATCTACGATTTTTTTGTCGTTGTAATTAATAACGGTTCAATCTCTTAGCTGATTATTTTCAAATATCCAAGTTTTTTTTTTTGTCATCTTCTTTTGGATTTTCAAGAAGAAATTCTATTCAAGACAGTAGCATTGATTGTGGTAGATTGGGTCGTTTAGACCTAATAATCCTTTTTCCTTCTCATGCTTCCATCAATCTAGTCAAGGGTTGCACTATACTCAAATCAAAGAGAAGCATGATTTTCATAAAATCTTTTCCCTCCCTCACTCGTCTCTCTCTCGGCTTCCATCAATCCGAATCACAATCCAAGTTTCTGGATTGTTCATTCCGCACTCTTCCGCCGTATTTTTTCTAATCGTTGTGATTCCCTCTCGTATTTTTCTAATAGCTGTGATTCCAAGTTTCTGAAATCATCTTCTTAACACCATAGCGTTATCTTGTTCACTCAAGTAATCAAGTAAGCTCTATCTCTTACTTCAATAATCTTTTTCCTTCAATCGACATCCTATTCCAATTCAAAGATTTAGGGTTTCTGCTTCATCAACATCATCTCCTACGGTCCCGTCAACCGATTCATCAAAGAACTTTGATACTTTTCCGAGCAGGTTAATCATTCATCATACAAGTTTCTGCCAATTCCAACGTTTTTCCATTCTTTCGTATCAAGAAACCGAAATTACATATTTCATTCAAACGTTTTATGTCCAATATGGAGTGACAGAGAACATTATAACAACATCAAGATTGGTTCCTGACCCTTTTGCATGCGTCTTTGTATCATCAGTTCCTTGTTAATTGTCTGCGTGATTCAATCATCATTCCCCGTCCATTGAATTTCTTTCAAAACTCATAACAACTATCACTTCCTCTTCACATGGTTACAGGAAATTGTACCATTTTCGGCCACTGTTAACTTCATTAATATCCCATCAGTTTTTTCCACTTTTTAGTACCTATCACAATATACTAGTCAGTCAAGAATATTGAAAAATGGGAAAGTTCTAGTTAATAAATTGAATCGATATCCCATCAAAATCTCTGCTTTCTCTCTCTCTCTCTCGTCAATACAAACATGAAGATTAATTCTATCATAACGGCAGCAATTTCAATTGGATATATGTTCATCATAAAACCTAGTTCCTCTTCACATGGTTTTGGGAGGCACTTCCATCTCACGCATGGTTCATGTCCACGTGATTTTGGGAGGCACCAATAACTTCTCCCATTCAGGGGGAGCCTACTTCTAAAGCACGTGGGCATGTTTTGTTAATTTTCGTCTCCGAAACAATTTGACCACTTTTTCTGCCAATCGATCTTTCCGGTCTTCACTTTCTCCAATCGACCGTTCCCATCGTTTTGGACAATACCTACTAAACCATCACTGACTTTCTTTCAGTTGGGTGATGAATCAACAATCTTCGTTTTTTTTTCTCACTCTCAATATCGGTTGAGTTTTCTATTTGGTTGGATTTTTATCTCCATTCAAACTTCACAATTTTTTTTTGACCCAACTCTAATTATTTTTATGATAATGACCAAGAGAGTTTAGTACGGTCTATATACGTATTTCTATTTCGGAGGAATCAGGTGAAAACCCGCGGGTTGTTAGTATTCTCCCTTTTTTCCCTCTCTAAAGTTCATCCCTAAAATCCGATTTCAGATAAACTTCTTAATTTTAGGGGGATTTACTTTTGCTGTTATAGATCTCATCGAAACCCTAATCCCCGTTCCCACCCCACCATAGTAAACTTCTCAATTCAGTTTTTTTTCAATTTAAATTTCTTTCATTTGGTTATCAACAAATCACACAGGTGGACCTCTTGGCAATGCAATTCTGGTTTTCTCAGATCTTTCCCTCGTCAGAGGAAACCCTAGATTTCAATAAAACCCTTTCAAGTTTTGAACTTTCTTCTTCAAATTTCAGCAATGTCTTGTCAATCTCCCCATACTCCTACTACCAGAGGACTTCTTTGTAATGCTGGTGCTGGTGCCGCTGCTGGTAAAGTGAATTGAATTCTTTTACTATTCGATTTCAAACTCAATTTTACAATTAGGGTATTTTGTGTTTATTAATTTATTGAATTGGGGATTTTTTTTTTTATGTTTTAGGGGTTATTGCTGCTACTTTTGTTTGTCCATTGGATGTCATTAAAACAAGATTTCAGGTTCATGGGTTGCCTAATCTTCCTAAAGGTATGTTCTTTTGACTTTTTAATACACAATTGTTTGTTTGAGGTCTAAGGATCTAAATCTGTTTCAAATAGTTTCCTCTTTTAGGTTTTAGTATTCACTTGATATTAGTTTGTTACCAATCTGAACTTTCTGAATCATGATTCCCAATACCCATAATTCATTTCAAAAAGGGGTTCAATTCCCTGTAAAAATGACACTCTTCTATTAGGAAGTAGAAACGTTATGGAAGTTGGAAGTTTATGGAGTGATCTAAGCTCTTGAAGAATCCGTATTTAAGTGATAATGTACATTTTTAAGAAAATTGTACCTGAGTTGCTCGATTGGGAGGCTTTGCTCGTCTGGAAGTCTTTGCTTGCTTCCTTTATGGTTCCTTTAAGTAAATCTAAGGAGTTGCATTATTCTCGTATACTTGTATACAGGAAGACTCATTATTGGGAGTTTGGAACAAATTTTTCGAAGAGAGGGAGTTCGTGGCATGTATCGTGGCCTTTCTCCTACTGTATTGGCATTACTTCCAAACTGGGCAGTGAGTAATACTTCATTGTTGTATGTGAATTTAGTAGCTTACCTAGTTTTATATGGAAATTGACACATGAGCCTTATCTATGAAGTGTTTAAATTTTAAATATCTATGAAGTTGAATTCTGAGTTTAACCAATCTATTGTTCAAGGACTTGATTTTCTAGTGCTGTTAGCTTGGCCTCTTAAGATTTCAGAAGTTTCATATTATTGAACTGCACTGTCGTATATTTGCAGGTCTATTTCACAATGTATGAGCAGCTAAAAAGCTTTCTCTACTCTGACGGTTAGTTCGTACCATGTTTCCCTTATTTCCATACATTAAACAAGACAAACTAGTTTATCTTGACTGAGAAAACTGTGGTTCTAAAAAAATCTTTCGAGAAAATTACGTCAAGTTGTTTGGGGATGCTTATAGGTTCGCAGTTGTGTCTAAGTTAAGATACTTGTTTGTAGATGGGAGTCATCAATTGTCAATAGGTGCAAATATGGTAGCTGCTGCTGGTGCCGGAGCTGCAACTACTATTGTCACCAATCCTCTTTGGGTTGTCAAGACAAGATTACAGGTGTACTTGATATGATAATTTTTTTATCTTATCAAAAAGTTCAATAACTTGAGATAATTATGTTTTGCCTGTATTTACTTTCATTATATATTGCAGATGGTTCTCTTCAACTTTTCTTGTTGAGAGTAATATTTTGTGTTCAATTATGAAACAGAAAGCTAGTTGTTTATAATATCTGATATAACTTGCTTCAGGGTTCTTATTCTAGTACTTGTACTTAGTGGTGAAAAGATCCTATAAGAAGTATATATTACCTAATCTAGATCATAAAGTTAAACCATGAACGGCAGTTTGCAGTTCCTATATGGATTCCAATATTCGTATTCTGAAGGCTATCTTATTGTAGCCTAAAGGAGTCTAAGTCAGTAAACCGTCGATAATCTGGTATAGATTTTTTGTGCTGGAAATAAGATTGTGATTATGTCATTTTTGTTGGCTTGGTATAAGCAAATAAAGTTAAACATAACCTTTGCCCACTTGTAAAGCACACTCCCATGCCATTCATCCTTCAGGACAAAGAAAATGGTTTTTAGCCTCAGACGAATAAATATCTCTTTGAAATGGTGGTTTTTTTAGCATTCTCAGTACTTTGGAGATGATTAAAATCTTCCTAATACATTGGTTCCTCGAAATGTTGTTTCTAGCATAACATCATTGATCTATGAAATCTTATATAAATTTTAGGCGCTGAAAATTTACTTTTTGTTTTGTATTCTTTCTGTAGACCCAAGGAATGAGAAGTGGAATAGTGCCATATAGGAACACACTGTCTGCTTTGAGGAGAATAGCTTACGAGGAGGGTATTCGTGGATTATATAGGTTCGGTACCTTCATTGCTTTGTACTTCAGAATGAGCTGTTTCTAGCTCATGAGGTTTATCTTACCATTACCTTTTGTGTTAAAGCAGTGGTCTGGTCCCTGCATTAGTTGGTGTAACTCACGTTGCTATTCAGTTCCCAATGTATGAGAAGATCAAATTCTACCTTGCTGTTCGAGGTATCACTTTTATTTTGACTTTTCCATTTGATTTCTGATTTGCTTATTGTATTGTACTTCGCTTATCTCGAAAGGATTCTGACTCCTTAGTAACTCCACTTGATGATATCAGATAACACTACTCCTGATTCATTATGTGCACAAGATGTTGCTCTTGCCTCATCAATTGCCAAAATATCAGCATCAACTTTGACGTATCCACATGAGGTACTATTACTGAAATGTACTTACATTAGTGATACCGATGTTTTTTTTTGCAAATTTGCGAGTCTATATCACCAATACACGAGTCAATATTAAACTGATGTCTAGTCCGGACCTCGTTACAGGGCCTCAAAGGGCTCTGGATGACCCTCAAATAATACCAAGCAAAACTCCTTTGCCATGCAAACATTAAATCAAGTACATCACCTTGCTTGCAACTTCCACTTTTTTCTCTGGAGTGTGAAAATATTTCGTAGTAAAAAAGAAGACATGGACTCGTAATATGCCCTGAAGTTCTAACTCGCAGTACTTTACTGCACTCTGACGTATATTTCTCATTTTCATCCCCAAGTCTAAGATGATTAGGTATTGTTTTTGTTTGATTGTTAGGGTTAATTTTGCTGTATTCCATCTTACTTACAGGTCGTGCGTTCGAGGTTACAAGAACAAGGACATCACTCAGAAAAGCGCTATTCTGGCATGATTGATTGTATCAAACAAGTATATCAGAAAGAGGGGTTTGCTGGGTTTTACCGTGGGTGTGGCACCAATCTCCTCAGGACCACCCCGGCAGCTATAATAACGTTCACCAGCTTTGAAATGATCCACCGGTTTCTGATCACTCTCTCATCTCCACAGGCTCACGCATCGTGATGACAGTTGATTGGTGTAGCTACTTGTAGTATTATACATTCATTTGAAGGCAAGGTATTCGAGCCAGCCTTCTCAATTCCGTTGATGATTAAAATCCAAGATTTGGATTTGTATATCTCAACTTTATATGGTATGGTAGCAGATAATACGATCGATGATGAACTTTTGCTACTCACATTCGGGAAGATATAATCATTCCCCTCAAAATATGTAACATCGAGGATACTATAGATCGAATTGCTTCTATTTTTTAGGATGAATTTGTAGGTTTGGGTGCAAATTCCATCCAAGTTCCTATTGTTGAAGTTGCAAACTCTTGTACTTCCGGTTTCCCTTCATTATTTTATACTTTCCTGTTTTTAGGTTTTCTGCAGTACTTCACATGACATTTGTAATAGTTAGCCCAATATTCTGTGGGTTATTGTTCCAATTAGTTAAACATTTGAGGTGGAATTAATAGATATTTGCCCTATTGACTGTTTTAATGTTTAGTCTTGCCCCCCAAGAGTGTTTGACCGTAGTCAATTGCTGACACCTATAGGTGCTCCGTCTCGGACTGACCAGTCCGATGCTCAAAACATTGCCTTGGACAGGGCCAGTCCGAGAGGGGTCGGACTGTCCAGTCCAAGGGTTTCCGACCTTCAAGCTCAAAATCTAGGTAGCAAACTGGATTATGGATCTTCAAGCTCGGATTATGGATCTTCAAGCTCTCTCTTCTTTGTTTGATGTCCTAGAATCTAGATGATGGATCTTTAAGCTCCCTCTTCTTCATTTGATGCCCTAGATTGTGGATCTTCAAGTTCGGATCTTTAAAGTCTTTGACTCTTTTGCTGTAGAAAAGAAAAAGAAACGAAGAAAAAGAAGAAAGAAAAAAATGGTAGCAAGCTAGAATCCACAAGCAACGAAGAAAAGATGATTCACAGGGTGCGCTCAAGAGCATTTTTGGGTCCGTACGGGACGAATGGAGACCCCAGGAGCAATTTCGGGGTGCACCTATTGACGAACCCATGTTTTCATTTGGGAGAGAGAGATTCCATTTTAGAGGACAATTAGGATTAATTAGCCCATAATTAACTAGTTTGGGATTAGATTATATGTTTCCTTTTCTTCTTGATCTTTTCTTCCCTCCTCTATTTTTTGAATTGGGTCTATTACTTTTCCTTCACTAATATTCAAACAACTCATTATGAAGAAAAATGTGTTCTTAGAGAAAGTAGCTTTAGTTTTTTAAATTGAAAGTTTAAGATAAAGTGAATAATCTATATAATATTAACTAAAGTACTATTGAGTGAATAACAAATAAAAGCTTACCCGACGCCGAAAGGAAGGAAAAGAAAAATCTAACGATGATTTAGATTCATAGAATGTTATAACGTTATCATACGTTCACTAATTATATAACTAAACGCAGTCATAGGTCCTTATGATGCAATTTTGTTCATGGAAGCCTAATTCCCATATTAATTACAAAGGTTTTATATGTCCAAAAAATGTCTGTCGTGCTTTGCGATTTTATGCATCACTCCGACTATCTTTGGAGTATCATTTTCCTATTACAAAAACTGTTTATAAAAAAAATAGTGACAGTACTAAGATATTATAAACGTGATGCCCTAATTTCCATTCGATAATCACATTCTGTCCAGAGTATGGAGACATAGACATAATATTGCGTGAGAATATCAGTTACTCTCCTTAAATAATGTCTGTCCACTTACTTTAGCCGGGATTTGATCGAGGGACGACCCCCAGAATAATTTTTGGAAAAAACTAAAAATAAAATAATAAAATTGGCAAGACAAAAATAGAAACGGTTTATTTATGAATTCGAAAGACCCGGGAGCCAGCCAGCCGGCCAGGGTCTGTAATCATTTCATTTCTAGAGAGAGAGAGAGTAAAAAAAAAAAAAAAGAAGATCAATAATAATATTACAACAATAGAGATTTCATAATCGAGAAGAAGAGAGAGAAATTCAAACACAATCTATCTATTAAACACTCTCTCTCTCTCTCTCTCTAGAAATCTCTCTGTTTTGCCATAAATTGTCATTGTTTGTTCATTACTACTCTACCTCTTCCAATTCCAGTTTCTCTATCTGTCTCTCTACAATATCATATCATTGTTATATACTACCGGTTGAATCAAATTTTGTAGTTAGTAAAAAAAAACTTGAGAATTTCGATATTGATTTGAAATGACAGAAGAATCGACGGCTGTTCCACCATTTAGTGTTGTGGCGGATGAACAGAATGAGAATGGTGGTGGAATTATTCGTGTTCGAAGAAATGTCGATATGGTTTCACGAAAAACTGAAGAAGAAGGTACTACTATAATATTATATATTAATTAATTCATTTCTTTCTTCTCTCTCTCTCTCTCTCTCTCTCTGTGTCTAGAAATTGATTATACTGTATGTTTGATCATCAGGTATGAGGAGATATGAAGCAGCAGGTTGGCTAAGAAAGACGGTAGGATTTGTTTTATCAAAAGATTTACCAGAAGAACCATCTGAAGAAGAACTTAGGGTTGGTTTAAGAAGTGGAATTATTCTTTGTAGTGCTCTTAACAAAGTTCTTCCTGGATCTGTTCCTAGGGTAACCATCTAATAATCTTCTCATTATCTTCTATCTCTCTTTATTATAACTTTCTTCACTTTTTTTTATGTTGTAATTGTTTTCTTAAGGTTGTGGAAAAACCATCTGTTTCCGTTGCTGACGGGGCAGCTTTATCCGCATATCAATACTTTGAAAATGTAAGGAATTTCCTCGATACCGTTCAACAAATGGGGATTCCCTCTTTCGAGCCCTCCGATTTCGAACAGGTGAGCGCTCACGCACCCCCCATTGTTCTCATGAACAAACAATGGTGTTTTTTTTTTTTTTAACAAGTATATATATACTAGGAGTAATAGATAATGGTTCTTGTTTGAATTTTCAGGGAGGGAAAACTGGAAAGATAGTCAACTGTGTTTTGGCTCTTAAATCTTATAGTGAGTGGAAACAAGGAGGTGGAAATACTAGTAGTTTATGGAAATTTGGTGGTGGGACTTTGAAATCCAACAACACTGCAGGGAGATGTGTAGTAAGAAAGAACTCTGAACTTTTCACCAGTTCCGTAATAACAAAAAACCAGCAGCCCTCCGATGACAAGTCCTTAGATGAAGAAGAAGCAGGTTACGATCTTCAATACGATCCTATTGAAATGGTTGGTAAGCTTAACTCTTTTCCGGGGTGAAAAACTTTTAACATTCCTAGTCGTGTATCTGTATGAGCAATTGATCCGTCGGTGCCAACTAATATGCAGACTACTCAATCCTTGAATATGTTTCTTCGTGCGGCTCTGTCTAACAAGAAGCCCGAAGAAGTTCCAATGGTGAGCAGTATTCTCCCTTATCCTTCCTAGTTCTCATTAGTGGTTCCATTCATTTTTGTTGATTCTGAACGAAAATAAGTTATACTAATTGCAGCTCGTGGAAGCAATGCTCAGTAAGGTTATGGAAGAGGTTGAACTTCGCCTTTCGACCCACAATGTGTTGGTAAGATTTCTTTATCTATCTGCGTAAATGAGGAAGCATGAAATTTTCTGTCACATTACTTACAAGATATGTGTCGTTTTTAAAACTTTTCCATTGTACTCTTATGTTAATCTATAGTTGAAAGAAGGAGAGAAAGATATTGCCATGAAAACGAACAGAGAAGAATTAAATACCATAGAGACGATGAAATACATCGAAGTTAATAACACAGAGATAGACAAATACAAAGAAGAGAACGATAGAGAGGTGAAGGAAGGAGAAAATGCCACAGAAGTAAAGGAGAGAGAAGAGAGATCCTTTAACAGAAATAAAGAAGAGTTAAGGCAAAATCATATAGACGAGGAAGCGAAAGATAGACTATTGAAGCAACAACTACTCCTCGATCAACAACAACGAGATATTCAGGTTCAGCGCTAACAGAGCTGAAATTCCCTTGAATGCTCTTAACTAGGGCAGATGAGTATGTTGATGTATAAATTCTATATTTCTGCAGGAACTCAAACATGCTCTTCGAAACGCAAAAGCGGGTATCCAGCTTATGCAAACGCAGCACCACGAAGAGTTCAACGATCTTGGTACATACTCAATAATATCAATATATATCACAGCATTTCTTTATCTTAAAGTTTTTTTCCCGTACTTTATCAGGTAAGCACCTAAATGTTCTAACTCATGCTGCTTCCCGATACCATAGAGTTCTCGAGGAGAACCGTAAGTTATACAATCAAGTTCAGGACCTTAAAGGTAAATTTTCAAGTTGCATTAACCATTACAAGGTTGTAATAATTCTAGGTGAAGTTGTAATATGGAGTTAATCAATATCGTCTTCGCTAATCTAATTAGGAAACATTAGAGTCTACTGTCGAGTGAGACCCTTCATACCTGGACGACCTAGTCGATCAAGCATCGTCGACCACATAGATGAAGGAAGCATTGAGATCATAACCCCTTCTAAGTATGGAAAAGAAGGGCGAAAATCATTCAATTTCAACAAAGTTTTTGGTCCATCAGCAACTCAAGGTTAGCCACATCCACTCGTAATTTCCTTTTTTGAGTATGTCCTTCTGGATACCCAATTATTGTTATTGAATTGCAGAGGAGGTGTTTCTGGATACCCGACCTTTGATTCGGTCAGTTCTAGATGGTTTCAATGTTTGCATATTCGCATATGGCCAAACTGGTTCAGGGAAAACTCACACTATGGTAAGTCATGTTCATCTCATTGTTTTCGTCATAAAAACCACTGAATGTTTAATGGAGCATAACAAAGTTCGTGTTTCTTCGTGTGGTTTGTTTATTCAGACAGGACCAACAGAGCTTACCGAGGAAACCCAGGGTGTAAATTTCAGAGCACTAAATGACTTATTTCTTATATCAGAACAAAGAAAGGAAACTTTTCAGTATGAAGTTTCGGTTCAAATGATGGAGATTTATAATGAGCAACTTAGAGATCTTCTCGTCACTGATGGTCTAAACAAAAGATATCCTTCACAACATTTTGTTTAGCAACGTTCTACTGTTTGAGAAGTGATTCGTGGGATTCAAAGTGAATCCCACGATTCATGTTTCTTGTTGCGATTTCAAGAGGAAATCGAATGATTTGAGCTGAAGTCCGATTTTACCCAAATCTGAATCGATTTGTGTCCGATCCGATTCAGATCTGAATCGGAAATCGGACGATTTTAACAGCACTGCATGAAACTACTTATTTTTTAGAATTCCGGAATTTCCATAACTTATAAACACATTAGAAATACACAACAGTTCTCAAGGGCTCAATGTACCAGATGCAAACCTTGTACATGTTTCATCAACATCTGATGTTTTCGAACTTATGAATGTTGGGCAAAAAAACCGTGCAGTTTGCACGACTGCTATGAATGACAGAAGTAGTCGCTCTCACAGGTACGCCGACAAGTCTCTAGACTTGTAAGAACAAATACCATCGAAGGCTTATATCAGGAGCAATTTCGGATAACCAATGTTATATATCTGAAATCCTTTGCAGTTGTCTAACCGTTCATGTGCAAGGAAAAGACTTAACGTCTGGAACTCTTCTTCGAGGTTGCATGCATTTGGTAGATCTAGCAGGCAGTGAGAGAGTCAACAAGTCTGAGGTGACAGGCGATCGGTTAAAAGAAGCAGTTCATATAAATAAATCACTTTCTGCTTTAGGAGATGTGATTGCTTCCCTTGCCCAAAAGAACTCACATGTTCCTTATAGAAACAGCAAGCTTACACAGCTTCTCCAAGATTCACTTGGTAAGAATTAACTACTAATCTTAATGTACAGTTTCAGTTTCTTGTATTTATCTTCTCACTCTGTTTATGGGAATTTATTTGTGTAAAGGTGGGCATGCCAAAACACTCATGTTTGTTCATATAAGCCCTGAACCGGATGCCGTTGGAGAAACCCTTAGTACACTTAAATTTGCAGAGCGAGTTGCTACTGTTGAGCTTGGCGCTGCCAAAACAAACACAGGAAATGCAGATGTCAAAGAGCTCAAAGAACAGGTTCCGCAGTGACCTTTTTTGTTTTCCATAGGCCGTACAATAGCAACTTCAGTGGTGCTTGTTTATCTATAAATTCTGATCTGAAATCTGGCTTGAGTTTTTCTTTCTACTGCCTCATGTGTCTAACTCAGTGAGTTACTCGTCTAAATGGCCAATTCAGACTGATTTTGGTTCCGTTCGATTCAATTGCTTCGATTCAATTGCTTTAGTCTAACTTAAAAACCCATTGTTTAAAATAATCTGAAATGACTATTTTGCCCCATAATAAAAACAAGTCAGACTCTAGTTCAGACGAAGCTGACCCATGCAAGTTAGGTATGGACAATCAAAAACAACCGCCAGGTAAGAGTTCTTCTTGTTCTAATTTGATGAATCTTGTTTCAGATCGCAAGTCTCAAGGCTGCAATAGCAAGAAAAGAGGGAGGAGAATCAGCACACCTTCCACGTTCAATATCATCCAGTTCAATTGCCTCAATATCCTCCATCCCTGAAACACTCTCCCTGACGAAAACGGCAGGATCATTACCTTTATATTCTGATATAGTAAAGGCCGGGCCCATTAGCTATGGACAGCAAGCAGTAGAGGGTGTTGGAAATATAGATGAGGGCAATGAAGACAAGGAGGATGAGGAGGAACTATGTACAAGTAGTAGTTGGGTTGATAAAGCCATGGTGAACAAACAAGGCATTGTAAATGGACATGGAACCCAGAAGTTGCCTGGGTTATTCAACCAAAGATGTAGTTCGAAAGTATACCCAGAACAAAATAATGGTGTCAAAAAGGAGAATCACGACTTTGAACAACGACCCATGTTTGAGACGACTACTACATATGACTCGGATGATCACGATTCTGCCTTAACAAGTGATTCCTCAGAACCAGACTTACTTCGGCGAAGCAATCTTCCCAAAGTTCCCATCTTACCTACTAGCACTGTATCAAAGTTGAGGAAACCTAGCCAGAAGCCAACAAGGAGCTCAGATCAAAAGTAAGTTATCTAAATCAAAGTTACATAAATCGTTTCATCTTAGTCAGTATACTTATCAAGTTGAAATGTTTCTATGCAGTTCTATGCATAAGAGTTCTTCAATCCCCAAGCTTGCTCCATCACCGGCTCGGAAGATCTCAAATGGGACTAGCCCACCTCTTCACAAGAATGGACGACCAGTTTCTGCCGATGGCAAGAAAAGATACGGCAAGTAAAAGACGTCGACAAGGTGGGGGAAAACCCCATTGGATGGTTTGCTAGAGGGAGGGACTAAAAGCTCTTTTGCTCATCAATGAGCATGGCAATAGTTCCAGGTTCTACTTGTTTGTGGGTGGTTAACTCAAAAAGAGACGCCTTCGATGTTTGGATTTGATTTGTGTATATGTTTGGGGGATCTAAAATTTGCCCTATTCTTTATTTCTGAAGAAAACAAAACACAAGAAATATAGTAGAAAGTGTTCTGGTGAAAAGGCAATTGTCATGTTTACCATTTTTACTGTGAATCATGAATCGGGAGTCGTTGTGTTTACTAGTGTTCTTCATGTGAATCATTTCAAGAAGAAACCCTTAGATTACTTGTGGGTTTAACAAATTAAGACCAATATGACATTCTCCAAATCTATGAGCAAATTTAGTAAATCTACGAAGTTTATAATCGAATATAACCGAAGAGATTAACCTAAGATAGGACAGATACGTTGGTTCAAAAAAGTAGAACAAAATCAGATTTGTTAGTATTCTTGAATTGATTGATTGGTAATTGATCATGGACTCTAATACTGCCTCGCGTTTTTTTAGCTTTTCTTCGATCCAATTAGCCTCAAGGTTTTGATTAATCATTATATGAAAGATCAAAAGATGCTCATTTAGAACTTTATATATATAAACTAATTGATTTATTTTCTTTTCCTCACCTTGATTGTAATGGAAGGTATGCCCTAAAAATGAACACCTTTTCACCAAAAGCTAATTTGATTTCATTGACTTATGCCCATGCTTTCACATTTGCTTTCTCTAGTTGGTTTAAGAGAGATTTTTATGGGATGGTAGTCTATAAGTGTGCAACCATTGGATCTTTGATCTGTTCAAATCTCGAGGATGGTCCGATGGTCGTAAGGTCCGAGTTGGGACCATGATACCCAAATAAGAAAAGAACTCACTAATCACTACCATATATTCCTATTGCAACCCTAGATATATCTCAATCATAGATTAGCTTATAACCGTCCATGCTTAAAAGAAAATTCCATTTGGCTCAGACAGCATCTATTAACCTCTCTTTTCATCCCTGACAAAGTACTTCTAAAAAGCTACAATGATCAAATTCTCTCTCTCTCTCTCTCTCTCTCTCTCTCTCTCTCTCTCTCTCTCTCTCTCTCTCTCTCTCTCTCTCTCTCTCTCTCTCTCTCTCTATATATATATATCTATATATATATAATATATGTATATATATGATATTATATATGTATAGATTCTTTTATGACCCCACAACTTTTTCTTTCTACCATATATTCCTTTTTGATGAATAAGAATACAACTTGACTTGATTCTTCATTTATGTAACACTCTTCTAACTTCTTATTCTCACACAAAAAAATCTTCTTCTTCTTCTTCTTCGTCTTGAGTTCATTCTCATTTCTTACTCAATCATGGTTCCTGATTTAGAGGTATTCCTCTCAACCCAAATCTCTCATTATAAGCACAAAACAAAAAATGGGTCTTT
This sequence comes from Eschscholzia californica, assembly GCF_041429995.1. Classification (NCBI taxonomy): domain Eukaryota; kingdom Viridiplantae; phylum Streptophyta; class Magnoliopsida; order Ranunculales; family Papaveraceae; genus Eschscholzia; species Eschscholzia californica. The sequence goes on from NW_028238309.1 coordinate 502,036, forward strand.
TTTTTATTTTTATGGCATTCTGTTTTTTCAGTTTGTAGTTAAGTTAATTAGAGCTCAAAATTAACCAGTACGAACAAAATGATGAACTTAGTTAACTATAACCCTTTTCTAATCGATGTTCATCGATCGTACAGAAACCCCGAATTATAGAAATACAAGTCAGAATGGACTGTAATGGCTGTGTGCAGAAGATCAAGAAAACCTTGCATGGCATCAATGGTAATTTTATTGTTCTTATTGTCATAGTTTTTTCATTTTAGTTTAGTTTTTTATTTTGGTCTTCTGAATTAGGAAGAAATAAAGTTGGTAAGTTTTTCGATGATTTTGGACAGGTATATATGATATTCACATTGATTTTCCTCAACAAAAATTGATAGTAATCGGATGGGCAGATCCGGAAAGAATCGTAAAAGCTATCAGAAAGGCGAGAAAAGTAATAGGGAGTGTTTGTGTTCATACCGATGAAGCATCAGAACCTCCTCCAGAAGGAACAGAACCACCACCACCAGAAGGTGAACAACCACCACCTCCACCAGAAGGGGAAGAACCACCACCTCCGAATTCGGAGTCTCCTCCGACTGAAGACACCACACAAACAGAGCCTCCAAAAGATCCACCACCACCTGAAAATCCAATTCCAGAATTACACCCATCACAGATAGCTATGGAAACCATGGAAAGCCAGTCAATGCGGCACCACTCAGGGCCACGAGATGTCGAAGAGATTCATGTCATTCATCACCACCAACATGAATATACGGGACAAACGAACAATTATCCACCTGAAAATCATCATGGGTATTGGAGTAACTATCCTAGAGTTCACGGATACAGAACCGAACCTCTAGTTTACAGTCAAGGGGTCAGAACCGAACCACCACCACCCGAACCACCTGTTTACACTCACGCGAACAGATCTGAACCACCTGTTTACACTCATTCAGTCAGATCTGAACCACATGTTTATAGTCATGCAGTCAGATCTGAACCACATGTTTACAGTCATGCAGTCAGATCTGAACCACCTGTTTACAGTCATGCCATCAGACCTGAACCAACTGTTTACAGTCATTCAATCAGACCTGAACCACCAGTTTACGTTACTCGAAGTTACAACACTTATAAACCATCACCTTACATTTCCCAGTACGAATATGTCCAATCACCTCCACAAAGCCGGTTCCATAGAACCGAACACTACTACAGAGAAGATTATCACAATCGAGATAATAGCAATGGGAATAACATTACTTCAATATTTAGCGATGAAAATCCAAATGCATGTCGAATAGTTTAGAATAGATAAAGGTTGTTTCTTTTCTTAGTTTTTTCTTTTCTCTGAAATAGAGTTGTAAGTAGAAAGTAACCCAAGTAACTAGTGAAACTAATAAATGTAGAAGTCACAGAGGTTATCAATGGAGAAGACCGAAAAAAACACAGCCTGAAATGAAGAACAAGATTCTTAATTTTTTTTGTGTCGATAGAAAGAACTTGATTCTGCATTCCACTACTGAATAAAATAATAATGCCAAGTTATATTGTGCCGTACATTTTTGTCGTTATTTCTTTGGCTAACTTTATTCTATATATTTTATCGTCTTAGAATCTTAGCATCTCTAAAAGAATGGACACGAAGGATGGAAAACTCCACTTGCTCTTTACTCTTCATTAACTAGGGCAATACGCTAACGAGATTCTTCAGTCACATTCAGCTAACAAGAAAATGTGTTTCTTATAGAGTTTGATAACAATAGAACTGCAAGAAAGAACGACACAATGAAAAACTTTGATGAAACTAGTGTATAACTTTTAACCTTTTATGGTACAAAAAAGAAATGGAAAAGAAAGATGACCTCACAAAACTACATGTCCTCAACAAGATATGATGAAAAGTAAAGGAAGAGTTCGAATATCAAGCGAACCTCCTCAAGCTTTGGCCTGCTCGGACAACCAGATTCTTCAAGGTGATACATCATTATGTGAAACGGCATAAGATCGGAATCGCGCCTAGATGGACCTAGGAAGTTTGGCGTTTCAACTACATCACATATTCTGCCACTGATTCTCGTTAGGTGCTTTAAGTTGAAGTCCCTCACTGCCGACTTCAGGCCACATTCCAAAGATGCTAAAGCGGTATACCCACTAATCAGAACATTCATGCCTGATTCTTCTTTGGTGCTGTAAGTTCAAATATCTAGCTCTCACGAACGGCAAGACCACATTCTAAAGATACTTAACAGGTAAACCTGCTAAAGTGAAGTAATGGCTGATTTACTAGGGGATGTTGAAGATTATCACAACCACACACATTCAATACAACGACATTATGACCGCTCCTGTGATTACTCACTGGGTATGTCTTGTGAATCATCTCATCACAACCATAAAACATATTCCTTGATGCCACACAGGCTGGTTTCCTCCATTTCTCCTCAAGGTTGTTAATGCTGAGCACCTTAGTTCGCAATCTTTTCGATAATAGAGAAAGATTTTATGGAAGCTCTCCTTGCTAGTGCACAGATTATTCAGAACGAATGAAAGAACCGAGTTCTTAACGATATAACTTACTCAAGAGCTACTTTTAAGGATTTCCCTCGGGATAGCTTACTCTTGTACTGTTTTACGTAAATCGGCATAACTGTCGCTTCTTCCTTCTGCCATGGTACTCATTTCCTCCACTCACACAAAAAGAAACTCAACACATACATGATTACTGATAGCTCAACACCTCCTATACCCCTTAAACTTTGAGAGAAGATGAGTATAATGCCCCTTCTCCTCCATCTCTCCTATTATTTCATGAGCTTCGGAAAGCTTTCCAGCATTTCGCAGATTACCCACTAGAGTACTATACACTGTAAAATTTGGATTGCAACCTCTAGACACCATTTCGTTAAGCAACGAGCGTGCCTCATCGAACTTCCCGGCAATGCAGTATCCACGAATCATAGAATTGTATGTAAAAACATTAGGCAACTGACCCTTAACAACCATATCGTCAAACATCGCCTGAGCCTTCTCAAGTTCTCCTGCTGCAATATACCCTGTGATAATTACTGTATAACATACAACATCAGGGAAACAACCTTGTTTTGTCATCTCATCGAAAAAATACTTACAAGCATCTAGATTTCCTGCCCGACTCAAACCATCTATTAATGAGGTAAAGTGAAGAACACTAGGATCACAACCAATATCTCTCATATGATTCAAGAGATTAAGTGCTGCAAGTGGTTTATCTCCTTTCCCGAGCACATGAAGAAGAATGTTGTAAGTATGTAGGTCTGGAGAAAACCCACTCCTATTCAATTCATAGAACAATCTATGAAACTGATCTAACTTTCCCAACCTATACTTAGCACACATAAGTATGTTATAAGTTAGAACATCGGGTAAATGACCCTCGAGATGCATTTGCTGGTATACCCACTCTATCAAGTTATATTGGTTTATCGCAAGAAGAGAATGTAAAATTGCATTAAAAGAATGTTTAAATGGTCTATAGTTAAATGTTTTCGACTTGATGAACCTTTCCACTAGTCTCCTCGTCATACCTGCCTCGCCACAAGAACATACCAAGATATTGAATGTTCGAGCTGTAGTTGAAAACCCACTCTCTGTCATCTCATCTACTAATCTCCACATTGCCTTGAACTCCTCACATTCTGCAAATATCTTCATAGTTAAGTGATAAGTGCTTGAAGTGTGTGTGTAATCAATCTGCTGACTCGCCCACGTAAAGAACTTGTGTGCTAACTCGGCACACCTGCACTTATTCGAATTTTTGATGTTTTTCAAGATCCTCAAAAGAACTTCTCTCACTAAGGGGCTAGAGATTCTAAGTTCTAACTCATCCAATGCCTGTTTGGTATTAAAACCAGGTCTATCCTGTCGGAGGATCTTGAAGATTGTATCCGTATCGGATACAAAATCCGAGAACGGCCTTCTTCTATATGAAAAGTACTCCTCAGAATCATCTTCTTCGTTATCAACGCTACTAGAAGAAACCCCCAAAAGGGTCTCTTCTACAATATCTTTCTCCTCTGTAACAAACTCAAAATCCGATTTTTCGGAACTTACTTTTGGTTCTCTTTGGCATTCATTTTTATTACCACAATCTCCTTTTAAGCTACTATCACAGATCAATCTAGTAATATACTGATAACTCGAAAAGCTCTTATTGATTCTTCGACGAAAAAGACCCAAAGAATTCATAGTGAAAACCACATAAAAATTCAATTTCCTTCTTCATATTCTTCTAAACTTACCAATGTTTACTAAATCCAACCAAAAAACTACTTCATTAACAAAATACCCAAACTCATGAACTACTCCCATTAGAAAGTTACAAAATTTTCCATTAACATGAGAAATAAACCAAGCCCTCAAAAAGCTTCTCCATGTAAACTAACACATTCATTAAAAGGAAGAATTTTTCTTTCTATTCAGTTCAAATCTGAACAAACCATCTAGGTTTAAAAAAAAAGATGACTTTTTTGTAGAACTCAACTTGAATCTATGATCAGAAATCGAATTCAAACCCCCAAACAGATTATAAAGACAGATATTAACAAGGGGACCTAAATTTGATTCCTTTATTTGGGATTTTAGGGACCAATTCAGATCAAGAAGAGAGAGAAGAAGAGGAATCTAATTTCAAAATCAGATAGGATTTTACTAGGGTTTAAGGAAGGGCATGATAGACTTACCGTGTGAGTCTGTGAGAGGTCCCGGATACTTCTTTTTGGGTGGATCAAGCCCTTTCAAGCTAATATTTTTCCTGTCTCTCGAACCAGCCCGAGCTAGTTAGAGAAAGTCCAAGGTGCATGGCTCCCAGCCCAGCCCTGGGCTGCTGCTCCAATTCGGGAGCTCCAGGGCTGGGCTCCTAAAGTTCAAGGACTCCAAAGTTGAGAGCCCAAGTCCTTACATCGGAGTTGCTCTTGGTAGGTACGGTGGGGTGGTGGGCAATGGGTTGCCCCTAACCCTTGTTTTAAAAGATCGAGAACAAATATTTGCCTCGTTAATTCTGTACCTACTCTAAAATTTAGAGGTCACACGTTCGGTATTTGGTGGAGTGGAAATCCATGATTTACTTTTTTATATTTACAGATATCAGTAGAGTGAATGTGTGAAATGCACGTGTGTTCTACGACTTTTAGGACCAACCCAAGATATCATTGATGGTAAAGTTGTAGAGCAAGTACAATTTATGTGGAGACAAAGATTTCATCTCTAGCTAGGTTCTTTCCTTTCGCCTATTTATTACTAGTTCAGTAATTTACTTTTGTTATTCATCTTTCTAACTTCTTAATTGTTGAAAATTTACTCTTTTTCTTCTTCCAATGTTTAGAATCCAAGCTTCTTGTTTGTCTTAATAAGGGTTCTCAATCCCAAACCCTAAGTACCTCAACTCCTTGTGAAAAGCTTGTCAGAGCTCCAATTCCTAAAAGCCAAGGTACAATTTTTTTTTCTTTACAGAAGTTATTTTTTGTTCTATATTCCAATTATTGGCTGGTAAATCATTTAAACTTGATTAATATGTTATCTTAAAATTGTTCATTATCAGTTTAATTTAGTTTGTTGTAGTCTATGTGGGTGGGTACTTGTTTAAAGTTCTAACTTAGGTTACAAACAGTAATGATGCTTGGTTGAAAGAAGAACAAAATATACAGCATATATACTTTTTTATCTCGTCTCCGGTGGGGAGATTTACATGTTATCACTCAACCAAAGTGAGTTTTACAAAAATTATAGTTTTGAAAAAACATCTCCTTTTCAGATTGTCAATTGTTTGGCGAGAAAAGTGATTTTGTTAATAACTGCATATTGTGTTTGTTTGATTTGAGAGTATCTATGTGATGGGGAGGGGAAATTACCCAAGATTTGATCGATTTCAAAACCGTGACGAGATTTTCACTTTTCAATGTATTATTATTAATGTTAAGAAAAATGTGTTGGAACTTTACGAGGGTGTTTGTTTTTTGTAGTATTTAAGTGATAGCGCTTTATAAGTGTTTTGTATTCATTATTTGTAGGGTTGTAGGTCGGTTTTGTCACTTACCCTAATGTTTGATTCTTTCTAATTCTTAAATCATGAGCACTTGTTGCTTACATGCGGAAATAGCATAAGCAAAGGATAGCTATACAAGATTCCCGGTTGAAACGGAGTTGAAACAGCCTGAGATCTTATAGGAAACGTAGCAGCAACTTCTTGCAATGTTATATGATGTTCTTGAAGTAGCCTGATTAAATATGGTTTCGACAAAGAATTTTGTTTTCTGCTTAAGCCCTTTTCTCACTTTCCCTTTTATGAAATAGGGAAATGCTAAGTTCACAAAAAAAATTGCCAAAATCATTCAATCAAATTTTGAAAAAAAAATTGTCGTTTCATTTTTTTGTCAAAATCATTCAATCAAACTTTGAAAAAAAATAGACATACATCCTATGTGGCTTCCCCGTCATTTGGATGTGGTGGGGGGTTGGATTTCAGATATTTCTGATCTGGACCGTTGAAAGGTTCAACGGTCCAGATCAGTTTGGAGTGGAAGGACTGAAGACTAAACATGGAAGGACTTAATGCAAAGCACGGTAAAATGGAGGGCTAGTTTGTAAAGTTTCCTTTGGCCCCCATATATACTTGTCATTTCTGATTATGGAGAGAATCTTTAAACAAGACACAGAAGGAAACAGTTACTACGGAAATCTTCTAAGTAAATAAAAAAACGAACACTTTTTCTCGTTAAACCTCATCCAATCTTACTGGGAAGGAACTGGATTCCTCACACTAGATTTGTTCAAGCGGAGGAGTATTTAAGAAGATGTGACAACAATTCCGCGTACATTGGGGGAAGGAAAGCGCATACTCGGACCTGTTAATGGTCTGTTATGTTTCGTCAATAGTTTGGAAGGTTCTGTTCTTATTTACAATCTTTGCACTAAGGAAGCATCACCGTGGATTACATCAAATTTTTTGAAAAGATATCGTTGCGGTCTTGGTGAACCTCTAAGTGGATTTGGCTTTGATCCTGTTACCCAAGAACATAAAGTGGTATTAATTTGTCTGGTACACGATTTTCATACAATTGGTCGGAAAGAGGTAATATGTAAGGTATTGATAGTTGGTGAAAATACTTGGAGAACGACAGAACAAGTACTACTGGTTAGAAACTTTGGCTGGATAGATCCAATTTACTTGAATGGTTCTATATATTGGTTGATATTAAACTCTCAGACCGAGGAGAAATGGTTGGACGACATAATAGTATTTGATGTTGGAAAAGAGAAATTTAGATTGATAAAACCACCCCCCAATAGTATAAGATATAGGTCCAATCGCGAATTTATACTAGAAGTTGATGGACAATTAGCAATGATGGAGAGAATGGGTTATAATGATCAAAAGAAGGTGACAAACATGAGCGTGTGGACTTATAATATTGATCACGATGAGGAGGATGAGGAAGGTGATGAGAATAATAATTATAAGGGAGACGATTGAATTGCCTTTTTGTTTCGGAAAAGATGAGATTCGCTTTATTAAATCAATTCCAGGTAAAGATTTGTTTATGATTACAAGTAATATACTAATTAACTTGGGGGAACTTCCTTTTCTTTATTTTTACGACATGAAGAAGAAGAAGCTTAGTGAATATGGTAGTTTGCCTCGGCTAGAAAAAAATTTACGGAGTATTCCATGTTAGTTCTTGAAGAGAGTGTTTATTCTGTTGGAGCACAATTACCAGTCCGCGACCTCCACGACCAGATGATCACCACCAGTTCACCATCGCCATTCTTGGTTAACGTAAGAATTGTCGCCCATCAACCACAGCCATTCTGGGTTCTCGAAGTAATTTTTGTTGGTTGTTTTTTTGGTTCGAGTTCGGCTGTTCATTTTTTTGGTAAGTAAGGACTTTAGTTATAGTTGAGGCTAGTCTGTGTGATCATTTTAATATATAATAATAAAGCTTAGTTGAGTCTAAGTCTAGTCTGTTTGATCAGTTCAGTTTCAGTTTAGTCTGTTTGATCATTTTAACATATAATAAATAAATTAAAATAAAAAGATCCTCATCCATTCTCTCACCCATTCTGCTCTGTGAGGGGGGTTGGGGGGGGGGGGGATAAAATAAACTGAAACATCCCTCAAGATGGCTATGTAAAAGAACCTAAAGCTAAGATACAATGACAAAGTCTTTATATGATTCAGTATTCATGTTTTGAGTGAAGAACAACAAGCCTTTATTCCCAACCACAAGAAGCCCTCTCTCTCTCTTTTTCTTTCTAGAAATATATTAGAACAATATATGAATTCAATAAACATTCAATGAAAGAACAAAAACAATAAAATCTCACATTGTCTTGTTTTCTTTTTATACTAACACTACCAAAACTTCCATCACACCAAGAATGAAGAAATGAGGCTGTACATATAAAGCTGCTAACTGATGATTGGGTATGCCACAACTTGAAGGACACTGAGAATACAAGTTTCGACAAATCGAAAGAAAAAAAAAAGTATGAAGATCTGTACTTTATTGGAACAATTCAGAGACCGAATCTCGAAATTGAAAACAGAAGCTTTTCAGACTCAATTGTACAAGGAGTTTTTAATGGTCTCATAAGATTTCAGCATGACCATCAAGATATGTGAAAGAGTAACAGGATGAAGAATTAGAATATGAGTCACGAAGACTTGAACATGGCTCGGGGAACACAGATTCAGAGTACCCATATACATTTGAGCAACTCCAATACGGGGAAGCATCGGGGACCATTGAAAATGAGATATTTGAAAGGCAAATGGAAGTGAAAGGAGATTCTTGAATTCCGACTAGAATTCCAGCGACAGAAATGTCTGTGCCAATCACATTTTTTATGGTAATTCGATCGAGAATGGGTAGAGCATTAGGATCAAAACTTTCATCTGGGTGAGACCCATACTGACCTGTAAACTCAAGTGCAGTGTGAATGTTTTCCAGCTCCACTTCCGATATAACGATATCTTTTATGTAGCCCCCTCTTCCCTTGTTCGTTTTGAGTTTGATCCCTGTATGTGTGTCATGCACGTGGAGTAGCTCTGCCCGTATATTTGAGATTCCACCAGACATCTCACTTCCAAAAGCGAGACCAGAGCCTGAAGATGCTTGGAGGTGAACCTCCCTAATGTGGACGTTTTTGGTGGGTCTTCCATAGGTTATTCCGTACTCGTCCCATCCACTCTTTAGTGCAATGGCATCGTAACCGACACTGATAGTGCAATTCTCAATGCATACATTATCAGATGAATCTGGAAAGAAATGTAAGAATATGTTACATCAAAAGAAGTTCTGAAAACAAAATTGAAGTTGAAATGGGTAAATGGAAGTCATTTGACAAAGCAATTGTTCGTTGTTACAAGTAAGGTAGCTTCTATTCTTAAAAAAAAAAGGTAGCTGCTATTTACGCATCTTATAGGGTTTGGAAGGAAAAGTATGTTGATGTAGGACATCCTAGTCTCACTTTCTTACGACCTAATTTTCCTCTTCGCATATATATGGATTGTGCAGGGCATCCATTCATTCGTGCTAGGCGGCAAGTAAGGAAGAATAAGTTCCGGGCGGAGGACCTCACCTCTACTAAACTCCGTTGGAACTTTCTTCTCTAATTCCTCGCATTGTTTGTGAATTGATAGTCAATGAAGTTGATGGCTCCAATATTATTCTACCAAAGTCCTTAACTAAAACCTTAATTAAGTGTTTAATGAGAGTCCCAAGGTTTATTGAGCACTTCAGAACCTTACCCTTGTCGAGGGTAAGCTAACAGTAATTTCGGGACGACCCTCTTGATCTATACCGTAACCATTACCACATATTATACAACTAACGATAATAAATCATCAGAACGAAACAATCTTTCCTATGTATTATACATACCTGGCACAATACCATAGGTATCAGGGGAATGTGATGGAGCACGGACTGTAATATTATGAACTCGCACGTTGCTGCAAATACGCAGAAAATGTAAGAGTTTTCTTCACTAGAGGCAAACGGTAGCAAAGTTAGATGCATGAGAAGGGTTTAGCCTATTTACCTGCAATAGACAGGATGAATATGCCAGGCAGGGGAATTCAAAAAGGTAAGATTAGAGACTAGAATATCGTCGGAACTAATTAGTTCCACAAGGTGAGGCCTACTGTAGTTCAAGGAATGAGAATTGAACCATTCCCACCAAACTGAACCCTGACCGTCAATGGCTCCATTATCACCTATATAATTAATGAAATGAAAGCATCTTAATGTCAAAAGTCAAGAATCAAAATGAGACATCGAAAAGAAAAGTCAAGATTGATACATAGTAAGAAACAGAAGGGAGGTTGAATCACAAAAATTGATGGACTAAGAGATGGAGTTACCTGTTATTATTACATCGGTCAAATTGTATCCAGATATCAAGCTGCCATACCTACGCCCTGGAAGATCAAGCCCTCTACCATATGAGGGTAAGGGTTCAACAGTTCCCCAAAATAATGGATTCTGCAAGAAATTTTTGAACTGAAATGAGAACAAAACCCAGGGTGCAATTGAAAAACCAACATGATTATACAACTTAGAACGAGATCTTTCAAGCGGGGGAGACTGCAAAGAAGTCATAAGATGGATATTATCAAGGAAAACTGGAACGTAAAAAAGTTCGGGAAAGCGTTTGGGTTTTGACCACCAATAGTAAAAGTCTAAACCATAATGAATTTGCACTAGATAAAGACCTGAGTTCCGAGAATGGTGGCTCCTTCTTCCAAGAAAAGGGTGAGATGGCTGGTGAGGTTGAAGCTTCCGGTGAGCCATCTCCCAGACGGCACATAGAGCTGAGCGCCGCCTTTATCAGCGAATGACTTGAGATAGAAAATAGCATTTTGAAAGGCAAGAGTATTTAGTGTTTTCCCATCCCCAACTGCACCAAACTCCAAAATGGACACGCTATGAGGTCTAGGAGCCAAAGCTTTGTTGAATATGCATTGACCTCCATCAAGTTCACCGTTGATTCCAACAGTGGTGCTCAATGCAAGAAGAAATAGGAATGTCACCTGAATAGTAAAGTAACAAGTTAAGGGAAACATAAAAGAAACGCCAACTCTCAAGGGTAACTTTAACTTTAGCTACTATCATGTACAGACCAGTTTATATCCTTGTCTTAATCATAAAGAAATGGAAATTGATCAATTTTGGAAATAAACTACCTGATACATATTCTTGAGAAATTTAAAACGAATGGAAACAACAAAATAGAACTCGCCAACAACCCTTGGTTGGAGTAGTAAGAGGTATAATCTTCCACCTAGAGGTCAAGGGTTTGAGGCACACGCTGAACAATTCAACAAAAAAAAACAAAATAGAACTCCTAAATGCTCATATAAAAAATATGGCTTAAAACAAACGGAGATCCGGACTGAAGGATCTTCGAAGAAAGGATGTGGCTCTCAAAGAGAGTACTTTCAGTAGGAAAAATTGTATGAAAGGTACGATTTGGCCAAGTACGGATTACGGTCAAAAATCACGTCAAACTAAGCATCTTGTTAAATAGCAATATGAGGGAATATTGGCAATTTTACTCAACAAAGAAATCTGATACGAATTCAGTAATGGTACTAGAGTGAAATTCTGGAAAGTTCAATTAGAGGCGATGCTCCAATCTTTGATAAGATATCATGGGGAGTATGACATAACCAGAAAAAACAAACCAATGTACGGCAAATATATCAAGAAGGTCAATGGCAATAGTTTTTGGGTCTTTTTATTTATGAGAACGAAGTTCAAGAATTCTGTAGTGCAATCTCGAATAATCCTCTCGGCTACAAAAATGTTTGAAATTACAAACATGAAAGTTCTTTCTTAATGTGAACTCTCTTAAAAAGTAAGTTCTCGACTCAGTAAATCAGCGTCCAATTAAGCGAGATGTAGAAGGATTCGGGTGGCTACAACACTTATCCTTCACTGACCAGTGGCTCAAAAACCTTTCAATACATCTATCGGGATTCAAGAAACCAATGGGTCATTCTGCAAGAGTGACGAATAACTTAAAGTCTTAAACAGATAGAAAGTATACAAAGCAGCCCCAGAAAGCAAAAAAATGCGCCGATTCTCGCAGCCTTGTGGTGGAAAAATTGGAAACAAAGTAATGTGGGTATATAGTAGAGATCGGAAAGGTCAAATGAGAGATTTATCAAAGAGTTAGTTTGGAAGCCTTTTTTATGCTTGGTGGCCTATTTTAGAAATGAAAACTGATGTTGATTACAAAATGACATCGAAAAAAATGAAATATCCATCAAATCTTAAGAAAAAGAAAATCCCTAAGCCCCCAAATTCTCCTATAACCTTTTCTAACTACCAAAACTCCTATATAAATGGAAATATGTCTTCCCGTTCACCAAGTACACGAAATTTTAGACACGCAAACGTGAACTAAACTCATATATGATAAACAAGAACATAAATTCCATGAAAATGCATACATTCCAAATATAGCAAGACTAACAATATACAAAGATCAAATAAGTAGCTCAATGAACTCGACGATAACCATATAATGAAATGAAAAAACTTTATCAACTATTTTGCAAATAAGAAATATCATCCCAATGAGACCAAGGGTTTTACCAAATTAAGGCAAAAAATTATGAACCAAAAAGCAAATAAAAATGAGACCAGCCCACAAAAGATAATCTCTAACAGCTCAATCAATCATGGAGAAAAAAACAAAATCAAGGATTCTTTCTTGCTAATAAAGATATAAACTAGAGTAGAAATGGTAGGTGGGTGTACCAAAATAAAAAATACCTCACTTGAGAAACCACCCTAGATGTGAACTATGAAATAGATAGTTTTTCACAGATCAAACAAAAAGTCATTGATCTTAAAGGCCTATATGGGTACCCAAAAAAAATGGCAAAATCATCACTACCCATTATTGAATTATGAACAAAAACAAGAAAAAAACACCTACCCAAGTTATAAAACCAATCAAATCAAAGAAAAAGGCATTGATCTTAACTTAAGGCCTATATGGGTACCCTAGAAAAACTCTCTAAATGGAAAAATCATCAATACCCATTATAGAATTGTGAGCAAAAACAAGAAAAAAAACACCTACCCGAGTTATAAAACCAATCAAATCAAACAAAAATTTAAAAAACAAAAACGTACTTACTAGCCTCGTCATGAGTGTTTGAATCTTCTTCTCCTTCAAGCTCAACCAAAAGAACAACAAGCACTGAAAACCTAAGATGAAGTAGTAAAGATCATCAATAAGAACAACTTATAAACAAGAAAAAAAAAATGGAAGATAGTCAAAGTTTCAGCTACCAAAATGCACAAGATTAATAACCCAAACATTCAATTACCAGGTGTTTCAATTACCCTTCCTCTTTCTCTCTCTAACTATCATTAAAAGTATCTCAATCTCTCTTCTCTATCAAGAGAATGTGAGGAGTTTTAGAGAGAGAGAGAGAAGAGAGAGTTCTCTCTTAAACGTTTAGTTTTGTGGATCTACCAAAGACTCTTCCTTTTCCAGCCTCTGTTTGTTATCATTAATCCTTCTTTCCGTATTTAAATTGGGACAGTAATAACCTCATTACATGTACACTGTACGGGACTAATTTTGTCCAAAAAAATACTACAATCTTTTGAGACATAACTAGTGAAAAATTATGGTGTTTGTATTTAACAAAATGAAAAAAATTATGGTGCTCGGTCGAACCACTATCCAAGTGGAATTTCAGTCAGAGTATGTACTCGGTCAGAATTCAGAGAAGAGTAATGTTAAAGAACAAGAAAAACGAAGTAAACTCTGTACAAAATGTGTCTTGTTGCAATTCGTTGTTTAGTGGATCAGAATCATTGAAAACACGAATCATAGCGATTCACATAAGATTTCTGCTTAGAATTTACCAATTTTTTTTGTTCTCTAGCATTTTTCTTTAGTTTCTCTATCTAAATTTTGTCTAAACACATACCTCAATTTAGATTTGATCGAGATGGTTGTTCTACATGTGTTAGAAAAGATATAAAGTGTCCCGAGATTTTTTTCAAACAAGTCTAACTTCCATAGCCTCAAAACTTCTGATCTAGATTCAGTTGGTACAGATAATTAAATATTTGAGCTCGGAATTACTTGAAGTTGGTGGTATTATTTATCCAATAATTCATTTTTTTCTTTTGTTAGTCAAAATTGAAATGTTTTATTTGAGTTGATATATAAGTCTTTCTTATTGCTCCACACCAGTAGAATCTATTGAGTTCATTATTTATATTTAAAAATGAAAATGAGGATGGGAAATATCAAAATTGGTAGTAATTTTGGACCAATAATAACAAAACAAATAAAAACAAAAAAAGAAAAAAGAGAAAGAAAGAGAGTTGAAAAGTGAACGTGGCAGTGTGTGCATGTGGGTGACAGGAGGACAAATTGTGAGACCCACACCCAATCATAATCACAAAGTGCCAGCCTGGCTTCACTCACTTGACAGAACACCAATACAAAGAGAGTACAACCACACCACATCACCAACTCTTTATTCCCTCGGTCCTACTTTAGATTGTGTCTTTTTTTTCTTCTCTAAAATTAAAATTAATTTTGTGTATTAAAAGAAGATTAGACCATAATACAAGTCTATATATCTAATGTAAAGTTAAAAAGAAATTTATTTTAATTAAATAGGAAAATAAAAGAACAATTGAATGTACAAAATTGGCACAAAGTCTTCCCTAGCATTGTTGATTGAATGACATATTCACTTCCCTAGCATATTTTTATTTGTTAAAATTTTATTTATATAAATATGGTTTCTTGTGTTCCATCATCCGGTGCTACCTAAATGACTAAAGTACACATAATTTTTAAATTCTGAGATGTATTTCGGTGTAAAATAATAATGATTACTTTTAAAGTACGGGGTTGTTACAAATAAACAATTACGTATATATCTCTAGTGTAATTCATTGTTTTGAAAAATTAAAAGTCTACAATTCTTTTTGGAAATTCACTACAAAAGCAATAGTCTAAACGAATTATCAAAATTGTCGAAACGAACTATTAAAATTCCACATTCTTGAAGGCAGATATATTAACCGAGAGCGAAAAAAATATGTGGAATGAGCTTGGCACCTGTTTCTAACACAAATTGTAGCTTATTGTGCATTTATGGTAAAGGTGCAATTTCATCAAAAATTCTATTTGGCTCGAAAATAGAGCCAATCAAAACCCAATAGTTGATCTCGCCTGCTCGTATTGGTCCAGGCATGTGTAGAAAAGAATGTCTGGAGTCTGGACCAATGAGAGTTGAACACATCTTTCAACCTGTAGTTGGTTTACATTTTCAGACCAAATAGCATCTCTCAAATTTCGTCTACTCCACATATATTCAATTCGTTTTAACCGATCGAAAATAAATCTAACACATTTATGGTCAAATTCCAAACAACTTTATGAAATTCAACATATATCATCCAACATTTTTTCGTTTTGTTTTCTATCTCTTGCGTTATGTAGTTCATCCACCTATCAACACAATTATTCTGCAGGTATCACCCACATTCTTTCATTCATGTCCACTGGTCCACTGGTCCACTTCTTCTGTAAACCCTAATAATGGATGGTCTATCCTTCATTCTCATGCCATGTCTTGATGCTTATCTAATCCTAGTGGTCTAAATGAATTTCATTTATCTGACAATTTTGTGAGCTTTTGACTCACACCCACCAATCCACCATGTATTGACCCATTGTATATATTGAAAACTAAATAATTTACTTAGTTCTTTGGGTAGCCATATTTAGGGGTGAGAATTATGTCTGTGGCCTAAACCCACCCATGGGCACTTGTCCAACAAGGATCATGGACACTTGCACCCGTTTTGGACATAACTCGCCCCTGCCAATTTTATTAATGGTATTGTACGTGGAATGGTCAAGGTAAATTTCAAAACTGCGTACTCGATTTACCCGACTATCCTAATACCCAGGGAAGGTAGCTACCTACCCGCCCGATCCCGTTGTATTGATACCCGTAGACGCCCATACTCGCCCAGTTCCCACCCCAGACCCATATTCTTCCTAAGCCAGCCCAAGTTTTGTACTTTGGCCACAAGAAAATCTCCGGAAATTTCAGAGTTCACTGGTAGATTACGGCTACAACAAAAAATTTCCCAAACTTCGACTTTAGAAATACAAGATCGCATTTGATTTGGCCCATGGAGTACCCAAGTAGGTGGATGCCCATTTTACTATACAAAACTTTGTCCAAATCAAATACTAATACGAAATCCATCCTAGACATTGAAGTAAGAAAGGCTTAAGGTGGCCTATACCCAATATGGGGGTGCCTAAGATTGCCACTATACCCAATATGGGGGTGCCTAAGATTGCCACATTAGAGTTGGGTTTTATGCTTCTTGGGGCGCCTATAAAACTCCACCAAGTATAAAAGTTCTACACATGACTGAAGAAATAGGTAGACACACCAAATATGGCTATAGCATCCAATAAGTGCCTTTTGAGTTCGAGGCTCAAGCTCCCCCATTTGTAGTTTAGTCGAAGAATGGAGTTCCTTCAAGTGAAGTGGGCGACCCACGTCTCCTCACTTGTTGCATAGAGGGCCCAAGTCAAAGGCGCTATAAGATACCTTTTGTGATAGTCTTGCATTGTCGAGGAGAGAGCTCAATATTTGGGTTAACTAGGCTATAAGTGTAACCTTGAGTCTGGCAAATTCCGAGGCCTTTATGGTAGGCCTGTGATAGCTCACACCAAAACAAAAAACCCGTGCTTTTGGGCTTGGACCCAAGTGTAAAAAAGACTATACTGATAACTTTTGAGGTTTGGATAGTCGAGGCAATCAATGGCGAGAGTACATATAGCCAAATTGGGGTTGGCTATCAAATTTCCACATCAATGATTTACATCTAAAATGAAAAATCACATCTATAGCAACTAAGTAGAGTACAAGCATAAATTAGATGTCACAAATATACTCTTGATTGAACTAGTTTTTACTATTAAGTAAAAAAAAAATCGACAAACGCGCCTACTAGTTCTCTCATATTAAAATTGTATTTGTTTTCCACCTCCTAATCTAATTCTAATCAAGAACTTAAACAAGCTGATTTGGTTCCAAAAGATTTCCTTAATCCTATCCCAACTTCAAATAATGGAGACTCACATCTTCCTCTTCTTCCTTCATAATTTCTACAATCCTTTGTTCTAAAATACCTTAAATTTTCAGATTGTTTACAAATCCGAGTTCTTCGAAAATGAGGGTAATCTTGAACAACATATTTGGAAGGATGGAAAAGTGGGTACCCTTCTTCTTTAGATGATTTATTAGCTTTCAAACATTTCTCAATAACAATGGCTTCACTTTTCATTCTCTCTTTTGTTTCAATTAAAAATTGCAGAGTCTTACTTCTCTTTGGTTCCTCTGTTTGAATATTTAGAACTCTTTTACATTCTAAACACAAAATTTTCGATCTTTGGGTATCGAAAATTGTTCGTCTTGATTCATCGGTGAGACAAGCATAAGCCTACAAATTAAATCATATAATAACTCCTATAAGCAGAATATCATATACATAATATATTGTTTAATTTTTTCTTGGTATAAATATGACTCATTCGATTTGTCTAAATCTAAGTGATTTGACTCGTTTGAATCTGAACTATCTGACCCAAGCAGACCCATAATGAACCCAATCGGTCATTTAGAATTTTAAATTCTTACATCACAAGACAGACAAAAACAAACATTCTAAAGTCAAACTCTTAATTCGGACCTCGAGTCAGATACGACTCATCCGATTCATCTGATTGAAACTATCTGACTCAAATAAACCCATAATCAATCCAAATCAGTCATTTAGAGAAAAAACAAACACTACCAAAGTTTGGGATCCAAAAACAAATCTAAGAGAGAAAGATAAGTGACCTCTGAGACAAGTTTGAATGCAAGTTCAGCCTTGGGGTGATTGTTCTTATCTGGGTGAAGTTGCAAAGCTGCACAAACACATTAGAGAGAGAGAAAGATGAGATTAAAAGAGATGAAATGTGCATTCACAAACAACAACAAAAACCTACCAAGTTTTCGATATTGCTTTCGAATTTTATCAACATTTGCAGTTTCTTCAACCTAACGAAAAAACCCACCCACAAAAATCTCACAAATTAAAAACCCAAATCACATAGAAACCAAACTTACATAAAAAATGGATGAATTAGTAGTAACTCACTTGGAGAAGAAGATACCAATCAATAAATGTTGATGATGATTTAATCCAAAGACGAGAACGACGATGAACACAACCGTTTGAACGAGACGAAAAAGAACAGATTTGTCTAACCAACTGTGATTTCAGATCTGAAACATCTTCTTGTATCCTACCCATTTCATCCAAACCAGACCAAATTATGGAAGATAGAAAGATATTCACAAAAGAGAGAATAAACAATGTAAAAATGTAACAGTGAAAATTGTCTAAGAAGGTGGAGCGGTTATGTTTTGGAGTGAGGATGAATTTGAATAGGAATTGGGGGTTTGATTTTTGAAATTACTTCTATGGGTTTGGTGGGAGTTTTTATAGAATGAAGTGAGAAAATGAGAGATCTAACCGCTATAGTGTATAATTTTGGGCCTCTGAAGATGACCAATTCCTCAACATGGCCCCTTAAAGATGCCTGAGTTCCTATATGGTCCTCTTTTTGAATTTTTGTTTTATCATTAATTTTTTTTATTTCCCTTTTACCGTTCCTTTCAAAAATATTATTTTTATGTCTTGTCTTTCTTTCTTCGGCGGAGAAGAGGTGGTTGACAGACAACCGACTTACCATCTTGCATGTGGCCCTCCCTCAGAAGAAAAATGTTGTTCTTCATCTCTCCTACCACCACCACAACTGTCCACCTACCACAACCAATTTTTTATTGAAATAACCTCGCATCTATCAAGAATACTGTAAATTAGAATTTTACCAACACATTTTCAGTTATTCCTAATGTATTTTGTGTTTGTGTTGTTTCAAACCTAGGGTTTGAGGTAACTTTTAAGCGGATAATGAGATTTCAAACATATTATAGTGGTGGACATATTACAACGAGATGTAATTCAAACAGAAAGAAAAGAAAAACGTATTTTGTAGATTCAACTTATTTATTTCTTGCTTCGAACATAGATCAATAACTTATGATATAGAAAGAGAGGGAGACATATGAGAGTTTAGTGGGTTGGTTGATGTATTTTGTGCTTCGACTACTTCAAACCTAGAATTTGAAGTAACATTGAAGCAATTACTATAATTAAAACCACATATTCAAGTTAGATGGGGATACGTCGAGATGTACTAAGTATATAAAGAGAACAACAGAGAGAAGAAAAAAATATGACTGTGGGTTTGGTTAAGGAAACGGTGGTTTTGGAGATAAGATTGAGAAAAGAAAAAACCATTACTGAAAAAATAGACAAGGAGTCATTTTGGAACTTAGTCGTAATTAAGGGTCTGTTTTGATGAACTATTCATATTTAAGGGGACAAAATGAAATTACCCCTGTAATAACATGAAATAGTTACCGATATTCACGTTAAGTTTGAGACTTATTTTAAATACCAAAAGAGAATCTTTTTTTCACGTTAATTTGGTGATAGACGTTAAAGCCTATTCACTACTCACGAGTAAATCCGGTGCTTCCACTTCTCTTTATTGGCCGCGGCTACCGGGAATAAAAAATATTCTCCGAAGAGAATAAATAAAGGCAATCCCTAATTTAGGGAAAGACAATGTAGGTTGAGGCAATGCTCCTCCTTCCAATGGATAAGTTATCAGCCGAAAATACGTGAAGTTGCCGGCCAATAATTCTGGCCGGCAACATTGGAAATTTTTTTCTCTCTTCTTCTTTGATTGTGTTGAACAGTTTCTATTTATTTGATTGATTAGATTGAAAATTATATACTTATTACCTGTTTAGTCAAGGTGAGATTTGAAGTTATTTGATGATTTGCTCTTGGTTAATGGAATTTGCAGATAAAGAGTTAGAGAGAGAAAATAGGTGAACATCTATCCATGAGGTATTGGTGTTATGAGTGTTCCCAAGTGGTGAATCCAATAATGGGGTTAGAGATCAAATGTCCATCTTGTGATGGTGGTTTTGTTGAAGGAATGGGTAATACAAATGATGAAGATATAGATCTGGGTAATGACAGAGCTCTCTCTCTCTCTTTGGGTTAGGATCTTGCTTGGAACGTTGGGTACTAGTTCTAGACGCCGTAGATCCGGAAGAGAAGATGATGATGATGATGATGATGAAGAACAAGAGGAAGAAGTAGAAATATTAGAAGAAGCAACCAAACTAGAGAGAGATCTTAGAATGGTTCGACGAAGAAGGAGAAGCTCAGTTGGAAGAAGAAGAGATAAGATAAAGAAATACAGAGAGTTTTTTTTATCTTACCGTCGTCGGCCGGAAATTGTCGTCGGCTGGCGCTACCTTGGCCGGAGAAGAAGGGGAGGCATTGCTTCTAACAAAATGTAGTCAATTTGATTTGACTAAATCTTGAAGGCAAAATACATTGCCTCTAACAACTACGGGCATTGCCTATAAAATCACCCAATAAATAAAATTAACCAATAAATATTCAGTTGCGGACGTATTTTTTTTAGTCCAAAAATCGACTTGATCAAACATTGCCCCTTAATCTTCATCTTTTCTCTCTATCTCTCTGTTATCTCTCTCTCTCTCTCTCTCTCTTATGTCTCTCTTATGTCTCTCTCTCTCCTACTGCTATCTCTCACTCACTGTATCTCATCTATCTTGTTTTCTTACTCTTTCCTTATTCTCTTACTATCTTTCTCCATTGACATCATTATTAATCTGATTAATATTTCCGATTTAGGATTCTGTTAAGACTTGCCATGTTTTGGCGTTTCGATTCGATTTTGTTAGATCTGAATAGGAGAACAGGTCGATTGGCTGAAATTGTGGTATTAAAGATGTATTTGGATGAGTTGAGGTCAATTTTGAGGAAGTCTCGTGTGGATTGATGGACGTTAATCGATACAACAATCTTTGTTGCTTCATCTGATAACAAAGATGAATTGAAACAGAGAAGAGATGGAATTGTTGAGAAGCTTTATCATTTATTAAATCTTAACAATCGTTACGATTACTTAGTTTGGGAGTAATCTGAGTTGATGCCAACCCTCAGTCTGATGTGGTAACATGTCACTTGAGCGTGGAGCGAATGGAGAGAAAGGATATGCTCAAGTAATATGTTGCCACATCAGGCGGAGGGTTGGGAAAGGGACCAAATGGAGGTATGAATAGAATTTTTAGTGCAAATTATCATTAAGTCCCTAACTTGACGGAACTTAAGGTTAACTTACACCCATTTCACCAAAACTTTGAAACGTGAATATCTCCTCCGTTTGGAATAAATTTAGATTGATTCTTCGATCAAAATTTTTAAGAAACCAATGAGACGAATGCAATGATGCATCTATCTTTTGAGTTTGACAAATCAAACCGATCCGAAATCGACTCAGATTTCAACAAATTTCATAAGATAATACAAAAATTAACTAATAGAAAATAGTAACAAGAATGCTAGTAATGGTGTGTTTGGTTGCAGGATTCTTAAAAAGGATTCCCATCAAAATTGAGATTTGGCAGGAACCAAGAATCCTTGGTCTATTTGGTTACCAAGAACTAGGGGTGAGCAACGGTCGGTTTTTTTCGGTTTTGGCTCGAGCCGAAGCCGAACCAATAAGTCACGGTTTGACTAAATCGTCGGCCGAAGTCGAGCAGATCATTCGGCCGGCCGACATGGTTCGACTCGGTTTGGTTCGGCTCGGTTGAGTTCGATTGATCGGTTTAACCGATCACAATTTAGAGAAAATTGTAAACTAATGTCATTCATTTCATTGCATACATCGAAAATAAAATTTAAGAACTCATCATACTTTTCCACCATTACATATGCTAAAAATAAAAATTAAAAATTCATCGTACTTTTCCACGATTACAAAAATAAATAAATAAATAAATAGAAGTACGAATACAAATCTATAATTTTAAGTTATTAACTAAGAATAGGTTGTGGTAAATAGAAAATCAGTGAAGACTTACCTTTAAAACCTTTCGATCAAGTTGAATAGGTGGTTGATGAAGCCGACAACAACAACTAGGGAGGAGGACGGATAGTAGTATGGATGATTCGATTAGGGGTTTTCTAATTTTTTTACTTTTTAGTTTAGCACTTTCTAACTTTACAAAATTATTATTTCATTTTTCCTTAGGGTTCGGTCGGTTCGGTTTGGGCGGTTTCTAGAAACTCAAGTCGAGGCCAAACCAGGCCGAATTTGGATTGTTCGGTTTTTCGGCCGAACCGAGTCGAACGGTGATCGGTTCGGCCCAAAAATCGGTCGGTGCGGTTCGACTTGGTTTGGTTCGGCCAATTGGTTCGGTTTTTGCTCACCCCTACCAAGAACCTTAGGACTCTTAAATCCTAAAGATTCTTAATTCTAAAATTTGTATTGGACCAAAACCCCACCCTACCTCCTTGTTGAAATATCTTTCTATATGTTAAGATATCCCATATAATATTGTTCCTATATTGAGATATTAGAAAATATCAAATATTAGAAACTATTAAGATATTAGGAACTAGTAGTACTGTAACTCTATAAATAGAGGCTTATATTTCTTTTGTAAACCATCAAGGAATAAAACAAGTTTTTGATAAATTTCAAATGTCTCCTTGTGTCCTGTCCTTCCATGCCCAACACAAATTTCACATACATAACCCTAATTAGTCACTACTCTCTATCTTCACCTCCTCACAACTCACACTTATTATTTCCTCTCCTCAAATCAGTCATTTCTTAATCATAATATTGGTTACCGAATCAATTTGATTTGCTTATAGGATAGTGAGATTACGACTGCAAACACACATCAGTAAGAATTGATGCCTAAATTTTTAGAAGATGCGCCATATTTTTTTCTCGTGTCGACGTGTAATTGTCTTGCAAGTCCACGTTCACGATACCACATCATAACAGTCTAATATAACTGATATAATTTATCAGACGAAAATGTTGTAGTCACCAAATCTGTACGTGAGAGATAATCTCAATTCAACGACTAAAATTGATTCGCCAATTATCATGATGAAATGTTCTACAAGATGAAAATGATTTAACAACCAAATTGGTAAGATCGGTTCATGTTTTTTCTCTTGATTTACGTGTCAAATCGCAAAAAAATCTCAACCGTTGATTTACAATTTCTTATCGAATCTGCGTACATATTTGATGGTTCTATCAATCTTTTATAAGATTATGCAAATCAATCTTCCCAATTGTTAGTGATACTCTACATTTTCATACTTTAATACTTCACCGTTTTAAAACGCCTCACCGAAAACAGGATAGCTTAAAACAAATATGTCAATATCGTAGCTAATGTCAAAAGTTCATTTAGGGTCGTTTAGGTAATTTGACAAAGACGTTTTAGACCCAATTATTGAGTTATCTTTGTCAAATTTGCCTTATAATGAGACACCTCCCCTTCAGCAAACAAGTAATCTTACAGATTCTCTCTCTCTCTCTCTCTGGAGAAGCTTCTGTTCCGATCGCAACTACACTTCCCTTCTCTGTCGATTTCATCGAAACCCTAGAATTTGTACAAAAATATTTCATTTGATCGACGAGACTAGTTCCGATGCGGACTGAATTCGACATTATATACATCTTCTTCCTACGATCTTCAATTTAAGTTAACTATAAATTTCGATTTAGGGTTTTAGGGCTAGATTTTTAATGGCGACAGCTACAATGGCTACTGCAGCTGGAGCAGCGATGCTTTTGTATTTCTTAAGTAAGAAATTATCAACTAAAGAAGAAGAAGGAGGAGATGAAGATGATGATCATCGAGGTGGAGATTTATCGAAATCAAGTCGTTCAATAAGGAGGAGAATTTCGGGAAGACCAGCTCAAGCTCCTGTTACTTGGTTTGAAGCCATGGGAACGTTATCGGAAACAATTAGGTTTACTTACTCTGAAACCCTAGGGAAATGGCCAATTGGGGATTTAGCTTTTGGTATTAATTATCTCATGAGACGTCAGGTAATTTCTCTCTCTCTCTCTCTCTCTCTCTAAGCTTTCAATACTCTGATCGTCTGAATGAGTCAATTAATGGGTGTGTTAGCTCATTTGTGATTAAAACCCTAGGAACTGAAACAAGTATAAGCACATTTTATGAAAGATTGTTGATGTAGGACAGAAATGGGAAATTAGAAATAAGGAAGAAAATAGCTTGATTATATTATAGATATAAGAAATAACGCACTAGTATCACACCAGTACAAACTAGGAATCACTCCTAGAGCCCTTAGGCATCACACCTTTGGGGTATTTGCATCACACAAACACATAAAGCTTAACTAGCTGCTGGAATACTTTTTGTCTGTCCTCCAAACAGCAGAATTACATGCCTTATATAGGCCTAAAACCCACCTTTGTTATCTTTACTTGTAGACTATTGAACTTCTAAACTCCTATAGCACTAAAAAACATTATAAAGGACATTTAAGACATTAAAGAGACACTATAAGACATTAAAGACATTAAAGAGACACTAAATGACATTAAAGACACTTAACCATCCTAATACTTAGAAACTAGTAGAATCTCCACAAAGACATGTGGATCAGGCCCGCATTATTCAAGGTTCTAAGTGGGCCATTCATGCAAGACACGCCAAATCAGAATTTGGGTCTGGCAATCCTTCTTTTGACGTCTCTCATATGCTTTAAACAGTTGCTGCCATTCATCTCTATCAATTGTATTTTTCTTTGCTTTCCATGTAACAGAGACAAAACAAGTAATAGTTATAGAAAACTAATTATATGTAAGGAAGAATTATTGCTTTCCATCACACTCCTAAATAATACTGAAACTCTATTGATGAACATAAAACTTAGTAGGTAAATCAAACAATGGAACCCATTTAAGTAGAGAAGAAAACTAAATAAACTTTCTCAAACTTGGTCACTTTCTCCCCTAAACTTCGCCACTACTCAACTACTCCAAACACTAACACTAGTCATTCCATTAGATAAATAGAAATGATTTACTTTGACCTAGTAAGAAATTGCTTAATCTAACTACTAGAATTTAGGAACTAAATGTCAATGTGGACGTTTGTGCAAGTTGCACTAACCTTCGACACTCCGCCTGAGTGCAAGCTTGCAATCAATCAAGTCCAATGCCTCTTTCAATTTGGATCGTCCTAGTGCCTTAGTGAAGGTGCGATCCCTGGTTCGAATCTTCTCTAACTTAATTTCTTGACTGAGTACCTATTCACAAACAAAATGGTAATGAACTTCAATGTGCTTAGTACGAGCATGAAATGTCGGGTTGATGCTAACTTGATTGCACTTTCATTGTCACAATAAGCTATTGCATGGTCCACTTTACTACAGATCTAAGAAGTAAAAATTGGTGCCTAGGCACCAATTAGTCGCTAGGCGCCACGTGAGCGATGCACCTAGTGACAAAGACCTTAATCGTTTTTAGAGATGAGATAGCCGGCGCCTAACGAGCTGACTTGGCCGAGTTGAGGTAGGCGGTAGGCACCGCATAACTCGGGTGGATACTTAAATAATTATGTTAGGGTTTACCGTTTCTTGTTAGACGAGTTTAGATAGAGAAAACAAAAATTTGCAACTTCAGAGAGAACAATGCAAAACAATGGCGAAGAGGACGAGAAGATGAAGATTCATTAGAATTTCTCATCTACTTGTTGTGTTCGACTCTCTCACTAGTGTATCTATATCTTGCTTTCCTATACATATCCATCTTTCTCCTTTTTTTTCCTTCTGTTCTCTCTCTCTTAACATCTATTATTTCTCCCTTTCTGTTCTCGGTTTATCTCTCTACACCTGTTCTTGAGATCTTTATCCTCATTTTCCCTCTCTATCTACATCTTAAGTCTCTTACAATCTTATTATATCATATTTTCTCTTTCTCATTTGTTTAGCTTCTTTTATTGTTGTATTTAAAATAAATATTGACTGGACACGATGAAATCCGACTAGTCACTAGTCCTGGTTGGCCGCCTAGACTCAGATTCCGGTTTTTCCAGCATAGGTGTAGATGTAACCAACCGTTTGAGCCAAATACATTCTTTAATCGCCATAGATGCAACGTTATACCTCGCCTCTGTGCTAGTAAGAGCAACTGATTTTTTGCTTTTCACTGCACCATGAAACTGTTGTAGGCCCCCCATTAAAACAGTAATCTGTAGTTGATCTTCAATCTTTTGAATCATCCGCCCAATCTGCGCTGTGAATCCACTTAAAAGAAATTCAACAATCTTTTTGTACAATACGGCAAACTCAAGAGTGTCTCTCACATACCTCAGGATCCGTTTTGCGGATCTAAGTGAGGGATTGGTGGGCTTGCCATGAGTTGAGAAACCGCCTACGAAGTATGTCATATGAGTTCTTGTAAAGTTTTGATAATTCAATAGGTTAAACTCCCACAAGCTGCCTGAATGGTAACGAGCTTTTTGCTCCTATACCTGCATCTTTTCCTAGTTTTGGATAAGGCTCCGTTGGCAACTTGCTGATTTTGCTTCTTCCATAGCAAGACACTGCACTGTGGTATTTGCGTATCTCTTTTGAGTTACAAAATACTCATTTCCTGCCTTTTTTTTATTTCCAATCCAAGAAAACACCCAACTTCTCCCTTACGCTGGAAAAATTGGAAATGGTAACTAGGGGGCCAATTGTGGACTATTGACCAGTCGGATTTCATTGGGCCCAGTCAGATTTCATTGAATAATATAATTGTAATTTGTATGTATATATATCTATATATATTATATCAAGTATATAAATTCTATGCACTTCATATGCATAAACATTTAGTTTATGTGTTCAGAATAATAAATTTGATGAGGATGCTTACCTTTTGTTTGTTAAACATGATGCTTTCCAACTTCCCTTGAGTATTTTGAAATAATTTTTTTCTGAAAACAAGAGAAACACTCATTGTTATGAGCCCACAAACTGTAACATGTCAAAAGAATGATATACATGATACAGAGTACTATACTTTATGTTCCAAAAGCTAAAATTGTTGAATGCAACCAATAGTAAAGCAATACCGTTCTTAAGTCTGTACACAAATATTACATGTCGTAAGTTAACATGTTAGCATATCTCTAACCAATACAAAGTATTGTTAGTCTTAACATGTTTTCAACCCAAAGCAAGACAGACAAAAACATACATTTTTAGAAGCATAGAGTGTACTACCCTAAGCTGTTAAACTCGTACTAGCCTTGGCCGAGCCCGAGTCAAGGCCGAGTTAGGATTAGTTGCAAATAAAGTTCAAATTTTGACCATATATATGTACGTAGATATGTGACATTATTCTCAAAATACCCTCAATTTCTTAAAAAATTACGAAAGTGGGGAAGAAAGGAAGACATAATTAACAAATGGAAATAAGGAAATAGTAAATTTAAGATGGAAAGAAGGGAAGAAGGAAAAAAAAATACAAGAAGGAAATAAAAAAGAAAGAGAGGAAAGAACATCAAACATGACAGAAGAAAAGAAGATAATCTGGAAGGAAATAATATAAAGAAAGAAGGAAAAAAAATTGAGACGGAAAAGAACATGAAGAAATAAACAAACAAACAAAGGAAAGAAAAATAAGATAGAGGGAACGATCGATGAAAAGAATGAAAAGGAGAACAAAGAAAAACAAATAAAAGAAGAATTGAAGATGGAAAACTAGGAAAGAAGGGAAGATGAAGAAATCGAAAGGGAAAACACAGAACATAGCTCGAAAAAAGAACAAAAAAGTAAGAGAAAAAGAAGTTTCACCTCGAGTCAGTGTCTCGACGAGTCAGGATGACTCGGGAGTCGGCCGAGTTATTCGGCCAAACCCTAGACTCGGCACTCAGCCATGATCAACTCGTGCAACCCCGGGAGTTCAACCTGAATCCCGAGTTACTCAACCGAGTCAGACTGCTTAGCCGCTGTGATAGTTGATCGGTCTCCATCATACGTATGATAAGTAAACAATATTGAACATTTCCAGTCAAATGGTGTGAACAACCAATCCAATCGTTTTCTATTTAATTGAGGCATATGAATTGTCTGAATCTCCATTTGAACTCGAACTAGCAACACCATCATTTGATTTTGAACTTATATTAAAGCAAAAAAATTACCCCAGTCTTTTAGTTGAGTGTCTTCGTTATCATAACTTGTGCTTATATTCCCTTCCACCAATTTCACACGACAATTTCCTTTAATGTGGCCAAGCTTGCCACACCTATACCGTCTTAAAGATTTAGGATCATTTCCAGAATTATTCTCAACATATGTTCGGTTGCAGAATTTGTATCAGGTAATCTGTTTTTCTTTTCCTTCCCTTCGGTAAATTAAACATCATCATTATCAGACATGAATTTTCCTGTCGTTTGTTGTTTAGCCAAAGCTTCTTGGTAGGTAGGTGAGGAGGTTCTTAGTAATAGTGGGTTGATTTGTTTTGTCCATCCCTGTAAAGAGGTGATGAATGACATATGTTCCTTCCTCAAGCCTCGAATTATAGCTTGTCCTAGTCGAGCTTCACTCACTGGTCATCCGTATCTAACTCTGAAATTTCTGCACAAACATTCTTCATTTTAAGAAAAATATTATGAAATCGACATATCACCTTGATTCAACATTACAAATTTGTTTCTAGCTACTGCGACCTTGATGTATTCTTTTTGGAAAATAACCCTCTGAAGCGTATCCTTGGTTTGCTTTGCTGAATGAATGTCACGAACGCTACGAATCGTGTCCTTGCTGATTGATGCCCTTAAATCGAATAGTGCTTTGACACATTTTATCTTCCATTTTCGTCGTAAATCCGTACGCTCCGGAGTTTCGATGAGAATATCAGAATTGACACTTGAAACAAGTTCCCAAAGATCTCGACCTTGGAGATATGCTTGCATACATAGCTTCCAATACTTGCAACTAAAGTTGTAAGCTTCTCCACACCGAATTGTGTAGATCCATTTCCAACACCGTTTGTAACCATCATAAGAAGCAAGGAAAAGAATAAGAAATTTTCTTATAGAACTTTTCTCAAACAACTTCAAACTGAAAGTTAAAAGAAGTTTCACTCCTTCCGACGTGGCGCTGGTACCATGTAACAGAGAAAACGACTAATTGTTACTGAAAACTAATTATATCAAAGGAAGAATTCTTGCTTTTCTTACCCTCCTGAATAATACTCAAACTCTATTGATGAACATAGAACTTAGTACATATATCAAACAACTGAACCCATTTAAATGTAGAGGAAAACTCAATTGAATTTGCTCCAACTTAGTTACTTTCTTCACTAAACTTAACCACTACTCAACTACTCTAAACTCTAGTCGTTCCACTAAATAAAACAGAAAGTACTTACTTTGACCCACTAAGGGTTTGTTACCAAACTGCTAGAAATTAGGAACTAATTGCTGATGTGGACATTTGTGCAAGCTGCGCTAACCTTCGCCATTCCAATGCAATTAGTACAGTTTCCATCTCAACTAGAACCCCTTGCTGTTATGTCGTATTGTTGCCATTCCTCATTAATCAGTAGAATACAAGATTTATTTTCCGAAAGAGAATAAGTGGGTGTTGATTTTTCATGCTTACCTTGTTACAGGGAAACCTACAAGTTGCAAGTGTTTATGCTGGAAGTAGTTCTATACAACTCAAAGGTCCTGAAATTATAGCAGAGTTGGTATATTTTCTAAGGTTATTGACCCTTTGCATGCTTTTCTCGAAGAAGCCATTCCCAGTGTTTTTGGAGTCTGCTGGCTTCTCTCAAGAAGATGTTCTACTTCAAGAGCCTAAGGCAGGGGTACGTAGAGATCTTCTTTGTTATATAATTGCTGCTTGGTTCTTGTGCACAACTCAATTGAAGTGTGAAGTTTGTAACTTAAGAGTTTAGATGTTTATACCTTGCTATCTTTGCAGCTTCTGAAACCGGCTTTTACTATTATATGCGATAAAAGTTCACGGGTTCTCCTTCTATTAATCCGAGGTACCCATAGCATTAAAGACACACTAACAGCTGCAACCGGGGCGGTGGTCCCTTTTCACCATTCAGTTTTACATGAAGGTGGTATTAGTAATTTAATCCTAGGATATGCACACTGTGGGATGGTTGCTGCTGCCCGGTGGATTGCAAAACTTAGTACCCCATGCCTTCTGAAGGCACTTGATGAACATCCAGATTACAAAGTCAAGGTAGATTATATCTTGTAATTTAGTCTACCAGTTTTTATACTTTATAGTATTCATTGTCGTTAATAATCTGATTTTGTTGATTCATTGTGTACCAACCAACCCACCCTTAAGCTTTTAACACCCCGACCGACACGGACTACAAAGTTTATATTCATTCAAAGTTAAAAAAAAAACTGACACGAACTACACACTTTTAATTTTTGTTCTGTTTTATTTTAAAAATTATGATGAGATTTTCGTATCTTATTTGTTAATATTATGCCGTTTAAAGCATTTAGTGCTCACGGAGCTTAAGTTTGATGCACCAAGGATAGGACCAATGAAATTAAGATTGAAATACATTGAACATAAAAGAGCAGGAACATACCTACAGAGGTAGCTTTGCTGCCAAAAAAAAAACAAAAGGTGAAATTAGTGCGTAGGACAATGGAACTATGCAGACCTTTCTAAGACCACTGGAGACCTGTTAGCGCTGCATGCAGACACCAGGAGCTTCCACCATCTTCAAGCTGCGATGATCAAGGTCCTAGGAGCTTATAATCTTGAAATCGTGAAGTAGGTGGTGGTGGAGGGAGGAACTGGAGAAGGATATGGCGGAGGAGACTCTAAATCCTTTATATTATGGCTTTGAAGAAAGAATGCTCGGGACATGATCACCACCTTACCAGGGAAGGGCAAAGAATAGAAGACCAAATGTGTAAGACATGTCGGTTTGGTGATAATCAAGAGCTACTTTCGGTCAGACGTTGCTACACCCGAGCCTATAGATAGGTAAGCTCCGAAAGTTCGGAGGTTAAATGTGTCTGGACTGTGGAGGCAGTCCGCCACCAAGGGTGAGCTTTACCATTTAGGCGGCAGCGTCGAACAAACTTCCCACTGGAGAATAGAGATATGTTAGTAAGGAGGGGTCCAACGTTTCTTGATAGGTGTCATGTGCAAAGCTGAAGCGGAGCACACCAAGTCTGGAAATATTTCTTAGAAAGCTTCAAGCATTACTGAACGGTGCTTGCTGGGCAAAATCGACCTGTGCTTTACTCTGTGGCAGGGCATACACCTACCTCAAACAGAAAAGGCCATTTGGAGGATGGTAATCCACTCAATCATTTGGGGACTTTGGAAGCAGCTGAATAGGGAAAGTAACTGTATAGATGTCATTGAATCAGTAAAAACACTACAACATCTATGCCCTTGGAGTAAAAACTTGGATTAGGCAAAATAACTAAGTTTTATTATTTCACTTTATCGGGGAACCATTGATCAAAGGACTGTAATCTCGTATTTTCCATTGACAAGTTCTCTCTTTATGCAGCTGGGTGCGTAGGGCATTGTAGATGTTTTCTTTTACCATCTCCAAAATTAATCAAACCTTTTCTTTTTTTGTTTTTGGGAAAAGGCCATTGGCGCCTTTCGATCTTGGAGGGAATTTTATCTCTGGGTTTTGGCTTTTTTCAAATGTTGACAGTGAACTTCAATTGTTTGAGGCTGTGCCACTTCAATTGTATAATTATAAACTGCGTACTCTCAGATTATAGGAATAGACAACATATCAAAAAGTCATTCCCTCATTCTGCAGAATCTGCACATACAAGTATAACAGAAATACAGAATATCAGTTTTCTTCTCTGGATCGAATATTTCTTAGAGAATTTGAAGGTGCTGCATTCATGAAAATGGTAGCTAATGACTCTCACATCTATTTTCCCAGATTATCGGGCATTCACTGGGTGGCGGCACTGCTGCACTCCTAACATATATTCTCCGAGAACGAAAGGAGTTCTCTTCAAGCACTTGTGTAACATTTGCACCTGGTATATGCGCAACGGAAACTTTAACTTTATTATTATTGGGTTCCAATCAAGTGCTCCGGAATTAGGTTTAATTGGCTTTATCAATTTTTCTTGGAGTTTCAAAAGTTCTGTCTGTTGTAGTATATTTGAGTAGCTCCAACATAGTCTAATATGCTAACATTTGGGGGTTTTCAGCTGCTTGCATGACATGGGATTTAGCAGAATCAGGCAAACACTTCATTACTACTATCATTAATGGTGCTGATCTGGTTCCCACTTTCTCTACTGCTTCCATCGATGATCTCCGTTCTGAGGTGCAACAACTTCATTGATTACTGTAATTTTCTCTTATGGTTTGAACATTATTCTTGAATGTTGGGAATGCCCAATCTTACATTCTCCTAACATCAGAGACCTTCATACTTTACTGCAGGTCACGGCATCATCTTGGTTAAATGATCTGCGAGATCAAGTTGAACACACAAGATTTCTTAATGTTGTTTATCGTTCTGCATCTGCCCTAGGATCACGTCTACCATCTATTGCTAATGCGAAAGCAAGAGTAGCTGGTGCTGGTGCACTTCTTCGTCCAGTTTCGAGCAGTACTCAGGTAACAATATCCTTATCTCATCTTGATAAACTGCGACAGAAAATTGTGCTTATGATTATGTCAACATGGGATATCGACACCAAATGTTGCACAAAATCCACATTTCAGATACCTTGATTTCGTTGATCTTAATTCACCAGTTCTCATTCATACATAAACTCTCTTAATTTATTAAAGAAAAATGACATGTTCGTCTGAAACAGGTCGTGATGAAGAGGGCACAGAATGTTGCCCAGGCAGTTGTCAGGACGCGTTCATCACTATCTTCATGGTCGTGCATGGGTGCTCGTCGCCGTAGTGTGGGCCCACTTTCGAACTCTATCGACGAAGACAAAAATGAAGCTTCTCTAGTAATATCTCAGAGAACTTCTAAATCTTCCAATAACGATGGAACGGGTATAGTGGAGGACCAGGAGGTTGTAGATGAGCTGAGTTATCTCAGTTCAAGAGGTGGAGGATTACGGCAGGATGAAATGGAGGAAGAGAGAGACCTTATACCTGTGGATCGTGTTAGTAGTTCAACAGTCGAAGACATGACTGAAAAAGAATTGTGGTATGAACTTGAGAAGGAGCTTCAAAGGCATGGCGATGAAGGAGAAGACGAAGTTGAAGAAGTTAGGGAAGAAGAAGAAGCTGTTGCTAAAGAAATTACGGAGGAGGAAACTGAGCTTCTAATTGGTGCAGGAACAGCGGAAAACAAGGAGACACCATCTCTATCGTCGGATACTTCTGAAACTCAGCGATTTTACCCTCCGGGTAGGATTATGCATATTGTTTGTGTACCAGTTGAGAACAGAAACTCATCTTCTTCATCCTCGTCGTCTGATGAAGATGATAATCCGACCGTCGAAGAACGTGTGGGTATTTACGAGACTCCTCGAGAACTATATAGTAAGCTTAGGTTATCGAGGAGTATGATTAATGATCATTATATGCCAATGTATAAGAAGATGATGGAAATGTTGATTAGTGAACTTGAAAAGGATGAAGATCTATCTATATACTTGTGAGATATAGAAAAAGAAAGAAAGAAAAGAAAGAAAACAAAAAATAATAGTGTGATAATAATAATATCATATATATAATAGATTTGCAATTGTCATTTGAGGATATATTGTGGTCTCTTGTTTTGGGGAAAACGTTTTCTTGGATATCTTAGATCATTTGATTAATTCATATCACAGTTTCATAAACAATAATCAGAAAACAAAGATTGTGCCACAAACAAGTCCTCTCTGTTTTTTTTTAAGTGGTAATCGTTGTATTATTTATAAAACAAGAACGTTTACATCACGTGAAGTAGAAATGCTGACATGAAGAAATAGATACAACATTCAAATTTAAACGAAAAAAGGGTAAGAAATTAGTTCTCATAAACAAAAAAACAGAAGAGAAATGAACAAAGAGAGTATGAAAATGGATCTGATCAGAGGGGGAAAAAAGATGTAGGATTCAACTGATAGAAAAACGAAAAAAGAAAAGTAGAGAAAAACCGGAAAAAATCAGTCGACGCCGTTCTCTGTTCAAGATTTCGTATTTTGAGAAATGGTGCACGTTAGAATCACTAAATTGCGCCAGACGCATATTAGAACAAACTATCTTGCACCGTAGCGCATATTAGAAACAGCTAAACTGCACTAGGCGCATGATAGACTTTACTATCTTGCGCTTGCTGCGTATGTTAGAATGTACTAACTTACGCCTCGCGCAGATTAGAGTAAACTATTTTGCGCTGAAGCGCATGTTAGATTCTCATTTTTGGGCTATGGGTTTCCTGAGTTTCTCTCGATTTTTGATCGGTTCCTCTTTTCTGCGAGAAAAGTTGGGGGAGATGAAATTCCAGAATGCCTGGGCCGTGGAATCTCGTTTCCTGGTAACACAAAAGAGTTGATGCTGCACTTCTTCCCAGACCTCGAGCTTCTCTGGTTATTAAGGAACCTCTTAGATGAATATCATGAGATCGTGAATGATCTTTGATTCTGTGTCATATCAGGGCAAGATGATGGTTTTGGGTTTCAGATTGTCAATATCATTTGATTATTTGTAACTTTTACTTCTAATTCGGCATCATAAACTATCAAAAGCTCTATAATATTCTACTATTTTCACTTATTGTCAACTAGTTTTTAGGTTAAATCACTGGCCTATTAATATACCTCAATATATTCATTTTGGTTTGGATTATCTAGAATACTAGGTACATGTGCAAGCAGAATATGTTCCATTTTAAAGCCTTTTAAGAAGTAATCGATATCCTTGGCAGGGTCAACATATTATTGAAGTAATCAATAATCGATACCCTAAAAGTTGCAGGGTCTCATTTATTGATTTTGTTTATTATGGCATAAATGATGACATATAAGTAGTTTTAGAATTTCCTTGGCAGTAATTTGTGAAATTAGATGTATTGAGAACCCCCAACAAAAGAGAGGGGGCATCCAAAAATTGACGGGCGGGTCCAGCCTGAAGTAGGGCTAAACCCGCTCGCCTCCAAAGGTGTGTTCGCTTTGGTAGGTGTTGGCACGACCCGTCATCTCTATACGATCATAGACAAGTCGCCTTTCACCCCCGACAGGACGAGTTAAGTTTTTCCACTGATCTTCTCCTCTTATTTGTAAGTCTTCCATCAGCCACCTCATTATTATCCCACCCGATGTGGGACTAATAGAACAAGCAATTAAAAAACATTACAAACTAGGACAAACCCCGACTATCCTCTGTTTATTAAATTTAGGCAATCTCTCTTTTGAGTTTCCAAATTTGGGCAGTTGATTCAACTACTTATTTGGCTCGATCTTCAGCCGCCATATCGAGCCTTGAGTGGTTCAGGTGGCTCCTCTTCCATGATGCCTGAACCTTTCGTGCTCAAGTACTCGCGAATGGTTGTCTTTCTGTCACCAAGGTATGTGTGATCTAAGAAGTTGTTATATGCCGTATCGCCCAGATTCTTTGCTGCTAAAACACTGCAACAAAAAGAAATCGAACTTTCATCACCCATTACACACACACATATATATACAAACAAGCAAACGCTAATAGTTGGAAAAAAGAAGAAGAAAATTGAGGTTATTAGTCGAATGATTTATAGCTTGGTAAAGGGTAAGGCAGAGGGCTTTAACTGAAACCTATAAGATAAT
The DNA here is from genome assembly GCF_041429995.1 of Eschscholzia californica. Lineage (NCBI taxonomy): Eukaryota > Viridiplantae > Streptophyta > Magnoliopsida > Ranunculales > Papaveraceae > Eschscholzia > Eschscholzia californica. The sequence goes on from NW_028238309.1 coordinate 537,884, forward strand.
AGTGACTGACGGACGATCTAGAGGGAAAAACATAAAGATAAAAGAGAGTATCTGGTGGTCGTTTTAATTTTAGTTAGACGTAGTTCATACATGCATATCTCGAATCATATCATTGACCAAATTTCCATTGTAGAGGAAGTGAGGAACAACTTTTTCATTTTTGATGCTCTAATGATCCAATTTGATAAAAGTTAAAACATGAATCTGGATAAACATAAATCAGCGAAGAACAATTTATGCTATTACTAGGGACGTGTAGATATTAGACTCAAGACTCTTCTTATTTTGCTTCCAAAATCACTAGAATTCTTGGTCCCTAGTTACTAGCTCGAGAATATGCATATATGACGAAGATATATAGAAAAGCACAGTTACCAGTGTCGAAGATAAACACGGCAAGGTAAGATATCATCTCTCCATATCTTTTCAATACCATACTGTCCATATCTCTCAAAATAGATCTCCTTGCTTCCTGTCCATGAACTTATTTCATCACAATAAATTCGCAGAACGCAGTACACTAGCAAGTAGGTAGGAAAAAATCCATACCTTCCCCACAAACATAACTAGATAATAGATTTAAATTAACTGAAATGCAAAGAGGCTAAAAGAAACTTAAAAAATAAGTTGGTCTATCTTTAATAAGAAATCAATTTCTTCTGCTAATTACCAGTCAGTTTAGGTTTGTTGCTTTTGAACATTTGGGAATGGGGTGTCAATTGTTAATCGGTCAAGTAGTGGTTTAAATAGCTAGACAAGTTTGAGGTTTGGAAAGGTATTTAGATTATATAGGAACACGACTAAAGAACCAAGGTAGGCTATTATTTTTTCTATTCTGAAGCTGGGCTTCGAAAAGATAGCTCTTGGCTTGAAACCTAGTATGTTTGCTACTAGTTCAAGCCTAAGATTATATTTCTTTCTTCTCGTGCTTCCACTTTTCCTCTAAATCTGTCTTGGTATCAACTTTGGGTTGGTCGAGTTAACTGCTAGTAAAATCAACACAGGAACTTGATATTGGCACCAGCTAGAGTCTAAGATTTAAATCACGGTTTTATAAAACTTAGTAAAATAGTTTCAAATTTGAAGATGCTATCAAACATGATAAATATCAAAACATGTGCTGCAGTTATTCTATAGAAATGAGAAGATATTATACCTTTGCAGCGAACTTGAAAATACTCTTCATCACTATAACGACCACAAAGCACCTGAATAAACATAAATTAAAACTCAAATAATCTTCTAAAGATAAATATCTAACTAATATACTAACAACACTTGCTAAACGATTTTCTGAAATGTTCCAAAATTATCCTACACACAAGTACGGTCACAAGCCAAATTTACACAAACCAGGTGACCTACTATGTTACTACCTAACTTTAAGGCTGCAAATATGTTCAACCCAACATCGACAAACTGGCATGGTAATTCTGTAAACTCGACGATGATAGTAGATCTCCATCACGAAAGTGGAGTTCAATAAAGAAAATGCCATAAGTAGACAACTTACAGCGCTGCAACAAAATGGAGTTATTAAAGCAGAGACATGAAGTTCGAAAAAGAAAACAGTTGGGATTGGAGAAACAATCATGAAGAAAATATAATGGGCAATTTAGGATGGGGAGGAAGTGAGAGAGAAGACAATACAGCTGACAGCAATGGAGGTAACAGCGTAGATGATCACCATACAATGGAAGACGTAGAAGTCGATGAGTCAAATGAAGTAAATGCACCTTTTCCCTATGAAGGAAGAGTTAGACCAACTTGGATGAAGATTATGAAGGTGGAGAAGGTTTCTCTTAGAATGAAAACTTTGATTACCAAGCAATGTTTGCAGGTGTCGATCCAATCTCATTTGGCAATGCTGTGAAAAGTATGAAATGGAGAAAAGCAATGGATGTTGAATATAAGCAATAGACAAAATGATACGTGGAAGTTGACAAACATACTTATTAAAGAAAAGAAGATTGGGATAAAATGGGTTTACAAGACCAAGCTTAATGAGAGTGGATAAGTACAAGACTCGATTTGTAGCAAAAGGATACACTCAAGAACAAGGGTTGGATTATTCTTAAGTTTTCGCATCTGTAGCTCGATTAGATACTATTACACTTGTGATTGCCCTTGCTACCTCAAACAAAGACAATCTATTGAAGTGAAGAACTCACTGTTGAACAACCTCCTGGATATGAATAAAGAGGCAATGAGCACAAGGTGTACAAACTGAAAAAGACATTATATGAACTAAAACAAGCTCAACGAGCTTGGTCTAGCCGCATAGAGTCTTATTTTTATGAAGGAGAGAATATCAGAAATGTCATTACGAACATGCTTACACTTCATCAAGACTGGGAAAAAAGGTAAGACTTTTATTGTATGCCTTTATGTTGATTTTTTTTTGAAAAATTTGAATTAATATCGAAGAAAAAGATATGATGTGCAAGGATGAAAGTTATAGGAGTGTACAAAAAACAAAAGCATCAGGAGTTAGACTAATATGTTACATCTTAGACTCTATTGGGTGTCTGTTCAGAACCAGGTGTTAGCTGATTACTAAGAGCATTCAATTTAAGGGAGAATGTTGAGGTTTGACCTGGTCGTTAGGAGTAGTTTTTGTTAGTTATTTAGTAAACTGAGGAATAACTATTGTTCAAGGATTAGTTGGTTGCTTTCTAAGTCACTAACCACGTTAGTAGAAGTGTAAACCGGGTACTTTTTTTCTGGTTCTCTTGCAAGGCGATATATATATATAGCCAGTTTAGTTGTTTAATTCAATAAGAAAAATTCTCCTCATTCCTGTCTTTCATATAGAGTTTCTGATGCGGAAATGACCATGTTATTATTGCTCTCAAACCTATCTCTCCCCTCTTAACCAATTACCCAGACGGTCAAGTAAGCGGGAAACCTAGCATTATTGAATGACGATTTCGAGCGAAGGGGCCGTAAAAATTGAGCAAAAGTATCAAAAATCACTAGTAATAGTTAAAGAGACATTGATTTACTACTTACTGCAGGTCTACTATACGGTTTCCCTTCTAATGATTCAGGTACTACCTGTAAGAATCAACAAATCATCACTATAATATTCAAACCTAGTAAACAAATTCAGGAAAGAGATTAAGTAACAAAAAACTTACAGAAAGAAACCGGAATTCATGTTCTCTCTCAATGAAAGAAGGAATCTACAAATTAAACCATGTAGGTTAATCTGATCAAGTTTCTTAGAACAATACAATTATACCAGATTAAAAGTAGTCACCTAATTCACCTCGGATTCCTTAATTTCGAAAGCAGTAACAATTAGGGTTTCACCTTCACAATGTTCAACACTTAAGCTCGAAATTTCCTGAAAATGTTCAACAATTAATTTCCAAAAACAGTAACAATTAGTGTTTCATCTCGGTTTCTTACTATTAAAATGATAAATTCAATCTAACAAGAGAGAGTATGAATCAAATTGGGGGAGAATAAAGAGAGAGAGAGAGAGAGTGAAACCGAGGTCAGTGGATTGGCGATGCCTCGTTGGAAGAAAATAGGAGCGGAATGAGCAAATACACGTCGAAATCCATTCAATTTTGCGATTCTGAAATCAATCAGATCAGGAAATGTACTCCTCGCACTTGTTTCTGAAATTTCATTAAATCAGAAAGTGCATGTGTGATTGATTCTAGAGAGAGAAAGTAATTTAGAGAGAGAGAGTGTGTACCGGAGAGGAGAGAACCGAAGCCGCAAATGGAGAGGTAAGAACCATCGGGAGAGAGGAGAGAATGGAAATCGGACTCTGTGTTGAGTTGAATCGGTGACGCCATGATTTTGGAAGAAGAAGAAGAAGCAGGTGGTCGTCTGGTTAGGGTAATTTGAGAAGGGAAGAAGAAGGGTTTCTTCTTCTTCGGTTGGGGGAAATTTGTAAGAGGAGGAAGATGTGTTGTTGTTGTTGGTAGTTGTTTGGGCGGGAAATGTGAACTTGATAGTAATTTAGGAGAAAGATGGACAGATGATATTGATATCATCATCATCATCATCAAATCATTAGAGAGAGAGACATAGAAAGGCAGAAAGTGGTGGAGGGTGAATCATTAAGGGTGGAGTGATAATTCACAACACAAAGTAGCGGACAACTAGTAGCCCAGTTGGTAGTGTGTTTATTTCGTAATGGGAAGGTTTCATGCTCCTACATGTCCTTTCGGGATTTAAAGAGAAAAACTGCAAAATTGTTTCTCCCATGAGATATACTTGGGCTTGCATTCACCATCGACTCAAACAATGACATGCGTGGGATCAAGATTTAGAGAGAGAAAGTTTTAAACCGTTTTACTTCCTTAAGATATCTTTGGCTCGGATTTATCCGAGTAGTGCCCAAGTACAGTGACATGTTCATTTTGAGTTGTCTTTTTTCCTCAACACTCGCGCCCATAGGTGATGGCGAACTTGTTTGGTTCGTTTTAAGTGTTTTCTTATGTTCTTTGATTCGATATGAGACTTTAATTGTCGTTTCGATACAAGACTTTAATTGTCAGTGGGTTATTATAAAATGAATGGAGTGTGAATATACAAGGAAACAACTTTAATTGTCAAGTGGGTTATTATAAAATGAATGGAGTGTGAATATACAAGGAAACAAAAATCGATCTTCTTCTCAAGGTAAAGCAGTTCCAACAAAGAGAAATCTTCACTGCGTTTGGTATAGGTACAAGTGTTGAGAGGTAAAGATTAGGAGTTAAACACAACACAAATTGATTTTTGAATTCAAAATCTAATCGATCAATCCCTTGGTCCCCAAAACCAAAGTTGGATGCCTAGAACAATAGACATTAACTCATATACTTTCTATTCATCATAGTGTCAATGGCATTTTAATCATATTTACAAATTACTTTAGTATATCGTGTATATTACATCAAATGTCTTGCATCGTCTATTAGATCAAATGATTTTCACATAAGAATAAATTTGAGTTGGTGTTTCGGAGAAACAAAAACAAATCCGTATAAAAAGTGAAAAACTCAATAAAATTTTCAAATGCACCCTACAAGTCACCGATGACAGCCTACAACTCTATTGTCTTCTCTCTCTTCTCCATCCTTCTCTCTCAATCCCGCGAAGGGAAAGAGAGAGAGAAGAGAAAAGAGAGAGAGGGGAATAGAGTGATGACAGTGGGAGTTGTCGGAACTAATGATTGTCGGAGTCAACGGTGGTTATAGAACCCACAATGCGAGAACAATCACCATTAGATATACTCAATCCGACTCATGAGACTCCCACTTTAACCGCATGTAAGAGAGAGAAAAACAAAGATTTCTCTCTCCTCTCACACATTCAGTCACGTGGGGAGAGAAACTCTTGTTTTTCTCATGCAGATCATGTGGGTGTCCAAGAAGGCAGGTTGTGTAGCCTTATTTACACAATTGGCTGATTGAGTACTATTTTTTATGTGGAACTTTAGGATTTCATTGTCATACAAGAAAATATTGTTGGGTGCCAATGAAAAGATGCATTTTGGAACTACCGTACTCAATGGAGAGTATCACAATGACAACCCAATTCGCCAACAATTGTATCAGTGCATCTACTCGGCAATGCTTCAGGTTCAATTTCATGGAAATGCGTAGCCCTATTGGCGAGTGCATCTACTTAGGCTTTAGGTCATCTCATTCGTCGGCTATAGGTCATTTAATTTCGTTGGACTTTAGGCGATTAGTGATTCCCAATCCTTCCTTTTGTGTTTAGCCATACTTCTTTGTTTAAAAGGTGATTTTTGTTAAACTAAACTCTATTTGGTCTTTATATAAAATTCTTTAGCTGATGAGATTGACATATCAGAAGTATCAAATAGACCCATAACTCTAATTTAGGACTTACAATGAATCTATATTAGTGACTAGCCATTAAAAGGAAGATCAGCAATTAACAAAACAAACACATTATTTGACTTATAATCCAATTGTCGTGCCGTTGTCATTCTGTGTTTGCTTCATCTTAACAACAATTATATCACTACATAAAAGTCAAAACCTACTTCAAACCTAAACGAGAATCAATGATCATAAGTTAGGATGAAAATCAGTCAAAATAGATAATTGATCCAAAAATGAAGATTGTCAATTCTGTTTATATCTAGAGGTCATCATTAGGATGAAATAAAATCTATGACAAATAATCGATCCGAAAATGAAGATCATTGGTTCTGTTTAGGTCTGAAGGAGGCTTTGACTCGATCACTCTCAAAAAGAAGGTAGCAAAAGAAAACAGAAACATATGCTCTAATAACTCACCCAAGATTCAAATTGCTGATAACAAGAACAAAGTTATTAAAACAAATTGATTTTTATCTTTCAAAGAAAGGAGAAAGTAAACCTAGAAATGAAAAATAAAAGAGGAAAGGGTTTCTCTCAGACAAATGCCTCATTCTCATCAAGGTTTTAAAAAGAATGGATTATCAGACTCGTCATCAATTTTTGACATCACTGAGAAACCCCCAACCAAACCCTAATTCTACTTTCTTCTTATTTCTACTTTTGATTTAAAACACCACAGACTTCCCAAATGGAAGAAGAACAATAAAAAAAAAACATAGAAAGCAAGAAACAACTGTTAGTGTTGAAGTAGGAATCACTGACCACTAGTTACTTATAGAGAGATACAAAACCCTAACAAACCCTAACTCTGTTTATTAATTGTTTAATTACCAAAATCTCCTCCATGATCTTTTAGAGGCACCATAAAAACCTACAAATTTGGTGGTGCCTCTATAACTTCCTTCACACTTCCTTCACACTCAGACGAGTCAGATTCTGACAATGAAAAAAAACTAAACACCATAGTGTAGGAAAGAAACATTCTCAATATTGTCATGAGAAAGGATTTGTAGTAACATTCAAACTCGAACATATTAAGCTAACAAAACAATTGTATCATTATACGATAATGAACGAGAGGATCGACAGTCGGATTAATGTAAATTGTTACCTCATTTGTTCCAGGAGGACTGCAATCAAAACCTTACTACATTTTAAGTTTTAATCTTAGCAAACAGCAGATACTGGGGATTATTTTGAACCATCAGTCATGTGATCAGCTTGGAACTGGTTGAAGAGCTGTACAGACTTGTAATAGAGGTTGAGGTCCATTCCGTCTACATTCCTCCCTACCCGTGCTTGAAGAACAGCCTGCGCAAAAAACACGCAAAGTTCGAACAATCAATAATGGAGAGAGAGAGAGAGAGAGAGAGAGAACATCACGAAAATGCACTTGGACGGAGATTTTTACCTCGTTAATCGGGTTAACGAGGAGTTCGCCAATGAATTGGTACGTGGAGCCAATACGAAAATTCAGGTCCCTCAGGTGTTTCGTGTCAATCTTTAGGTTGTAGTTTTCGTCAACAATCATAGCCATGTTGGTATCTGCAGAATACTCTTTCAAACTGAAACATCAACAACAAACTGCAATTCTGAGATACACTTTCATTCACTCTTCTTCAAAAACGCTCACAAGGGAGGAGGAAAAAGTTCATTCCAAATACAAATGTCTAGAGGATAAAAATCCCTAGTCACAGAACTAGCTAGACATTCGAACAAATCCCACAAAGAAACTTGTTGACAAATCACAAATTTACCTAAAGAGTAAAGAAATGAAACTTTTCCTTCATTTCTAACACCAAAAAAAGTCGAACTTTGAGATAGCAAGAAGACAATAGTTCTACTTGTTGGCATTTCAATTGAATCAAAATCAAAATCAATCCAAACAATAACAATTTTAACATTCTCAGTTGCAATTTAATATGAACCACACAGTGAAGAAGAAAAACCGCGCACGAACCGTGCTCAAGCTCTAGATCAATATCCACAGAACCAAGGAGCACGCAAACACGTTCTATTTGTAGGTCGATTTTCTTCCTAGCATTCGACCTATGTACTCACATGGTAGAGAAGAAAAAAGGCGCACAACCGTAGTCGAGCTCTAGATCAATATCCACAGAACCAAGGAGCACCCACAAACGTTTCTATTTGTAGGTTGATTATCTTATTAGCATTCAACCTATGTACTCAAACGTTTCTTCGTATAAAGATGGATATGCAATATAAAATACTACGAGAATGTTATACGAATATATTACTTGTATTAATCTAATGGGAAATTCGATAATAAGAAAACTGAATAAACAATTGCGAAACAAAATGGTACCCTTAGATCTACTTGGGTGTTAACATGCATTAGAGTTACGAACTCTTCGATTTTAGGGTTTATGCTTTTGACTTGAAATTTATGACTCCAATTTACTCTTGATCTAATAAATCTTGTTTTTCATCAATCAATAAGAAAATGAGTTTAGGTAAGAAATTACGTACTGTCCATTGACACGAAGTGAAGAACCGTTCTTGAATAATGAGGAAGATGAGTTTAGATCTTTTAAAGAAACCATTACTCCATGATTAATATTCCCCTCAGATGCCATTGAACTGGTGGTTAATAACCTGCAAATTCAGAACAGGAATTGAAAGTTCTTTTCTGAAATCAAGAAAGCCCTAATTTGTGAAAATTGATGATCTAGAAATTTAGGGTTAAATCAAGAGAATCAGACCTTGAATGAGTGTTTGAACGCTAAGCTAGGGTTTTTCTTTCTTTTTTTGGTGGACGAAGAAATGGAGATCTCAAAGGTCTAATCGCCAATTTCCCGCTGAGAATAATTTTGGCGCCCATGGCAACCGTGGTTTTATTTTCCCGCCCCATTACTGGAATTCAGCCAACTGGGGTGTGAAAATCCTGATCGGCTAAGGTGTCCACCACCCTTCGGTGTATTGGTTGGATATCTCTCTTATGCTCAAGAAGTCTTAGAATCGAATCTCAATGGAAGCAGTTTATCATCAAAATTTATCTCATGCACTTTATGCACTAGATAAAGTAGATGTAGGTAGCTGGGCTTACAGGCCTCCTATGGTGGCTTTAAGGGTCTTTATATGACCTTTAGGGCCACATACGTCTTAATTGACATGCATGTACTGATCCAAATTCATGATTTATTGTATATTAATCATGATGTATCAATGTTATTCAAAAGGTAATGACTCTTGAAGTCTAATCTCAAAAAAAGAAATACAGTGTCTTTAGAACATTACAACCCTGAAAGGGATCAATTTGTAAAGAAGTTAACAAACATACATGATTCTTGAAAGAGTTTAAACACGAGTTTTGTCTAAATTTTACCCCTTTACTTTATCTATTCAGAAATTTTTGTGTGCCTGGAAGTCGGGTAGAAAGTCATTTTTTCTAGTACCTACAATTAATGATGGGATAAATCCCGAAGATTGATTTGTTAGCTTGATAATCTCGATGATACCCAAATAGCTATTTTAGTTTTCAATTCTTTTGAAATAGTTTTTAAATGAAGCTGCTTTAGACGAATACATTGCTAAAAGTAGAGAAACTCAAGAAAAATATTAGAAATAAAACCACATATATGAACTGCATATCCAATTATTCGTAAAAGAATTTTATATACATAAAGAAATATAATCATCACAAAAAGTTCGAGTCAGAGAAAGAATTTACACATATACAAAATCCACTTTTTGAGAAGGAAGGTGTGAGTATAGTCCCACATGAGAGAAGAGTGATCTAGCAACCAAAAATATAATTAAGTACTCTCCACTCATGGCCAATTGGTTTTGAGTAGAGAAGACCTAGACATTATATTCTTGGTTGCTAGATCGTCCTTCTCTCATGTGGTACTATTCTTAGAGAAGGATCGTTCGAATGAATCAATGAAAAACAAGAGAAGATGCATAAAACTCAGTTTCATTAAACATGGGTCTTAAATCTTCTTCTTGACACATGAAATCCAATGGAAATGAAACAAGATTTCCCTTTATTGACTTTACCCTTTCCATAGGACCTATCTTCTCTTCTGCAACACCTAAATCAATTGTTGTATGACCTAGTTTCTCTTTCCAGTATGTCGTGCTTTGTCTGATCGCTGATCTGCATTCATTCGGTGGTATTTTAATCTTGTAAAAGCACAAGGGCCTAATACAACAAGTTAGAGATGAAAACGAAATGATTCGAATATATATACCTTGAATGTATATGATCGTTAGGTATGCAAGCAAAGACATCTTGGTAGATATTCGTATTTGTCTGCAAGTTAGAGTATGAATTTGAATATGAAACTAATATACGAAATTGTTGTACCCGGTTTGAAACGAATAAACGTGTAAATACAATTGCGAGTGGTGCATACAAGTATCTGAGGTTCTCTACAGTCTCCTCTAAACAGACGTGTCAGAAAAAATGGAAATATTGTAACTTGTCATTTTTTTCTATAGATTTGTCTTTTAGATTCTCACCTTTGCAGTTGCCATCCAAATATCTTTATAAGTTGCATCAACAACTGGGTCACGGATTCGGTTGATCTGAAAAATTTATAAGACATCCCCTCAGACAATGCTATCTTAAGAGTTAAGAACTTGATAGTACTGTAGCTTTTAGCACCTATGATGCTAAGACCCCAACGTATAACTTTTTGCCCTACCACCCACCTAATGTTATTCTGGAACTTTAAGAAAATAAAACTCGGCAAGAGTTACGTTATAAAAACGTAATTTTTTTACCCAGAGTTAGTGTTGGTCGATAGGATACAGATCGGAGCCTGGCCGCAGAAAATCAATAAGAAGCCAAATTCTAGATTCATTTTACAAACCTCTGCATCACCAAGGCCGAGATGTTCTGACCATAATGATAGGCGAAGACTTGAGGCGAATTTACCAGCCTTCCGAGGCTTTCCGTTCATGTATGAATCAACAAAGTTTTTATCTTCAATCACTATACATATCTGAAACAGCAAGAAAAACGAAAGGAACTAAGATTTGAAATAGAAGTCGACATAAAATTCAAAAAGTAAGAAGATACACCGAAAATGAACATTCGTAAAAGCAATATCAAGTATTGGGATCCTAGTATAAAATTTAGACTTTTCTGTTCTTGCTAATCCAGAATTCAAACTACATGTATCAAATTGCTCGGGTAAACGTCAAGAATAAACTGCGAAAACTGGAAAAAGGATCATTCAGATGTGTGTCGTTTATCCTATACAAACCACCCATTTTGAAATAATAACTGCAAAGATCTGTTCCTTAACTAACTACTAAAAATTGATCAGAGTTTGGAGATTTCCAAAGATATTACCTCGGAATCCCTTGACCCAAGCAAACTCCTATCATTTATGTTAGCCGATCCAATCATGGCTATGCAGTCATCAACTATCATTACTTTGCTGTGAACATACACCTGTAAAATAAGATCCCATTGCAAAAATTAGCAGGATGAAGTAAAGCTAGAACCCTTCCAATATTACAGTAACGCTGGCAAATTTTGGGGCGATTAATCTATAACAGCAATTTAGCGTTGCTTCAAACTCACCTGACTGGTAACTAGAGGACCGCCATCGAAGAGTCTACCATAAGTTCTGAGACTGTAGAAAGAAATATAATCTTGTGTTCTAGGACCAAGCACGTTGTAAAGATTATGCAATATTGAATTCTTTTCTCTGCAAATAGTTCGATACTGCCAATGCAATATTGCTCTGACAGATGCCGCACCGCCATCATCCAAACCTCCCTTAAGCGAGATTGAAAACAAACATGAATAATAGTTTAATTTGGAAGCGAAAGAAAGTTTACCAAGATCAAGTACCTGAAACCCGGGTAGGAGAGGTATGACAATTATAACTCTGAAACATTTATTTTCTTTGTATGCTCGGACGATACGCTTGTATAATGCTTCTAGAACGCGGTTCCGTATTGTCTCATCTTGTGAAAGACCGGAGATGAAAAATTGGTTCTGCGAAATAGAAAAATTAAGCCAACTAACTACTGATATAAACAGTATGACAAAAGCTTTAGTTGAGGCCTCGAATTATTTATGGTAAATCCAAGATTTCTCTAAAGATTTGAGATGATGATTTAACTAGAAGCCAGGTTGACAGGCTAGTAGGCTACTACAGGGAAGACTTGAGAGATCTTTCAGGTATAGGGAATTAGGCTGAAGACCCGATTTCATTGTAGTCTGGTTAAAAAGACATGTCAAACTTTTTTAGGCTTGCGCGCAACAGTGCAAACCCGTGCCAACCATGTGCAAAAAATGTCCACGGCCGTGCAATCCTTACATAGGGAGCTGAACCTAAAGGAAATTGATGGATATTTTTTTATAAAGAAAATTCGGCCTAGAGATCTTTGGCCTTTTTTTCAGGTTTTATTACCTCAATGTAGATGAAATGCTTCGCTTTTTCAATAAGACAACAATAAGCATTGTGAATGCTCTCTTCAGTTTGACTTGTTCCAGCAGACCACGGGCCGACACTTCTGATAACCTACACAGAAAGAAGTCATCAAGAATGGCAGGTTGTTCATTTTGCCAAGTCTATCACCAACTACTGACAAAGCATAACATAAAGGAAAACATTAAAATCAAACCAAAAGGTCTTACAGTTAAATAAACTAATAAATTACTCCTTAATTCCCAATTTCTGTAAAAAAATATAAAACCATCACTACAACATGGAAATTACACATATGACCTAATCCTTGTAATTACTCGTATAAAGTCGAAACCGAATAACAAAAATACTCTTATGGTGGGCAGGAGTGTAAAGCATCAAAAACGCAAGTGTCCAAGGAATTTCTACACAAGTAGTTTACAAAATCGTGAAAGATAATATTAGGTTTATTTTGTAAAACAAACACATAGAACTTTACGGATTTATCTCCCACTCATTAGGTCGTATAAAGCTCTTCAGTCTTAGAATCAAGAAAAGAACAAAGGCCAACTGATAGTCATTGTTAACAAATACAAAGAAAAGTTGTTGGAATCATGAAGCTATTTAAGCATTTCAACTATGGAAGAGATATACCAACCTGACAACGACAAGAAGTACGAGGGCCAACTTGTCCAGCTTCATCAGCAGAAAGGACCTGAGCGCGCAGCTTTTGCGTCTCTTGTGAGACATCTAAATGCGGTGTACCAGATTTCTCCACCCTATTTAGAAGCATATTTCTCTGAAGATCCATGAGATCATCACCCTTCTCTGAAAGATCTAGAACCGAAGGTGTTACTCTATTCTGCCGTGGAGGGACTGAAAGTATGTGATTTAGGAGCCTACTTGACTGATCTTTGGGAATGTGAATCTTATTGGAGCCGTTTATGTTTAACTTTTCGTTTGCTTCACCTAGTCCATGAGCTTCTTGAGGAAATAGCAATGGGATCTCATTTAACGATGACGGGGAAGAGAGAGTCCCTTGGTCTTTAATCTCTCGGTAACAGTTCACCATGTTCTTGTTTTCAAGCTCCACTTTTTTGCTTCTTCTTCCCATGTAATGTGGAATAACCATGTGGTGCTGGGGCATAAGTAGAGGAACTTCTTGCATGTTTGGAGCTTTACTTCTCTGAAAATATTTGCGTTGATGATTAGCAAAAGAAAAAATTATTTACTTGTAAACTGTACTGATACTTCCAAGTTGTCAACCTTCGAAAAATTCCAGCGTTGAACAAAATGTCTTGCAATATCACGGCAAGGCGGACCCCAAAGAGCACAATGGACATCATGCCACGGCATGCGAGGATACTTACAACGGTCCAATTCATCTTTCATCGTATCTTCCCACGAGTTTGGTTCAGATTCCCTGGAAGGGGTACAAAATCGAAGAAACGTAAGTAATTTGAAAGGTAGAGAGCAACTTTGACAAGGAAAAAGAAATGAAGAAACGTCAGACATCTGCTGTGGAGTATGGACAAAGCGCAACCTTTACAAGTTCTGACAATATGAAGGAAGCAAGATGCTCTAGCTTCTATGAGCTCTCTCCAGGAAGAAGTATCATTTACCTCGGGTTATAATAGTCCTTGCCCGGCCATATTGTTGCAGGAAAATCACCCACTTTATGTTCGAAGTTATCATAACGACCAAAACACAAATCAAGTCCTCCGATAAAGCAAATGTTGTAGTCAACAATAACAAGTTTTTCATGGTGGGACCTACACGACCAAAACACTGTATTAGGGTCTGCAAGACTGCAACAGCCAGAGTATTACGAGAAAATGTTTTCAATACCAACTTCCAAAGTCAAATTAAACATCTACACAGACTTCAAATAGTTACCCACCAGAGATATATGCCAGATGATAAATGGTCAGGATAACGCAATACTCTCACGTTCTCATGAATATCAAGAAGCTTTTGCTTTGTGTACGCACTGTTGATTTTCAAAGCAATAGCAACTTCCTTATAGAGAAGAATGTAAATCTGCATAAAGTTAATGATTAAATCAAAACGGGACCAAATCGGGGTTCTTCCTAAAATAAGTTTGAGAAACTAAAAATTTTGCTATATTTTGTTCTGCTTCATTTTAAATTTAAATTTTCTCTTACTATGCTATTATCTAAGATGTTGTAAGTCACTAAGTATGAAGTGTAAAAGTTGCGAAAATTGAAGATGTGTTTTGCTTTAAGGCATATGCAAGTTTTTTCATCGGTTTTTCTAGCTCAAATATACGATCATCTCCTTTGTGACTAAAGTAAGAACATCCTAGACAAATAATAGCTCATCACTCATGAGCTCAAAAGCACCTATATAGATAATCATTGGTTAATTATTGCAACTCTTGATGGAAATGCACCATTTTGGTAATGAATTGTTTGATGCGACGGAATAACTTGGAAAGACTGAAATGAAGGAGAAGGAAAGGCTATATAACGGAGTTGTACATTGACCTCTATGCCTTCTCGGGCAATTGGAGATTTTTTTTTGTTTGGTAGCTCGAAGGGTGTTCTCTAGAACTACCTATCTAGTAACTAAATCATCACCTCAATGTAATGTAGATTAGAATGCATGGTATACGTAAACAATGACATATGGTACATTGACAAAAGCATAGTGGATAGAACCTGAACCCCTTGCTTAGCTTTTGCTTCCAGTAACTTGTCAAGGCGAGAAGAATCACAGGCGTCAAAAGGACGTCGCAGATACAGTTCTGGGCATAGCCACCAGTCAGTAATAAATATCTGCATTAAACTTCCAATTAGTTTTTTAGATCAGATAAGAATTGGAACAATAGAAAGAACGCCAAAATTTGTACTACCCCTACTCTGTCAAAGGAACATACCTCTGACTTCGCTTGCTCAATTGCCACGGCAATTGCTTCAAATGCAGCCTGCCCATCTACAAACCATTGAGCCTGACTACCGTCTTCCGCCAAACCCCTTGGGGGAGCAAAAGAACTAAAACGGTGAGGATGGCACCAGCCTTCAGGTGGACTTAATCCAGCTTCATTAATTGCGGCAACCCAATCTCTAACCTTTATGTTGCCTTTTGTTCTTAATTTCATGCTGTGGGTTCCTGAAGATACCTTTCATGATTTTCAGGAGTAGATCAGGCACAAAAACTTAGAGCATTAACACTCTTCGTTAAAGATCAACATACTGCGTACCTGAAATGAATAACGTAAAGGATTGCGTTCCTTTATTTCTCTTGCTAAAGTAGCCTGGCCTTCTCCCTTTCTGTTTGAGGATGGTAGTACATCAAAGACAATTATATCCAACAGTTTGGAATCCAACGGATCTTCAAGCAACGCAAAGAATCCAGGTTTCAGTACAGCCCACACCTACAAGCAGTATTAGTAAAACCATATAAAAAAGAGTACCAGAATTACTATGTTGTTGATGATCAATTTAGTGCTAAATGCTGTCATTTCCCGTCACAAAGTGGAACTTAATAATGACATATAGGGACAGGTTTACTCGGAATTGGATAAAGGGAACGTACAGATATATGAAATTCTGTCATCAATTCATCATCCAATTTCATTTCCATCTCTTTTCACAGGATTCAATTACCATTTCTCCAAAGCATGAAAATTCTAAGATTACATGTTAAGGTACCACCGCTAGAGAACGCATTTTTTAGGCAATATCAAATTTTATCGGGAATATAACTATGGATTCATCGATAAACTTACCTTTTGCCAGTTGTTATTACAACAACTAAACCAAAGGCACGTAGAACATTTCCCCTCATCATCATCCCTCGATATTTTCCTTAGATGTTTCACCAATACATAGTCTTCATGTAGTTTGGGACCGTACTCATGTGCAAATGACAACTTGGAAACCTCCAAAAACTTGCAAACCTGCAACCCGCAAAACTAATCTTTATAGTTGGAAAATTGTGCTACTAAAAGTGGAAGGAAGAGTTACAACTATTTAAAACGAAAATGTAATCAAAGATTCAAAATGATACCCTTGCTTACAATCTGGTCAAACAATATTCTTCGAATTTGTAATTAAAGCGCTCTGACTTTTTCAATCTCAATCATTTTTTACGAGTGCCTATTATAGAAGGTCGAAGACCACCTCACTTGGTAAAAAATCATCCACCATTTATTGACATCCAAAAGAGAAAGAGATTGTGTTTATCTGAGTGAAGGGACTATATCTATATGGGTATGTCTTTGGCTACTTCATGGTCGCTTATATAGCAAAGAAGGTAACTGGGGACTTTGTAAACTATTGTTAACAAACAATGGTTTAAGGACATAAAGTTAACTTCGAGCAATCTCAATTGTGTTGTTTCCCACATGGTATCGGATAAACACAGTCAAGCAATATAAATTTGAGAAGAAGAACTGACACACCTCTCTGGAATTTACAATGTCCAAGTTTCCCATAAAGTGATTCAAATACCCTTGCATTGCCACCTTTGCTGTATCCAGAGCAGACTGCTGCCTTCCAAGTGTTGGGCGAATGATTGAGAGAGCAGCACTCGATGGAACATATCTGCACAGGAAACCAATGTATAAGATTATAGTAGAAAAAGGTAGTGTAACCCTCAACCAAGTAAGTATTGAGCACCAACAACCACCTATTTTTAACACTTCCGTCTTGATGTGAACGAACAACCACATCATCTACTTCATCATCGTCATCTTGCATTATTGTCGTTTGATCTCCTACTCCGAGGTTTTGAAGCCACTCTTTTACCTGTAAGTTACAATTAGACTTTGAATTACAAGTCATCAACCCTCAAAAAATATTCAATCAATTCTGAAAATCAATTAACTGCCTTCGTTATAAGAATAAAAACTAGTTAACTGCTACTTAATCGGGCATCTGGACTAAACTAAATAACTACTATTCAATGAAAATCGAAATATTTTTTCTCTTGAAATACAAGATTACATGAGTACAATAAACATCATACATCAAACGGCTTGGGTACTTCATAAGGATGTAATATGCTCATAATTGCCATGAAAATGTCTTGGAGACACTCGTAAACCCTAAATGTCATTCTAGACTAATCATAACACAGATCAATAAATAATGGATTTCCACCCACCACCAAGTATCCTGTGACCTCCGGGTAATGAGAAGTTGATAAACAATATTATGGAGACATCAAAACTAAGCAATAACATGAAGAAAAATGTTACGGAACAAGAAACTAGGCAGACTCCAGACAGAACTCTAATATGGCTTGCTGTGATGCGTCCTTCCGATGATTAAGATGCACTGAACTGCGAACCACGACAAGCCACATAGGAATTCAGCCCAGAGTCTGCCTACGTATATGGAAAATGAAAGCAGACCTGCTCTTGTTTCTCATAGAACTCCTCAACAATAGCCCGTTTCTTTAACAATAAATGTAAATAGATCACTTGTGAAGCTTTCTTCACCAACCTCCATTTAAACTGATTCACATAAATACATACTTATTAGAGAGAAGAAAATCAATCACATAATTGGTAAATCTAGCAACAACCCATTTCATCAAATTCAAATTCAAGAGAGAGAGAATAAAATTAATCACATAATTGGCAAATCTAGCAACAACCCACTTCATCAAATTCAAATTCAAGAGAGAGAGAGAGAGAGAGAGAATGAAATTAATCACATAATTAGGAAATCTGGCAACAACCCACTTTCTCAAATTCAAATTCCAGAGAGAGAGAGAGAATGAAATTAATCCCATAATTAGCAAATCTGACAATAACCCACTTTCTCAAATTCAAGAGAGATAGAGAGAGAGATAGAGAGATGAGACCTGTTTGTATTGAAATTGGATGGTATAAGAAAGAAGAGAAGCACTGAAATCATTAGTATCAGGTCGAGTCACTGAAATAATTGTAGCTTTTGGTAGTTCATGGAAAATACAGTTTTGTTGTTGTTGTTGTTCGAGGTTCTCCTCCTGTAACTTGAAAGACGAAGAAGAAGAAGAAGAAGGCATATCTGATTTCATCTTCTTCTCTGATAATCTTTGAATGTGAGGTTGTTCTTCTTCATTTCTACTACAGATTAATTTCTCTTCTAATGACATTACGACGTAGAAGAAGAAATGAAAATCAATTTCTCTCTCTCTAGAAATCTCTCTCTCTCTCTAGAAATCTCTCTCTCTCTAGAAATCTCTCCCTCTCTAGAAATCTCTCTCTCTCTCTCTCTCTGAGAGCTAATGAAACTGAATTGTGATTAGTTTATGTTTTAAGCATAAGACAACTAATCTTTCAAGTAATATTAGTTGGTGGAGAAACTCAACCTCCCCTTCTTTCATTATTTAATCTTACACTCCCTTTACACCATTGTTAGCTTTGCATAAATTGTGGAGAAAAATTGCAAAATTGTGTATTTCTTGAGATGCATGTGTGTTTCAATCTCTACAACTTTTTTTAAAATAATCAAATTTAGCAAAGAGATTCAAGCGGACGCTTTATGTGTATTTCCTTCTTTACCAGGTCAGTTCAAAGTAGTTTCGAAAGATCAGTGAAGAATGTGTAGTATATGTACCTTCCGTCGGGCATATTCTATTTCCTATGAGAGGAGATCCAATAACATTAGGATCCTTGTGAGAATATCCTAACTTGTTTGTGCTTCAAAGCAAAGAAGAATATACCACTCTCTTAGAGACTCATAATTGGTTTCCCGTGAAACGTATATAAATAAGGTTTTTTTGTTGAAAGAAATAAATAAGGTTGTTGCCTCAATCAAATCGTATAAATAAATAAATAAGGTTGTTGTCTCGCTCTATCACTACTGTTTTATGAGGTCAAGGTGAACAAAACCATTAAGAACTCTGGCAAGTGTGACACTTCAATCAGGTATCGGAGAAGACGACGACTCATCTGTAGTGAACCTTTTTGTCAAGAGTGAACTATATCTGATTCAGAAGTTCGATGAGAAAAAAAAATGAAGCTACCTAATTCAACTTGCGAATCAAAAATCTACAAAATGTGAAAGTTTCTATAACTGGAAGGTTATTCATACACTAAAGAACATTACAGAACAGTTAAGAAACTATAAGTTAAACCAACTTCCATTATCCCAAAAAAGATTCAAGACTGATTTCAAATTTGGGGTATGAATTGAGAAGGAATAACAACAGACAAGAAAAGTCTTGTACCCAAACAAGCTAAACCCCAGTAGGACAACTACGATAATACGCTATTATAAGTACTTAGACAAATACGCCTATTGAAAGATCGACAATTGAATCCCTCATTTCTACGACCCAGTAGAAGTCGAGGATGGTAGTTAAGAGTAAAGGTAAGTACTTAAAACAGTAAAAGTAGATGAGAGAATTCAAACAACAGTGATAGTTTGCGCCACCCCTAAGCTGACGGAATCCCGATCGGAGTACGTAGATGGGCAGAATTCAAACAACACTTGTACGTAGATCGGAGTACGAGTGTTTTTAGAGATGCAGTTCCAATACGAGTGTGTTTTTAGGACGTTACAGAACTTTTTCAAACATTGTGAAAGAGGAACTTTAGACCAAACACAAAGCACTTCAACACACTATCTTAATTCTTGCTAATTTTAACCTTCACCCCATTCCTTACATTTTTGTAATTTCTTCTGTAAGACGTATATTCGTCGTACATGTGAGTTCTACTTACAATAGTTAGTATGGTTGTTGCCATGTCACTACAAGTGGCATGCTGACAATATGCTTCCCATCCGTCCAGGTCAGCCTCCCAAACTCGCTCTTTGTATTTCCAGGTGGCAATGGTTCTGTGTTGTTTCCTGAAATCTTGACTACATAACTTTGTTTCTCTTCTTTTTTATTGAACTCCAACTTCGGAGGATCAACGGTCACGAATGCTCCTATAGGATTCTCAATCTTTGCGGTGTAAACAGATGAACCGTCACTAACATGTGTAGCAGTTCTCCTTACCTCGATCATAAAATTCGACGATCCTGATTGCTCAAATGCAACAGATATAGATGGATAATTTAAGTCCCACGCCTTTAACCCAACCTTGGTACAATTCACTGCTCTACGAGCTATCGATCTTATACTGCGTCGAGTATAGTTAGATGCACAAAGAAAATCCAAGTAATCATCAACAGTTAGATCATAAACAAGACCTGGATCAATGGCTTTCCCAGGATCCACGTGTCCAGATCCCATGTCCCAAACACTTGATAGATTGAAATTGTTTTCATTTAACAAAACTTTTTTTGTGTTGTCGAGCATATAAGCAGTAGTCATCAATGCTGACCTAATTCTCGCCGGTGACCAATCTTGGTGAGCCCCTTTTAATAAAGCAGCTAAACCGGAAACGTGAGGGCAAGACATTGACGTACCAGACAAGATATTGAATTCTGTTCGTCGATTATCAGATGGAATACTAGTAGGACTCGCATCGGGTGGCCAAGCGGCTAAGATATCAACACCAGGCGCGATCACATCCGGTTTAATCACATAGATTGATTCCATGTTGGGTCCTCTAGAAGAAAACCCAGCAACAACAGGTGCTGGTTTGATACCCATCTGGGTACCGTAAAATGCCAACCTGGCACTTGGATTTACTGACGTGGCAAGATACTCATGAACTTTATAACTACCTGATTCAGTGATTCCTAACCCAGGGATAACATGTGAATCAGAAACTAAACCTTCTCCTTCAGGTGACACGTTGGCAACGACTACCCCGATCCCACCAGCTTCTTTAACGACCGCTCCTTTAGCAACTCGTGGATGTCCACCTCTGTCACATACCACTATTTTGCCACGTACGAGTTCAGGATCTAACGAATTCGGCATACAGATAGCAGCAGAGTAACCACCGGTACGTTTCGGATACGTTCCGTTACTGTTGCCACCACCTGATAAATTACCAGCATAAACAATCGGAAAAAACGTATCAGTACCCGTACTGGTTCCATCATAAAGAGACGAACCTCTTATAACTACACCATTTTGAAGAATTAAATCAGCCGGGAACTTTCTATCAATAGTGCCAGCACCGACTGTCGTAATCCACGGGGCTATATTATTGACAGACAAAGTTCCGGGGCCTTCATTTCCAGCCGCAGCCGAAACAAAAACCCCTTTTTCCATTGCTCCAAAAGCTCCCATGGCAATTGGGTCAGATTCATACGGAACAGTACTACCGCCGACCGAGAGAGAAATGACATTAACACCATCCTCCACCGCCTTATCGAAAGCGGCGAGAATATCAGAATCGAAACAACCTCTCGGCCAACAAATCTTATAAACTGCAATTCTAGCTTTAGGAGCAATACCGACCGCAATCCCGTTTGCAAATTTTCCAAGCATGGAAGCATTAAGTACTTGTCGTCCGGCAGCTGTGGATGCCGTATGAGTTCCGTGTCCTTCTGAATCTCTCGGAGATCGAAACTCGGCCGTGTCCCCGTGTCCACCTCTTCTACTAGCTATATACCCATCAATGAAAAACCTAGCACCAACCAACTTCTTGTTACAGAGAGATTTTGAAAACCCTTGAGCTTCCACACACTCACCTTTCCAGTGAGCCGGAACTGGGTCCATTCCAGCATCGTTAAAGCTTCTTAACTCCGGCCAAATTCCGGTATCAAAAACACCAATTACAACGTTCGAACCGTAATCTGAAACAGAGAGTATATCTCTTCTGTTTAAAAGGGTATTTTGTTGCCCTAGTCCAAGAAAACCAGGTGACCTTGTTGTCTGAATTTGACGAACTCGATCTGGGTAAACACCTAAAACCCCATGAAGATTCTTAATTTCATTAGCTTGTTGTTGGGTAAGTTTTGTTGAGAACCCATGAAAGACAGTTTTATAAACATGCAGGAATTCCTTTTTGCTACTCTGTTCTTCTTCTAGTTTGTGTGTTGTTAGGGTTTTTAGGGTAGAACTATACCAGTGCTTGAGATCAGAGTAAACAGATGGTTTTAAATCATTTTGGACTCTGATTATAAAAGCTTGGGTTTGTTCATCTTCATGGGTACCTCTGTTTTCTGAAGAAACAAAGTTAGAAACAGAGTATATTAGCAAGTAAATGGAAAACAAAGACCAAAATAAGTTCATTTTAGAGATAGAGAGAGAAGGAGAGGAATTGAGGGGTTCAGTGGGTTTGGAATTAGGGTTTTTAGTAGAGAGGAGATGAAGACAGAGGGGGAGTAAAGAGGGAAGGAATCAGAGGAGATGGTTGTGGAAAAGTGAGTGTTTTTTGCATGTAGTTTCTTTGGCTGTATTTGTCAATATTAGGCCAGCCGTTACTGTCAAAGGAACTTTGATCTTTCTCATGTTTTATAGTAGTGGAGTAATTGTTTTTTTTTTGGGTAAGGACAATTTTGTTGATTATTGATAATCGTATAAGATTACCGCCTAAGCTATGTTTGTTATCGAACAGATACAGGATTTTGTTCCTGATGAGAGATTAGATTCACAAACTTATTCAGAAAAACCAAAACACTTGTCGAAGCTTGAGCACAAACCTATAACCCAAGCTCCCACAATGCTTAATTAGAAACCTATAATCCTAGCTTGGGATACCTCCTGAGCTATGTAAGAATATCTTTTTGTTGGTGTATACCTTTTTCTTGAATGAGGTCACACTTTTCAAATTATCTCTAAAAATCGAGATTATACTTCCCAAAATTAAATAATATTACGAAATTTTCCTCAAACTCAATCCGGTAGACACTAGTTACACCCTAGAGTCCTAGACTACTAATTATGAGAAGTCGATGTTGGTTTGTGGTCTTGGTGTAGAAGTTCATTTGTGTTCGATATTAACTAAAATCTAAGTAAACATTTCTATTAAACACATGCATACATGATACATACACGCAGGGCCGTTGTTGTGCTCTAGGCTTACTACATCAAATTGCTATGAACAGACTAAATGACTAGATTATCCTGGAATGCTAACTAAGCTATTAGTCTTAGTGCCCTTCAATCAAATCAATAAGAACCAACACCACCCTCCTCGGAGAAAGAGCAGATAGAGATCAAGAATCAAGATAAAATCAAAATCTCCTTGCGCCATTTATCGACCCTAGTTTATCATCTTCAGGGCGAGCAGTCTGGTATCCAAGCCGATTAGTCACAACAAAGGTAGTTTGCCTATCGGGGGGTAGATAAACTTACGTTTCTCTGCCCTAGGCAACCATATTGACGTTTTTTCTTTTTGATGAGAAACCATATTGACGTTAACTCATCTTTTTGACATCTAACTTATGTGATGTAGACGCAACCATTGAAATTGCTATAGCACATTTCTTTTTCTGAAATTTCTTCATTCTCTTTTACTGATATCATAATAGCTTTCAAAAGATCTTTATTTTATAGACACTGACTTTGAAAGTATTACATATTTACATTTTCTTGTGATTATATCTTTTGATGTAGACAGTGTAGTGTTTTAAATGTTTTTTGAAGTGGATATATTTGGAAAATGCATATCATCAATTTTAAATTCTTTTCAATTGATTTTAGAGTAATTTGTAAATGAGCTGTGATGCTATGCCCGGATCATGCCCGTCGAAGTACCCTGGGCGGCATGGGGCGGGGCATAGCATCTTTTTCCTTTGTAAATAGGTTCGAACCTTCAAACGCTTTCGTGGTCTCCAACCAATCAAATGTCTAGCCATGCCTCTCGGACTAGGCAGTCCGAGACCTTAAGCTATGAGTCAGACCTCAAGAAAAACTCTAGAAAATATCAAGAAAAACTCTAGAAAATAATGGGTTAAAATCTCTAGGAATTGAACAAGAATATGGAGAAAGTTCCCTCAGAAGATCTGGATAAGAAAAAAGATTCATTCATCAATATGAATCTCAGAATTAGCATGGATTTTTATTCATCATTGGGAACTTTCATTAGTATATAACTACCATCTTCTCTTATCTATCATATCCTTCTACCTCACAAAACACAAAAACCCTAATTTTGTTTTCTTATTAGGAAGAGAAGAAGAAAATCAAAGGAATGAGAGTACTCAGATAATTGTTTAATGGGTTCTTTTCCCTGACTTTCCAACAAATGAAAAGTCTCATAATGAGCTGGGATTATAAAACACTATCATCATCGCATTCAAAATAACAACCCCCACATTAGATTAGAGCACAAAAAAACCCTAGTTTTAGTAACATTTCAAACAAAAAAAACCATAATTTTAATTGCTGTAATAAATAGAGGACGGCTGGCTACTCCGGATGAAGCTTGCTGCTCGTAGAATTGTGGAGTGGAGAAGATGTAGAATTGGGGTTTTAAAGGAGATAGTCGTCTAAGGACTAGGGTTAGGGTTTGTTCCAAATTACTTGTGTAACCTTAAGATTGAGAGAAAGAAATAATTGGCATATCTCGACCGTCCATATTAAGCAGGCATAATTGTAGAAATTTAAGACCTAAAATGACAAACAATAGCATCACTTTGAAAATCTCCAAGTCATAATAGATTTGATTAACGATAGAAAATGGAATTCCCATTCATTGACTTGTGTTAATTGGGTATCAGGCTTTCTGTTGTTGAATCTGACATTTGTCACATTCATGATGTAAAATAGACGTTAAATTCTGCTTCATAATAGATTTGATTAACGATAGAAAATGGAATTCCCATTCATTGACTTGTGTTAATTGGGTATCAGGCTTTCTGTTGTTGAATCTGACATTTGTCACATTCATGATGTAAAATAGACGTTAAATTTTGCTACATGAAAAGAAAAAATCGACTGGTCTTGAATCTGATCCAGAATTCTCTACTCTATGATTTATGTGGGCACCTACACCCAACTCGTGTATACCCAATAATATGAGGCTTTTGGCAACTAGACACTGGGGGAGACTCGGGTAACACCCATTTTATCATTACTGGATATACAAAGGTTGACTAGTCGGTTATTCAGAGTCGATGTAAAGTTAGGTTTTCTTGCAATTCTTTAGATTGTCCATGGAACATTGGTACTTCGTAATCCAACTTATTTCGTGCTCTCTGACCCTCTTTTCTGCAAAGAAATTTGCCAACTTCCCAGACCGAGCTCAAGTAGGAGACCTCATGTGCAATGAGACTTGCGTTGCTTTCCAGCCCCACCTCTTGAGCTAACTTCTCGATTGAGAGAGGCCCAAGACCACTCAACACTAATTAGAAGTTGGATTTCCCACCCTTAACATTCTGATCTAGGCCAGCATCTCAGCTTGAATGAATCCAAGCTTAATACATGCAAATCGGAGAATAGCTCTTATTATCCTTTCATTGATAAATAATTTCTTCATGTTGTTCTTAATATTGTTACAACCAAGCTACATGATCCGAAATTTTGTGAGCATGACCCGAGTGATGATGTGGCATGCTGATTTGTACTCTCGGGCTTGCCACGTCAGCATTTGGGGGCGAGATTTTTGTATCTTAATTGGCGAGACGGGTTGAAAATTGGGTTTACTTTGAATTTTCATCCTCATAAGGTGAAACAAAATCTTCAAGTGGTCTCCCATGAAAGAAAGTAATCAAAAGAACATGGTGGCAAGTAATCATGCATCTAGAATTTACCAATCGTGCATCCATGTCCCAGACCCAAGATATATGATTATTATTATAAGCCAGCCAGTCTTAACTCACTATATAAAGGAAATACATTTCTCCACTCTTTCTTCATTATATCAAGTAATCTTCTTCTTCTTACTCTTCATCTTAAGTTTCAAACTTCTAGTTTTGATCATGGCAGCCATGACCAACCTTTTATGTGTCTTCTCTATTGCTCTTCTTGGGCTAGCTGTTATTTCTTCTGCTTACGAACCAACTTACTCTCATCCACAAAACCCACAACCTGAGCAACCTCTAGTTCCAAAAGTTGGAACATCATTGGAGTTCAAGGTATCTCATTACACACCAAAGTTCCATAAGGTAAAAAAGCCAGAGGTTAATGTACCCGAAGTTTCGAAACCAGAGGTTCCAAAGGAACACCCCGTCCCGTCTTACTATGGTTACTCACCAAAGAGCATTGCCATTCAAGGTCTTGTTTACTGTCAAGCAAAGGGTATCGGACGAACTCCTATTGAAGGTAACTTAATCACACTTTTCCTCTAGCTCACGGGCCACCTTTTTTTATCTATTAGTAAGAAAGGCTCGCGTGCCTATCAGTCGTTAATTGTTCGCATGTAAGAGTATAGCCATCCTGGTCTCAAAACCCATGACATAGATCTGATTCTATTAAGTTTGTCGTCATCCAACTCGAAACCAATTGGCAACAAGTGAAAAGTACCTATACATTTGTATTCTTTGTTATGAGAGTACTTTTCGTCTGTGGTGGACTATTCGACATTGCCTGTGTGGGACTATTCTTGTTTGTCTGTGTGGAACTATTCTCTTTGATTAATTCTCACTTACCTGTTTTTTGTTGGAATTTGCGTAGGAGCTGTGACAAGAGTGACATGTTTAGCAGTGAATGAAAATGGATATGAATCGGCTCCTTTTTCTACCTTGTCTAGCCCAACTAATGAAAAGGGTTACTTCTTTACTACATTACCTGAATCAGCTGAATACAAACTAAAAAAGTGCAAGGTGTTCCTTGAGTTTTCACCATTATCGACTTGCAAGGTTCCTTCTGATATCAATAATGGTGTTAGTGGTGCCAAAGTTGGTGCTTACCATTTCCTCCCTGAAAAGAAGTTGAATTTGTACTCTGTTGGACCTTTCATTTACACTCCTGAACAGCAAGCTAAACCCATCAATGGTCATTACTGAAAAGGGAGAGAGAGAGAGAGAGAGAGAGAGAGAGAGAGAGAGAGAGAGAGAGAGAGAGAGAGAGAAAGTTTGTAAACTACTTTATTCCACTTTTGAAATGTAATTTGTTTTAATTCATCAAAATAAGAAGATGAAGTTCTCGTGCAACTCTTTCGCTACAACAATTTCAAACACTAAACAATTTGTGTTGTGTTTCTCCTATATGGATTTTGCAGAAGTTGTCGTTATAAGTACAGATTCCGCTACGGTTTTAATTCTACGTAATAAAATATGTAATGTGGCAACTCTTTTAGCATTTGAATGAGGCAATTCAAAAGAGCTCATGAATTCTTAAGCACATTTGTGGCACTGGAATAGATTGTGATTACCAAGAATAACACACAAGAAAAAGAATAAAATTTGTACGAGGCAATTCAAAAGAGTTTATGAATCCTTTGCAACAACAAAAAAAAAAACCAACAATCCTTGGTTGGAGTGGTAAGAGGTACAGTCTTCCACCTTAGAGGTTAAGGGTTCGAGGCACGCTGAATAATTCAAAAAATAAAAAAGATAAAAAAATTTACAATCCTAAAATATAATCTCTAGAAATCGGAATGTTGTATTGTTTAGTGGTTTAGAATAGAATTGGTACAGATTTATTTTGTTCATCGGTTATAGAAAATGAATCGCAAGTACACCTACCCATCGGGTTCAGATTCCACTGAAGTCTAATTTCTTACTGCATGTCCATGAACCAAACACTATTATGGAATGTAATTCCTTGGCATTCCACACAGATGCACCAAGTAACCTTACCTATTTACACGTGATATATCAATTTTCTGCCTTTATCCACGATCAAGTAACCGTCACTATTACATTGAACAATTGGTTACAGATTTTTTCACTTTACGCTTAATAGGAGGAGGAGGTGGAATATTTTTGCCAGATCATAATTAATCATTATTTTCCCATCGGGGGGTAGAGATAATTTTACCCTCCACAACAGGAAGACACATATATATTATCGTCTTTTACAATAATATGGTTGGTTTGTAGAAAAGCCCGAAGGCGAAGTTGTCACGATTCAAAACCGACTAACATTGAAAAGATTGTAATTTTTGTGGACGGCAGAAAATCACACAATTAACAGATCGTTGATTGGTGGGCCACCAACAATTTGAGCTTTAGACCTCCAGAAGGACGAAGTTCTAGCTGGACTTGTAAACAAACGAAAAACAAGTTAAACCGTGAAGTCGTGGAGACACCGAGATAGTGTCGACCAAGGGGGCTCTAACGGTCAGGTAAACAAACTAGGAAGAAAGTAAATAAATGGTGGAATGTTGAGTATCATCGTGTTATATCGTCGGAGGGTGGCTCAGCTCGTAGAGTGGCCGGAGCTTCGACTCTACTGGATATTTTGTCGAGTTAGTCTTCTGAAGTAGGTCGAGAGGTCGACTTGATCGGAGACATTGCCAAATCGAGAGGTGGAATCAGTCGAAGAGTATTTTTTTTCAGACCTTTAAGAGTGTTGGAGTTCGAAGTTAGATTATCATCGTCTAGAGTGTTGATTGGAAGATAATAAGTGAGCGAGAAGATTGGTTCAGTGGAGTTCTAGCTTATATATGATGTCTTTCGAGTCTGAGTCTCCTTATATTTATAGGCGACTGATGGACTCGTGGAGTCTGTCAGATCCAAAATACTTGGGGGTTGAGGATGACTCTGAACCCTAAGGGAAGCTCATTAATTCGAACTGCCGATGTCGCCTAGAGTAACTTGATCGCACGGTTACGCTGACTCGACTTCAAACTCTTTGTAGTCTGAGATCGCCTAAAGGTATTTGAGACGAAGTGGAGTCTTTGAGTGACCTAGTCAATGGACACATGGCGAGATCTTCGGAGTTACGGTTGACTCAGTAATTTGCAAGCTCGATTGAAGGCGACTAGGGGGTGCTTGGAGTATTATTGCTTAATGGGTAATTGTTCATCTACGTGGATGTTCACGTGGGCTTAGAACCACTTCAAATAGTTGAATTCTACGTTGGAGAGTGTCCAACCAGTAGGTGTGGGCTGGGCCCAAATGATATTCATGTAAAGTAGGTGACGTTGGGCCTAGAACGATTCTTGGCCCGTACAATTTTTCGCCTCACCGTCCATGACTTGCTTATATTCTAACATATCTTGTCACCTCTAAGTTAGAGAAACGAATGAGCCATACGCCCGTACCTGAATATCAAACTCTAAAAAAAACCTTTCTCATTAAACATAAATGTCATTTAGATGATAAATGTTTCAGTAAAGGTCATAAATGACTCGTAAACCACACTTCCAAGACTCTTAGACTATACACGCTATTAAAACTACTTTAAAAAAAATGATTATACGATAATAAATCATACACCTAAATATTCAAATTAAGGTCAAATGAAGTTGGAATATATATTAAATTATTCATTTTCTTTCTAATAATGTACGTATCATCACATTAGGGTTCATCACTCAGGGTCAACCAGACATGGAAGACATTATTCTTCATACCCATATTAGGCTCAATTCATATAATCATATTTTTCTACAAGATATGACAAAGACAAACAGCCTATCATATCTTACGTATGGATCGATTATAATATATAATTAAATCGTGCTTACCAATCCTTTAATCGTGCAATATTTTATATGCAGAATAGTATTATTAGACCCTTTTTCTTCAACCATTATTTCAATATATTAGTCAATTATTATTTAACAACAGAACTACTAATGCTTTGGTTGCTATAAAACCCTACTAATTTCTCCATTTTATTTCATCTGTCAGTTCATCATCCCCCTTGTCGATCCAGTATCATTCCAGAGAGAGAGAGAGAGAGAGAGAGAGAGAGAGAGAGAGAGAAAGGTCTTAGTAATGGCAACTATAAGCACCAATGTGTGGGTTTTTTCTCTTGTTTTTCTTGCACTTGTAGTCACTTCCTTTGCTACTTATGAGAGTGAATCAACTCCTGACTTTGCAAACCCAAAGGTTGCACCAGTTGGGTCTTATTCTAATGTCCCTAAACCCAAAGTGGAAAAACCCCAACTTGAAAAACCAGTGCTAACACATCCATCTTACGAGCCCAGACCCGAAGTCCCTACCTTCGAAAAACCCAAACTTGCGAAACCAGGTTCCTATCCTCACTTGCCCAAGCCCGACGTCGAAAAGCCTAGCCTTGCAAAGCCAGAGCCAATACCGGCTTCCCATCCTCGTGTGGCCAAACCCGAAGTCGAAAAGCCTAACTTGAAAAAGCCAGTTGGAACAACAGTTCCTTATGTACCCAAGCCTGAAGTCGAAAAGCCAAAGGTAGTAGTACCTGAGACTTATCCTCACTTGCCCAAACCCCATGTCGAGAAGCCCGAAAAGCCAGTGGGAAAACCTTCTTCCTATCCTCACTTACCCAAGCCCGACATCCAAAAGCCTAACCTTGGAAAGCCAGAGCCAACTCCGGCTACCTATCCTTATGTGCCTAAACCGGAAATCGAAAAGCCTAACCTAGAAAAGCCAGAAGGAACACCAGTTACCTATCCATACGTACACAAACCCGCAGTCGAAAAGCCCAAACTTAAAATCCCAGATGTCGTAGTATCCGTGACTCACTCTCACTTGCCCAAACCCAACGTCGAAAAGCCTGTAGAAAAACCTGCATCTTATCCTCATATGCCAAAACCCACCATCGAAAAGCCGAAAACCATTGCAATTCAAGGTCTTGTATACTGTCAGTCAGGCATTGATATCATCCCTATTGAAGGAGCTTTAACCAAAGTGACATGTTTGGCAATGAAAGAAAATGGGTATGAAACTTCTCCTTTCACTTCATTGTGCAACCCAACTAACAAAAAGGGTTACTTTCACACTATACTGCCTGCACTAAAAGATGGATACAAAACCCTAACAGAGTGTAAGGTAACAATTGAATCATGCCCATTGAAGACTTGTAATGTTCCTACTGATATCAACAAGGGTATTAGTGGTGCACTTCTTGGCCCATATCATCTTCTCCTTAACAACATCTACTTGTACTCTGTTGGGCCTTTTATTTTTACCCCAAAGTCTAAGCCCATTAATGGTGGTTACTAGAGAGAGAGAATACTTAATCATTCTTCGGTTTTTATTGTTTAAACTACCTTGACCTCAGCTAAATGGTTGAGAAAGGTATTTGAGTTTTCTTGATCTTTTTTTTTCTTTTTGTAAGTTCATTCCATTTCAGTTTGTTTTTATTTGTATTACCCAACACAATAATAAGATTTGCTCATTGTTTAACTTTGTTTATTGTGCTAACATGATTTTCTAACTCAACCCCTAGTAAGATTTCAGACTCGTCGTATCATCAGACTTAAGTTTTCTACATATTGATGAATATAAATATGAATGTGGAAAGTGAGCGTAAAAATACTGCTTATGATCATTTGTCATCTCAGTATAATTTACTAGCAATACAAATATAGAGTCAAGAACACATAATAATAAATCTAACCAATTCGGTTTTCTCTTTTTCTTTTTTCTTAATCGGAGGGTTTTAATCTTGTTCATCATTCGTATATTTCTTTTCGTAAACCAATAACATCACCACCAAGGATGGATGGAATCCAAAAAAGAACTAAAAGCAATGAGAAAATAGATTTATTGGCAAATGTGTATATTATTGTTAAATGCAACATATGTATTTTTCACAAGTAACACCAACAATGGCAACAGACAGTATATATACTCTTTATCTCTAAAAGCTTCCTAGGTTACTATGGCTATTTTCTCTATATACAAATCCCCTCATTCTCATGCTCAATTACCTCCGGTTTTCGACTTGTTCTCATATGGTCATTTTAAGGGAAAATTTTTGGTTCAATGAATGAAAAACAACGATAATATATGACTAACCCGATAAACCTATATTGTAAACCCAAGATAAGTCGACAAACTTTTGGCGACTCGGTATCAAAATTTCATACCCACCACAACTCAGAAGTTTCTGGTTTGAAGAACTGGGTACCTTTTGTATTAGCACTCGAGAAAAGGGTTACTCGAGGAGCATGGCCAGCTACAACCTGCAGACCAGCCCAGTACGCCAAGGATCAGATCCACTCGTGAGCTGCATTTTACCTGAATGAAGAGATCGGTTATTACAAATCTTGGTTAAAGCAAACAATTACCGATAAAAACAACTGAAATTCATCCCTAGTGCAAATTTTCTTTTGTCAAAAAGGGTCCAGCAATTTTTTTCAGGCTTCAGATCCCCTCGTACGGGTTGCACAGGATAAAGTTTGCACAAGTTTGTACGTAAGAGTTGCATTTGCAAAGGTTTGCATGGAGAGCTAAAGCCTAAAGAACTAGTGACATGCCTTTTTCACCAAAACGGAAATTTATGGAATTTGAAATACCAGGCTGTCAAGGCTCCCTTCGATGTGAAATAACATCACGCCCATTCCTCTTCTTTTATCAATTTCGGCCTGCTCATACAAATACAGAAAAATAAACTCAGAATATTTAGTACGATAACAATGAACATGGACAATTAACTCATGGTGAAGACTGCAACTTACTACACAAGAACAAATTGCAATTCCTGTAGCAGTCAATGCTGATGTAACTTCAGCCATCATACCTAGAAGTAAGATAGTAAGGATGAACATTAGAATGGTTGAAGATAACATATATCCACTACTCAAAGCGATATTCATAACCAGTAATTTTGATGCCTGCTGGAGAAGATAAGAAAAACATGAAACGGGCCTGAAATAAGGCAAAGAGAGAGTTTAGCAGCTACGCCAATAGCTCTATTGACCTTCTGGAGAAGGCCAAGTCACAGAAGTCAATGAGCATGATGTTTAGACTTGCATGTAACTAGTTGACTCAGTTATAGTCTGGTTGAGTGAAGTAAAACGACAGGTGGGAACTACAAAAGGTCAACAGTCGATCCCATAATCATACTGTCTATTTAGAGTCGCATTGGGGGGTTTGGTTGATCCAATAAGAAAATATACCCCAGGGCCTTCAACTTTCAACAAGCATTAATTTGCAGAGCAGATGGGAAATACAAAACCAATTAGAAGTGTTATCATGCATTCTCACCTCTCCGGTCTATACATACTACACAGAACCACTGAATTGAATGTCCTTCCACGTTGTGCCAGGATGAGATTTTACCAGTTTGCCAGCTTTCAAGACCAGGCATGACTTCTTTAT
Source organism: Eschscholzia californica (assembly GCF_041429995.1). NCBI lineage: Eukaryota > Viridiplantae > Streptophyta > Magnoliopsida > Ranunculales > Papaveraceae > Eschscholzia > Eschscholzia californica. The sequence continues at coordinate 571,079 of NW_028238309.1, forward strand.
ACAATGGAATGTTAGATTGTAGCAACTTGGCGATGCCATTTCCCTGTGACAACAACTCTCCCTTGCCCATCAAACTCATATCTTGGACCCGCTTATTATGTTTCCCATTTACTTTGGGGACTCGAGCAGCACCATTTTGAACTTGGAGAGCATCTTGTTGGTCTCTCTGCACCATAGAAATTTCTGCAACATTTGCGAGGATTTTTGTCCACATGTGTTTTCTTCCCTTAGTAGGATCCAATAATTCTTTCTGTGATGAACTCTCCTCCTCGACATCAGCCACAAAATTAGTTACCGCCTCTGCCGTTATTTCAGTTGCAGACATTGCAGCTTGCTCTCTCAAAAACTAGAGAGAAAAAGCAGTTTTGTTTAATAAAATACAAGCAAATAAGACAAGGAAAGGGAGCTAAATCTAATGCAAAGACATACTTTAATTATTTTATGACGAGCACTCCGGGTCTTTGCATGTCTTAACCACTGTTGATGCCGCTGAAAAGCAGATTTGCTTGAAAGTGCCTGAGAAGATACCAAGAAAATAGTTACTTACGAAGGACCAAAAGACCCATAAACTGACTGTTGTCTAACATGGGAGCACGGGCCTAACACCAAAGTAATTTAATCACACTTTTATTCATTGAAGGTAACTTAATCACACTAATAGACCAAAAGACCCATAAGCTAGAACTCCAGTTTCTTCATTGCCGTATCCTTATCTTATACGGACCTAACACCAAAGTAATTTTATTACCCATATACCGGCACAACCAACTGGCAACTTAATTCTGAGTCATGTGACTTATTCTTTTGAACAAAGTACGCTTAAAATTTTCACAGGTAAAACTTTCAAAAATGGGTTATACGGTTATATCTCCACATTGAGGATGAAAAGCTTACTAACATTGTATGTAATTATCTCCACAACTTCAGCATTCACAAGTTTGTGCGTTGGAGAAACAATATTACCATTGACCTGCAATAGAAAAAACAGAAGCCTTGGCCACTAAGATCTTGAACCTATATAATAGTAAAGTGTGAGAGCAATACCTTGGCAGCGACCATCTTGTTGCCAATTTCAGTGTGTATCATATAGGCATAATCTATTACCGTTGCCCCCTTAGGCAGATTTTTAATCTGTTATACATTAAGAAATAAAATTAAAGAGGAGATTACAAGCAAAATCACAAAAGGTGCAAAGTGTGGCCCATCCCTACCTCTCCTTTTGGTGTAAATACAAATACCCGACTACCCAATAGATCCCTTGTGACGGTATCTACAAACTCTCTGGAGCTCATGTTTCCAACAAATTCCTCTTGCCATTCTCTAATAGCATTTAACCAGCCGATCTATTGGGGAAAAAAAGAGCTTCCTCTGTAAGTTTAGAACTTACTACAAAAAGGGCTTGAGAGAAAAGCGTAGCAGGAAAATGAACCCTATTCTCAAACTAAAAGGTAGGATTGATTATATAGTAAATACCCTGAGAGCTATGTTTGCATTGTTCAAACAAACTTGTTTTCCTCTAGAATTTCGTCCTTTTGGTGTAACATGCCCAACTAAATCCGTAACAAATACTCTCCCACTGTAGTGAGAAGCAATGCCTCTCTCCGCAATCAAATCCATCTCCTCAGTTCTTATCTGCTCCACGCGAGTAAAAAGTTAGATGATAAGCAGTAGCTGAGAAAAAGATTCAATGTTAAATGGGAACTCTTAAGAAAAGATATAGAAAATAAGATGTTGTAGAAAGGGTGGACATGGGAGAAAAGAAACTCGCTACAAGCAATGAATACACTCACCTGAACTTCAAGACGGAACATGCTCTCGTAGAGAAATGGTATCACTGTGGTATGTAAACTTTGATAACCATTAGGCTTTGGTGTTGCAATATAATCTTTCATCTGTTAATAACAATCACTATTGTTCAGTTACTCTTATTAAAAGAAAATCTTAACTACCGAGATCAAATATCTACAAAAGTGAGTGAGAGTAAACTATACATACAGCTCGAGGAATAGGAGTCCAGATCCCATGGACAAGCCCAAGAACGTGATAACAAATCTGCGTATTGAACAGTAAAGTAAAAAAAGTGGAATATAAACCCACGTATACCATAGAAGACATTACCCAGAAATGGAATATCTAAAAGGACTCACCTGGTGTGCATTACATAAAGGCCCAACTCCGATACATGGCTTTGGTTTTATGATAATGCGAAGCTGACCAAAGAGATTCGTGCCAACAAACATTATCAAAGCATTTTAACAAAATAGGCGAGAAGGTATCATGACACAGTCAATAAACAATATCAAGGCCGTTTGAAAGAAAACCTGTGTAATTTGGTTGACCTCACTTATTGACCCTTTAGATTTCATCACAGCTCTATAGACACTGCAACACAAGACATCAGTTTATTGAATAAGCTCACAAATTCAAATTAAGTGCGGAAAAGATTAAAAGTGCTATCTGTCTGACAACCCTAACCTGTAAGGTTCCTTGCACACGGAGCGAACTTCTGTTCTTACTGTCACAAGGTCTAAGAACTGGTCATCCTCGATTCGTTTGATTAAGATCTTCTGCGCCTGGATAGGAAATAAAGAGCTTAATAGAAAAGAAAGCACAAGGCAGTAAAGATTGAACAGCAACTTAGACTGAAGTATATAAATCACCCAATAGTAAAATTCTGCATATAGCAGTTTCACTTCAAATAAGAAAACAATAGGTGAGATTTTCATCTTAGAATTCTTGAAGCAATTAATCTTTGCCACTACTCATTGGCTATGCCAATAATAGTACCTCGACGAGTTCCTTCTCATGCTCTTTATAGAGATGTGCAACTCTTCTCTTGATTTTAGCGTGATCATGAGCATTTGTGTACATGAACGAGAGATTCTCCAGTTCCGACTGAAACATAAGGCAAGCGTTATCTGGTTATAAAACAATTTGTTGCATGAGAAGAAATCATGAAGTATCAAGGTGATTTTTAATGGTGACGCACTTTGAACTGAATATTTCAAAACCCTCAGCATCAAGAGAATAGGGGTTCCTAATAGATCGCAAGGCTCGTGTCATGACTGAAGATGATACAGTAAGACAAAGTTGATTGGGAATGTAAACAAAAGGTTTCATTTATCGAGTCCAATAGCTTGAATGAGGGACACTTGTGATCATGATGACCGGACTTTGTGCAACTGCAACCTCTTAAAACTATTGCAGACAATAGTAACTATAACTGATAAGACAACAGAATATACACTAAGTTTCAATAAAAGTTCTGCATACCTTAATCTGGTACATTCCTAGTAGTTTTGCTAAAGGAGCAAAGACCTGCAATGTCTCGCAAGCGATGCTAGACTGCATAAAATGCAACATCCTTGTACATTCAGAATAATGACAAAACTCCAATCTAAATATTGAACCAGAAGAGTACTACCTGCTTATGAGGAGGCATATGTGAAAGAGTACGCATATTATGTAATCTGTCAGCCAGTTTGACAATAATAACACGGACCTGAAAAAAGGACTGCTTTAGTGGAAAAGAACAGTGATAGCAAAGATTTGTAAGTCTAAGAAATGTGAAGAAAAAAATACCTCCTGTGTCATAGCCAGAAACATTTGCCGCAAATCATCAGCTTTTACATCTTGTACTGTGTCCTTCGTGTTGCTACATTGCAGTTTACCCAACTTGGATACCTTAGGAAGTAGCATAAAATAATGAATCTGAAGTGTAACCAAAGTACTATGTGTGCTTCTCTACTCAAAAGTAGTAAATGATAAACAAAGGTGCAACCTTCAAGTAATAGAAATAATAAAGAATACCTTAGTCTCTCCTTCTACGATGTGGCGAACAGTAGCACCAAACTCCTTTTCAATTCTTTCAAAGGTCACATCATCTGTATCTTCAACTGTGTCATGCAACAATCCGGCGGCAATTGATTCCCAATCCAGCTCCTAGAAATAATTAGTAAGCCACTGCAATCCAATGTTCATATCAATATTTTAAACGAAGAATGTATGTCCAATATCCCAACTTACAAGTTCTCCAAGAATACGTGCAACTTCAACCGGGTGAATGATAAAGGGCTCCCCGCTTCTTCTTCTCTGACCATTATGCGCTTCAAAGGCCAGCTGTACTGACAAAAGAAATTTATTACTAGATATCATTGCTTCTGAGAAGCCCAGTAATTGTATCAAATGTCATATTATAGGGAGAAGTGGATTACCTGTAAAGCGTCATGGACTAATTTCAACTCACTTGGTGGAAGATATGAAATCGATGGTCTCAAATCCTGATATCAACCAGATGGGACAAGAAACAAGAAAAAAATAAGACTTAAGATGTTAATAGAATAACCGAACAGAAATTTGACCCTTACGAATTGAGCTGACATATAATAACATTCATTCGGACAATTTTAGCCACCTCAATTTCTTAACAACCAAAGGGTATCGACAAGAGTTGCGTCATACCTCCCACAAAGTTTCAGGAGAAACAGTTTCTGAGGGTTCTGAAGAAAATCCAGATGAACACTGCAGTTGCCATGTTTTACTTGCAAAATGAACTACACTCGAATTAAAGAGCCTAGGAGGAAGTTTGAAATTATCTGCTTCCGTGGAATACCAATCGTCCACCTCAGGAACTTCAAGTTTCCAGCAAGACTACGGACAAAATATTAGTAGCTAGTAAGTATTTGATCTGGTTTAATAGAAAATGCAACAAAGTAAGAACACTGGCACCTATTGCATGCTCTATCAATTGGAAGTAAACAAATAAAAGCTTGTCTTTGGTCTAGTTACCCAAAACAATACTAACGTGAGGAAACGATGGAGAGTTTATTTTTTCATTCACCTTTGAGAAGAAAAAAGCAGAAGTTTATTACAAGTACAGTGTCAAACTAACATACAAGGACTGAAAGTAGAAATTCGGAAGCCTGGCCAGAGCATCAGCTAAGGAAACATATCTAAATGCTTCCAGGACATGAATAAAAATTGAATGTCAAACCCGTTAGTGATCAACGACAAGTGGCATATATTAACCTCGCAGAAGTATCATCGGGTATGAAGAGTGGTCCCTTTAACATAAATAATAAATGAATCGAAGGTAATCGTGCAATTCGTAATCCAAATGAGTTCATCGGGTATAGTATGGAACACAAAATAGAAATCAGTCATTTGGTGATTCTGTTTGTAAATTAGTTCACTATTTCCTTCTTTTTCTTGACCAAGAGAAAGAACATACAAAATTTATTTTCAGCTTAAGTATTCCAAAATTGATGGGTCAAAGTCCAACCATTTAGGTCTCCTCGGACTCCTCGGTAGTAGGTATTACCAGTACCCCGGTTGATAATTGAACTCCTAGGATGTCTAGGTCCCATCATATGCTAACCAATCCAAGATAACTCAAACTTGAATAAAATTAAGTATCTACATTTAGAGTTTCAACCTTGATATGTTGATCTCCAATCCATCACTATCAAGGTAGAGCTAATATTCCGAATGGCGGATATGAAATTAATTTCCTTACAGTTAGTTCAATTACAGACGATTATGATAAACTTTGATCCAATGCCCTTGCAGGTTAAATTGAGCTAGAATTCACCATTTCACTAAACATATAAAATCGATATAATTCAATGTACAAACTAAAGATTGGCAAAAGAAAACATACAGAATCCAGTCGATTTCTTCTTCTACTTCGAACTGAAGAAGAACAATGAGGATAAGAATGAGTAGTACTTGCAAGAAATCCAGTCAAAACCCTAGGAGCTTTCCAAGCGCATGACAATACGTTACACTCGTATCTTCCACTTCCATCTCCTCCTCCTCTCGTTAACTTACAGACGTTCACACATTCTACAGAAACTACAAACAAAATGTTCCGAAAACAAAACGAATCAATAATCTCTTCAAAATCTGAAATCATTAGAAATTCAAACTTACTAAAGAGTATAGAATTTTATTTACCTGACATCAAAGAAGAAGCGGAAGTCATTTCTTTAACATAGAAGTTGATGATAATCTCATTGAATAAAGAGAAGTTAGGGCAAAATTCTCATAGATGTTGTTGGATTGTTTGAAAGAAATCTAGGGTTTTAGATGGGGGTCGACGAACGAACCATGGGAGAAGATGATGAGATAGATAGACAGAGAGTTATAGGAGCGGAGCGAAGGCCACACAAACACCTGTTAATCGAAAACAAGATATTTCTCTCTCTTTCTCTCTCTACCTTTGATGGAAAAAAAAATGTAGCAAATAATACCAACTCACTCACTTTCTATAAAAATGACATTAATACCCTTTTCTTATCCAACACATTTTATGGATTTTTCTTCTTGTTTTGTGGTCAAATTAATTGCTTGTCATGGGATAATTTCAATTTAGCCCTCCAATTGTGTCAATAAGAAGATTTGACCCCATATTTATTTATCTAATATTCTAATTTGACCCTAAAACCATGATTTTGTGGGGTTTATGTTCTAGAGAGTAAGAAAGAGGGGGGAGGTAACGGGGAGGAGATAGATGAACATGGTGGTTGCAATGGTGGCGGTGTTGTGGGAATAAGGGAAGAGAAAGGAAGGAAAAAAAAAACATCAACAAAAGATTTAGTTGAAAGTCGTTGGTCGAACGTCTGTTAACGAATTTTTCTATCGAGAATAGAGATAAAGGTCACAGAATAGAACTTCTTGAAACTAGAAATAAAACGAAAGAAAATATTATTGATTATTAAGTTTGACTAATAGTATTATAGTCTTAGAGGCCAAATCGAATGTTTAAGAAGTTAATTAAAACGTTGGCCAAATAGTTAACCCCTGTAGAAGGCAAACACTTGTGTCCTTTTGGACTCCAATAGTATTGGTGGTTTATGTGCTCATATTGGCCATGACCTAATCAATACCACTAGTCTAATTATTCTCGAGTCTACTTCTAATATACAAAAAAAGTAGTGGGGTTTGGATCTGCACGAATACGATATACTCTCATACCAATACAGACATGGAGTTAACAGTTAACTGCTTCTTATATGCCGATCTCTATGAACTAAGATGCACCTTCGAATCAACTTAAAAAGATGATTTCGCATAATTTTAGTACTTTGCTAGATGTCTCGATTTGTCACGAAATCCTTTTTAAAGGAAAATATAAATTACTCTACCAACTCTGAAGTGGTAGTGGATACTGAGTAGAGGTTGACGTTAGGTGTTAATTTATTTTCGTAGTTGCTTTCGTTTCAATCTAAAAACACTAAAACTTAATACATTATCTTACTAGAAAAGCAGTGTAAACATAAAGAAGAGCAGAGACGTCCCATTTGTGTGTTTGTGAAATGTGGGTGGTGGTTGGGTGGGGTTTTTCAATCTAAAAACCCCAACCCTTGACCTAAAGGTTGTTGACATCATGTTTAAAGTTGAGGAAGACTAGTTAAAGACTTGAGTTGATTTCCGTTTGTGAACCTCCTTCTACCAAATGAGCCGTGCCTTGTATTCTCAAAAAGTTGATCTCTAATTGAGGATAAGATTATTAAAATTCCTCAAAAGAATATAACGATCACGATTTTTCTTCTATCTTTTAGTGCATATCTCATATATCTCGACCTCAACTCAAAAACTTTACGTCAATTCTCAAGTCGAGGTGGAGGAGTAAGATTCTATCATATCTGTATATAGATTATAGAGAAAGACCATAGTATTATTCATGCTGACAAACAAGCCCAAAGTGGTGAAAAAACATGAAGAAAATGCCTCGAAAGAGTCACAAAAAGTGCTAGTGCATTAGTCAAAGTGCGATCCGAAATGCCCATCACTGTCGTTAAGGTGCTTACGGAAGTATTAAAATGCCTAACACTGCAGAAAACGTCACCTCAAAACAGCCGTGGGGAAGGCAGCAAAAGCAGCACCATCGAGAACATCGCACTAAAATGTTATAAACTCAATGTTGAAAGTGCCATAACAGCGTGTCCTTAAGTGTTTAGTTATGAAAGCATCAATAGAGGACAATGGACTATAATATGACTCCAAGTAAAGACTTGGACCCTTCAAACTCACCGAGAAAAACTTATACAAATTTTGTGGAATCTGGCAAATATGGTAACAGCGAATTCGTGCAGGACTCCAACGGCCATAGTAGTCTAGTACCGTAGCAGTTGGGTTTATCCAGACTAGTTTCACACTTTCACTATAAGAACACCATATTCTGTCCTTCAGACAATACTTAAGAGTTCAGTAACAAGACGATCTGTATAACTCTGAATCACTTTAACACTATGCAGTCTACTGATCTTACCTAGTTTGCAGATCAACAACCATGAAACTTAGAAACAAAACTACCAAAACAAGCAAAATTAGCTTCAAATTACCAAAATGAAATTTCTAACCACCCTAAAAAACCTCTCTGAAAAATGACTACGAGACTCGTAACGATAACGATGTTAACACATTGAAGTAACATAACGATGTCAAGTAATCCAATGAGAAAAGGAGAAGCTAAGCAACAGATATGTCAACAAGAAGAGACATGGGTAAACAATCAAAATGAAGTACTATATGTTACATTAATAAAAGCAAAAGCTATGAGGAGCAAAACTCGATCATTTTATCATTATGAATATCATTTCCTTTCGACAAGATATCATCGGCATAATAATAATGTAAGTTTGTTAACTACATTGAATTTACTCAATGCAATAGAAAACAGAATCTTGCTCAATAATTTAGAAACTACAAACATCTATTTAGTACTTACTTCTCTAAGCTACCCATTTTGATGAACTCTCAAGCACTGCCTCTATTGAAGTCTCCTCCTTGATTTATAGATGGATCCCTTCCTCCACCCTGAAAAGAGCCTTGCCCACTCGTTGAAGGAAGCCCTCTTTGTTGTTGACCCCAGTTTTCTCTTTGCATTGGTCCATTTCTTTCGACTGGCATTGTTTCTCTTCGCCTATCGTATCGTGGGCGAGGTCTGGTTCGAGTAGGCTGTCTGTTATTGAACTGAAATTGTGGCCTGTGAATAACTTTTCCATCTACAAACAAATCGCCTAATAATAGCCATAAAAGATTTATCAGTTACAATCTAATCGGACTATATAAATTGAAATCTATAAACAATTTATAACTCCAAAATCGATATTATCAATTAACAAATACCTCCGTAATCTTTGTTAGGAACATCAAGATATGAATCAGGCAATACCCATAGAACACCAGGTAATCCTATTCGTTCAAACACAAAAAAGATAAGATTTTTATCAAATTAACAAGTAAAATGGATTGAAAAAACCTTAACCCAAGTTCCCAAAACTTAGGAATCTATACCTTTAACTTTATATGAGAGTTCTTCAGAGATTAGGGCACCAAACCCAGTATAAGTTGAAGTGCAAACTGAGTAAATCTTCTTCTTAGCTTCCTCCTCACTGATTCAGACCCAAATGTCAAAAAATGTGACAAAATCAGATGCATCAACAGATAACTAGTAAGGGTTTAAAGATTTACAAAAGCTAGGGTTTATCATACATACCTTCCGACGACAGAAGCTAGGGTTTTGACATATGCAGAGATCATTTCATCCTCGGAGGGTTTTGGGTCTTCAGGGAATTCCAGCACAATGAGCCAATGTTCATAATCACAACCATCAAGAAGGATAGTTTCCTTAGGTGGTCTATTACTCCAGTTAGGAGATGGATCATTCAATGGTGAATAACCTGATCCTGATGTTTTAAACCTAGTTGGAATTGTTCTTGATTCAGGTGGAAGTTGTTGATTAAGCTTGTCGATTATGGAGAGAGAAAATCGGTAACGAAGAGGAGATGAAGATGTAAGAGAAGAAGGAGAGAGAGAACGGGAGAGAAGAGTGGAGAACGTTCGTCGCGTCAAGAGCGCCATTATCAAAACCTTCTTCTTCTGTTCGATTTGATTGTGAAAATGTAAATCCGAGAGCCCGAGGGTTTATCTTTCAAAACCCTAGTTTGGTTCTATGAATGCGCAATTGGGTTCGGAACGGGCAATTATCGGAACCCATATACAACCTAGTACATTTCATCAGAAAAAAAAGGCCATTGTTTTGGGGAAAGCGAAAATGTTTCCGGGGAAGACGGTGCAAACCTAAAAAAATTCAAACCAAACACTCCCAAACACTCCCTCCCCTCAAGTCGCCGGAAAAAAGTTAGCTGGCCGGAATTTCTCCCTTCTCTCTTCTCCTCTATCAGCCTCTTTCTTTCTTTCTTTCTTTCTTTCTTTCTCTCTTTCTCCCTTTCTCCCTTTCTCTCTCCCTTCTTTTCTTCTCTTTATCTCTTTTTTGATCTACTATCTTGTAGTTAGGGTTTTTTATAAGGGCGGTGGTATTCAAAGAGGCGAAATTAGTGATATTGGATTTCAGGTGAGGCAGTCATTGGAAAAGATGATCATAAAAAAGATCTTGAAATCTAAAATGCCGAATTTGAAGAGGCGTAAAGCTGAAATCTTTAGTACCGAAGATGATAAAAGTTATGATAAATCGAAGAAGAGGAAGTTGATTAGTACTAATTACCCATTCCAGCTTCTAGAAAACATAGTCGCCAGTGGGATCCCGTTCAATGGCTACGGATTTCAACCAACATTTTCTGATACTACTAAAATTTCTCACTACCCAGGTGAGAATCAATACAAAAAGGCTGAAAGAAGTGATATGAAAGAGTTTAGTTATGGACAGATTGTGAAAATCTCTCGTGGTCGAGTTTAGGTACTTCCTTCTCGTTTCAATGATTCAGTTCTCGATTCGTGGAAGAAAGATGTGAAATTAAACATGGAAGAGTTATCAAGTGTCAATGTTGCTGAAACTGCAGATAATAAGAAAAGAAAAGCTCTCAGTGAGATCTCCAACTATGAATATGGGGTTAAAGAGGGAGAGAGGATAAGAGAGAAGGAAAGAGAGAAGAAGAGAGAGAGAAGAAAGAAAAAAAAGAAAGAAGAGAGAATTAGTTGAGGTCGTCGGAATCCGGTGGAGGTCGCCGGCATTAATGGTGGAAATAGCCGGAATTTGGTTGAGGTGAAAGGAGAAGAAGAAAGAACAAAAAATTAAAAGGGTGATGTTTGGAGGAAACAAAAAAATTTGTTTCCACCCAATACTTATTGCCCCGAAAATTTTGCTTATTTCCCCGAAACACTAGCCGAAAAAAAAATATACAACATTGTACATCAACAGGCTTAGATTCATATTTTCAAAATATAATATAATGTATCCTAATGCAACATAATCGATGTATTTTCCCTCAACTGAATTTTAATCACGTAACATCCCACTTTTCCTTATTGGTGCTTATGTGATGAGTGCCTCAATTATGTTGATCAGGGGCTATTCAACAAAAAAGAAAATTGTTGAAATGTTGATGAATGGTATAATTAGTTATGGTCTCTTGTGAGAGTTCCATTCGTATAATTCCAGCTAAGAGCTCAAATCAACTAGTGAGTGACAGAGTGAGACAAGACGGGTAGATTCGCTCCTTAGTATTATACACTCCAGCAAGATCCCGAATACAATGTGATTTTTTTACGACTCTAGTTAAGGGGTTTGTATGGTGTATTTTTTTTTTTTTTTGAAGATTGTATGGTAATTCATATTTTCATAATATATCCTAATACAACACGACCGATATATTGTATATCTACTGAATTTTAATCACATGCTATCCTACTTTTCGTAATTGGTGCTTATGTGACGAGTGCCTCAATTATGTTGAAGAATCACATAATTAGTAATGGGTATCTTGGCGTTAAGAGATCCATTGCAGGGAACCGCCGGGAAATTCTTGAAGGTATAATATTTCAATTTACTGCTTGTGTATAAATTATGATTAGTAGGTGAAGGACCCACCAGATCACAAATTAAGTAGCAGAACAGTTAACATTTTCATCCCTTCATTGTTGTCTTCCGCTCCTTGTTGCTCAATCTGTGGTTAATTTGGTCATGATATGCTGACAATAACCGATAAGTCCATTATAACTATAATACATGTTACCTCTCCTCTTGCACTGGGGATCTATCTTTTTGTTGAAAGTAGAGGCATGGGTGTTGTGTCTTATCGTTTGGAATAGTTTACTTGATTAACAGACTGCAAATGGGAGAACACCTTAGAGGGATTCTGAGAATAGTCCCACATGGGAGAATGGGTAACTAGCAACCAAAAATATAAAGTATAGGTCCTCTCGACTCATAGCCAATTGGTTTTGAGTTGGATGACCACAAACTTAACAAACCCATTGTTTTTTTATGAATACGAGGGTGACCTCAAAGGTGAATTATAAATATATTAATCTGGTGGCTCGTGTCTTCCATTGCCTACTATCTTGATTTTTGCCACCGAGTGGAGCTCGTTGACAACTATAAACCATCTGCTTACTAGAACTATATTAGAAATGCTATTCAAATCAATACCCTCCTCGGACTGTCCATTTTGATGAGATGCTTGGAGTTGTTAATGCCAGGGCAGGCCCTCTCACGCAGATCTCTCTCTGGCCGTCACATTACCGAGTGTTGTATGGAGATGGTATAGTAGTTTTCACCTTGCTTTAAATTCGTCAAGTTACACATCCAATTGTATGTTGCTTTATTCACAGGAATCAGTTAGAGGGCCAATACTTTGAAATCCTGCCATGAAATTGAAGTATACTTTGTAGTTTGTACAATATTCATTGAAGGTGATTCCATACTCCAGTGTTGAATAAAACTAGAGAAGAGGAGATTGTTAGTTCTAGAAGCAGCAAACTAGTTAATTCGGGTCAGAAACAATAGGAGATCATGGAAATCAAAGAGTAAGGTTTACAAAAACCCTTCAATTTTAATTGTTTTTTCTTTTGCTGATTAGCAGAGCGAGTGGGAGATTGCAATGTGGCGACAGAAGCAGTGAACACGGCAATTCAACATCATGGTAGTCCTGGTGGATATCATCTGACGGAGTTAGTCTAGCTCACTCTGACTAAAGCAGGACATTAAGACCGGCAGTGTCGTAAATAGAGACGGGGTGGGTTGTCTGTACATACGAAAATGTGGGGCAGCCATTGGTTCACCTTTGGTGTGGCGAGAGGTTCATATGCAGGGGCGGAACCAGGATTTTTAGCTAGCCGGGGCAAGCCTAATTAAGATGTATTAAAGAAGAAAATTAGGGTCTATTGTAGAAGCTGGTAAAATTTGGAGGTCTTTTTTGTAAGTTACTCATATTACGAGGACAAAACGAGAATTAGTGCTAAAAAGGGGTAGTCTTAAAGATGCTCCCAGAAGACTGCAAAGGCACCTGTTTCCCTCACAAACTTTGACTCAATAGAGGCGCTTTTCGTAGTTATAGGGAGTGTCTTTAACACTTCCCAAAGAAAAGCCAAAAAAAATCCCTTGCAGGTAAGGGGAGTCGAACTCCTGACGTCTAGAGCACAAGGCAAAGCTCTTACCAGTGAGCTATTGGCCCACATCTATTGCATATTTGTAAGAAAGTTATAAATCCATCCTGGGCCACTGCCTAGGCTGGTCTTCACATAGGTCCGCCACTGTTCATATGTAGAAGCCGATTGGCATGCTCTATCTACTGCAGGTAAGAGTAATGACTTCTATCTCTTTCCTCTTATGATTTCTCACCCCACTTTCTTCATCCCATACTAGTTTATATATAGAGAGAGAGAGAGAGGAAGAGAAATGATGGCTTGGCAGAAAATTTGGCCATGCAGATTGATTGGTTGGGTGAAATCTAGCCGTCCACTTCTGATATGACCGTCTTTTTTATATGGGCCGGTCAGCCCAAATAATTAGTACATAGATATTAGATAGCATAAAAGTTCACAGACATAAACATTTGTTGAAGCACCATAAAACTATAACATTAACATAATCCCATTACAACTATATATATATATATATATTCCATGGATTAAATGGGCTTGGGCTCGAAACCATTAGATCTCGGCCCAATTACCTTAAGCCCTATGTACTACCCCATTACATAACTAATTACTTCATCTACTTAAACCCACATCAACACCAATAACAAAAAGAAAAAACCTTAACCCTTAAAAACCAATTGCTTTGATTTTAATTGGAGTTTTAGAGTTGGCCAAATGAGTGAGCAAGATAAGCCAATGAGCCAACCAAAGGTGCATTCATATAAGTGGCCGGCTCAGATTGCTGATAATCACTCCTCTCATCTGGGAATCCATCATGTTGATCCGGTCCACCAACCACTGCTCCGACTAGTATATTAGGGTTTGGTGATTTTGAGTAGAAGTAGCTGAATCCGTCTGAGCATTGGATCTTAGATGGGTGTGATGAAACGGACGGTAGAGATGATGCCCTGTGGTGTATCCTTTCGGGGTATTTATTTCCGTACCCCACCATATAAGACATTCTCATTGGGTTGTCTCCCAACAGATAGTCCACCTAATGGCCATTATAACAAACACAAAAGGTTTTAAGTAAACAATTAAACCGTTGAACTCGACTCACACTAAAGTGCGGCTGTTAACTATTGAAAAATCCAAGTGACAAAAAGGAGGGCCACAATAGCTTGATTTTTATTTTTGATATGGATGACGATAGTCATTATAAGATGTATCATGATCTATAAGTTGAATAAGTGTCGTGATCGTCTTATTGGGCACCACATGTTGGGTGTTTTCATCGACTACACCAAGAAATGGTCACCACAACTCAAAGTTGATGTGGCTAGTCTTTCGTTGAATCGACAAAAATTGGAGTTTTTTTTAGTTTGTTTTCAGGCCAACCCCTAAAATTTGACTAGAGGTCTGAATTGACTAGAGTCAGAGTTTAGAATGTCCATTTTTTATCTGACTCATGATATATGGGTCGCTTGGATAGCCAATTTAGTAGTGTTAGGTTCATTTTTCAGTCCTGACTAATTAGATTCATACGAGGGAAAAAAAAGAGAAACCAAAGAATTGACACATACTTGTCTCTTGGCAATGGCCCTGAGCTTGGTGGGGGTGAATGTGGTACCACCACAGCTAACCACCTTGTGTGCTGAGGTTAAGTATTTGGCGTAAGTTAGCAAGAGGAATGACGTGGAGGTCACATATTGCATGTTACATTCACCCATCTTAATCAATAGCCCACCTGTTTCAATTTGTCCCATTCATCATCATACAAACAACCGTTGGTCAAAAAGTAGCCGTTAAAATTAGAAATCAGAACAAACAACTGCCCTTTTTCTTTTATAGAGAGAGAGAGAAAAAAGAGGACCTGGAGTGTACTGTGAGGAGCCTGGTATAATAGAACAGATGAAATTATCTGCATGATCTTTATAATCACCCAGAGATTCAATCTTTTGAATAAGAAATGCCTGAAACAATCACAAAGACTTCTCTATCAAAAAACCCTAGCTAGTCTATAAATTTGAGATAAGATTTGGGGGCAAGGATCAAAACCCTAGTCTATAAATTTGGGAGAAGATTTGGGGAAAGAAGAAGTCTGGGAAGTTAAAAACAGAGGAAGTAGAATGATTGAACCTTGGAGAGAAGAATTCTAGCACCAGCATGCTTATTATCCCAACCAAATATATTATCAGATTCATCAGCTCCTAGGGTTAATCCATTTGCATGAATATAATTCAAATATGTTGGTTTCTTTGTTGCTCTTTGTAACCAAGCAGCTGCCCATAACAACTCATCCTTCAAAATCAAAAACCCTAAATTATTTCCATTCACATAACAATTCTTTTCTATAAACAAAATCCCAAATTGAAAAACTTGTTTTTCTTTAATTACCTGGTACCCAGAATAAGAACAGTAAAATGGGCAAACATAGTTCTTCAAGCTATTACTATAAACTCCCCTGTACTTATCAGCAAATGAAAATACCTAAAAACCACATGGGTTCAAACCAAAGTTATTACCATCTTTGTACACACAGAGAGGGAAAGAGAAGGTTAGGTTAGAGAGAGAGAGAGAGAGAGTTTTTTTTTTACCATGGAAGCTCTTTTGAGGAGAAGCTTTGAGTAAGAAGGATCAGATTTTCTAAAAACAAGAGAAGCAGCAGCAAGAGCGGCAGCTGTTTCAGCAGCAACATCAGAACCAGGGTTGTTCTTATCAATCTTGAAAACAGATCTTGGAGTATCCATATCTTCTGGTCTCTCCCAACAAGCATGATCCTTTGTTGGATCACCTACCTGTAGTAAACCCATAATCTATCTCCATTAAAACTCCTAAAATGAAGCTCAAAAACAGAGAAGAACAAGAAGATGAAGAACCTGGACATAAATAGTTCCTGGGTGAGAAGTTGCTTTGAGAAGATAATCAGTAGCCCAACGAATAGCTTCTCTAGCATTCTGCAATTCCCCTTTCATTAACCCACCAAATTCAAGAACACTCCATGAAAGCATTGTAGTTGTGAAAGCCATAGGAAACCCAAACTTCACATTATCGCCAGCATCATAATACCCACCAACTAAATCAACCTGCATTTATCAATTTCCCACCATTAAAACATAACCCATATTCAAATTTTGCAGAAATTTGAGAAAATGATGAGGAAGAAGATTGAAGTAAAGCTTACATTCATGGCTGACCCATCAGAGAGACCAGAATCTTTTCTCCATTTTAGTCTCTGGTTTGAAGGTAACTTCCCTGATCTTTGTCCTTCAAAGAAAAGGATTGATTTAGTGAGTGCATCTCTGTAGTTTTGTGAGGCAAAATGGTGCTGTTTGGCATTGCTAATAAGTATAAGATGAGTGAAGAAACAGAGGAGGATTAGAAGAAAAGAAGAAGAAGAAACAGAGGAACCCATTTTAGCTTCCTACCCTCCCCTTTAACCAACCAACACCTACCCCAAACTCTCTTTCTCTCTCTCTCTCTAGAAAGTCTCTCTACCTCTTTGAATAACTCTTGAAAAGAGAAGGTTCTATTTATAACCAAAGCTGCCTCTCCAACTTATAGCTTTTGCTATAATTAACACACCACCCACTCAAGAGCCCCCCAAATCATGGCTTTTCTTCTCTACTAAACTAGGAGTAACATTTTGTTAATACAAAAATTAAAAGTGAAAAAGGCTAAAAATGTAATCAAACTTATCAACCTATAAAGTGAGTACTTTATTTTCATTCCTCTATATGCTTTTTTAACACCCTAATTATTTACACTTAGGGGACTGTTCCATTTCTTCCACAATGTTATGTATATAGCTTTTATGATTGGTCTGAATTTGTCCCAAGTAGGTTCAAAATCAACACTAATTGGGCATGTATGTCATATTACCCTGAAAATAATTTGTTGTTAAAGGAAATTCTATAGATTGATTCATAGTGTGTAGAGTCTTTTGTCTTGTAGTTTCTACTATCTTTAGAGTGTATGAGTGTTTTTAGAACGTATTCATGTTAGTGTAAGTTATGAGTGTATGTCAGCTCTTATGATTTTTATAAACCAATTGATGTATTTAAAGGCAAATGTATCTCTTAGATTTTTTTGAGAAATCGGCTACGATATATCGAGACGACCCGACAAATTAAATGGTCTATAGCCTGGCGAATTAAATGACCTACAGTTTAGGTAAGTTATATTATTTATACTCGAGTTCAATATTCATGGATTTGCACTTTCATGAGATCGAACCTGATACCTCTGCATTGTAGAGTATATGCACTGACCAACTGGACTACCAGTAGTTGTCCATGTATTTCTTAGATTGGGACCATAAGAATGAAAGAATGGTGAGGATCATGCATTCATGTGTTGTTGTCTGAAATCATCACGCCTTGATGTTGATCCTAGATTCAGTTTTATAATAATCCAAATTGGATCTTGATCAACATTTGTTCCAAACGCATTCAAATACTCATGGAAAAGAACATAATAATATCACTCTCAGTCTCTCACTCATCTTATGACCAAGATCATATAAAGTGAATTTGTATATATATGGGATAAGAAAGAGTTGTTAAAAAAGACCCATACATGAAATGAAAGTATGAAGTAATAGAGATTGGTGTAAGAGATAAGAATCAATAGGAATGGATATATGAAAATTTCTGTCGAAGCCTTCCCCATATCACAAGTTACCAATAAATTCCCATACAATTATTTCACAATATGTCAACATAGAGTCATGGTCTTTTACTACTTCTACTTTGAATGTGATTGCTACCACTCAATATTGAGATAGACCAAAATAAGTGTCTAATACCTACCCAACATTTCATATACACTTCCCATATTACTTATAACTCAAAACAAATAGTCGTTCATATATAATAGCAAAAATTCAAGAACTAGTGTTGAACTATCGATGCTTTATGTAACCAGATATGTTGTTATTATTAATTCGACTGTGCTAGTATGTATTGATCAATATGAAACAAATTTAACTACGAGAGATCAAAAGGGTTCAAACTTTCTAGTGGCATGGTCAAGTACTTGTGAGGCGGTCTTTTAAGTTTCAAGTTCGAGACATTTGGGTTTCGGACTCCCTTATGAAAAGGGACATGCGAATAATGTGAATGATATTTATTATTTTTTCGGTGAAATGTGAATGATATTAATAAATTTATTCTCTTACAAATTTTATTCTAACAACATTTTTTTTTGTTTTTATTCAATAAGATTGAAGATCCAATCAAAAGTCTTCTCCTGCATTGAAAGCAAGTCTTACTTACCCTGTTTCAGAATTGTAGAACTCTAAAGAGAGAAAGTAGTAAAAAGGGTAGTTTAGTAGTAAAGAAGCCACACAAGAAAAGAATTGTTGCTTTTATGATGAAAGATTGGGAACTTAAAATGAAGGACATTTTACTTCAAACTAGTTTGACAGAAAGGAATGGCTCAGATTTGACTAGTTGCTGTTTCTGTGATTTTCCATGTGTGGTTCTGATCTTTCTCACATGCTCAAAAGCAAACTAATAACACAGGAAGAAGATGAACACAATAACAACAACAAAAACAATGAACAAAGGGATGATTTTAGAGACGCAAAGAGAAAGACGGTTTCTTTCTGAAGCGGCTAGAGACATCGACCGAAATTGTTATTCGTGCCGGTACGGCACGAGTTAGGAACCTAGGTGCCCCTTTAACTGCTACCCTATTAGTAAAGACTCAGATTGTCTAGTCAGAAAGTAAAAGCAAAGGCTCAGACTGGATCAGTCCGAGATTTTCGAGCAGGTCAGTTTGAAATCTCTCAGACTGATCCAAGTCTGAGCCTTTGCTTTGACTTGCGGACTAGTCAGTCTGAAACCTCTCAAATCGATCTGAATTCGAACTTTGCTTTGGCTTTCGTGCCTGGTACGATCTATGTTAGGTATTTAGGCGTCTGTTTGAGTGCCGCCCTATTAGCAAGGGCTTATACTGACCCGTCCGAAAACCAAAACAAAGGCTCAGACTGAGCCAATCTGAGACTTTCGAACTGGTCAGCCTGAAACCTCTCAGATTGTTACGAGTCTGAACTTATGTTTTGGTTTTCGAACGACTCTATCGATGTCCTTTGTACTCGGCTGCTAATAGATGTTTGGAGTCAAAAGAGATTGATTGAAATTAATCACTTCCACCGGGTGCTAAAAATAATTTTCCGGGGTTTTTTAGCAACTCCGGTTGCTTTTATATATCTTTGGCTCTCTCTCAAAACATTTCCTTGGGAGATAATATTTTTTTTATCCATACCGTTTGAAGAGAGAGAAAGAGGCGGGTGGTGTATCTTTTTGATTTTTTATTTTCTTGGTGGCGCCTCCTTGATGAGGCAGTTACCGACCAAATTCTTAGCCTGCTTTTTCGGTTTCCAGCAGTTACAACGGTTATCCAGTAAATTAATCAGTTTTAATTCAAATTTCCAGTGGCTCTATAGGAGCATTTCATCTTGAGATCAAGTCTCCTTTCATCATTATTCAATTTCTTTCATTTACTTTTAGCTTTCCATCAACGATTCACAATGGACTCTCCCAACAACCAATTCCTTCAACATTTTGCTGCTTTAACAACAGAAGAAGTGCCGCCACCTACTGTTGAAGGAACAGATCTCATTAGTTCATTTTCGGAAAATAACAAAAGAGGTGTTATTAAGTTTATGTGCACTAAGAAAATAGATATTAGTCAAGCCATGATTAGATTGTCCAGAGTCATTCATGGCCCGAACAGATTCGCTTTGACAGAACTTCAAGACAATAAGTTTCTCATTAAATTTGAAACTACTACTGAATTAGGTATAGCAGTGGAAAGTTCACCGTGGACAATTGCAGAGGAATTGGTAATTCTCAAGGAATGTAACGTCCATCTTGCACCGGAAGAACACTCTTTTGAATCGGCAAGTTTTTGGGTCCAAATGCACGGCATTCCTATGGGTCTTCTAAGCAGTACTACGGTGAATAGACTAGCAGGATCTCTCGGGAATTACTATCCGACTACCCCAGAAGATGCAATTCGATGGAGTGTTTACGGTAGGGTAAAAATCGAATTTAATTTGGGACAAAAACTTCCAAAGGTTGTATATCTCACTCTCTCAAAAACCAAATTAATTGCTATTGAACTTCGGTTTGAACGTCTTCCACGATTTTGTCTCTCTTGTGGACGTATCGGTCACACAATTAAATTCTGTCCTACTGTTCTTAAATTTACAGACTTACTTAAGTGGGACTTAAATGTCGAACAACAGGCCATGGTACAGAAGGCGATTAAACCTACGTATTCTGATTTATTTAAAGTTCCTTTTTTTGCTAGAGGTACAGGTAGAGAAATGGAATCTTATGGTTCTTCCAATCAGAAAAAAGGATTTATTGATCTTGGTCATCCTACAAATTCTCCAGATCAGGAAGAATGTTCTCAGGTTCCTCCTCTCAAAGACTGTTTCGGTGAAATACTTTCTCACCTTACTCAAATTAAGAGGACGAAGATATTGCTACTCGACGGCCAGACAAGAGGAATCACATCGATAGCTCCTATGAATTCAATTGATAATATGCAGGTTGAAAAGGCAGGACCTTCTAATTCGGCAGTGCAGGGAGAAGATAGACAGCGAAAAACCTATAAACGTTCTTCTCGTTTAAGTACCATTGATCCTCAACTTGAAAGGGAATCGGCACCCTTAATGCCGACAGACTCATGAGTTGCCTGGCCTGGAATTGTCGGGGTCTGGGGAATGCTCCGACAAAGGCTACTTTACATCAATTCCTCGGGTCAACCAAACCCATTTTGGTTTTCTTATCGGAAACTCGTTTACCCTCTACTAGTAATCTTCCTAATTTTAGTCAATTTGGTCTTAATAATTGTTTTCCTGTCCCGTCTAATGGTAGAAGTGGCGGTTTGTTATTGTTTTGGTCTAATATTATTAATGTTGATTTCCACTTTTCATCTCCTAATTTAATCCATGTTACTATTAAAAATATGGACAATAAACCCGACTGGGACCTATTTTGTATCTATGGACCTCCAAGGGTCCAGGATCGGTCTCAGTTTTGGACTGACATTCTAACTCGTATTCAGAATATTGATAATCCCATCTGTTGCATTGGTGATTTAAATAATATTATTTCCACCAATGAAAAATGGGGAGGATCTGGCCACTATCCGTTTGCTAACCAATTTAGGTCTTTTATAGACCAATCTGGCCTTATCGATTTAGGTTTTAATGGACCAGCCTACACTTGGACCAATAACAGATCTATCCATCATCTGACTAGAGAACGATTAGACAGAGCCCTTATTAGTTACACTTGGCTGTTGGAATTCCCTGAGGCGGGGTTATTCCATCTCCCTAGGTATAATAGTGATCACGCACCTATCCTATTGAAGTTTAAGATCACGGGCCATGTTCTTCAGACTATTTCTCGATATGAGGTTTTCTGGTCTAAGCATAGTACGTTTAGTGATACTATCCGTAAAGGGTGGGAAGATAGTTCCGGTCCTTTCCATGATCGTGTTTGTCAAGTCAAGGATACTCTCTCGACTTGGAGCAAAACGGCTTTTGGAGTTGTAAAGGATAAACTGCGTATTCTACGTAAAAGACTCCAAGATATTCAGACTGGTCCCCCGACTCCCTCTTCCCTTATTATCGAGAGCGACCTCCAAGAACAACTTATATTCCTCGAAGAGGTCTATCGCACTAAACTTGAACAACGTTCCAAACTTAAATGGGCTCATAATGGGGACAGAAACACCAAGGCCTTTCACATAGCCATGACACAACGTAGGAATAAAAATAAGATTCAACAACTCACTAAAGACTCTGGTGTTACTATTACTGATGAAAAAGATATTGCTGATGAACTTGTATTGTTTTTTCAGAATTTATTTCAAGAGGAGCCAGTGAATCCAGCCCCAATAGAGATTATGAATGCATATAAATTAATCTCGGACACTGAAATGGGCTACATCTCTAGGGTCCCAACTTCAGAAGAGATAAAAGCGGTGGTCATGGAAATGGGATCAATCAAAAGTCCGGGACCAGATGGCCTTCCTTGCCATTTCTTTCAACATAATTGGGACTTGTTAGGTTTGGATCTTACCTCCTATATTCAAAATGCATTCTCGACAGGTAAGATTGATCCCACTATTAACAAAACCACCTTGGCTCTCATCCCTAAAGTTAGAAACCCGAGTATGGCCTCTGATTTCAGGCCAATTTCATTATGCAATTCAATCTATAAATTCATCACTAAAATAGTGGCTAATCGAATCCGACCTTATCTTGAACAGTGTATTATGTGGACTCAGAACGCCTTCGTTCCTTCCAGACAAATTATGGATAACATAATCATGACTCAAGAGATATTACACTCTATGAACAAGTCTAAAGCCAAAAAGGGAGGTTTCTCTCTAAAAATTGACATGGCTAAGGCTTACGATAGGGTCAATTGGGATTTTCTCCACAATGTATTGAGAGCCACGGGGTTTTCGGGTCTATTTCTAGACCTTATCCTTTCGTGTATAACTACTACCACCTTTAGTGTACAGGTCTATGGTCAACTATATGGGAATATTGTGGCTTCTCGGGGTCTTCGGCAGGGGTGCCCGCTTTCCCCTTACCTCTTTTTACTTATCTCTCAGTCCCTCTCTCTCCTTATTAATCATTATGAATCTAATAGTCTTTACAATGGTTATAAAGTCTCTCCATCTAGTCCTAGCATATCTCACCTTTTATTTGCAGATGATCTAATCCTTTTCGGGATGGCCACTAATACAAATCTCTCAGCGATTTCAAACATTCTGAAGGAATATTCAAACTTCTCGGGTCAACGTGTCAACTTCGATAAATCTTCAATCTTTTTTGGCAAGAGGGTGCCTCTGGAAATTCAAGATCAATATACTTCAACCCTTCGGGCTCCTTGTATGACCAACCAGGCTAAGTATCTTGGTTCCTTCCTTCTTAAACCAGGTAATCGCATTGACAGTTTCTCCTGGATAACAGACAAGTTTCAGAAGACATTAGCAGGCTGGAAAAACAAATTGATCTCTCAAGCTGGAAGAACAGTCCTCATACAGTCTATTCTAGGAGCTTATTGCACATATACTTTTAGTTACCAACATATCCCAAAACAAGTGATACAAAAATTGGAACAATCAGAGAGATGCTTTTGGTGGGGTCACACTACAACAGAAAAAAGGATACATTTCATCAATTGGGATACTATCTGCTCTTCGAAAAAACATGGAGGACTGGGTATAAGAGCTTTATCTGAAGTTAATGCATCCCTCATTGGCAAAATGACTTGGAGGTATTTAACTCAACCTCAATCTGTTTGGGTCCAACTTTTAAACTCGAAATACATTAAAAATGGTAATTTCTGGACTACTACTAGTCCAGCCTCAGCCACTCCATTTTGGAGAGCAATTCTAAAATCTAGGGATACCTTTTCTTCTAATATTCTTTGGCAGGTGGGAAATGGAACTAATATTAATATTGATTCCGATCCTTGGTTATTAAATCTACCTAACAGAAGACCTGTTCTTATAGAAGAACTGCCTACTTACATCAACAAGGTAGCCCATCTTATGGATCATAACAATAATATATGGAAGCAGGACATTATTAGTAAGTATTTCGATCAACAAACTGTAGATGCTATTAATTCTATTAACATTAATCTCACAAGAGATGAGGATAAGCTTCTCTGGACACCTAGTGAATCAGGGGTGTTTTCCACCAAATCTTACTACCATGAAATTAGGGAGAGACCTATTCTAAACCATAATGTTCTTCATTTTCAGTGGACTGAACTTTGGAAACATAAAACTATAGCCCCTAAGGTCACTTTGTTCAATTGGAAACTGCTTCATGATGGTTTAGCTACATTAGGCAACTTAGCTAAGCATGTTGACTCAATCCAACCCTACTGTACCCTTTGCAACACAGGAGAAATCGAAACCATAAACCATCTATTCGGATCTTGTCCCATGTTTAGAGATCTAATTAATATAACCGAGAATAACAATATAATTAATTTAAGCATGGATCCAATTGAGAATATGCGAGATCTACTGAACAAAGGAAAAAATGCTATACAAGATTGGAATATCTATACTCATCTCTTATGGGGTTGGTGGAAGGAACGAAACGCCAAGGTATTCAGCTCCAAAACACTTGATATCCATCGTTGTTGGTGGTATGCAAAGAAAGAGGTAACCAATCTTTCCCTTTTGCCTAACAGTATCTCTGAGTTACATGATGAACAGGATTCACAATGGACTCCTCCACCTCTATCAAAGATTAAAATCAACGTTGATGGTGCTTTCAAACCACCGAACGCGGCTGCTGGTGCTATAGCAAGGAATCATTTAGGTCAGATAGTGGGAACGAAGAAGATAAGTTTTCAACCAGTTTCGCCGCTCCATAGCGAGCTTCAGGCATTCGATTTAGGGTTTCTTTTAGGTCAAGAGTTGGGTCTTGTAACATTTATATTAGAGGGAGATTCACAATCAACGGTCGAGATGCTCACCGACCAGGCAGTCGTTCCTCCGTGGCGATTATCTAGAGAAGTTGAGACACTACGTGTCCTTATCTCTACTAAGGAAGTCGAAGTCCAATATTGCCCTCGTATTTCTAATATGGAGGCACATAAGTTGGCTAAATCCGGACTTAGTCCTTGACTTGAGCGAGTATAGCTATCAAGTCCTTTCAGTTAGCTTATTTCATTCTGTTGGTTTAATTTGTTATGGTCTTCAAAGGCCTATTCTTTGTATTGAACTTTTGGATGATATCAATTTGAAAGCTTTATTCAAAAAAAAAAAAAAACATTTCCTTGGTTCTTGGGTTAGGAGTTAGAAATGGACTTGTCTTTCTGATAATATTTCGAAACTGCCATTATTGCCTCGAGAATTGCTCCGACTTGTTCTTGTCTAAAACTCTAACATGCGCACTGTGTGCACTAATATAACCCAGACTTAATTCCATTATTAGAGGTCACTTTTCTCCCTAATTTTCGGTTTAATTTTGGTGTTTCATAAAGAAAAAGGAAAAGGTACTTGAAATTGTCATGTCTGTCCTCATTCTGTGGTTAGGCATAGTGTTACTTCTATGTGAGACCTAAATATTATATTTTGGATTGCTATATAGTCTTTCTTTCACATTATTTGCACAAATTTTTTCATGTGTAACGTTCTTTGAACTTAAGACGTATCTTTTGTTTCTCTGCGAGTGACTTGTAACTTTTAAGCCTATGAGATGTGAGTCTAATTCTTATTCTAGTATCATGTTATGTTGCTGTCATCTAATTCGAAACTAATTTCAATGAGCGGAGATGACTTAAACATTATATTTTTTGTTGTTAGATTCCCTTCTCCCATATGAAACTATTCTCACACAGAGTTTATTGAGCAAACACGTGAACATTCAGTTTAGTACTTTGTCGATTTTTAGTGATCATCGAGTTTCTTCGTAGTTGGAGACACATATAATAACCAATTTTAGTTAAAGTCACAGTGTTTTATTTTAGACTATGACCTTGAATCATAATTACTCCATGTCTCGTTCAAATTGATTCAAAATTACTCACAATCTAGACGACTAAAGATGAACGAGTCAAACCAAAAACAACATTCCTTGGGCAATGTAGCAAAAAACTAGTGTTGGTATACATTTGAACCCATCATTATAATAACTCGGAATAAAACAAGAATCAAATCCTACTAATGTCATGAAATTTGGTTGATCGTATTGTATTTTGGTGTATTCATGTTTACAATCTAAGCAACAAGTTTTTCGGAATCAAACAATAGCACAAAATGTTCAATTAAATCGTCGGTGCAACCGAAAAGTTAGTTTAAAATTTTCTCAAACAGTTGAGTTTGAAATGGAGATCGGCTACAGACAACAAAGATAATGATAAAAAACACATAAAATTTAATCAAAGCTTGGATTTGTGATGACTTTTGAGGACAAATTTGGCTTTTTCTAACCAAAGCAATCCCATTCTGTTAATAGGAGGCCCCCAACTTCTATTCCTATCACCATCATAACAACAATGAAAAGACAAAAAGGAGAATTCTATTGTAGATGAAATTTTAATTTGTTTATTTTTTTTTAGGGCAAAGCCAGCGTGCATGGGCTGGGGCTCTCAATTTGAATTTTGGGAGCCCCAGCCCAGCCCGCTGGCCGTCCAACCCGGGAGCCCCGGGGATGGGCTCCCGGTGGGGCTGGGAGCTCCATGCTCCCGGGCTCCCACCCCACTTAATTTCTTTTTTATTTTTTTTTAATTAATTTTTTTTAATCTTTTTATTGTTTTAGATACTTCTTTTTTAAATACTTTTCTCTGTACTTTTTTTTTGTTTATCATTTTAAAATTCTTTCGCGACGGAACAAAATCAAATTTAATTTTTTTTATTTGGAGTTAATATTTTATAGTTCAAAATTGAAACACAAATCTTACATACGTTCATCACACACGTACATAAATTAGATTTGGGAGCTCCTGCTGGGAGCTCAACGTTGGAATTGAGAAAAGCCCCGGGGCTCCCAAAATTGGGAGCCCGAGCCCCCAAGTTGGCTTTGCCTTTAGAGGGAACCGTGACTATTAAACAAAAAGTTTGTTCTGTTCGGAATCTTATCCAAAGTCTCACTCAAAGTCTCCCTTATACGTTTATAAAATAACATTACATGAATCACGTAGCCTATTACATGTTCTATGAATACTCGACAATATAAACTTCTAGATTCATGGCAAAGGTATGCCAATGCTTTGAGTGAGAATCTCAAGTACAACTTCAAATGATTGTAGCACTTACGATAGAGTGAGACACAAACAGACGTATCCTCGTTATTGCTTTGAGCTCAAAAATTTAAAGACGAAAGCCAAATATTAATCAAGCCCAAGTACCCATTGCACTTCTCAAATGTCCTATGCACATCATCATTATTGCTAAAGACACCTCCCGTAGCTAAATATATGGGTTCTTAATTCGTTTCGTAATCCAATTTTGACCATACTTCAGTTTCGAAGAAAGCGACTCCACTTTTCAATACAACAAACCATCTTCCCACACAAGTTTATAGTGAAGCACTCAAGGACACCTAGAGAAAGAACAAGAAGTTTGATATTCGTAGTACATATATTAAGAAAGCCGTTTATAAGAACATCCGCGATACTATACCCGACCACTCTTCTGAGTGAATCCCAATTAGGTGATGTGGACAGGGCGATTTAGAGAGAGTGAGAGAGAGAGAGAGAGAGTTTTTCAAACGAACATAGAGAATATGTGACAATAGACAAGACCATACAAAAAATTGTGATCAAGGAAAACGAAAAGAAAAAGGAAAAAAATGAACCCGACGTGAATCGAACACGCAACCTTCTGATCTGGAGTCAGACGCGCTACCATTGCGCCACGGATCCAATTGTGTTTGAGATCTTTACTTACGCATAATTCATATAAATATTATACAGAGGAAATTAGAATTAGGGTTTCGTATGAACCAACCGAACAACACAAAAAACCCTATAAAAGCAGGGGAGTAGAACACTGCTGCTACCTTCAAGTTTAGGGTTTTTCTCTGTAATAATAGGTTTTCTTGATGCTAAATTTTTAGGGTTTTTAATTGTTTTTGTGTTATCCAAAAGTGGGGGTTTTGAACGAATTAGAAAAGTGGCACATAGTTCTTCTTGTGAATCTAAGATTAATGATTTTCAGGATTTTATTTGTGCCTAAAAAGAACCAACTTAGAACCTCTCTGCTTGAGTCTTCTCCTTCAATTTTTCCATGGAGTTGTGCTCCAATGATAGAGGCTCACATTTCCCCCCTTTCTCTCTATATGATTTCATTCATACTTTCTTATTAGTCTTTGATTCTTACCCTAAATTGATCAATGTAACCCCTAATTAATTCCAAAAAGAACAAATTCTATTAAGTACATGGGTTGATGATAGTAATAATAATATTGGTAGATTTGGTTTCTGACATTTAATATATCTTGTATCCGACCATGAGATCCAGAACTGTCGTTACAAGGTCTGGGGAAGGTGATGGTGGTGGCTGATCAATTTTGATGCTGGCCGGTGAACAGGGCCGTGCCAAAGGCCTTTCGTACAACAAACAATTACAAAAAAATCGAACGAAATGCTAGATTATTTACCGGTATAAGAGATTTAGTCTAAAAATCCACACACTTGCACTACATTTAATATAATGAAATTCTAAATCATCGTAGAATGTTGGATCTTAACATAAACATTATATTCTTGACTGCTAGATTGTTGTTCTATCACGTGGGACCATTCTCACACAAAATTTATTAAGCAAACATGTAAATATTCAGTTTTGTACTTAGTCAATGTGTAGTGATCATCGAGTTTCTTCGTAGTAAAAAACGCACACAACAATCAATTTTAGTTAAAGTCACAATGTTTATTTTAGACTATGACCTTTAATCATAATTACTCCATGTCTCCTCCAAATTGATTCAAAATTAGTCACAATGTAGACGACTAAAATGAACCAGACAAATAAAAAACATTCAGTTTAGGTACCTAGACAAGTAGACATACTTCTTGCAACAACAAAAAAAAAAATCTAGACATATTTTAGATATATTTTGAATAAAACTAACACTCCTTGGTCCATTTAGCAAAAAACTGGTATTGGTATACATTTGAAGCAATCATTGTAAGTAGCCCTTTCTTATAATAAAACAAGAATCAAATCCTTCTAATGTCATGAAATTTGGTTGATCGAATTGTATTTTGTTTTATTCACGTTTGCAATATGAACAACAAGTTTTTCGGCAAATTATAACCAATGAAATAAAAGGCAATCTATCCAAATTAAACAATAGGGCAAGATGTTCAATTAAATCGTCGGTGCAACCGTAAAGTTAGTTTACAATTTTCTCTCGAGTTTGAAATGAAGATTGACAACAGACAACAAAAAAAAAATGATAAAAAAATCATAAAATAGAAGCAAAGCTTGGATTTTGTGATGACTTTTGAGGACAAATTTGGCTTTTTGTAACTAAAGCAAATCCCATTCTGTTAATATGAGGTCACAACTTCTATTCCTACCACCACCATAACAACAATGAACAGACAAAAGGAGAATTCTATTGTAGATGAAATTTTAATTGTTTATTTTTTTAGAGGGGTCGTGACGATTAAACAAAATGGTTATTCTATTCGTAGAGAAATTGATTGATTTGTATTGATTATCATAGCTCTTACACAAGATCTTTATAAGGAGTAGTACAAGAGAAGAGTTTTATCAATGGGACAATGTGGGACTATATATATTCTAATATTCCCCCTCAAACGAATGACATTTGCAAATTTGTAGATGTTGTTCTTTTGTTGTTGTTGATGTTGCTATGTTGTCGTTGACGTTCTTTGTTGTTGTTATTTGTTGTTGTTTTTCTTTTCTCCATTTGAAGAAAAGTTGGCACCATTGCCAGGTCTATTGACAATGACGATCCATTACGATCCATTGCCCTACTATCTTTTGACAATGACGATCCATTACGATCCTTGCCCCCTTCCTATCTTTTGACAATGACGATCCATTGCCCGACTATCTTTTGACAATGACGATCCATTGCCCGACTTGACAATTACAAACCATTGCCCGGTTTTGTTTATAGTTTTTTCTATCTTTGTTTTAATAGCCATCACACGACTATTACCCCAACAACAACATCAATGCAATTCAAACCTTTTATCTACTTGATTTTGTGAAACATAAACACTAGCAATCATCATTCTTTATTTTCCCACTTCAATTCTTCATTTGTACTCTTTCTCTAGAAACCTAAGCTCTGATACCATGAAAGAAAAGAGAAATTGATTGATTTGTATTGATTATCATAGCTCTTACACAAGGTCTTTATAATGAGTAGTACAAGAGAAGAGTTTTATCAATGGGACAATGTGGGACTATATATTCTAATAGTAGTCTACTCAAAGTCTCCCTCATACATTTATAAAATAACATTACATGAATCACGCAATCTATTAGATGTTTTCTGAATACTCGACAGTATAAACTTATAGATTTATGCCAAAGGTATATCAAACTTTAAATGATTGTAACACTTGAGAGAAAGTGAGAAACAAACATACGGACCATCGTGCTTTTCGGGTAGTGCTCTGAACTCAAAATTTTTGAAGACGAAAGCCCAATATATTGGGTTCGTTAGAGCTAAATCAAGCCCAACATAAAAATATGTGACAATAGATTAGACAAGAGCATACAAAAAATTGTGATCAAGGAAAAGGAAAACAAAAAACAAAAAAATGAACCCGACGTGAATCGAACACGCAACCTTCTGATCTGGAGTCAGACGCGCTACCATTGCGCCACGGATCCAATTGTGTTGAAGATGGCTACTTTGGCCTTATTCATCTAGTGTTATACAGAGGAAATTAGAATTAGGGTTTTGAATGCACCTACGGAACAACATGAAAAACCCTATAAAAGCAGCGGAGGAGAATACTGCTTCCTTCAACATTAGGGCTTTCTTTTTAATAGGATGATAAATTTTTAGGGTTTTTAATTGTTTTTGTGTTATCCAAAAGTGAGGGGTTTTGAATGAATTAGAAAAGTGGCACATAGTTCTTCTTGAATGATATATGGTAGAGAAATAAGAATTATCCATGTAATCAGTGATTTATTCACTTATGAATGATATATGGTATCAATGGTTTCAAAAGAAAAGTGGCACATAGTTCTTCTTGTGAATCTAAGATTAATGATTTTCAGGATTTTATTTGTGCCTAAAAAGAACCAACTTAGAACCTCTCTGCTTGAGTCTTCTCCTTCAATTTTTCCATGGAGTTGTGCTCCAATGATAGAGGCTCACATGTCCCCTCTTTATAATTTCATTCTCCCTTCTTTTAAATCCGTTTTAGTCTTTGTTTTTTTACCCAAAATTGATTTATGTAAACCCTAATTAACTCCAGACAGACAAAATCTTATAATGACTTCTTGGGTTGATGATAATAATAATATTGATAGGTCGATCTGGTTTCTGACCTTTGATCTAACTAGTTTCCGACCATGTGACGGTGGTGTCTGATCAATTTTGATGTTAGCCGGTGAACGGCCGGCGGTTTGATGGACGGAAGTTACCAAGAGGAGATTATTTTTGCCATAGCCCCAGGATTTATAGTCAGCCGTTGTGATTGATGAGTACAAAGTCACCTATTTTTAATGACTTACTAAACAGTAACAAAAAGGAAAATTGTAAATGTACTTGAGATTTATGACACAGAGTAAAAAAAAAAACTTAGTTCAACAAAAAAAAAAAAAAAAGAGTAAAAAAAACTTAAAAAGACCTGGATAAAAAATCACCGATTAGAAATCTTGAAAAGATCCCGACCCTGATAAAAAAACACCTATTAGAAATCTTGAAAAGATCCTGATAAAAGATAATCGATTGAAGGTTAGAGATTAAGCCATTGCCTGTGTCGAAGTTTTGACTGGTTCGGACAACAGACGTCTACGAACCCTTCGTACGGTAGGTCTCACGCTAAAATGGTGTGTTTGAACCGTTGAATGAGAATGGGATAGATTTGAAATTCCAACACTTATTAAACACTCACTCAACAAAAAAAAAATCAAGGAAACGTGAAAATCTTACAAGACTATATGGTTGTGAAAAAGCAGAATCCTTATGGAGAGAGTTCTCAAACCAAAGGCACAAGTAGATGTGAAAATCTTAGAAGTGAAAGGAGCAGAGGTAGCTAAAACCAAATGCATTGTGTCAAAATGGTAAGAGACTTGCCATCCCATCTTTAACCAACTATATTTTGTAAATGTTGAATGAATATATTCGTTTAGTTCCACATTACGATACAAAGAATATAAGATTTACTACCTTGATGATAACACGTGTACATCATAAATAAATACATAAATTTAAATAATTTGATGACTACAATAACAAAAACATCTTCCACACTAAAAGTATATATAAAACCTTGAAGGCCGTCCTAGGACGCGAAAGTCTATTTCTATTTTGTATCGGACACTAGTTAATAAATGACAGATTTCATCTCCGTCGTCAAACAAATGACCTCGAAAATTACAAATTAGCGAAACAGTTGTTGGCATTATAGTGATAAGATTTTTTTTTCTACTCCTCTAATGTACTCATATCATTAAAAAAATTCACCAAAATGACAACATAGAGTCTATAGGCACCCTAGACCCCCCAACAACTCAGGGGTGAGCCACGATCAGGCCGATCAAAATCGAACTTTATTGATGATGAAATCTTTTAGGCAGTAATATAACTAAACAAGTTAGTGAAATTCATGTGTGCTTCCCAAAAATAAAATAGTTGACATTTTAAAATCTAAATATTTAAATGGAAGGGAAAAACGCTGACTGAAACAAATAATTTTTTTTTAATAAATGATATTGTCTAGAATCCCTTATCGAAATTTAAAATATATTTCTTCTTAGAAATAAAATAACATATTTAAAAAAAAAAATAACTGTGTCTTTAGAAATAAAATAACTAATTTAAGAAAAAAAGAAACCAAAAAAATTGCAAGGGTTAAAAAAAGAAATTGAAATCTTCCCCTCTCTCTATAAAATAATTAATTTAAGAAAATAGTAAACAATAAGTAAATTACCAAAAAGTTAGGGTATCCAGAATATATCACAACGAATATGAGAAGTTGGCTGGCATGTTCGTGCCCTATGACACTGGATATACCCTAATATTTAATATTTTGATTTGGTTTTACTGACCGATCAATTCATAGACTTAACTTATTGACCAAATACATAATTGAGTTACTTTTGATTGAAACAAAATTAATCGACAACAGAGGGTGATCCACCCCCACGAGCCACCACTTTTTGTTGGAAATTAATGGACAGAGGAGCACTTTCAATAGAAAAGTAACAAGTCTATAGAGAGCATGAAGCTGTATTATATTGGGGATGTCTTAGAAATGATACTTGTAAGTGTTAAATGCGCTTCCTCTAAGGTAAATATGATGAAAAAATTATGGAGGAAAGAGATTCCTTTATCACTCAACACATATAGCAGACGCTTGTAAAACTTCATTCTTTTCCTTTTTTTATTAGAAAGTGGGTACGAAAGTCATTACAATGGCATTGATATATCAATGTGATATGATAAACACGATAACCACCAAATCTAAACTCTAACCTAAACATGTCTAAAGCCAACTGAAACCACGAGCATATTGCCTAACTAAATTATTTCATTTTATACCTTTAATAATCCAAGTTCAACAAACCATGGATTCCACCTCCTACAGGAATCGAACCTAAGACGTTGATATATCACTCTAATGTGATAAATACGATAACCGCCAAATTTAAACTCTAACGGAGACGGGCCTAAAGCCAACTAAACCACAAACCTATAGCCTAACTAAATTATTTTACTTTAACAAATCATGTATTCAATCTCCTATGGGAGACGAACCTAAGAGCATCTCCAATGCAACACTCAATCTTAGAAACTCTGAGTGCCACTTAAGATTTTTAGAGTTTTTTTCTTAAAACTCCTCCCCAATGCAACACTCTATTTGGACCTCTATGATGACGTATCGAGGGTGGAATAGAGATATCTTAAGAGGACACTCTATTTCTAGAGTATCCTTTTGAGATATCTCTAATTGTCCAACTCATCAATATTTTATTTTCAATCAATAGAAATCCAGTCTTCTATATTTTCTAAAATAACTAATTATTTATTGACAAAAATAACTATGCCACAGAAGTAAATAAGATAAGTGTATAGTTTTGCATTCGGGACAAAAAATATGAGGATCTCTATTAAGACCACCTAGGAGTGAGAATCTCAATTGGAACTTGACACATAAGTTGAATAGGGAATTTGTGAGTTTTGCATTGGAGATGCTCTAAGATAGGGGGGATCTGTCCGGGTCAGGCTGGTCGGGTTTATGTCATTCATCGGGGTGGGGCGGTCGGGCTTTGAAACTCTCTGTCTATTCGGGCTTTCGGGTATAATCGGGCGAGTTATTTAAAAAATCCTAGTGCCCAAAACCCGTCCAAACCCGTCAAAATTTTCGGATTTCTTGAGTATCGAGCGGTCGAGTATCGGGTTTTCACCAAACTTTCAGAATATTTTGGTCGAAATGACCAAATGGCGGGTAGCACTTCAAAACCCGTACCTGACCCGTTGATTTCATCGGGTCGGTCGGATTAAACCCGTCTTCGGGTACCCGCAGGCTCTAACGAACTCGGGTACCCGTGACGGATTTCAGGTTTGCGGACTTTTTTCTTAGCCCTACTCTAAGACTTCTAGAGTTTCCGAGTTTATGTCAACACTACCAACTACTGATATTTGACAACGGGAACAAGAAAGAACCTATTACGGCTCAAACTTTCATCAACACTCTAACGTGAGCGCGAAATACCGTCATTTTTTTTTGAACTCAAAGATTCTCTCTCCCCCCCTCTCTCTCTCATCGAAGCAAGAAAAAACCAGAACTTCCAAGGCTTCCAAAGGGTGTTTCCTTCTCAGTCGAACACTTGTTCTTCTTCTTTCTTTCTAGGGTTTTTTCTTCGAAACTAGGGTTCTTTCTCAGAACTTTAATTTCAACAATTAGGGTTTTCTATTTGGGCAATTCATAATCTAGGGTTTCAAATGTAAGTTCTAATCCAATTGGTAAATAATGAAGCCTGATAAAGAAGACGAACGTAGTGGAAGCAGTGGTGCTAAATTCCATATTGTTCAGCCTCTTCGTGATCCTCAATCGAATTGGGAAGTTGATCTCGCCAAAAACCTTGAAGAGTATCTTTTGAAAATTTGCTCTGGTGAACCGATCCAAGACGAAGATGGTGGTTATCACTCTGTCAATTTCGCTGAGGGTAACGATTTCTCTCTCTCTCTCTCTAGATTATCGCTCTCTCCATAGATTCTCTCTCTCTCTCTCTCTCTCTAAAAATTGTGTTTTTTTTTGTTGCAGCTGCTTTACTTCTTCAAGGTTCAATTCAAGTTTATAGTAGGAAAGTAGAATACTTGTATACATTGGTTTTACATGCTTTGGAGTTTGTTTCTCAAAAAAGGTTCATAAAAAGCAAACACCTTTTACTCAATTTTTATATGATTCAGTACTTTAACCTAATTTTCAAACCTGGGTAGTCATTTATATTGTGATTTGTTCTACTTTTTTACGATCGATAGGCACGAGGAACAACCAGAGAAATCTTCGGAACAACCCGAAGGAAGTGATCATCATGAAGCAAATGTTGAAGAAGATAATGAATTGTTTTTAGGTTTAGATGATGTTCCTGGTACTTCACTTAGACTTGTCTGTTTTTTTTTCTGCTAAATTTCGTAGAATCGTGAAATTGTTTCGATTTTTTCTAAAGTTAATGTTTGTGTATATTGATAGTGGAACCTAAGAATTCTCTTGATGAGGGAAAAGATGAGAACTTGAATCAGTTCGTTAAGCCCCCTCCAAATTTGGTTGTTCTAGAAGGGGATTGTTTTGACTCTACTGGTGATGCTGGGGAATTAGAATCATATCTGGTATTAAACTTGCTAGAAACACATGAATCATAACCAGTGTAACGCTTTATGTTATCCACTAATTGATTTGATTTTGTGATGGTTGTAGTTGTCCACCTGCAATCTTTACGAAGATTTTATTCTGTTAGATCCTTGTGATGCTGTTGAAGTTCAAAAGTTTTTAAAGAGTAAGAAAGCTGGTGGAGGGCACAGGGACAGCTCAGTGCAAAGGTCCAAATCTCGTAAAAGTTTCATTCAGTCTCCAACTAGAGTATCTGGAGGAGCTAGCCGTAAATCAACTACTCGGGAAGATGTCAACCCTGATAGAACTCCTGAAATTGATCGTAGAACTCCTGTAGTTGATCGTAGAACTCCTGTGGTAGATCGTAATCATGAAGTCAATGATGATAATATGTTCGAAGATCCTCGGGGCAGTAGTTTTCCTGAAAATGACTACCATGAAGATGCATTCAATGATGGTTTTGCAGAACCCGGGAGTGTGTCAGACGATGATGAAGATGATCCATGGAAGCCTTTGAATCCTCATGAACCAGGAAATTTGAAAGTAAAACCATTTCAGAAAGGTATACGAGGTTTCTGATTTGTATACCCTTCATATGGACTTGTAATTTAGTTTATACTCAAGTGAAAGTGATAATTTTCTTGACTGGTCACAGTGAACAATATTGAAAGGAAGAAGACGTATTCTAGTAAAAGGAATTCAATAGCGAATCTATTTCCTGTTGCAAGATTAAATGGCACTATAAGTCCAGAGTTCACTGAAATGTGGGAGGCACAACGCGCCTCTGAAAATCTCACGGCACCAAAACCTACTCCACTTTATGAAATGGTACACTTACATAAACTTTATGCTTTACTGTCATGATTAGTTGCATAATTATGTTTGTACTGATAGAGCATCATCCTGATTACAGCTACGGCAATCACTTATTGATGGAGTTCAAGAAACTTCCAATGCTTCTAATAGCGCAGAGGATGATGAAAATATTGAATATGATCATGACATCCCTGATTTTGAACAAGATGACCATAATAATTTCATGGATGTGGATGAACCTTCAACCAATAACAAGGTTAAGCTTTTTAATGTTTTTATTGAGTTCTATTTATTGAAAAACTTCGCCTTTTTTTTTGAGATGCATATGGAATATAACTTCACATGAAAGACCATTTGCCTTGAGGTGGGATACCATTAATTTTGATCGGGATTGTGAAACAAGATCCTATTAGTCTTCAACTTCCTTAATGAGCCAGCTTTTGTTTATAACTGGATAACTTATTATTAGATATTTTCAAACAGGATGGCGATGTTGATGTTGATGTTCGTTTAGACAGTACTAATCTTGCACATGAAGATCAAGATTCTCATGCAAACCTTGAAGAGCTCTGTCGTTCACATTTGGTATGCTACTTTAGGAATTAGGGAATGCATGCCAATTTACCGAAGTGATAATTGTTGTTTTTATGTTGTGGTTTGGATACCAAAGAGCCAACATGGCTGACTATTACCCAAAAGTGTTCCCGTGAATAGTGGAGATGGTTATGATTATCTTATTTCTTTCTTATATGGTTTTATAGGTAACCTATACAATTATACATGTACAAACTCATGAATAAGCACGATTAAGGCGTACCGTACTTTTTTTTGATGTCGCGTGCAAAAAAGTTATTACGACCAAGATATGTCCTTTGAGATAATTTTTTGCATTTAAACCTCAAAAGTCAACTTTCACGATTCTTCACTCCTCTCCTTAGATCCTTAACTAATTCTCGAAAGTTTTGTTATGTTTTATAGATATTGAAAGCTTATCTAGTTTTTACTCAGTAGTAAATGCGGTTCAATACCAAATCGGAAGACATAGTTCCTACTAGATGTGAGTTAGGTTATATACTAACCCAATTTGGCCATATATCTTACCAACATAGCGAGTGAATTTTGTCCCTTTGGGGTGTTCGCAACCAATAATCTAATTTATGTTTTAGTCTCATGACTTGTATGTTTCTTTAACACAGCTAGAGTTTTAGAACCCATAAAACTCAAAAGGAGAGGGAAACTGCGCGAAAGAGTTTCTCTTCCTGAGACGTATTTTCGATATTCCTATAGGTTATATTAATTAGTTTTAAATGACTTATCACCTCTTCGTTATACTAGCTATGTCTAATTATTACCGTTATATATGAAATCTTATTGTTACTACTTACGAGTGACTAATTTCCATGTAGCTAAGTGTTTCATTGGAATAAATACATTTACTACTTATTCGGTCGTTATTCAATTGCTAATTACTTGCCTCATTAATAGCTGCTTAGCTGGAATTACTAGTACCAAATTAGCGATTTTACCACGGCACCGCTCTTTGTGATAAAGCTATTATTCTGGTATCTCTGAGATCTTATTACGTAATGAATTTACGTCTACTCTTTTATTTTTACTAGGATGCCCTCCTTGCTACCATCGCTGAAACTGAGAAGCAAACAGAGCTGGCTGCCCGGGTTTCAACTTGGAAGCAAAGAATTGAGGTCACGTTGGAAGAGCAGGTATAGTAATTCAGTGGTTGCTTTCTCATTCATACTTTGATGATTGATCTGTTACTATCAGCTATGTTGTGCACTTCCTCGTCTTTACGTGTATAAATTTTATACTTTCTTGTGCTCTAACTGAACGAGAACTCTATGTTACAGGATTCAAGACCACCATTTGATATTCATGAATACGGTGAAAGAGTTATGGACAAACTCTCTACAGGAGCAGATTATGGAGGTAGCATGTCCTTCACAGATGTTGTCAGGGGGTACGAAAAACATGACGTTGCTCGAAGCTTTTCTGCTCTTCTGCAACTCGTAATTTCCTTCTAACTCTTAAATTACCTCTGAAATTCCGAACGATAATTTTATATTGATGACTTGGCTGAGTAATGAACATAGTGTTATTCATGGGTTTTCACAAGGCCATAGATAACCCGACTTAAGCTTATATCTTCCTGCAAAATCGTGATCTACTTTTACAGGTGAACAACGGAAATGTTGATCTTGAAAGAGGTGAACCCGGTGGCGAAGCAGTTTGCCACACGGCTACAAATCCTTTTGCTGTGCGACTACTTAGTCAGGACAGGAGGAAGGAAGTGCAGCTTCGTTCATCAAAAAAGAGAACCAAATCTCCAATCAAAAAGCAAGGGAATGAAGTGAACAATGCCAACTTTGATGGAGATAAACATTCACAACCTGGTTCATCCTCATCACCGAAATCATCACCGCAAAAAGGAAAGTTCTCAGTGAAGCTCGGGAAGACTAATGCAGTTAGATGTACACCAGAAGGAAAGAGAAGACGAAGGCCTCAATTGATTGAGGCAAGTGATTTGCAGTAACTTGAACAGTTTTTTGTTGGGCGAAGATGTGGGTTTTGACGTGCCGATATTTCTTTCAACCTCCTGTTGTATAGAATGGATTTAGAGGTAAGTTGGCACCTCCTCCCCTATCTATCTATATTTATCTTATGACTTAGGATTTAGTTGGTGGATAAACTAATTTCGCTTTGTTGTCTGTAATGGCGATTTAATTCAGTACTTAAGTTATACTTGTTTTTTTTTTTTACTTCGGAAAGATGTAAAAAAAAGGAAGCTGATTATCATCTCATCTTCTACATCTTTTTTTTTTCTTTTTGTAAAATTGTAAGACTAAAGACCAGTGTCATCAAATAATTGTTTTTTTTTTCTCTAGCACTAGATGTGTTTGTAATTGCAATGACTTCCTATTCCTGCAAGCTTTGGTAGAGTCGCGAAATTCTTGCTCTTGCCATTTTGTGGCTACGGTGCCGTTTTTGATCTCACCGTTGCGTGGCTATGGAGCCAAGACGCCAACATCGTGCCAAGCCTCTGCAGCTACTATGAACAGACATTAGCCCCAAACCTCTTCACATCCATGGATACGAGCTGCCAAGGGTAGCTTCACTCCCCTTCACATCCTTGGAGACCTTGCCCATCTCAATACACAGTGATTAAAACTTAGTTACAGAGACAAGACATAGTGTGTGTGAGTAGGAAATTATGAGTATTCTTTTATTCCTGAACATATTAGGTACCAAAGGCTGCCAAAACACATGAATACCCTTCGCAATTCCATTTAGTAGCTGAGCAGATGCTTGGGACTTGGGGTACACAACTACAGGGGTGGAGTCCGTTCGGTCCGGGTGCCTAAAGGTTATCTCGTTCATCGGGTCGGGTTGGTCGGACTTCGAAACTCCCGTCCATTCGTGCTCTCGGGCTAAATGAGTAGGTTATTTTAAAATTGTAGTGTTGATAACCCGTCGATCCCCATCAAACCTTTTGGGTATCATGCATCGGGCGGTCGGGTCTAGGGTTTTCAATACGTAGTGTATGAGTAGGAACTTATGAGTACTCCTTTATTCCTGCACATATTAGGTAATGGATGATGGTTATGAGTAACAAAGGCTACCCAAACACTGTCCCTCACATGAGGAGAGGCTTGGGACAATAAAGATATTATACTAGATGATCAACAATAAAGTGATAGTATTCACACAAAAATTGCTTTTAGGCCCATCTCTCTCTTGCAAATACACTATTAAACTATCAGTCTCTTGATATAGAAATCTTCATCGACCCGATTACTTAGAATCTCTCTCGTGGTGCAAGCTTAGATTCTGTAAATCTTATCTAATGGTTGTAATTGATAAGGAAGGATACCACTTCTAGTGCAAAGGCATCAGTACTGCAGACTCATACCACTACCTGCTTGACGTCATTTGTAAAATTTCCCTCGGTAATTCATGAAGTACATCACAAATTCATAGATTTAGATTTCCATGTGAATGGAACTTGGTACCTCCAGCATGTGGAGTGGGTGTCCATCCACTAAGCCAAATGGTGGTGGACGATTCTCAAAGCTTTCACTCCCCTCACCTACAATACCTAATATAAGAAGCATCTGCAGTTCACAGTCATGACATGTTCATCTAATACTGAGGAGAGAGGCGAAAGCCAGCACGCGTACTGTCGTAAAGAGTCCTTGTTCCCCTTTAAGTGGAGATGGTCAAAAGCTGGTCAACCTACCCAAGCTGGCCAATATATCGGGTGCTCTGGAAGACGGAAGTTTAAATCTTTTGATCTCCTCCCTCTTTGAGCTAAGTTTTGTGATGAGAATTTAGCCAGAAGAGTGTCTCATAAATTTATTGAAGGCATCACTAAAGGAACCTTGCTATCGCTTGCTACCCTGCTCAAGCTTCTTATTGTTTCTTTCATCTCTTCAAGGTTTGAGTGAGAAAAATCACCCACTGTGAATTTCTCTACCTTTCCTTTGATTTCAATAAAACTATGCCCTGGTTCTTTCTTTACTCCACTGCATTTTAACTTCTTCCTTGCCTCTGCAACACCCTCCCATTTCTCATCGATTGCGTACAAGTTTGATAGCAAAACATAAGGTGAACTAGTAATTGGTTGGAGCATACTAAACCGAGAAGCCACCCATTCCCCAACTACGACGTCCCCATGCAATCTACATGCAGAAAGCAAACTCCCAAGCACAACCAAATTGTTCTCAAATTGATATTTTTCTACATAAAATTTAGCTTCCTCCGTTATTCCAGCTCTGCCTAACAGATCAATAAGACAAGAGACATGCTCTGTCTTAGGATCAATTCCATAAATCTCTTTCATAGCATTGAAGTAATCTCGACCCTCATCCACAAATCCTGCATGATTACAAGCTACCAACAATCCAATAAATGTAACGGAATCGGGCTTTACTCCCATTCCTTTCATTTGCTCAAACATATCTAGTGCACGTCTTCCTTGCCCATGATTTCCAAATGCGGCTATTATTGTATTCCACGTAACGAGATTTTTATGCACCATTCGGTAAAACACGGAATGTGAATATCTAATGTTACCACATTTTGCATACATATTCACAAGTGCATTACTAACTCCAACATCCAAATCAAGCCGCCTAGTTCTTATAATATGAGCATGTATTTGGCCACCATGATGGATCGAAGCAAGACCTGCACATGCACCAAGAGCACTAGCCAATGTAAAATCATCAATTGCTACTACTTCAATCCCTTCCTCTCTTATCATATGTCGAAAATATTTTATACTCTTGGGATGATCTTCGCAATGAGAACAAGCAGTGATTATTGTGTTCCAAGAAATAACATCTTTCACTTGAATTGAATCAAAAGCCTTCTCGGCCTCTTGAATAGAGTCACACTTGAAATACATAGTTAAAATTACATTACCAATGAATGCGGTAACATCAATCCCGAGCTTGATTGCTTGGCAATGGAATTCAATACCTCTAAGAAGATCTTTAGTGTCAGTACAAATCCCAAATACACCAACAAACGTAAAAGGGTCGGGAAGTACACCTCGTTTACGCATTTTTTGGAAAATTTTCAAACCACTTTCCGGTTGAAAGTTTTCCGCGAAACCCATGATCATTGCATTATAAGAGACAACAGAATCTACTATTAGTTCAGAGTTGCTGCTAGAAAAGATGGAGAAAGCATCGTTACATTGACGACAATTCATGTACAACGAGATAAGTGAATTAGAAACGAATGAGATAGAATTGTAACCAGATTTTAATGAATGGGCATGAATTTGTTGGCCTTGTTTCAACCCAAAAAGAGAAGAACAAGCACTAATAACACTAGAGTATATGAATTCATTCGGTGGGTCGTCGTCGTCATCGGGGAAGATCATCATTTTGGAGAATAAGTTGAGTGCCATTAAGTGTTTCCCTGACTGGTAGCAACCAGAAATGATGGCTGACCATGTAACAAGATTCCTCTTAGGAATTTCATCGAACACTTTTAGTGCTTCATGAATGTACCCACATTTGGAATAGACATTGATGAGGTGGTTGGAGAGAAAAACATCAGATTGAGATCCTGCCT
This sequence comes from Eschscholzia californica, assembly GCF_041429995.1. Classification (NCBI taxonomy): domain Eukaryota; kingdom Viridiplantae; phylum Streptophyta; class Magnoliopsida; order Ranunculales; family Papaveraceae; genus Eschscholzia; species Eschscholzia californica. Next base: position 613,879 of record NW_028238309.1, read on the forward strand.
TGATAATGATAGCTTGGAGGGATTTTCCATGACTTAATGATTTAGTTTTTGAGCATTGATGAAGTAGATAACCCAAATTCTGCAACATCATTTCCTTAAAAACCCCATTTTTTCTCCAAAAGATACTCCATTTTTACTCTCCCAGTGTAATTTTTTTGACATACAATATGTTTATTAACGGTCACTAAGACGTGCCCCAATCATAAGAATTTTTTTTCTCGACAAAGAAAAAACATCACAAGAATTTTCTAGATTACAAATAGAGAGCATATCATTCTCTTAGCTTATATAGTTAGGAACTCGACAAGGTTGAAGTATATAATCACAACTAAAATATACATTTTGTTTGCTTTCGTGCTGACATAAGAATCGTGCTCTTAAAGTGGGAAAACAATAATTTCTCTACAGTATTTTCTAAATAATGTATCTTCTTCTCTGTTTGATTTAAAACAAAAACAATAACAATAACAATTCAAATTTGCTACTACAAAAAGATTGCTTCATTTAATCTTTGATGCAGGCGCATCCCAAACGGCCCCACAAGGCCACACGAACATGTCCTAGTCGGCCAAAGATTAGCAGTTAATAAGAGTCCTAATTTAAGTATGATTCATAATGAATCTAGGTTTAGGAAGTTTTATTATTTTTAGTGTTTCTATTATTTAGGAAAGTCCAGTTTGTGTCTATCTAGGAAAGTCTAGTAATCTATAAAAGGGAGTCCAGTCTTTGTTTATGACAGATTGAAGAGAAAACCAAATCAAAGTTTATAGTTTATTAAGTTTATTCAGTTATTTTACCGTTCTTCGTTTACTTTATTTATCGTTTTTATATTTCCGCTGCGTCTACATCATGTGGTATTCAGAGCCACCAAAGTTTTTGGATAATGATTCTGGAAATTTTTTTCCAGACCTGTTAAATCCGTATCGATCGTATTCTATTCGTCAAGATGATTATATTCAATCAGATTATACTCATCAAGGGATAACGAATCGATGTTCATGTGCATCATGTGTGTATGAGAATAAGAATTCGTGCGATTATCATTGGAATCCGGGAGAAACCGTACGAGAAAACTCATGGCAACCTCCATCCTCTTATTATCCTACAAACACCGAACCACCACCATCACCACCACCTCCGTACTCTTATACACCACCACCGTACTCTTATACTCCACCTACGTACTCTAATCATTCACCACCACCGAATTCACCACCGTATTCATCATCACCGTCACCGTCACCACCCCCACCATTGTCTTATACAACTTCACATCCATATTACTCTTACACACCACCTCCGTCCTCGTATACACCACTACCGTACTCACCACCATATTCACCATCACCTCCATCTTCTTATACACCACCTCCGTACTCTTATTTACCATCACCTCCATCTTCTTATACACCACCACCGCCACCACAAACGACGTCTGTCGAAACGGTTCAATCACTACTATCCGATTTAGCTAAGATTCAAGATATGTGTGACGACCTCAGAACATTAATACGTCAACCATATTCTTCGTCGATTTTATCTTTCAATCATGAAGAAGAAAAAGAAGAATACAAAGAAGTGGAAGAAGTTGATCATGAAGAAGTTGAAGAGGGAGATTGTGAAAAAGATGATTCCAACTACAAAGAAATAATAGAAGAAGATGATACCAATAAAGGCGTTCACTTTGAACATAACAAAATTCTTTCGAATTTGGTGGAAGAAAAAGTTATCAGTGGCTTAGTTACTTTTCGGGATTCAAGCGACAACGTAATCAAGTCCAAAATATTACCCTTAGTCAACGTTTCTTTGCCCTTAGGAAATTCTTATGCTAAGGCATACTTGGGTAAATCCCAGAAAGATGCTCCAAAGTATTGGCTTAATTTTTTGCCAGTTCCACCATGTATACTTTCAAGGGAAGTGAATATGACACCATAGAAGTTGGGCAAGGAAATTTGAGGCTAATTTATAACTACTATGAAGAAAAACGTACTCACTATGTTCATAACAGAAGCTCGGTCACAACACCCTTGAATCAATCGTACAGTTTTTATTCTGGATCATCGTCTAAAGAAGGCATTCCTTTGCTCAGTGAAGACTATGATTTTTCTCTCGACGAAGAAATTCTTTACTTTGTTTGGGATCCAGGAGCCTTCACAGTTTCACAAACTCGAACTTCGGCTTCTTGCGTTTCTCCTTTTGGAAATATCTTTCAAGGATCAGATTTATGGGTTACGTTAATGGGTAATCCATCAAATAGAGGTTATCTTCAGCAACCATCTTTTGTTATGATACAAGATCTACAACCACATATTGTTCCTGGTGAGAAGATAAAAACTTTCGGGCTTAATTATGATGGGTTTAGTTTTTGTGTTGCTAGTATGTGTCAATTATATCTTATAGATACAAGAAAGCGAATGACTCTGGTATTGGGGAGGATTCATGGTATTGATAAACCAAATTCTATTGAAGTTTTCAAATTGATGGGACTGATCATTCACGTCTCTAATGTGTTCGATAAGGAATTTCTTAGAAATATTCATGCGATAGGTAATTTTGCTACAATACCTTCTAGAAAAAGCAGAGCTTATGTCAAACATATAAATTTTGGAACTATGTGGGCTCGGAATGCAACTAAATTTCCACGTGATTATCGAGTTCGGGTTTATAAAATTCACGAAGATGAACGTGGGAAGGTAGTTTTTGAGTATCATATTAACGCTACATGTTTCCAGATCGATATCTTAATCGCACTTGGTTATGCTTCTACGAGTTTCTTCTACGGGTTTGAAGATAGTCGACACCTTGTTCAGTTATTTCAGGTGGTTATGAAACGAAACAAGGTGGTTTTCATATTGGAATTGAAGACGACATTCATTGTTGTTTTCCCAATAAAGAAGGTCGTATTTGTGAATTCTTTCCTGAAACTCAAAGATGACGGTCGATGTCGCAATTTGTTGGATATTTCTTCACTATTGTTGATTTTGCGAATCTTGGCGCGTCAAAGGGTCCGGATTCTAGTGGGTTCACTAGTCCATCATTGTCTTCTACGTATTTCCAAGAAATTTCGTGAAAAGTGGGCATTACGGATCGGTATGGCAAAACTCATCGTATGCGGGTGCATCAAATTGTTTTCTTCATCGAAAAGGTTCGGGACGAACCTTCTGGGGAAAGGGGAGCTGATGCAGGCGCATCCCAAACGGCCCCACAAGGCCACACGAACATGTCCTAGTCGGCCAAAGATTAGCAGTTAATAAGAGTCCTAATTTAAGTATGATTCATAATGAATCTAGGTTTAGAAAGTTTTATTATTTTTAGTGTTTCTACTATTTAGGAAAGTCCAGTTTGTGTCTATCTAGGAAAGTCTAGTAATCTATAAAAGGGAGTCCAGTCTTTGTTTATGACAGATTGAAGAGAAAACCAAATCAAAGTTTATAATTTATTAAGTTTATTCAGTTATTTTACCGTTCTTCGTTTACTTTATTTATCGTTTTTATATTTCCGCTGCGTCTACATCAATCTTTCATCCTCAATTTACAACCTCTCTATTACACTATTCTTTATATTTTCACATTGAAGTTTTTAATTTTAAATCTTATTCATTTCAATTTAACTTTTCTTTCTGACTTAATGGTAAGACTAGGTGAAGTAATCTCTTCATGGCGGCCATACACGGTCTCCAATTTCATTTTCTAAAGCGAACCATTTTTTTTTTGAACAAAGCGAACCATTTTAAACTCAAAGATGTAGAAAGTTCTCATTGTATTTCTGTTTTTCAAATTTAACTTTTATGTTTTTTTGGATTGGACTCCAACATTCATTATATTGGTTGAAACATCATGATTATAATATGCAATACATCATGAATTTTGATGAACACCATGACCGCCAATTACGACATCTCGAGCCCTAAAAGTCGTATAGGGTCATTACTAGGTAACTAGGGGACTGAAAATCCATCTATTTTTATCTCTACTTTATTTATTACTTAAATTAAATACAATTTTTCTTGATTATAAACCACTTCCACATATCCGATCTCAAAACCTTATAAGCTTAAGAGGGAGTGTCTAACGAATGCACCAATTTTTGGTGTATAATTGTTATGACTTGATAGCAAGTATCTTTTTGTTTGTGCTTTGATTTAATTGGATTTTTGTTTCGGGTCGGACCCTTGTTCTGCTTATCAATTCAAACCCTACCCAAGTTTGCCAAATACCTGAATGGCTAAACGTCCAGCCCGACCCGATAAGCAGCATTAAACGTCGGCGGGATCAGTACCGGTCCGATTCCTTATCAGAAAGCGAAGAAAAAGAAATTAACTTGTCTCTCTCTCTCTCTAAGATCTGATTTAAAACCCTAGATTTTCATTATTTGCTCACTCTTTCTCTCTCCCAATCGCCAAGTTATTATTTTCTTCATTATTTGCTCTTTCTCTCTCTAATGGCTTCAGCAATGGTAGATGACACCAGCTTTGAAGACGATCAGTTAGCATCAATGTCTTCCGATGACATTGTTAGAGCTTCTCGACTTCTCGATACTGAGATTCGAATCTTAAAGGTTTGATTTTGTTAAATTTTTTTACTTTCGCTATACATGTATGTGTTGTTATATTAGTGAAATAATTAGGGTTTTGATTTTTTGTGATTTTGAAGGAAGAGTTACAAAGAACTAATCTGGAGTTTGAATCTTTCAAAGACAAGATAAAAGAGAACCAAGAAAAGATCAAGCTCAATAAACAACTTCCTTACTTAGTTGGAAACATCGTTGAGGTGATTCAATTTAATATATAGATATTGTTGCTTGCTTATTGTCTAAATTTATTTGTTATTGGAATTGTGGGTCGATCTCAGCTGACAAGTTTGATGGGTTCGAATGACTTTATTCCCAGTTCTTGGGTTTGGGTGTGGATGCTAGTTCTAGGGTTTGGGCATCTAAAGTCAACCTGATTTACTTTTCTTTTTCCCCATTTGGATCGCTAAGCATGTAAAGGACCAAAATTTAGTTGATAGAGAAACTTGACATATACGGGTGAAATCGTCACAATCAACTTTTCTAGTGGTGGCTTCAGAATGTTATTTCATACTTAGGGGTGCGAATTCGTTATTTGAGGCTGACATGCTAATGTGAATATGGTTTGTGTCTGTTGGTTTGGCGTAGATTGTTTACCTAATGAATGATAAATCTAATGGGTATATTTTTCATGAATCTAGATTTTAGAGATGAACCCAGAAGACGAGGCTGAGGAAGATGGTGCTAATGTTGATCTTGACTCGCAAAGGAAAGGAAAATGTGTTGTATTGAAAACATCCACACGACAGGTAAGTGATTTCATTCATAACCTTTTCTATTATAGATTTTGAAAATTAGTAGTTTGCTGTGACGGCTGTTAATACACTGTGAAGTAATTATCCCAACTTTTTTCTTTGTGGGTGACTGGGTGTAGCTGTGTAGCTCTAGCATGATATTAAGTTTGAATTTTGTTGTTGCAAGTATTACTCGTTATTATGAATGAAGTAGCTTTTACATTCTTTGCTTAGTTTCTGTTTGAAATTGAGTGATATTTATGCATGAATTTTGATGATAATAACTAAACCTCTCAATATAACTTATTGCGATACTTCGTATGCATATTCCTATGCCGATTGGTAGCTGCGGTAGTCATAGTCTTTCTACTTTCCCCGTGTAATTAGATCCAACCTGTGTTCGCAGTACGCCACTGTTACATGTTCGTGGGTTTATTGTTGTGTAAATAAAGCCTTCGGCACATGCCTTTTGTGAGAGTTGGGTGGTTCTGGGTTTCGGTGTTCAATATGAATTTTATGACAGTGCTCACTGCCAATACCTTCACCCTTCAACGTCTGTGTTACTTCTATTAGTGTATATCAGTTGTTTGGAGTTTCATTAGCGTATTTTTTAGTGGTTGTCATTTATTTTGGTATTGACGTACTGCTATTAAATTGCAGACAATCTTTCTACCTGTTATTGGACTTGTTGACCCTGACAAGCTAAAGCCCGGGGATTTGGTTGGTGTAAATAAGGATAGTTATCTTATCTTAGATACCCTTCCATCAGAATATGATTCACGTGTGAAGGCAATGGAAGTTGATGAAAAGCCCACCGAGGATTACAATGACATTGGGGGGCTGGAGAAACAGGTAAGCCATGCTTCTGACAAGGGGTCCTGGGTCACTGGTCGGAATATTGTGCAATTACTCTAGATAATAATACTGGATATCTTCTTTTGCACAGATCCAAGAACTTGTCGAGGCTATTGTGTTGCCTATGACTCACAAAGAAAGGTTTCAGAAGTTGGGGGTTCGCCCTCCGAAAGGAGTACTATTATATGGACCTCCAGGAACTGGAAAAACATTGATGGCTCGGGCTTGTGCAGCACAAACTAATGCCACCTTTCTAAAGCTAGCAGGCCCTCAACTCGTTCAGGTTTTGTTTTCAGCCCTTCACGAGTTTGATTACCATCTTTCTTTCATAGTATACAGTAAAACAAATTCAATAGGAAACAGTAAGAAAATAAACAGATCTGGATAAAAATCACTCTTCATGGAATTTCCCTGTGTTGATGCTGCTTACTTATTTTAGTGCCTAGTATTGCCCAACCCTCGCTAACTACACAAACTGTCAGAACTCAGAAGAGCCAGAAGAAACTGAATCATATTCTTTGAAATAGAAAAATGTGGTCACGAGATATTATATATGTCCGATATGAAATTTGTTTTTCCCTTCTAGGATAGAATTTGGAAACCTAGCTGTTCTGTTTTAATTATTGACTTGGTATTTGATTCAGATGTTCATTGGTGATGGAGCGAAGCTTGTCCGTGACGCTTTTCTGCTTGCTAAGGAGAAATCTCCCTGCATTATTTTTATTGATGAAATTGATGCTATTGGCACAAAAAGATTTGACAGGTATACTATTTTACCACCTGTAATTTGCTTGGTGATCCCCAAACGATTCAGAATAGGCTCCCCACTTTCATCAATTTATGTCACTTTGTTGTTTTTGTGTTCTTGGAATCGTGGTATCATTGCGTAAATAATTTCCTTGCCATGTCGCTGCAGTGAAGTGAGTGGAGACAGGGAAGTGCAAAGAACTATGTTGGAACTATTAAATCAACTTGACGGTTTTAGTAGTGATGACCGGATAAAAGTAAGTTATATTCCTTCAGAAGAATTGATGTATTCAATCTAGTCATCTTCAATAATCCCGGTTTAGAGCATGAAAAAACCTCACCTCGGGTGTATTTAGTTTTCATCTTTCTTTTCCCCCGCCGTTACGGACTAGTTAAGACAATATAATTCTCGGTTCTTCCAGGTAATAGCAGCAACAAATCGAGCTGATATCTTGGATCCTGCTCTGATGCGATCAGGTCGTTTGGATCGAAAGATCGAATTTCCACATCCTACTGAAGAAGCCAGGGCTCGAATATTGCAGGTGCTTTAAATTGTAAAACGTGACTCATATTATTCTTCTCTTTCGGTCCTAAAACAGTTCATTTATTATGTGTTCTTGTATTATAATTGCAGATTCACTCCAGAAAAATGAATGTAAACCCAGACGTGAACTTTGAGGAGCTAGCTCGATCTACTGATGATTTCAATGGGGCACAGCTGAAAGCTGTTTGTGTTGAGGCTGGCATGTTGGCTCTCCGGCGAGATGCTACTGAGGTATCTATTCTTCATATCCATCCTTAAATATCCAGTGTCTTCACCAGTTGGGCTTTTTTTTTTAGGTTACGAAATAGTAGGGGGTTTTAATGAAGGAAGTTTGTGCTTAATTTCAGGTGATACACGAAGACTTCAATGAAGGAATCATCCAAGTCCAGGCTAAGAAGAAAGCAAGTTTGAACTACTATGCATAAATTCAAGCTCTTTCCCAAAAATTATTGTGTTCTCTATGTCAGAAGGATAACATCATCACTGCGTTTACTCAGTTTTGCTTTTGACTAATTAAGAATTTGTTCGCGTCCTGGTATGATGTTTTATCAAAGTTTGTATTCAACCTTTCATCTGTTTGGCAAAGAAGTACCTTTATGCCTGAAATCCAGTTTCTTCAACTCTTTGTCGATCTTTTTTAAGTTCTCTACTATTCTGCTTTGTGATGATTATTTAATGTACTTGTCTTGGTGAGGCAAGAAACATAACCGATCTATTATTTAGATACTAGGGATGCTTTTATCCCTCAGTACTCAAAATTTGTCCTCACACATTTTCATCTATTGTTTTCTAATGGAAGTTTGATGGTAGAAATCTTAAGTGAAGATAAATTTTGAGAAGTCTAATCGAAGCCCTTGAGAAGCACAGTATATTCTAAAATGATATCCTCCCCCATCATCTCTCATTTCAAACAATTAATCATACAAACTTAGAACTTGTGCTCCACACAAGCCACTTCTTCCACTATGAATTCTCTCATAGCTTTGAATTCGCCTTTCTTCTCAAATCTCAACACCAAATGATATGGCAAACTTCAACATGGACTCTACATCATTCTTTGTCAACCAATGAGGTAAAACATTTTCACAGAAGGAGATTGAAGGCTGAAGTAGAGTGTTGATAATCATTTAACTACCTTAGCTTCTATTCCATTCCAATCAAAACAACATAACCCAAGTTGGTTTTACAAGAAATTCGAATCAAAACCTCAAAACTATTAACTTTTAACTAGGAAAAAAAGTAAATACCAAAATATTCTTGTCTAACAAACTTCGAACCGCTAAAAGACCAAGTACCTCAAAATGATCCTTACTTGCTTTACCTTGAGATAGATAAAACACAACAAATAACTTAAACCCTGAAACCTCGGCTGTTTCTTTTTCCTCTAGCCTTCTCGAACTTCCTTCCCTTCGAACGCACATATGGTTTCGAGTGGCTGTGTGGCACACCAGGAGCCCTTCCAAAGTGCTTCACTGCTTCACGCGAGTTCTTTGGACCTCTGAGAAGTACCTACAAAACCAGGAAAACCCAAGAAAACGATACGTTATTATTAGACTTGAAGTCCTCTTTTAATTTCATTAATTTCTGAAATCTTAACATAATTGCCAACTATAGATAAGTAAATTAGATATCACAATCATGCTATCGGCTTCTAGCTTCATAGAGGAAAATGCAAATAGGTTGACTAACGAAACCCGAATCCACATTACCCGATTAATCACAAACTAAAATCGAATTTGCTTAAATAAATATGGATACAACACCTGAACTTCGGCAGGGTCATTACCCATTTTCACTAAACAAATGAAAGATCATATTCAAATTGCAAAAAGGTTTGTGTGAGTAACCAATATACCTAGCATAAATTTTGTCATTCACGCCACGATAATGAGAATATCCATAGTAACGTTCTAACTCTAGTAGGTTTTCTTTTCACATTAATCACTAGCTATGGCTAACCAAATAACACATCATAAAGAAAATGAGTAACTACATCACCCATGATTTAGAAAAGTCGTACCCTATATTAGGGGTGAGCTAAAAGCGGCCAAACCACCGAACAGATCGAAGTATATGAATGCTAGGAATAACAATCTATCCAATGGTAAAAAAACCCATTTTTGAGCTAAAAGCGGCAGAACCACCTAAGCGGTCGAAGTATATGAATGCTAGGAACTACAATCTACCCAATAGTATAGTAACCCATTTCGAGCATTCATTTCTTCATTTATGCATATCAAACAACCAGAATCAAAATGAGATAAACAAGAAACCTAATTTCTTACCGTGTTTTGGCCAAGAGGAGCCCTAAGAGCGAGCTGATCAAAAGTTAAGCATTCTCCACCAGCCTTTTCAATTCTAGCTCTTGCAGTCTCAGTAAACCTCAAAGCTGCCACCTTTATAGCTGGAACTTCATAAACCCTAGTATCATCAGTAATAGTTCCAACAAGCACAGCAATCTTCCCTTCCTAAAAAGACCAAACCAACACCAATAACTCATAAACCCTAGCCTTAGTAACCCTAGTCTCTTCAAATCTAGAGAAAGAAAATCACAGAGAAATGAAAAAAATGAAGTACCTTTCCCTTGGTGTAAGAAATCAACCTAGATAGAGACAATGGTGCTTTGTGAACCTTGCTCATGAATAATCTCTTCAATATCACAGCATTGAACTTGCTTTCAGTTCTCCTCACCAAAAACCTATAAAGCTGGTTATAAATCGAATCGTATGAGATAAAGGGTTTATACAGATCGATAGATTAAGAGAAAGAGAGAGATTAGGGTTCTAACCTTAACAAGAAGTTTGAGGTAAATATCATCTGATTTAGGAGCAGTTCTTTTGGTTTTCTTGCTCTTTCCTCCTGCAACTAGATCAATACCCTAACAACCCATAACAGAAATCAGCATCAACAGAGAGATGTAAATTGAAATATAGAGAGAGAAAGTAGAGAGAGAGAGAGAGAGAGGGTAGGATACCATTTTTGCTGTTGCTGTTGATTTTGGTGCTCTGCCTTACCTGCCTGCCGCAAAATGCCCTAGATGAAGATGATAGTGGTAGAGAAGAAAGAGAACCCTTTTATTCTTCCTTCTTATTAGAGAGAGAGAGAGAACTTTCTCTTTAGGGTTTTGAATGGGCCTTTCATGGGCCGTACGTAGTAAGATCCATGGTCTTAATTGGCCTTTCTTTTTCTTAGTGTTTTAATTGGCCCTGTGATGGGCTGTATGTAGTAAGATCCATGGTCTTAATTGGGCTTTACATGCCTAAAAGTAAAGCCCACCATATGGGCTAATCGTGAAATTATCAACTACTGAAGGGTGACGGATAGCATCTTACTGACGGTTAGTTCTCTTAGGGTTTCGGTAATCAACTAACGGAAGGTCTAGAACCCAAACAATGTAATTCTCCAGCGACAAGATTCCAGTCAAATTTGGGGAAGAAATTGTGCTTGTGTATAATATCGTAGTGTGTATAGTAATTACATATATCCCATGGGGTTTGTATAATCTATGTTGGTGCATATAAAATTTCTCTTCCCCTACTCTTAGATGCCCATTGGGTTAAAGAGTTGACTATTATTGCTATTCCGAGGAGTGCCTGCAGAATTTCTCAACTATTATTATCCTTCTTGCCCATGTACAATTCAAATTTAGAAAATTTGGGGCAAAACTTTCCTCACACATGAGGATAAAGAATAAAATGTTGAAAGTATAGGTCTCTATCTATCAAAACTACTGAAATTTCCACTAGACGATGTAATTGTAGTGGGTAATTCAACATCTACAAAAACTAGTCTATATGACTATCATTACTTATCAAAACGGAGGTGAAGGCGTGTAGCTTTAAGTGGTATTTACACGTGTTTTATATTTTACGGGTTATGGTCCAAGTACCTCTTTCGACAAGTTAGGTTGGGTTTGTCCAAATCTATATGAATAACAAACTTATTATAAACAAAAACTTTCAAAATCTTAAATACTTGCCTACCTCAGTCTAGTTAAAAGCTCTCTCTTATCTAGTCATGGAATAAAAAGAAGTGGTCTCATATTCTTTCTTTGCTCAATACATATCTCACATGCAAATTTTTCTAGGGTTTCTAACATTATATCACATGCCATGCTTTGTCCAATAAGACTGAAGTTTTGAATAATTCTTTGCCAAACCATATAGTACTAAATTCTAATTTAAAGAACTTAAGGTACTATTCCTTGACTTTCATTTGTCTTGTGAAAAACGTGGGTACTTTTTAACTAAACGTGTAGTTTTTTGTCTATTGAACTTGTAGTTGAATAAATATGATCCATCAATATCATGATTTTTATCAATAACAGTCCTAATGACGAAAAAGTCTAGTGTCGTTTTTTACATAAATGTTAAGGTGAGTTGTTTTTATTCCTCGTATCATGTTGTCTCTTGGTCAATGTCTGAGTAATCATTGATGCCGTTGCGAAGAGTGAATAATGCTATATATGTGGTATACGAGATGATAATCTAACGAGCAAACCAAAATAGTGATTTATACTCTTAAAAAAACGTGAGAAGCAAAATAGTGGGATGTTGTTCTTTTTCGTGAGATAAGAAATTCTATATATATTTTCGGTGGTAGAAAGAAAATTCCCTAAATTTGTCAACTTGGTGATTTTGTCCTAGATTTGATCGTTTATAGATTTGGGTTGTTGGGTGTTAATCTCTAAACAATGCAATAAACACTAACAAAATTTAAATGGAATAATGACATTAATATTGAGATAATTTTGTCAAACATAAAACATTAATAGTAGATAGATGGAGATATTTAACATTAGTGGAAGGATCTTGCAGGATAAGCACTTCTATATTAGGTCTTTATTTGATATAGAATATTTTTTCTTGTGATAAGATTAAATTTCTAGTATTGGTTTTTCATTTCGAAATGAACCCTTCCGAATAATAAAATTAAATAATAAACCATTAGTGTATAATAAAATATTTGTAATTTACAATATTCACAACTATTTTGTTTACTATAAAGTAAACAAGCTCATCATAAACAAACAGCATGTGCATGACAATTTGCTCATTTCAATATTTCATGCAACCTAGCTACCATGCACATATTCTTATAGTTTTAATAGACAATACCTAGACTATAGTACTTGGTGGACCAATATATATACTCTTTTATCTTAGCACATTCCTAACAAAACCTAACAAATTAATGTGATGATCGGTCAAGACGTACACTCTCCTACATGTTTATACCATTAAGCAAAATGACCGAACAATTTCTACTGAGTCTACATAAAATTTACGTAGTCTTGTGTTCAAAATGAGTCAGACCATATTGTATCACATTAAATGTAGTCTGATGCAAAATTGTATGACGAGAAACATGCATATCCAAATAATTCTAATTTGACTTCAACTAGGAATCTTGTATAAAAATTTAGTACATTGTTATCGATTTATCAGAAAATGTAAGTAATTATATATATTTAAAGTACGAATGGATCAACATAAACCAATCGAGCTAGCATAGAATTGGGCCCAATAAAAGTGTTGTTATAAGTTGGGCAGACAATGTAATGGAGTAGAAGAGTGACTAATCCGATAAACCCTAAAAGTATGGCACCAAGAGGGAAGTCATATACCCCTCAATGAAGAAGAACCATGTGATGTACGAGGTGTTTGTTCCTTCACCACCTAACAATCCTCCCATGGAAAAACTCTTACCTTTTCTATGATTCCCTTGCATGTCTATTCCCCATTGGTGACCTTCCTAATATGTTGGCAGAACTAATCTTGGTCAGAGTAATGAGACTTTTCAAGTGGACTCGTAGAGACTTAACCAGAAACAAACAAAAACAAAATCTTGTACTTTTAGGGTAAGCAGAGGACCTAGGGTGAAAGATGAAGTTATCGTGCCTAGGGTGACTATAGAAGAATTGTGGTATACAATGCTGAGGTCTTTTGAGTGGTCTTGTGGAGTCTTAAGTAGAAACAAACTCTTGTACGTAACAACTTTGGACTTGGGTGACAAAAAACAACGATAATATTAATTACTAGAACTTGGATCATTAAAAACGATATAAGAGTCTGAGAAAATGTATAAAGTAGTCGGTAATTAAGCTTGGGACCTATATATAGGGGAGGTAGAGGAAGTTATGCCTAGGATGACTAAAGAGTAATAGTGGTATACAATGGTGGAAATGGAGCAAAGTGTAATGTTAGGATGACAAGACATGAGAAGTGAAGGTTGTGGTGGGCAAACTTTGTTCCACCACTAAACCCACCAAATTCAGATTTGTACTAATATTGTTTGTAGATAGTGTTAAGTACAACTTTAACTGAATTCCCAGTAGGTCCCCTTTCCTCCCACATTGCAAAATATCTCTCTAACTTTCTATACATGAGCTATCTAGATGACTAGATCCTATCTTAAGTTTGGAGTTTATGGGCTTGGGCTTAAGCCTGGGCTTGGATTTAGGACCAGTGAGCCTTGTACTAGTTCGTAACGAGCAACACTTTGCAGAAAAGTTTTATGGGCTTCTCCACTAAGTAGTCTTCCATGGCCCACATAAGATGGCCCAAAATCTATTTTATCGAGATTCCCAAAGATCAAAACAACGAGAATATATGGAGATTTGATTCAAGGAACAATATAAACCAAATCGAAAGCACTTTTATTAATATCTCCTTTAAATGTTTCATATCTTTACAAATTTTCGACGAAGACTAGTTCACTATCGAAGTGATCATATAATGTGGGCCGCTATCGGATCAATGGTGGTTACTCGACGGGGCCACTAGAAAACTAATAATCTTGTATGTATCATGAATATAGGATATCAATCAAAATTCTAGGGTTGGACCATTGCTTGAATTGTGAGGGTGAAGTTTTTATATAAGTTTCATTTTCATATGTGAATTATTGTTATGATGGGTATATATCAAAAGGATTTTGGAGAAATTAAACAAAAACCCTAGCAAGTAAGAAGTAAGAAGATATATTTGCATGGTTTTGTGAAACTTTTTCATGTGACTTTTTTGATGCATCTCTTTCTCATGTGACTTACACATCTTCTTGCACATGTTAGGTTGGAGCCATCACCTGTTCTCCCCATCATAAACTGCAGTTCATAAAATTGATGTTTTTCTTTTTGAGTTACGGAACGCCGGAAGCCCGGAACCATAGGATTGGTCCAATTGTAACATATACTTTATGTCTTTATATTTATTCATTTTTGACGATGATACCTTTTTTATATTTAAAATAACTGCTACACAATTTTTTCAAAATGCTTTGCGTCTGATAGAGATGAATCACATGAAGTTCAGTGGAGGTAGATTTTCACATGATATAGTTGGACATGAAACGTCACATTGAAAATCTAAAATAGGTTAACTTAGAGTCTGATGTTTGAGCTCGCAAAGGATTGTGACAGTCCTGCAACGCTCACGACAGTTTCCAGAGTTTGGGCTATAGGTGCACACTCAAGCTTAGTAAGTTTGGGAGGGGGCTCGCCGAAACTTTGCCAAAAACAAAACCCTATACCTATTTGAGGTGATAAAAACGGAGACAATATCGGCAACTGCTAAAGCATGGGCCACCACAAGTGGTATCAAAGCCGACAACAACTCTTCGATGAAGGGTGGAGGGGGGGGGGGGGGGGGGGGGCTTACGAGAGTGTTTAGAGTCCAGACTATAAGTGTAAGCTTAAGTTTTGTAAGTATCGAGGCCTTCTAGCTCGTGGAACCTCCACCAAGAACAAAACCTCGTACCTTTGTGAAGTGGTAAAAGAGGTGAAAATATCAACAACTGCTAAGAGTTCGGGCTTTACTTGTTTGAGCTCATGCTCATTGAATCAATTTTTTCAAAAACAGTAAGATTGTTTGTCCAATAGAAAGTCATATAATATCACTCAAGTAAAGTGAGTTTTAGTTCTCATTAATTGTAGTCCATCTTTTACTTTGCTTACCACTTGACCACTATAAACTATAAAGATCATTCATCCCTCTCCTAACCTCCTTAGTAACATAGGAGACAAACACACATCTCTCTCTCAGTCTCTCTCTCTCTCTCTCTCTCTCTCTCTCTCTCTCTCTCTCTCTCTCTCTCTAGTTTCTATCTCTACAAGAGAATCCTTCTTCTACTCAAGAACAAAAGGACACTGTTAATAAAGCTCTGATCAAAATTCTTTCAAAAACAAGAAGAAAAACTCACAATTATGCTTGCAGATCATATTCAAAAGCACCCCACAATGCCAGAGGTACATCCAAAACTTCTTTTTTTGTCTCTCTAGTACAATACTTTCCACTCCAAACAACACTGCCATACTAACAAACAAATATGTTTTTCAAGTACTAACTTTACCTATATAATATATATATATATATATATATATATATATATATATATATATATATATATATATATATATATATATACATGTATGTATGTATAATGTGTATAGGTGGTAGAAGAATTGAAGAGAATAAAGGATATAGCCTTTCCAATAGCTGCCATGAGCTTAGTGACATACCTGAAAGGAATCATCTCTGTTGTCTGCATGGGAAGGTTAGGCCGACTTGACCTAGCCGGTGGTGCTTTAGCGATCGGGTTCACCAACATAACCGGCTATTCCGTTCTTGCTGGTCTAGCTATGGGGATGGATCCTGTCTGCAGTCAAGCTTTCGGTTCTCGAAATCTTCCATTGGTTTCTATCACAGTACAAAGAACAATACTCATGTTACTATTTGCTTCAATCCCTATAGCTTTATTATGGCTTAACCTTGAACATATAATGCTTATACTTCATCAAGATCCTGATATAACACGGGTAGCGAGTATCTATTGTCGTTATACACTACCCGATCTTATCGCCAATAGCCTTATTCAACCTCTAAGGATTTACCTAAGAAGTAAAGGAACACCATGGCCACTCTTTTGGTGTACTTTGTTTGGGGTTCTTATACACCTTCCTGTCACCATCTTCTTGACCTTCAATCTTAAACTCGGAGTCCCCGGAGTTGCTATCTCTACCTTTCTAACCAACTACAACACTCTCTTTTTACTTTTAGGTTACATATACTTTTACACTTACCGAACTATCTCCCCCGATAACGAAAATCAGAACAACGGACAAGCTGTTCTATGTACATCTATATCACCATTACTATCATCGTCTTCACCTCTCTTATCTCCTACTATTGTTTCTAGTAGCTTAGTAAGTGAAGAATGGTGGGTTTTGCTTAGACTAGCTCTATCGAGTTGTCTAGGTGTTTGTCTTGAATGGTGGTGGTATGAGTTCATGACACTACTTGCCGGGTATATTAATCCTCCTCACATTTCTCTAGCAGCATCAGCAATTGTCATTCAAACTACTGCACTCATGTATACATTACCGACTTCTCTTAGCGCTTCTGTTTCAACTAGGGTTGGTAACGAACTCGGTGCTGGTAGACCTAGAAAGGCACGTATAGCAACCATGGTAGCAATAGTACTAGCTATTTTAGTATCCATACTAGGTGTCTTATGGACTACCTTAGGAAGAGTTTCATGGGGAAGGGTATTCACTCAAGATAATGAAGTTCTTGAATTAACCATGGTTGTTCTACCAATTATCGGACTATGCGAACTCGCTAATTGCCCACAAACAACTGGTTGTGGAGTCCTTCGAGGGACGGCTAGGCCCAGTGTCGGGGCCGGTATTAACCTATACTCTTTCTACTTGGTGGGTACTCCAGTTGCTATATTTTTGGCCTTTGTTATGAAACTAGGGTTTGTGGGACTTTGTTATGGGCTTTTAGCTGCTCAAATGGTCTGTGCTTTCTCTATCTTAACAGTAATTTTCAAGACAGATTGGGAGAAAGAGTCATTGAAGGCCAAAGACTTGGTGGGCATGACCTAAAATGAACATCTAAAGTACATAAGATCCAAAAACCCTAATAAGATCCAAAAACCCTAATAAACACTAATCTAGCCTTTTTAGTTTATGATAGAAAAAGTGGAGGCCCATCAATAAAAGATGTAAAAAAATATATATTTTTTGCTAATTTAGTCAATTAATTATTAAAAAGAAAAAGGAAACCCCACTAATGTACAGAGACTTTATGTAAATTTTAATTTTATTTCTCTTATATATATAGGTAGGTTATCTTCATCTACCATTAATATTTGTATGCAAGTTTAGAGAGACAAGGAGTATCTTTAAGTGTATGTATATGGAATTACGTGTATAGAAGGAACATATCTATATCTTATTCATCTTCTTTTTTTTTTTACTATACTTTATGTTTTTTTCGGACCGATATTATTTGAGAAACACGTGGTTCTCATTGTTGATCGGGTCCACTTCAAGGTTTTCACCATACCACAAAAAAAAAGTAAAGAGTAAGTGCAAGTTGGGATCTTCCCTATACGTATGTTATATCTATGGATGAAAGAATATAATGTAGAATCGTATCTTTCTTCGCTTTTGATACCACACAAAAACAGAAAAAGAAAATGAAATAATCGGTCCACCCGTTTCATGATAATACGAAGATATACAAGTAATGATATTCGTATGGGTCTCAAACACCCACCCCTTTGTCTTCCCCAAAACTAATAAATCTTGCATCAATACGTACTTACCCTAACTAGTAATAGAGACAAAATAACCACTCTCACTTTTCTTTCTCTCTACCTTTTAAAAAGTTAAAAAAAAATATAGATGCATGAGTATAATTTTATATGGCTCATATTCTCAATTCTCTACCTTCTTCTTCTTCTTCTTCTTAATTATCGTCTTCTCTTCACGAATCGTGGAGGGTTTTGGGCCCTAAATCTTATACGATATTAACAAAATTTTCCTGCGACTGGATACCCTTTATTCTTTAAAGCTGCGGACATCGTGGGCAGCCTGCCCACTATGAGAATTGCAGATAGCGAAATCAAATGTCCCCATCTTTTATTAAACCTCAACTAGGCTAGCACCGGCCTAAGTTGGAACAATAGGTGTCTCAGAAACCTCCATGGAGGGTTATTAATTGATGGGCCACCATCAACTATTACAAACTCCCCTAACCAGTCCCTTAGTTTTACTAGTACACTGAGTCACTGACTCGTCGACCTCATACAATTTTGAGGTTCCCGTCAAGGGTGATTCTGATAAGGACATCATTCGACTCGAACAGTAAGAACTAGCGCACATACGGTGCAGAAGCCCAACTCTAGTATGTAAACTGTAAAGTCATTCTACACATATAAACTTGATTTTTCGAACCATTTTCATGTAGAAGTAAACCAATTCAATGGCTTTATAGACTTCGTAAGTATAACTATATACGCAGAAAAAACACATGATTACTAGAAATAATTCAAGCTAAAGAAGCTAGGAAATGCTTACTTACCATGAAACCGCTCTTTGCCTTTGATCTTTAGACAACCATCCTCTGCCATGTTTAACATTAGTGAAAATCGAAAGAGAGGTCAAATATCTACAAGTGAAGAGGAAATCAAAGGAAAGAAGGAAGCTCGTGTTTCAAAGAAAGTTAACTTAGATGCTGATCATGAATCAATGATGACATATCTATCATTTCCAATAGATCGAGTCGACGAATCTATTAGTAATTTGAGTTACTAAACTTGATGTCTCTCTAGTGGTCTACGGTTTTTCTCGTGAATATTATGTTCTATTACAAGCAAATTCACAACCTAATCGAAAATATTGTACTGCGTGTTGGTTTTACGGATCACCTGCTATCAGGTTTTCATGTCACAAACACCGTTAAAAAGTTCCACCGTTTCTAACAAGTAGAGCAATTGATCAGCAGTCAAACAACATATCACATTAAAAGTTCAGTAAGAGCTGAAATATACAGATTAAACTTAAGCATTATACATACAGGAGCTACCTATAAGATATGAACATAAATTCACCAGGATCGTAGTCGATGTCGTCTCCTTTGCCACGACTTACCTCCATTAGCCAGACTTGAACAGTAAGATTGCTCTCTGATCCAAGTAGAAGTGGACAAAATGATGTGTCTTGTGAGTCATGTACGAACCTGTAAGAATGAAATGAGTGTAACTTAAACTGCCGTATAATATATGGAAAGCTATACTTAATGAACTTTAATGTGATGCTCAAATGTTAAGAAAGATGAACGTGAAACTTGCAACAAGTGAATACAGACACAGTTTTGCGTTAGAAAACCCTCTTTTTACCGTTTGCTATTTCTTCTCTTTTACTTACCACAAAGGGACAAACGTCTTTCTCAACACAGAATTCTGGTTACTTTACGATTTACATTACAGTAAGACGAGCTAATATAATTTTTCGTATGATATGTATATATAATATGGAGAAGATGATAGTAGGGTGATCTATTGGTTTTTTCTTGGAAGTAGTTTTGTTCCCGCCTTTCCAAATACACCATATGTTCGTAAGGGGGATAAGATCACGCAGCTGCCTACTTCTCTTTAGTGTCTTGATCTTCGTCCATTGAGCAAGAAGCATATTTCCCGCCAGACACCACGCACAATTTGATTCTTCAAGAAATAGATATGTACCTTGAAGGCCTCCTTGCAATGGATAACAAGATGAGAAACCGATTCGAGATCCCATTTACATAAGGCGCACCGGTTAGCAAAAGTGAAACTTCTTTTGCTCAGGAAATCAATAGTGGGGATTCTATTGATAGCTGCCGCCCACACTGTGAAATTCGTCATCCCACGACACTGGTTGGGCACATAATACATAGAATATATTGTATACAGCTTACAGACCTTGATTGAAGTTTCAACGTTTACTAAGTTGTGACTTGCAAATACTGCGGCTACTTCTCTACCTTGATTTATCCATCATCGTGTTATTAGGTGAACTCACTAACTCAAAAGGTATTCTCAAGCAGAGAGCTAAAGTAACTAACTATGTCCATTTCTCATGAGTATAGATCTGGGATTCCTTATTTCTATTTGTACAAGTACTGAAGGAAAGGTATCTATCTGACCTATATAAATAGAAAAAAGAATATGAGCCAATCTCAAAGTGGTACAAGACAACATAAAACTGTGAAGTCATTTTGTGCAAAGAAATTTTTAGCAATGGTACATCCTCATCCAAAGTAATAAATAGAGAAAGAGTCAAGTGGCAATACTCGAAAAATAACCAACCAATCTTTTGATTATTATGAGTCGTAAAAAAAATGTTATAAGTACACATACGCACACAAAAGAAAAAGGAACATACAAAAATTTAGAAGGTGGTCAACTACATAAAATCAACGGGAGTCAATTGAGTTCGTATAACCACACGACACATGCAAATCAAAGTAGCAGAATCATGGTTACTCCAATGGATGCAGAAGAGAAAAGTTGGACCAGACAATGAGGCACTGAGGGTAACTACAAAGAAATCTATGGAGAACTTGACTACCAACAGAACTAGAGCGGATAGAAGGAGCCATTTAAGATAATTGCTACCATAGACAAATAATTCGTTTAATGAAACATGTGCAAGTTCAATATGATAAAAATTAAAATGAGTAAATAAGTTTGACTATTCAATAACTTATATAAGTATAACAATTTTCGTATTCTTACATCACAAGTAAGGTCATCTCACCACACTTGAAGAGCCTGCATTTCATCAGCAACTGTGTGAAGCCCCAAGCGTTAGCAATTATCGATAATGTACCTGCTTTAGACACCTCCGATCCAATCCCACGGGTACGGGGTTTTGTTCTGGGCAAAGGCTCCACGACCCCACCCAAAAGGCCTCGACACATACCAAGGTTGAGCATTCAAATATTCAACGTTGTGGTGGTCCCACATTGCTCGCGAGACTGTCTGAAGTCTGGGTTATAGGCGAATGCTTAACGTGGAGGCTTTTGGGTGGGCTCGGTGGAGGCTTTTGGGTGGGCTCGTGGAGGCTTTTGGGTAGGCTCGTGGAGGCTTCGCTAGGAACAACACCTCGTACCTATGAGTTTGGGCAAGAGGTGTCTAAAGCGGACGATACCGGTAACTGCTAAGGCTTGGGGCGTCACAAAGCTCAGGCGAAAACCTGTCGAAATTTTGCGTGGACGGCCGAATTTTGCCCAATCCATCAAGAGAGAAAATTTGAAGGAATTCAGCTCGTTTAAATCACATTTGGGCCGGAATTCGTCCAAGTATTTCAGGCATCCTAACTTTTCTGTTTCATTAGTGAATTTCTACAGTTTTTTGTTGGAAAGTTTGTACTTAGCAATTACAAAAAGTATTTTGAATTTGAGATGCCTATATTCCTTATTTCAGCAAGAGAAATTCAATTTCAGTTCAATATTGTATTTATGGATAGAAATCAATCACACTAGCAATATAAACATCAACAAGAACTGAACCAAATTAAACGAAAAGGAAGAAAACGAATTTCAAGATCTGATCAAGAAACAGAAGAAGTTACCGTAATTTCGACCAACGATTCAATGCCAAGTAGGTCCATGCTTCTTATCAAACTCTTTCTTCATATACCCACCTATGTTTCTCAATCGCCTGAAAGATTTCATTTCAAACTTATCAAATCAGATTTTAGTTTCCAAATATAGATCAGATTTTTCAAATCATACAACCAAAACCCTAAAAAATCAATAAGATGAAAGCGAGATGTGAAAAAAACTAACAGTGAGAGTAGAATCGCTTGCTTCTTTTTGAAGATCTTCCTTCTATCGGCACTCTTGATGATGATGACGATGATGACTTTCTTTGACGACGACTTTGTCTCGTCGGAGGAAGGTTTAGTGAACGGAAGTACGGCTCCGGTTCTCCTGATAATGGTCCGCCATTTTCTCTCTCTAAGCTTTTACTCTCTTAATTTCTCTCTCTAGAACCGGAGTTATGAATCAAGTTCTTGGTTAGTGAAGAACACTTTACTGTGATGAGAGAAGGCGGTAAAATTATGAGGGGTTGGGCAAAAGGCCCAATCCTTGACCCAAAATAAGAAGCAGGTCCACTGCAGGAAAAGAATAAGGGGCAGGTCCAATGGTCAGGAGGTGGGGGTGGAATTTCCGAAACACCCTTCTTCTTTTCGAAATTTACGAAACGACCATCGAAAAATTTCCAGGAAACTCTCAAATTTCTGAGAAATAATCTGACACGCCTCCCATCATACAGTGTACTTTCCATAAATTTACAAAATTGCCACCGAAAAATTCCCGGGAAATGCGAAAATTTTTGAAAAATAGTCTGACGCATCTGACATTAAACCTTGTACTGTCCACGAATTTACAGAATTGCCATTACAAAATTTACCAACTTGCCATTTTCGTTATTTTTTCCAGATTTATTTCTTATTTCTTTTTTATTTTCTCCCACACATATTTATCTCTCCAATCTTTTTAAATTTTTCTCTCCAATCTCAACAAATTTCGTTCTTTTTTCCAGATTTATTTCTTATCTCTTTCCAATCTCAACAAATTTCTTCATTTTTGGTAGTTTTTCTTGAATTTGTACAAGGAAATTTTCTTGTGTATCGGGAATTATTTAGTGTACTGGCCATTTTTTGGATTTGTACTATACATTTTTGTACCGGGAATTTTCTTGTGTACCGGGAATTGTTCTGTGTGCTGGCCATTTGGTTATGTACTAGACATTTTTGTAATGAGAATTTTCTTGTCTACCGGGAATTGCTCTGTGTACTCGCCATTCGGCTATGTACTAGACATTTTTGTACTGAAAATTTTCTTGTGCACCAGAAATTGTTCCGTGTACTGGCCATTTGGTTGAATACTGGACACTTTTAAACTGAGAATTTTCTTCTGTACCGGGAATGTTTCTGTGCACTGACCATTTGGTTATGTACTTTGATGTTTTTAGAGATGAAGAAGATAAAATGTGAAACAAATAAGAATGATGAAGAAGAAAAATAAAAACATAAAACTTTTAGAGAGAGAAACACAGGAAACATTGATGTTTTTAGAGATTGAAAGAGATGAAGAAGATAAAATGTGAAGCAAAATAAGAATGATGAACATAAAAAAATAAGAACATAAAACTTTTAGAGAGAGAAAGAACAGAAAATTTATGTTCTTGGAGATTGAAAGAGATGAAGAAGATAAAATGTGAATGTTTTCAAAAATAATGAGAGAAAGAACAGAAAATATAGTGGGCAGGATCCAAAAAAATTGCCTGAAATTTCGTCAAAAAATGGCGCCATTTTTTAATTTTCAAAAAATCTGAATGTTTCTCTGACATTACGTCATGTACGGAGAATTAATTGCTTCGCTGTCATCCGTCAGATTGTCAGAAAACACGGAAATTTCCCGTAAAGGGGTAAAAGAGGGATAAATAAAATAAAAACCAGAAAAGTGTGAGCTGTCCTGACAATTTGGACTGGGTTCTCATTTTTGTTTTAGGCTGGGGATAATACTTATTTACCCTATATTTTTTGGGCCTCTCCCTCAAAAATCCTAAAATTATTTGCCGCGGTCAGTTTTAGTTGTGGCTTATGGTACATTAACTCCTCAAAATGAACCCAATTGACAAAATAATCCTCTTTTTCACTTTCCGTTAAATATATATAATTTTAACGGTTCTTTACTTTTCTGTTTTACCATTTTGTTTGAACATTGACTAATGAAAAAAAAATGCAGAACCAGACCATTTTAGAAATCAGTTTTAGAGAGCTTAAATGAAATTAACCCTTACATATTCGACCTTTCATCTAAGTGAAAAGCAATTAATAAAAAAAAAAAATCATATTATTCTACTTTTTTCTTAAATCAGGAACGAAGACCACTTTGAAGAAGCGTTGAACTGATCTATTTTAAGTGTTCACACTCTTGTAATGTTTTATACTAAAACGTTTAAAATAATACAAAAATATAAATATACATTCTATTGTGATAAGTTTTATATATGCATAAAGCATATTATTCTATACTATTATTATATATTGTCCAAAAATATAAATATACATTCTAATGTGAACTCTTCATTTCTCATGTTCTTTTTTTTCAACAAAAAAAAAAAAGAAAGAGAAAAAATTGTTTTTATCAGAAATATAGGTGTGTTGACAAATTAAAGAAAGCGTCATTTTACCTGTGTTTGTTAATTATATATTGACACATCTCAATATGGACTTACGTCTTATTGAGATGGTTTGGAGAAGCACTATGACCTAACTTATGAGCTTTTTGGTTGCACTTTCTATTACAGTAGAAAATATTGATAGAAATGATGTTTTTCTTCAGCTCTTCTATATTCTATAGAATTGGGTTGAGATGTCTAAAGAGAGTTGGTTCGATTTCCTTCTCGATTAAGAGTTGGCTCCATTTCCTCATCCAACACTCTTTCTTTGTTTGATTGTCTCCTTAGAGTATCACAAATTTTGTATTTAGAATTTCCCTACAAATGTGAGTTTATATTTGTTAACAAATAAACCGTCACTGGCATTATAAAGATTTCCCAACAAATTGTGAAAATAATTAGGGACGTTTCTTCATATTAATTAATCAAATTAAAAAACTTAACAATCAAGACCATCTTCTTCTCTTATAACTTTGATCTCTGATTCTTAGAGAGAGAGAGAATCTGAGAGATGGGTAGCAAGGGAAGAACAGTAATGGAGGTTGGGACTGATGGGGTGGCTCTTATTACTCTCATCAACCCACCTGTTAATGCACTCTCCTTCGATGGTATTCACTTCCCTTACCCTTTTTTCTTCTTTACTTGATTTTCAGTTAACAAAAAGTGAATTTTCTAGGGTTCAGTTTATGCTTAATTTATCTCAGATATGCATACTTTTTACACTATTATGTATAGAGTTCAAGAGCATCTGTAGATTGGAGTTGCTGATTAATTAAGGGTAATTGTTAGTTTTCCAGAGCTCAAGAGAGGGGTCAGATCCGACCAAAGAACCAAATTAGTTTCTTATATACATTTTCACTTCAAATCTTATAAGAGAACATTTGAAAGATCATTTGGGAATTCCATATTGTATTGTAAATGAGACGTGCTTCAAATTTGGTACGCTGATTTTTGTGATTTAGACCTAGCTGTTAAGGCAAGGTAAAAATGTGAAAGGTAGAGGATAAACAATAGTTTAAAGTGCATTCGACATTAATAAGATAAAAAAAATATGAACCCAGAATAGAGATCCAAGATGAGCGAACGTGACTTCATATCGAGAATTAGCTAGCATACATAATTCTTCCATAGGTTGAGATGTTGAAAAGTGCCTTGAGTAGGGGTTAATATCAGATGCGAAGTGCAACCCGAGAAATCATTTCCCAACACATTTATGTTATGTTTGCCCTAATCGTATTAAGGGTGGTTAGCAATGTAAGGGGAATCATTCCTTTCTCGAGGTTTGGGGAGAGTTTGTGGTGGTGCAGAGTACTAGGGTTAGTGGGTATATATTCAGAAACTCTTGAGAAATCTTTGTAACCTACTAACCTTGTTTTTCATGCATAGCGAAGATCATCGCACCATTGTTCGCACTAGAGTAAGTTTTACGACCAAACCACGTAAATCTCGTGCATTCCTGTGCGATTGCTTATTCCGGTGCTACTTTTGTGCTTTCATTGTTCTTCGTCAGAACATGAAATAAATTACCAGAAAATGTTAGAGGGATGTGATTTTATTGTTGTTATGTGAAGTGCCAGAAAAACATGATCGTTTATAATTTTGAAGTGTTCTAAACTGGTCTAAACTAAATGTAGAGAAACTAGTATTCATGTTTCTTCTTTGCATCTCCAGTATTCAACAGTCTAAAAGAGAATTATGAGCAAGCATTGCAAAGAGATGATGTGAAGGCGATTGTAATCACAGGCAAGTTGATGAACTTCAAGGTCTATTTTATTATCTATAAAGAATAGAACAGTTTCTTGCGCAAGTTATGGAAGTGAAGTTGATGTCAAGAGGTATTTTGAGCAGGTGCGAAAGGAAAATTTTGTGGAGGTTTTGATATCACAGCCTTTGGTGGACCAAAAGTTCAGAAGCCGAAGCCTGGTTATATATCAAAAGATATCGTCTCTGACACGTTAGAAGGTATCTCATCGTGACTTGAATGTTTCAGTTTACTTCTGGAGAAATTTCCTATGCTTTTTATGGGTTAAGCTGTGAGAATATGATCTGTGACAATGGTACCCAATTTCCAGGTGGAAAGAAACCTTCGGTTGCTGCTATTGATGGGCTTGCCTTAGGCGGCGGGTTAGAGATAGCGATGGTATATTGGCATTATCTTGAATTTGACTAAAACATTTTCGTGATCAGCTGCAGTTTCTTCATGAGCTTCAGATGACATGCTAATTGTTGCAGTTTTTACCAGGCATGTAGTGCACGTATTTCTACCCCAACTGCACAGCTAGGGCTTCCTGAACTTCAACTTGGAATAATTCCCGGATTAGGAGGTACAATTGTCTACTGACAACTGCTAAATATTACCGTTAAGGAGGAATTTGGGGTTAATTTAGTTGTTAGTTCAACTACTCACTGCTGAATTTTTTCGTGCCATTTGAGTTGGTCTTGTTATGCAGTTATTCGTAAGCCTAGTTTACGTTTCTGTTCTTTCTCAGGTACTCAGAGGCTTCCACGGCTCGTGGGTCTTTCGAAATCGCTGGAAATGATGCTGGTATGTTTCTTGTTTCAGAATATTGTATGTCCTACTGTGTCTGATAGATTTATATTTGACTTTCTTTCTCTCTTTATAAACAGACGTCTAAGCCAGTGAAAGGGGAGGAAGCCTATGCCCTGGGCTTAGTTGATGCTGTAGCTCCCCCCGATGAATTGATAAACGCTGCTCGTCGATGGGCCCTTGAGATTGCGGAGTGTAGAAGACCTTGGGTTGCCAGTCTTTACAAAACAGACAAGTTAGAGCCCCTGGCAGATGCTAGGGCAATACTCAAATATGCGAGAGCTCAGGCCCAAAAACAAGCTCCAAACCTCAAACATCCGCAAGTATGCATTGATGTAATCGAGGAAGGAATAGTTTCTGGGCCCATTGCTGGACTATTGAAGGTATGTATCTTTTCTTCCTTTCGCCTTTTGAGTTTTTTCGTGGTATGCATAGTGCAACGTGTGATATTTGACTGCAGGAAGCAGAAGCTTCTCAGACACTTGGACAATCTGATACTAGCAAGAGTTTGATTCACATATTCTTTGCTCAGCGTGCAACCACAAAGGTTTAAACTGTACTTGCTCTATTTGTTTATTCTCTTCCATGAAAAATTATGAAAAGTGTTGCATATGGAATTGAAAAGAGGAAATTACTATCGTTATCGTACTTTGTAAATCTTACATTCCAACAAATGTAATATTACTCGTACCAGCTTTCTTCGTTTGTAATGAGGTGTTAAGTGACTTACTGACTTGGGCTAATTGACTTCGGGAATCCAAAGCCTGGTTCCGACCAAAGTTTTATTGAGTTTATAGATGTTTCTGGGATGTGCTAAACTTTCATAAAAGTAGTCGAATAAAACAGTCAGTGATTAATGCTCATAGTTGTTGCATCAGGTTCCTGGTCTCACGAATTTGGGTTTGGTGCCAAGAAGGATTAAGAAAGTTGCTATTCTTGGGGGAGGACTAATGGGTTCTGGAATTGCTACAGCACTGATCCTTACCGGCTATTTTGTGCTTCTGAAAGAAGTAAATGAGAACTTCTTACAGTCCGGGATTGGCAGGGTGAAAGGTGAGTCTCAATTTTTTAAGGCCAGTCGTACTAGCAATGTATTGTTATACACTTATATCTGCCGTCCTGATAAATCATTTATTCAGCCAATTTACGAAGTCGTGTCTCAAAAGGGATCATGACACAAAAAAAGTTCGATGAGACCTTCTCTCTTCTCAAAGGTGTTCTTGACTATGAAAGTTTTGGAGATGTTGACATGGTCATAGAGGTCAGTACCAGTCCTGTTCTTCCTTTTTTTATTAATTACCTATATGCGCATCAACATTTTCTGTTTTCGGATGTATTCAACAGGCTGTTATTGAAAACGTCTCACTGAAGCAGCGAATTTTTGCTGATCTTGAGAAGTACTGCCCACTCCATTGCATACTTGCTAGCAACACTTCCACAATTGACTTAAGCTTAATAGGCGAGAAGACCCAGTCTCAAGATCGGATCGTTGGGGCCCATTTCTTCAGGTTATATATATACACACTTTCACGCACAAAAAGAAAAATACGAAAGAGTTTTGAAAGGTGGAGATTTTTTCCTCAGCGTGACGATGATCGTCACAAAGATATCCGATTCTGACACCTCTGCACCCAACAAAAGTTCTCAAATCAATTGGAAAAATGTTCATTTCTGAAGAGTTGATTTTAGGTGAACTCTAAAATTTTTATTGGATTAGATGTGTCAAACTGTGATGATTTATCATAGTGATTGTCTTCACTGTGAAGAGAATATCCCCACCGGTTAGCCCTTGGATCATCTCCACGCGGGTTCCGTAAAATATTTGTTCAAGTGTAGTCGAAGTAGACGCTGTCAAATTGTCAATGGACCTCTCTCTCATCTTTGTTGGTGAATGGCTCTTTGCTATATTGCAGTCCAGCTCATGTGATGCCACTCTTGGAGATAGTCCGCACAGAGAAGACATCTCCTCAAGTAGTTGTTGACTTGCTAGACATTGGGAAGAAAATCAAGAAAACCCCAATTGTTGTTGGTAACTGTACCGGATTTGCAGTAAATAGAATGTTCTTTCCCTACACGCAGGCAGCATTGTTACTAGTTGAACATGGTACAAATATTTATCAAATTGACCGCGCAATTACAAAATTCGGGATGCGAATGGGTCCATTTAGGTATTTAAATTAATTTTCCACCTTCTGCAGAATCGTAATGTCGCCTGTTCTTTATACGTTGGCACTCGTTGAACACTAATTGCTGCTATTTAATTTTCACGCAGATTGGTCGATCTGGTTGGTTTTGCGGTTGGAGTTGCAACTGGTTCCCAGTTTGTTCTGAACTACCCCGAGAGATCCTATACATCTATGCTGATCCCAATCATGCAGGAAGACAAAAGAGCTGGTACTGATGACTCTTGTTTGAATAATAGGGACTAGCGATTTTACTAGTTCTTGTATTAGGTGTTTCTCTTCATCATAATATCCACATACTCAAGATTTTCATGATTAGTAACTTATTTCCGGCCCTTCTTTCAGGAGAAACCACTCGCAAGGGTTTCTACGTCTATGATGATAACTGCAAGGCCATCCCAGATCCTGAAATCAATAAATATATTGAAAAGGCTAGGAGCATTACTGGTGTGCAAGTTGATCCTAAGGTTTCTTTCTTCTTATCTTCCTCCTACCCTTTAAGGCTTTGGAAGAAGTTTTAATTTGTATTTGCTGCGAGAATATAGCTCTCGTTAATAGATTTTGTTCTTTGAAATTGAAAAATCAGCTCATACAGGTTGGATACTATTTTAGCAAAACTTTAGCCGTGGAGTATTTTTGTGGTTGCTTTTTTGACGATTTTTTGGTTCTTTAGTTTAATTTTGTAGTATTAAACTATCCCAGTTTGTGATTGATAGATTAAAACAATAGAAATTTCAGTACTTTATTGTCGTATGATAGGCTTTTCAAGTTACTAATTATCACAGTTAAAAATATTAGATGAGGTAATTTATTTATTCATTCATTTTGATTTCATTGCAGTTAGTGAAGCTATCAGAAAAGGATATAGTGGAGATGATATTCTTCCCGGTCGTAAACGAGGCTTGCCGTGTCCTTGCAGAAGGAATTGCAGTCAAGGCGTCAGACCTAGATATTGCCGCTGTTATGGGGATGGGATTCCCACCTTACAGGTTATTGAGTATCGTTGATTTCTCCATTATCATGTTATTATACGTACGAATATATAATCTAAATCAAGTAAAATCTCTATCAGGGGAGGGATAATGTTTTGGGCCGACTCACTTGGGTCCAAATACATCTGCTCAAGATTGGAGGAGTGGACTAAGATGTATGGAGGATTCTTCAAGCCGTCCGTTTACTTGGCTGAACGAGCTGCCAAAGGAGCTCCACTGGTAAAATCTATCATATTCATTTTTACCGTTTTTCTGGATCATATTTGATACCACATCGCTTCGCAGTTTTACTTAATACATAAATCATTCATTTCAATGCAGAGTGCCACATTGCAGCAAGTTACGCCTGTTAAGTCTCGGCTTTAAAATTAATCTGCCAACATGGTGTTTCATGTCGGGCTATTTGTTATCTTTGTTGTAGAAGTCGAAAGAAAAGAAGGATAAATCCAATGAAAACTAAAGATTGAGAGAAAAGCCGAAATCAATCTTGTCTTTCTCGGAATTGTATGTTGTCTTTCTCAGAATTGTATATTGTGAAATCTTTATCTCATTTTACATGCATCTCTTTATAACATATTCAAGTCGTTCGAAATTTCGAATGTATGCTCTTTTTCTTGTGCATTCTTTCATTGTTCATGTTTCTCTTTTATGAGTATGCACTATGTTAGGAGTATAGAACTAAAAGAAAAACTTCATGTGGTCAAAACAGAAAGTCATAACATTTAGGGCTGTTAGGTTTATTTGTTTGGTAAAGAACAATAATTGATACAATAAAAGTTGTAGGACAGTTAACACCTACCAATTTCTAGGTTTCATTTTCAAATAACTATTTGGAGTCAAGCTGCAGGAACAATTCATGTCTTTATTATACTTAACTACCTAATATAATGGTAGTTAAAAAATCGACTAATTGAATTCTTTATACATACATAGTTCGCTAATAATATTCAATTATATGATTGAAAGCGAAATAAAAAACAACATATATATATATATATATATATATATATATATATTATAGAAATGAATTAGTAGTTTCCCCAATACAATGAAGGGGAATTTTTCAAAAAATCGTGGCGAAGTTTCAATTGGACTAGTCTAGACAGAGCTATACATTCTTCTCACCTACCAGTTCATGTAAGATATATATATATATATATATATATATATATATATATATATATATGTTCTTTACAAAGATCAAATTGATAATCATGTCTCTGCTTCCAATTATAATTCTATATATCAGCTTTCTGTGTTTATCATCGCCTTTAATGGCCGACAACAACGGAGACGGCAATGAC
Source organism: Eschscholzia californica (assembly GCF_041429995.1). NCBI lineage: Eukaryota > Viridiplantae > Streptophyta > Magnoliopsida > Ranunculales > Papaveraceae > Eschscholzia > Eschscholzia californica. The sequence goes on from NW_028238309.1 coordinate 645,377, forward strand.
AGCAAGGTATCAGCATACGAAGTTCTTAAAGGATATAACTTCCCGGTGGGTTTATTACCGGAAGGGGCAACCGGGTACAAGTTAGACAACACAACCGGTAAGTTTTCAGCTTATTTGAGTAATAGTTGTTCTTTCTCTATTTCCGGTTACCAACTCAAGTATAAGTCTACTATCAATGGAGTTATTACTAAAGGAAAACTCACAAATCTCAAAGGTGTAAGTGTTAAACTTCTCTTGCTTTGGGTTAATATTATAGAAGTTCTTCGAACCGAAAATGAACTACAATTCTCTGTTGGAATCGCTTCTGCTGATTTCTTGATCGATCAGTTTGATGAATCGCCGAAATGTGGGTGTGGATTTGATTGTGTTCATAATGAGAAACAAGATAATGGTACTAGTTTAAAGATCAAAACTTTATTTGTTTCATCATCTTAGGAAGTGTTGTATAATTAATCATGTACATTTTATGTACCTAGTTTTGTTTTAAATGAAATTCAAGATCAAGTTTGAAGATCATATGAAAAATGGGTACTTGTTTGTTTGAGATAATTCTTTTCATTTGTTGAAGTTTATTTGGTGTGTTTTGAGTTGTTTCTTCATGATCTCTGAAAGGGTACTTGTAGCTTTGAGAATATTTGGGTATGAATTTGTATAGTTTATTATTAGTTGGATTGGATTTTCTGGTCAATGTGATTGAACCTTTCTGTATTTTGATAGAATCCACATCAGACTCCCTAAGTTATTGATAAGCTAGACACTTAAGGGTTTTGAGATATAGATAAGGATAAAGAGTGTTGATTTTGTCTAGCAATATCTACTAGATGTTTGTTGTTAGATGACTTTGGAACTTCACATTGGTCCAGGTTTATGGGGACAAAAATACCCGGCCAAGCGGAAGTTGGTAACATCAACTTTCGGCATGTGGTTGACCTCAATTTCGAGCCAAATAGCAGTTCTCAGAATTTTAAGACTACACATTCTCGGGATCAACAATGCTACATGGGCTAAAAATTTTGCTTCAGCATGACTCGACTGTTGATATGGTATGTTCATTCTCGGGACACTCATGGGCAAGATTTTTTAGCATGTCATTTTTTATGGAGGATCACGATTACTGTCAGATGATACAAAAAAGACGTAATAAGTGTTTACTATCACATGATTTTAAATTTGTAAGACTAAATAGATAGAGTTCAATGATGCTGCATCTAAAGATCTTGTCCGAGCATGACTCGATATTTTGTGCCATGTATCATTTTCCCTTCCACCACCAAGGATGGCCTCGATTGATATTGTTGTAGCCAACTCAGCATTCCACGTCAGCCAAATCTAAATAAATGCAGAAGAACAAATCTAAGGTGCAACTCCAGATAACCTTTGACAAATAGAGATAGAAGAAATCAAACAAATTGATTAGAGAGAAAAATTAGGTAAGGGATAATACGGATTAGAGCATTAATGATAGTTTGGTGAATAATCATCTTCCTTCTTCCCCAATCTTATTTGGGTAGTCAGTCAAGCAATTATCTTCTCTCTAAACTAACCCTAGAAACCATTTTCTCTCTCTGTCTTTATCTATTGATCCATTTCTCTTTCTCTCTCTCTACCTTTTACCCCTCTCTGTTTCTCTCTCTCTCTCCCTCTGTTTCTTTGATTTGTATTTGTGGTGGTGAAAGTTTGAATTTTGATTGGTGGAATCGACTGGAAAGGATGATGACAATGGAGGGTATGATGGATGAAAGGATATTAGACGATATAATCAGAAGACTATTGGAAGGAAAAGGAGGAGGGATCAAACAAGTTCAGTTATCAGAGAGTGAAATCAGACAACTCTGTGTCAATGCTCGTCATCTCTTTCTCTCTCAACCTATTCTCCTCCAACTCCACGCTCCCATCAAGATCTGCGGTTTGTTCCTTCAATTTTATCATCAATTTTCAATTTCCCCTGAGATTTACTTCCTAAAATGTCTGATTAGGGTTCTTAATTGGGTACTTACTAGTGTATTAGTAGGTTATTACTGGGAGAACATAAAAATGGGTTGTCAAATTCATCCTCCCCAACACTGATTTTCTTTCCTTGTAACACCGTAAGGCTTAGAAGTTATGGATATTGTCTCTGCTTTTGACACCCATACCGGCCCCGGACAGTTACAAGGTTTTGTTCCCGACCAAGGCTCTACAAGCCCACCCAGTAGGCCGCGACACTTACTAAGCTTGAGGATGCACATATAACCTAGGCTCTGGACGTTTTCTGAAGCGATGCGAGACTATCACTATCCCCCACCTTGGAGTCGAGCCATCTTCGGCTCGGGTATCATTTGTAATGTCCGACATTAGCACTCGCCCATATGGTTCCCGTTTTGACAACGGGACTAAGCCCAACGGGTATGTGTTTTTTTTCTTCGCAAAGGCTCCACGACCCACTGGAAAGGCATCGAAACTAAAAGTTTGAGGACGCACATGTAACTTGGGCTCTAGATTTTCTCCCTAGAGATGTGGGACTATCATAATGTGTTACATTCCTCTAGGTAATCTGTTAGTTCAATTTATGGAGATGGACTATGAGAATACGTATTGTATTTGTCTATGAAATACCTTTGTATGTTGTTTTTTTCGTTTCTTTTGTGGACGGGTGGAAGGAGGACGTACTTAACTTGCATCTTTAAGAAAGGATAAAATCTCAGTTGCCCAGTTTTGCTTATATAAAGACATGGTTATATTTGGTTATTGTTTATACAAGCATGATCTCATAGATTCACGTAGTTCAAAATGTAACTCGTCTGGGGGAAGTTAGTTTTCTTAACAAGGTCTTAGTTTTTGTGCATACTAGCTAAAAGTAACTGCCTTTTACAGGTGATATACACGGTCAATACCAAGACCTTCTACGGCTATTTGAATTCGGTGGGTTTCCTCCTGCTGCAAACTACCTCTTTCTAGGAGACTATGTAGATCGAGGCAAACAAAGCTTAGAGACAATATGCTTGCTTTTGGCCTACAAACTGAGATATCCTGACAAGCTTTTTCTTTTGAGAGGGAACCATGAAGATGCGAAAATTAACAGGATTTACGGGTTCTATGACGAGTGTAAAAGGAGGTTCAATGTTAGGCTATGGAAGATATTCACCGATTGTTTTAATTGTTTGCCTGTTGCTGCTGTTATTGATGGCAAGATCATTTGTATGCATGGAGGTCTTTCACCTGAGTTGGAAAGTTTGGATCAAATTCGAGATATCAAAAGACCAACTGAGATTCCTGATAATGGTCTATTATGTGACTTGTTATGGGCTGATCCTGATCCCAAAGTCGAAGGATGGGCAGATAGCGATAGAGGTGTTGCGTGTACTTTTGGACCTGATAAGGTTGCAGAGTTCTTGGAAAAACATGATCTTGACCTAATATGCCGAGGTCATCAGGTCAGTTGATTTACCTAATTTCTTTCTAAATTTTGGTTATTTGAGGTCTAACTTTTATCACTTTCAGGTGGTGGAAGACGGGTACGAATTTTTCTCGAAAAGGAGATTAGTTACAATATTTTCAGCTCCAAACTATGGAGGAGAATTTGATAATGCAGGTGCTCTAATGAGTGTTGATGAAGCTCTAATGTGCTCTTTTGAGATCTTGAAACCAGCCGAAAGGGAATCAGCCCCAGGAAGTTCTAGTTCTTCAGGTTTGACAGTTAAGAAGGTACTGGCCGACTTCTTTTCAGTGATTTATATACGAACTGTGTTCTATTAAACAAAACCTCTTGCTAAATTAAAAGATGCTAACCAATTCAAATTGTTTTTGGATAAACAGTTACCAAGAGGGATAAAATGAAGCTTTCGATCCATTTATAAACAAGTGATTTCTCAAAGATCTTGTTGAGATCATAAGAAGCTTGGGTTTTCTGTTATCGGCTAGATAAATCAATTTGGGAGAAGCTCTGGAAGCAAGTGAACTGAGGAACAAGATAAATGAAACCTCACACGACAATGATAATGTCGAACATTGACAGCATGTTCTTATAAGTATTATACTGCAGTCCGTAAATTAACCGTGCACGACATGAGTATCCTCTGTACAGGGATGGAGTTTGACCTAATTTTCTTCTCTTTTATACTGTACCAACACATTTCTTGAATATGATAATCATATTTCATTAATAAAGAAGGAGATGGTTTTGGTTCGAACTTAATAATCTGTCAAGCTCGAACAGATAACTTCTACCACGTCACCGCTGAATCATAACACTTCCCTGCCCCACCCAAAAAAGGAATTAACTTAAAAGGCAAAAGGTTGTTACCTTTAAATCGAACACTATGTATTGCTATAGGACAATGCGAATCAACTTGGGATGCATGCGAATCAACTTGGGATGCTGACGATACTGTCCCTTTTGGGCACTACAGGACTGCGTGGCTTAAAACAAATAACTAGAAAATTGTGCTCAAGCTCCTATAGGGAGGCACCGCAAACTGTCTCTCACAATGTGAAATTGCTATACAACGCGTTATACCAAGATCATATTAACTTGAGACTGTTTTTCAAATAAGGAGTTATAAAATTGTGCAAACTAACATTAAGAGTTGCTAGCAACACTGTCTGCTTTGATATTTGAAGAACATTAAGGCTTTAAAATACCCTTTCACTAGCTCAAGCTTCGTAAGTACCGCTGAGGGGTACGTGGAGTCTTTGCCAAGAACAAAATCTGATACGTATGTGACGTGGTAAAAGCGGAGACAATATCGACAACTACTAAGGTTTGAGATGTCACAAGACAAGTGGTATCTAAAAGCTCAAGGATGGGTCGCGAGAGTGTGTGGAGCCTGGACTATAGGTGTACACTCAAACTTAACAAGTACGGAGGCCTCCTAAGGGGGCTCGTCGAGCCTTCGCTTAAAACAAAATTTCGTACCTGTATGAGGTAGTAAAAACAGAGACCATATTCACAACTGCAAATGGTTGGGGGGGTCACAATAGATTTATGGGGGGCACCGCACTTGCCTCATTTCCTTTCAATTTTGGGGGCAAGGTTAATACTGAAGAGAAAGGAGAAGGCGCGGACGGAGTGATATTTTGGCGGAAACCACACACGAATAGAAGAGGAACCCCGCCGGAAAACCTAGAGAGAGAAAGAGAGAGTGAACTGATTTTGGTTGCAGAGATGAGCAACGCCGACGCTCCATCGAATATGACCATCTACATCAACAACCTCAACGAAAAAATCAAACTTGATGGTACTCTCTCTATCTCTCTCAGTCTCTCTACAATTGTAATGGTTTTTGCCCTAGTTTTTCTCACCCAACTCAATATACTACTTTAGCTTTTACAAAATCATTGCGGTTTCAAAACCCTAGTTTCTTTTGATCTTCATCAACAGTTCTTGTTGTTATTAAATTTTGAAATGCAGCTATGAAGAAATCACTTCACGCCATATTCTCTCAATTTGGGAAGATATTGGATGTTTTGGCATTCAAGACATTGAAACACAAAGGGCAAGCTTGGGTTGTTTTTGAAGATGTCGCTTCCGCCACTAATGCTCTTAGACAAATGCAAGGGTTTCCTCTTTATGATAAGCCCATGGTATTTTTTTTTTTTACTTTCACTTAAATATTTTATCTGCAAAATAATTGTGTTTTTGAGGATGTAGTTTTTTAGTATCATAAGTGGAAATTTGTCGTTTCTGTTCTTAGTCGCGACAGTGTTTTCGATGTCATGACAACGATCTAAAAAACCAGAAAAGCAATAAGGAAAGTATACAATCACACGGAACACACGAGATTTACGTGGTCCACAGAGAACAACGACGCAATGATTTTCACTATGTTTGAAGAACTACATTACAAAGATATCTGAAGGATTTCAGTATTTGTAGCTCACTGAACCCTGGCATTCGGCCTCCACGACTCTATCTCAAAACCTGATACCCCCTTTACATTGATAACCACCCTTCATAAGACTAGGTCAAATAAGTAAACGTAAACGCGAAATGTTTCTTGGCTCGCTTTGCGGGTTAGATATCGACCAATATCCAAAGCACTTCCAACATTCAGACATCTAATACATATGCGCAGCTAAAAAGTACTTATTGATCCTTAAAAGTTTTCTTAATTCTTCTATTGGTTGCTCGTTGTAGAGAGATGAATGTTGAAGGAGAGTGTCTCTCAAAATGTAGTGTATATACTATGTAGTTTGTTACCTCTATTTCGTGCGCTATCGCCTTTCCTTACTTCAGTAACGTTTTTTCCTTTCCCTTTTTTTTTTATCTTTGTTTCCATATTGTGAATGGATGAATACATTTTAATTTTCAGAGGATACAATATGCGAAGACAAAATCGGATGTCATAGCAAAGGCTGATGGTAGCTTTGTTCCACGAGAAAGACGTAAGCGGCATGATGAACGAGGTACGAGTTTTATGACATGGTTTTACAGTTTGTTAATATATGCTCCCAGTTCAACCTAAAATTGTTAGCTTTTTTCAGTGTTCTACCGTCTTTGCTTGAGGCTTGTACATTGATGTTTTTCACCTTATAACCTGTATCTGTGTGATACAGCTGAGAGAAAGCGAAGAGACTCACATCATGATGCTAACCAAGCGATGAATCCAAATGCTCCTTATGCCGGTGCCTATGGTGCAGCTGCTCCTGTAAGCATGTTTGCACCTCTGATACTGATTTCTTTCGGAAGGCTTCCATTTTAAATAGTTAATATATTAGTTACTAATCGTTTTAAATGCCTTATTTCGTAGATGAAGTGTCATTATTCTGTCTGAAGTTTCACAGTTTCTCTCAGAATACCTAGATTGTTCCATTTATTGCACAAACCATTGCCAATTCTATAAAAATTTCCTATATTTACGATCTGGCAACCTGAACATGATGCTTAGTGCTCTTTTATCAAATTTCCTGTTTTTCTCTTTCAAGACTATATATGAGATTGCCCTTGTGGATAAGTTAGTAAAGGTCCAACGTCGAACCCCATGGCATAAATTGAATTCCTTGTTCCTTATGGAAGGCCAAAAAAAATATATGGTAGTAGAAATAGAAAAAGGCGTTTAGATGGGTTCAAACTTAAATGTCCAGTGTACTTGATAAAGTTTTGCAAGTATTAGTTGAGTCACTTCATGCAGATAGGTATGTCAACGTGACACTGAACTGGGATACTTGCTCCTTTCCCTTGATGGAGTTATTAATGCTAGACATATCCAATTTTCTCCCTTGGGACTTTCCTGAGATGCTTTATTTGTCCTTTTCGTCAATTACAGTTACCATATCCTGGAGTAAAATCTTCAGTTCCAGAGGCTCCAGCACCACCAAACAACATACTGTTTATCGAAAATCTACCACACGAGACAACATCGATGATGTTGCAAATGTTGTTCATTCAATATGCTGGGTTCAAAGAGGTTAGGATGATAGAAACGAAGCCTGGGATTGCATTCGTCGAATACGGTGATGAAATTCAGTCAACAGTTGCAATGCAAGGGCTCCAAGGTTTTAAGATAACTCCTCAAAACCCTATGAAGATAACTTATGCCAAGAAATAGATAATGAAGCTTCTCAGATTCTTATAATCTACTCTAAAACTAGGTTTGTCTCAAACTCCAATCTCAGATTTGATTAGTTTTATGAACTTGTTCTCTTTATGTTTTAATGCAGTAGTAGTGTAAGATGTATAATTTTGTACTCAATCAAACTTTTATGCAGATTAAGAAATTTGATCAATTTGATCGGTTTATGAGTTCATCACAAAAGTAAACTATTTCGATCATATTTTTATTATGAGTGTTATAGATCATAATTTGGTTTGATTTCATTACATCTTATTGTCGATGGTACCCATGAAAGATCCGCTAAAGACGACAGAGTAAACTAGCCAAACCATATTTATTTCATGAAGAAAGAAAAGTTGCAGAATACAAAACAGAAAACAAATACTTATTATGACAGGAAACAAATGAAGTTGCAGAAACCATTTTACTTCATCTTATTCAAACAGTTGCTGGCTGATGGAAATCAGTAATAACCTTCGAAACTACTAGGGTTTATTCATACTTAAGACTTAAGAGAGAAGGTTGAAACCAGTAGGGATGATGTTAATGATGCTTAGAAGCCCAGAGATGGTTTTTCCAATCAGCTGTAGTGGTGAGGAAAGGATTCCGGTAGGCAGATTGACATTGCAGGTAGAGAGTGGAGTATTAACAACAAGATTGCAGCTAGTCAGGAGCGACGACACAATAGATTGAAGTGGGTCCAACAATATCGAAAACACTCCGCTTGAAGTCGTGGTGGTACTCGACACCGTATTTCCACCACATTGGAGTTGAACAAGAGCATCTGCAACATTAGAGAGATTTTAGGTAAGACTCTCGACTCAAATGAACATAAAATCAACACGAGTCAGAATAAACAAACATTCTGAAATCTACTCGAGTCAATTTAGTATGAAAGAAACACACCACCGAAGTTAGACTAGCTTACTAGGAAACACGGGGGTTGTCGTTCCGTTAACGCCTATATTTCCGTTAGCGGTACAATATAACGTCCCTTGGATACGGATCAAACCGAGAAGGTTTCCAAGCCCACCAAGTCCGCCGAGCCCACCAAGCCCACCAAGCCCACCAAGTTGTGCTTCCGCCGGTGGTGCTGCCGTTAGAGCAACCAAAACCAAGAGGGAAACAAAGAGAAAAGATTTCAAAGCCATTGATGTTATGATGGTTTGCAACAAAAAACTGTACGAAAAACTAGACTTGACTGGTTTGTTAGTAACCATTTGAGTGACTTTTATAGGGAAATATAGGTCAAGTTGCTGCAGATTTTATTGACTGTTTTCCTACTAAAAATGCACGCCTTTGTGGTCTCAACCCTATAAACCAACTTCTTCTAAGTCACTCTCCCTAAACCTATAACAAGCAAATGGTTGTGAACAAACCTAAGTTTTTGGCTTTCTTCAATAAGTTATTTCTGCAACAAGAATGGTAGAGGAACTGAAAAAGGAAGCCGAAATTGCCCATCAACGGCCACAATGTTGGGCGCTAAAAAAGTGAGATGTTGACCCAATGATCCGAACCGTTGGACCTGTTTTCACTTGATTTCAACCTTGACTTTTGCCTGTTTATCATCGTTGTTCTTGCAAATTGTGGTGAGAAAATTTATCTTCTCAAGCTCTTACATCAACCACTTACTATAAAGGCTATTTCTAGATCTAGTAAGCAACTTTTTGCCCTTTCTCCATTATGAACACATTGATACCAAGTACGCGTAAAGTTATTTACTAGAACCATCTGCATTTCGTTTCAACCTTGTTGGATTATCGAACAAAACAAAGAAGATAAAGAAAAACGGCGTGTGTGGTTCCTCGAAATTCCCTTTGTTTTGGGGTTAGATTCAACTAGAGAGAAAATGGAGAAGCAACCAAAAATGTAATATTGACTATGTGAATTGTATGCTATAATTGGACCAGTTTTAGTGCATACTTGGAGCATAAACTTGTTTTGAAGATAGCTTGGAATGAGAGGTTAATCAAATTTACGATATTGATTGTCTTGTTGGCCACTTGCAAGAAGATGAATCTATGATTCATAGACGGAGTCGGCGAACCACATTTTTATAGATATATGGTTATATTACATCTTATATCTTATGGAATGCGGTCATTTGATATACATTATACATAAAAATGGTTTTGAGTGCATCGTTTTTCGAATGACTACACAAATACGACTACCCCAAAAAAAACATAAAAATGGTTTTGATGGAGACATAATTTTATGAAATATGAAAGATTTAGGAACGTGAACCATAACAAACATGATGATCTGAAATATTTCTAAGGTCTGCTTTCCTTTGGTGGCGACATGGAGTGGTGGTGGTGGAGAAGTGGAGTGGTGGTGGAGTGGTGTGAAGTGGTGATGGTGGTTAGGTATAAAGAGACCCACAAATCACAAACTTTGCGCGTCAAATCACAACATACATGTGTCTCTGTATTGGAGATACCAGGATTCTAACCTTATCGTTTCCACGCTAAATATTGGACATAACAATGGTTAGCCGCAAATAAAAAATCTGGTTTATAGAATTAAAATGTGAAGTACATGTAAAAAACTATCAAGTAACCAAAATCTTATAAACCCATTTCTCCATTCGATTAATTAAATATCTCCAGTTGAGAACGATCCTTCCTACTGCCGACGAAACACTATCAGTGAATAACATTTCTCTTACCCACTGCTCCAAATCATTGAACAGTTCAAAGTTCATTAGTTTATCTAACAACCCAGATTGAGAAGTCTTCCATGAATCAGCAAGGGAGTCTAGACTAGCTTTTCCACCAAAACAAGATGGTTCAGTACCCTCTTCAAGGTTATCTTCAGCCGATTTAACAGAATATCCTGCAAGTCGGCAGAATTCTGTACCATTAGATGCCCATTTAGAAACTCTGCCACAAATGACTTCGTTGAACCCACAAGGGGTTAATACCTGCCATCACAAGTAACAACTAATCAACGATTTTATGTCCACAACCATGCTCTCTCTCTATATATATATATGTACTTAGGTTATTAGCTCACCTGGGTTTTCAAAGTTTCCGAGAAATATGCACTAGAACAAGACTGAAAGAGCTTATTACAGAAAGAAGCACATATAAGAGGAGGTCCTCGACGAACACCCACACGAGGATCACATATTGAGCACTCTAATAGTTCCCATAATTGCAAGCACTCTTCGTTGGCTTCACCTGTAGAAGCCAACCTTTGAACTCTAAGTAAAGCGGGATGCGTTTGAGTTACATCACAACATGTGCGTCTACGGAATACACTACAAAGGCTCAAATCCTTAGGTCCCTCGCTTACCCTTTTAGGAGACTTTCCTTCGGATGAAAATGGAGGAAAATGACCACCCTGGGAAATGCACCGCCCGTTACGTTTGCCTGCATTGGAAGAAGATCAAATGAATGGTGTATTTTGAACTTCAAATAAGAACATAATGAATATCACTCAAACTTAATAGCAAGGTTATATGTCTGTACTCAACGTTAGTAAGTATTGAGCCCTTTTCAGGTGGGCTCTCTTCTCCAGGGATAAAACCCCGTACGGACCTAATGGGTTTGAGGCTAGGTGTCAAAAGCGAGGACAACATCGGTAACTGTTAAGGCTAGGGGGTTTACAATATCGCATTTAAAACTTCCTTCTGAGTGAATTCAACCACTATGCCTCTAATTCTGCCTAATGTTTCACGCGACATTGATAATGAATAAGTACCATAAGGAGAAGAGTATGAGACTGTACATAAAGTGCGAAATGGAACACCGACAGACATGTATCACTGAAATATTCAAGCGGCTTAAGTCGACTAAGCCAATAGAATCATTTTTGGTGGTTCTTATGAACTCAAATAGAATACCCCAAAAATATTTATTAGTAAAACGTCGAGGAATAGAAGACTGCCCCATGAGGCTAGGAAAGGTGTTCTAGTCGAAAGAAACAAAAGTGTCACTTTGCTGATATCAAAGGGTCAACTCTGGGATATTCGTGATAGTCCCACATCCTGTGAGTGAGCGTCGAGAGCCTGGGTTATATGTGCATGCTCAAGCTTAGTAAGTGTCGAGGCCTTTCGGGTGGGCTCGTAGAGCCTTATCCAGTAATGAAACCCCCCACACACATTGGGGCTTGAGCCTAGGTGTCAAAAGCCGAGACAATACCAATAACTTCTAAGGCTTAGGGGAATTTACAATATCGCATTTGCAACGTTCTCATGATCAAATTCAACCACTATGTCCCCAATTACGATATCGCATTCGAATAATTCGAGGAAAAAAAAAACTTCTTGTTTCAAGTAATTGAAGATTCTATGGAACATTCTTATCAAACCCAAGTAAACAATAAGTGTTTATGAGAGTTTACATTAACATATAATCATTCAAATTGGAGGTGACTAGAAATAGTGGATATGATAATAAAGTAGGATGAGATAATTATTAAGGCTCTCATTGAAGATGAAGATTGACTACCTCCATGAATGACTTATTTGAAGAACAACAAACTAGATACTGAAATTTGGGTTGGGTGTGATCTAATAGTCAAACTCAAGCAGATTAAATCAAAACATGTAACTTTTATTGACCCTTAACCAAAATATTCACTCTGATTACTATTCAGATCGTATCTAGAGAGAGAGAGAGAGAGAGAGAGAGAGAGATTACCAGTACCAGTGGATGTGAAGGCAAGGAGGTTTAAAAAGAGAAGCAACAACTGGGTACCGGCACCGCTACCCATTGATCATTCTTTTCTAATCTTCAATCGATCGATCGATCCTTTTGACTCTCTCTTTCTCTCTCCAAGATAATGGAAACCCCCAGATAAACATAGACAACTAGGGGTGAGCAAAAAGGAAATTGACCTTTTCCCAGCCAATGTCCCAGCTCAATCCTCGTCTCGGTAGGTCTCGGTAGATCAATGTACGTGTCCGGAAAGAATTTAGAGGGTCACCTAAACTCAATAGAACCAAGTCCGACCGAATCGACTGGCCATTTTATCGGTTTGGTTTTAACTGACAATTTAGTCAAACCGACACTGATTGGTTTGGTTTCGACTCGACCAAGTTACAACCAATGACTGCTCCACCCTAGTTGCCAAACTGCTATTTGAGGGGTGCCTCCATACATCATAACTCGCATGCCCGCGAAAACTATGTTTGAGCTAGGAAACCTAAATACCTAATTACAATACCTTCAAAAACACATTTGTTTCTTGCTTTCCATAGAAACCACATGACATATACTCTAAGTGAGATTGTATTTTCTTTTTCATTGCTTGTTAACCATCTACAGATCAGTGTTTGAATATCTTCATTACCTTCTACCCTTATAGTAATAGGTGAGCTCATCCATGTTTCTCTCGCCACTCTACATATCCGGGGAATGTGATCTAAGTCTTCCTCATTTTCTTTGCACATAGAACAGTCTTTTGATAAACTCAAAATAAACTTTGATGCAGCATTTGTTGGTGAGAAAGCTGCTCTTGCAGCGGTTTGTAGGGGACGAAATGGGAAATTCATAATTTTATCGGTATATTATTAGATTGACAATTCCACGGGAGAGCGAAATGCAAAACCCACCCACCACTGATATAAAATATGATGATAATATCGAGCTACACATGTACCCAAAACTTATAACATTTGTTTCTTTAGAATCTTTTTTCTTTGTTGAACTTTGGTAATTCAAAGTGGGAGCTAAACAACATAGTCATGCTCATTATGTTGAGTTTTGGGTACTTGGTCTTCTTATGTCAATTACATAGACATGCTCATTATGCTAAACAACATAATATTGTTTGTTTTTTCATATTGAATCTAAATATTTTGATTATGTTGTTCCCGTAGTGAAAGAAGGATTTTCCTTATTAAACATGGGTATGTCTTTAAAAATCATATAACTACTCGAATGACGAAGGACATCAAACAATAAAAAGAATATGTCGGTAGACATTATTTATGTCTTTTAGAAAATACTTGAGTTTGATCCCTAAATCCATTTTTTTTTTTGCTTTATTTCATGAGGTGTGAACCCTAGCACAAAGCAACTAAAGCGAGCGTCTTGGGTACCAATACCGTGAAGAGGCCGTGTTTGGAAGAAAGTTAAACCTTTATGTTCGTTTGGGTATAGTAAGTAAACTCATGCTCCTTCAACTAAAAAAAAAAAAGTAAACTCATGCATTGATTTGAGTTATCTATTCCAAAGGGGATTATGTTTTACAAGATCCACTAATTTCTTCAATCTTATCTCTACACAAACATCCAATTAACAAGACAGAGGGAGAGAGAGAGACAGAGATAGACAGAGACAGAAAGAAATGAGGCTTGAAGATTATAGAACATAATATTGATTGATAATAAAACATTACCCACCAACCCACCTAATCCATAAACCCCACAGATAGAGATACTTGTCTTGCTACTATTCCCATCAAATATCTTACACTTTTTTGCTTTAATCTTACTCACCCTTCCTACTCCCTCTCCCTCTCTCTCTTTCTCTCTCTCTCATTCCACCAAAACAAACACAACTTATTACATGCATTCTACTTGTACACACACTACTTACAATTTTCTCTCCCAAACCAAACCCAAAAAAGCAAGCCTTTCTCCTCATATATATATATATATATATATATATATATATATATATATAGTCACATATATAATATGACATAGGAGTTGAGATTCATTTATATTTATAGCCGTCGAACCATATCATGTAGATCTTCATGCATGAATATCGCTACATTTCACATGTTGTAAGGAGGAGATCCGCTCCTGGATCCATCTTCCATTCCTGTTGTTGTTGTTGTTGTTGCTGTTGTTTTCTTGCTCTCGACCATGGCATCTGAAATTGATCTGCGACGAAAACGATTTGATCCACCTGACCCCCATTCATTATTACATATATATACACACACACACACACAAACACCTATAGTCAAACTTGTTTCATTTTTCCCCCCTTATTAGAACTAAGCATGAACTATTTTTCATATTTTAAATCTAGAATCAGAGTATTTGTTTGTTTTGACATATTCATCTTAGTTAAATTTGTGGACATCTAACTAAAACCCAATTCCAACAGGAGAGAACACTTCAACCTTATAATCTTCCTTGTTTGAAGTATCACTTTTATTTGTGAAATTACTATTAAACATGTCCCGTCACATGTGACATTTTTTTGAATTACACATTCTTTCTTTTGTTACGTGACATATAGTTTTTCGGTCTATCATGCGTGGGCTAGTTTATTTCTATATTAAGTCAGACGAACCAAATTTCAATAATGATATTATTTTTTTATTCTTTTTTGTGAGATAGACTATGATAGTATTTATACTTCAATACGATGTGATAAATATGAGAACTTTCCAACTACTTTATTTATATCCAAATTTAATAATCCTAGATTTGAACTTCCGTCAAATCAAATCCGGAACCTCTGTATCGTGGAATAGATCCATTACCAACTGAGCTACCAGCTGCTGTCGATAAATAACGATACCATACGACCGGCTTTTTAGTTTATGTGAGGTCGCACTCATCACTCATCATATATCACAGTTACACATTATCCAATTTGAGGGATAAGTTGTCAAACACTGGCCCACTCTGATGGACACACATGGTCCAATAATCTCATCTTGGTCCCACATTGATGTCCTCATATCCCATATCCACTATACACAAAAATACCCCTAATAATGTGGACTTTTTTGTACTAATCCTACTAAAAAGCAAGGGCTTATCAGTCATTTCACAAACAGATAATTATAAGAAAAAACTCACCGGAAAATGGTGATACCGGAGGAGTAGATCCGGCAGGAGAAGCAGGAGTTGACCCGCTCCCAACCGTTAGATCTCCCTTAGGTTTAATGATCATAATACTACGTGTTACAGTCTTTGCTCCATCAGTTGAATCTCCACCGTGCGATCTTCCGATCCCTCCCTCTGATTCAACTACATCTACGGTCACGAAAAAAGCAAAAATAAAATAAAAAATCACATCAAAACCCATTAAAATTAAAGATTAAGATTAACCCTTTCACTAATTATTATTATTATATCTTTTGCTATGTTAGTAAAAATTTTAAGGTCATACCCTTGCCGGAATTAGACCGGAAACTGAAGGTAGAGTGTTTACGGAGCTTGCCAAGGCCGGAATCCGGTCGTGGTCCGGCGAGAGTATCATCCCAAAGTTGGTCAAGAAGGCCCATGATGACTTAAAAGTTAGCAAAAAAGAAAGAGAATGAAAGAAATTTCCCCACAAAAGAAGGAAGAAATTGGTGTTGGAAATGGGGGTATTTAACAAGTGAATTCGGCGTTAAATGTCGAACAAGTTTTGGATTAATCTGGACCGTAGATTTAAAGGAGTACACCGTGGCCCGTAGATTGCATCCACGTATTAAGATAAGGACGACATGGCATGGGGAAGAGTTTGAGTAGGTAGTTCACGTGACACGTGGTGTTCTTTAAGCGGTTGGTCACGTGATGGGTTTGATATTCGAGGTGCGCTTTTGTACGAAATTACCCTTCACTTTTAGTGAAATCTTAGTATCTGCCCCTAGACGACTTTGTGAGAGTTATCAAGGTACTTTTACTTCTATAGAGCTATGCCATTGAGAATTTTAACTCATAAGGAAGAATTCAATTGTCTATGAAATTTAAAATTGTACCGATTTTTCTTTTGTGCTTCATGCGAGACGGTGCATTCGGTATAAAAGTAAAATGTTTGCTATCGCAAAACCTTACTAGTTTTGAAGATCATTTGTGTTTTACTCTCAAAATTTTGATAGAAATTTTGTCCATCATAAAATCACACGAAATTCAGAACGTTCTGAGTAAGTGATTTTCTGATCGAGCTTTAACCACTAGAGCAAGAACCCATTTGCCTACACAAATATTATTCTATAAGCACATGGGATTGGAATATGATAAGGAAGCTAGTTCAGTAGGCACCCAAAAGATCAATATGGCTACAGGCACCCTCAGTTTCAAAATGCTCATTGGAATGTCAAAATGCTTTCTAATGTTCTAAATATTCCATTCCCATTAAGAATATAAAAAATTACAAGACTTGAAACCAAACTCTTCTCAGGTACAGAGAGAGTTAAATAATGTCGGATACTTTGAGGGAAGACAGAACAACAAAAATAATCCACAACAACATGAAGTAAGCACTGGTCGCCCATGCCCACAACCTCGGCCCTCCAAGCTCAGCGCCCAGTGTCAGACGCCTTAACACCAGTACTAATATACAAGCAATGGAAGTCAAAAAGAAGATGAAGAGAGAGAAGCTTAGCCCTGCTGCATTCTCTATATACAATGGCTCCCTATACGCGATGAAGTTGTATGCTGTGTCAATAAGCCAGGGGATTCCTATTCCGATGTAAATATTTACCGAGTTACTGAAAAACAAATTACACAATCCCATTATTAAGATCTGAATTGTGATAGTCTGAAGTCACTTAGATGAGGGTATGAGGTGCGGATTATAGGTGCGTGCTCAAGTTTAGTAAGTGTCGAGGCCTTCTAAGAGGGCTCAAGAAACCTTCGCCACGAACCAACCCCAGTTCCATACGCATTGAGCATGGCTCTGAGTGTCAAAAGCGGGGATAACATCGATAACTGCTAAAGCTTAGTGATTTACATGAATTGACTCCAGTCATATTTTGAAATGTTCTTTTTTATTTGACTCGTGCTCCTGATTCGTCCGAATGACTTACTCCAGCAGGTTCTGAGTCTATTTGAGTCAGACATAAAACATGTCCAATTTAAAAGCCTTTTGTCTTCAATAACCAAAAATGACTATGTGCTTCGGACTAAAACAAGTCAGACTCAGACGACTCAGATCCAGACAAGTGAGATTCAAGGGAGTCAAATTCAATGATAGAAAACATACACCAATAAAGAAAAGAACATAATAGAAAGAAGGAAACCTGCACGTAATGTTTGCAATAGCAGAATCTGCTGTCATTTGGCGTTCGGCAGCAATCTTACTTGCAACTAAATCTGGCCATGAAGTTCCGGCTGCCAGTGCTGTGAATGCTATAACATAACCATTTATTCCTGCGAGAATCAAACTATAAGAAAAAAATTGCAGATTTATAATTTAAACTTTAACTTAAGCCATCATGTTTTTGATGAGAAAAACCTGTAACACAGCTGATCAAATCTGTAAGTTTGGTAACGATATATGCTACTGCACTAATGAAAGTGAGAGAGCAGATGAAAGCAATCCAACCATGAGCTATATGATAAGGAGGTACAAAAGCGAATAGAACTCTCCATGGCAAAAAGATTAATTTCCACGAAATTTTCGCTAGGCGTAGATATATATTAGTATTCGATTTCTTGGACACCTTAGTCTCCAACTGTTACAAGGATAAGTAAAAGTATAAGCGAGAAGCCCATTAAGTTTTTCGGGAACCCAAAGAAATTTCAACTACTCACACGGTGATTTCAAGTCTTAGAAAACATATATAGGGGTTCTAAATTAAAATACCAAGAGAGCATCAAGGAATTGTTGTTTCCAAACTGAGAGCACACTTGAATCATCTAACATAAATTTCTTGTGACGATTTTCGTTCGATGGTTCAGCTGTATCAGCAGTAGGGATGTTCTTATAGATGTGATCTGTAGAAAAACATAACCAAAGTAAGTTATAGCACAAGAAAATTCAATTTGAAGCTAAAAATGAAGCCTTGAAACAAAAGAATTTGAAAACAAAACAAATTTGAACTTGGTTCTTTGGTGGGTAGCCACGCCCACCAAATTATACAGTTACATCTCGGACAAAGGTTACGAAAACTATACCCTTTTTTGAATGCACAGAAAAGATATCAACAATATTATCTCCTTCTTCTTCACCAACTTGAAATATCTCAGGGTCCTCGTAGTAATCATCGTTATCATCCGTATGAACTTCTTCTGGAACCCAATCTTCTGGTCTCTCCGATTTTGTTCTATGTCCAATCAAAAGCACAGAATTAACTTTATGCAAAAGTATCGACTAAACTAATTTGTTGAATCGGACATAAAGATCTGAATTTGCAACAAGTAACATACAACGGAATCGATAGATAAGGCCAACTTTTATCTTGAGCATATGCATGTAGTAGTAATAATCCAAATTGCAGCACTGTCAATAAGGCCTCCCAAAGAGTAATCACATTTGGAGTCCATACCTACAACGCAAAGTTCTTACTCAAAATAACAAAAATGCTACTGTACGAAAAATGTTGCACAAACTGATGAGAATGTTAAAGCCCAGTGCGCTCTAACATTGGTAGCAGAGCTAGTGTCACATGGACGAATCGAGACTTAGTAACCTTAGCCCTGCATGGAGGCGAGTGTGACTGTCGAGGAACTCCAGTCCAAGGCTTATCTACTTTGCAATCCTAATTCCCAGGTGATGTGGAATAATGCTAATACCTCGCCTC
Source organism: Eschscholzia californica (assembly GCF_041429995.1). Taxonomy (NCBI): domain Eukaryota; kingdom Viridiplantae; phylum Streptophyta; class Magnoliopsida; order Ranunculales; family Papaveraceae; genus Eschscholzia; species Eschscholzia californica. The sequence goes on from NW_028238309.1 coordinate 664,339, forward strand.
AAGCCAAGGCTGGAGCCACTTGGTGCTCCTCCCTCACGCACCGCTAAGGTTACTAAGTTCCGACCTATCCCTGAGACACTAGCTCTAGTACCATGTTAGAGCCCATTTGGCTAACTCTCCCTGAAAACCCGCTTGCATGAAAGGATTGCTCAAGGCCCAAGATTTATCTACTTCGCAAACAAATTCTAATTCCTAGGCGATGTGGGATAATGCTAACAGAGAAGTCGTTTGAAGGATTTATGATTTATGGTATAGGGAAATAAGTGGTATTGGCTATTGGAATTGAAGCAAAATTTATCGCATATAGAATACCTCTAAGATGATATAGAGCCAAACATAAGCCCAAAACGACCAAAAGAGCTCGACCAACCAAACACCTAAATCTGATATCTTTTTTAGTTCTCCTGCTTTTGGAACTACTACACAAACTGCATGAATAGGAAATAGGTCGAATGCTGCTGAACCAACTAGTGTCCCAGGACCCAAACCTATACATAAGAATATTAATCAAATTGTTTACGTCAAAATTTAATGTATCAAAAGTGAAGAGAAAGAGAAAGTTAGAAACAAACCTCCAGCATATTTTTGACCCAGGTTTCGAATAGCATCAATGGTGGCTAAAGAGATCTGTGGGAAGCTTGTTCCGAAAGCTAGTAGAGTTATATCTGCAATTGTGTAGTTCCATACCTTTTCATGTCTAACTACTTGTTCGTTCGTTACGGGATTTATCTCTATTACCTTTCTTGTTTGCTTAACAACATTCTCCATTGACCGAAAGAATCGACCAGTGATAGTCGATAACCCGAAGAAACAATAAGCAAGGCCAACAAGATACAAAAACGCCCGTAAACCATTTCCAAGCGAAGTTTCACCACGAAAAAGCAAATACAATTCACATTTTTCACTTTCTGGTACATTAGTATAAAACCCTACTTTTCTCTCAACTATGAAGTTATGAATGAAACCCATCTTTTTTAAAATGTCAAAACTAATATTCAAGGTTCATTCATAGAATCATAGATGAGAGATGTCGAAAATCCTTGCAGGAACAATTGATTCAACTGAAACAAAGGAGAAATTTTTGTTAAGCTAATCAATCATGTGTTAATATAAGTGAACTTGGGTTATAATATGAAATCCGTTCATCAATAAACCCTAAAACAGAGAAGATAGAGTCATTTAGTAGTCTTGAAAAACATAATTACCCAAACTAAAACTAAATAAGGTAACTAAATTGGGAAGGTATAAGATGATGAAAAATGATAGGGAACAGGAAAAACCAGACAGACTCAGGGCAGAAATCCTATGCAGTGTTTTCGATGATTCTGATAACTAATCTGAGAATCACGGCAACCCACATGAGATTTTTGTACCCAAAGTCTGATATTAAGATGATTTGCTGAAATGGGGATCCAAGAATGAGGTCAATTGACAAACATTAGTCAAAATAAAGAAAGAAACAGAGAAATAAAAGAGTAGAAGAATTTGTTATGAACACATACCTCCGGAGTAGTGGGATTCTCATATTTTAGAGAGAGAGAAAATCTAGAGAGAGGGTCAGAATAAGCGTGTGATATAGGAGCAGGAAATTAGGAGAACGAGGAAAACATGAAAGCACCGTTTTGAAGATTTTTATATAATAGACCAGACTAGACAAGAAACCATGGGTCTCTTGATTGATTGATTGATTAATCCAACAATAATGGGGATCTCGTGTTTATTATATTTTATATTTATTTTTTTTTTGATGAAATATTGTATTTTATATCATGTCTAAGAAATTTCGGGCTCTTTTTCTTTGGTCGATGTTTCGGGAAAATAAGAAAATTTTCCGAGGGTACATTGTTTTGGGTGGAAATAACTTTCTTTTGTTTCTTCCAAACAAGTTTTGGAAAAAAAAAAAAAAAAAAATTTCTTCTTCCTTCCTCTTCCCTTCACCATGAATTCCGGCGACCATAACCTCCGGCGACACTCCAACACTATTTCCGGCCGACTCACTAAAACTCTCTTCCATTATCCATGTTAACATATTTGTTATGCTCGAGCAAAATAAGGAAGAAGCATTAATCTTCGTTTCTTTTTCTTCTCGAATCGAATTTGCTTCATGACTTTCATGCAAGAATAGTAAGCTCCTGTATCACCACTATCACAACATCCGCTCTGTTTGTTCATCAAAAATTCTGATCAGTTTATTGTAGTATAAAAACTGATATCACATTGACCTAATATGATTTGTTAAACTACCCATTGATGTTTATCATCAGGTTGATCAATATTTGGCAAAAACAAGGTTATCTAATTGTGGGTAAACAAGATACGGAATAAATGATAAATTTTCAATTGTTAATTGTCAAATGCAACCAGAGAGATCCCCAAATCTGATCCAGATTATATTAATAGGTTAAACATCAAAGTAGGAATTAAAAGAGTTAAAATAATGAAAGAGAAATCAATCAAGAGTTCTAGGAATTGATAAATGATATCTACAATGATGAAATGGTAGAATCTAGTATGTGAAGAAAGAAAAAGGGGAAGGTGGAAATGGGTACCTGGAATTAAGATTGGAAGTTGTAGAGGTGAAGAAAGAATCAGTAGACCAGTCAAGCTTCAATCTAACCTGATCCTTTCTTAATCGAACAAACCTTTATTTTTGGGGAAAACCAGAGTTTCGCCTGGATCTAGAGTCCCATCTAGGCGAAGGTTCCGGCGAAGGTAATCCCTTCGCTGGAATTTAGAGAGAGAAAGGAGAGAAGATAGAGAAACAGAAGAGAGAGAGAGACAGAAGAGAAAGAGAGATAGAAGATGATGAAGTTGTCGGCGGTCGCTGGCAACATCCAGCCGACAATTTTTTGGCGGCGACTTATAAGGCGCGTTTGGTTTAAGTTATTTTGATTTTCCACCGTCTTCCCCAGAAACTTTTATGCTTTCCCCAAAACGGTGGCCTTTTCTTTTTTCCTTCCTGAAAAATATCTCTAATACTTCATATTGGGAATATGCGGAAAGGTAAAGAGAAGTTTTAAAGACGCCTCCTATGTGTGTATTGAAAGTTCAACAAAAAAAATGTGTGTATTGACGTCCCACGCACTTACTTTGACTTGGTTTCGGTACATTGGGAATATTTAGAGGCGCCCCAAATCGGTGGTTTCGATCCAGCCGAAATTGATAAAAAAAAATCCGGCTCAAGATTACCAATTTGAATTGTATTCAATAGCCCTCGGACTTTATGGCCTATGAGATCGGTAGACTTGAGCCGACTTTATAACCAAATGCAGAATGTCTATTTTGAGAGGGCACTTTCAACCATTTTCTGGAACCTGGGGGGCACCAGTAACCATGAGGTGTCGATAAACTTCACGATGGGCGCCTTTAAAACCTCACAGGACCAACCCTCATGATAGTCTCGCATTGTTTGGATATCGTCCTACTCTACGGTTGGATAATGTGGTGACCAACCTACACTACGGTTGCATACTCTACGGTTGCATATTGTGGTGACCAACTCTCGTGATATTCCCACCAACCCTCGTGATAGTCCCACATTGTTTGGAGAGGCAGAGAGCGTCTTACTCTACGGTTGCATACTGTGGTGGTTGTGATATCACGACATTGTTTGGTGGTTGTGATAACGTCCTAACATGGTAGGTGTCAGGGCTTTTCAGGTGAGCTCGTAAAGCATTAGCCAACAACGAAACTTCATCCTTCTCGGGCCAAGTTTCAAAATAAACAGTGTCATGTTATCTTGGCTCTGCCACCAACTATACCTTGAATCAGCACGCCATGGGCAATGACTAGCATGGCAAGAGCAAGCACCTTGCCCATGTGGGAACATAATAGTGGAACAAATTTTAACTTCCAAACCTGAACCCTAATTTCTAACTTTTCATGAAAGAGCAGCTAACATATCTTACTACCAAATCAAACTCCATTATAAGGAAAAGGTTCTCAATTGTGCTCCACAAAATTTTAAGATAACATTAAAATCGATCTGATCATATCCTAAAAAGAAATTCAAATCAACAGAACAAAACAAAAAAGAGCAGACCGAATATAATGAGAAGCAGATTCTTAATCTTCCTCCTCACCCTCGTTATCTGCGATGTTGAAGTATCGGAGTTCGTAGACATTCTTGTCTTTGTTTGCAGCAAAATCTCTGAGCCAATCACGAACGTTGTGCTTCTTCAAGTACTTCAAGTACCTGAATATCAACAACCCAATAATCAAAATATAAAATCGTGGAAAAGTAGACAAGTCATAAAAACTCATGTAAAATGCATGAGACGATAGAAGACCAAAACTTTATCCAAATCGAATGAACGAACAGATTGTGAACAAAAACGAAGTAAACACCTTATTAACATGTATTCATTAGAGCAATTTGGGCCTAACTCTCCTCAAAAACAGGCATGTACGAGAAAAGGATGTCCAAGGGCTTGGATACATTAAAATTTGTCATATCCATGCAATGTGGGAATTGGGATGATGTTAATCGTATTGTCTGTAGAGGTGTTTCATACGAGAGAGAGAGAGAGAGACAAAGAGAGACAGAGAGAAAATAACTCCCCCAGTACATGATCAACAATACTAAAAAATTATATGTATCACGAGATAAGTATGTAAGTAATTAATAGTTGAATGACAACTTCTTTGTTCGTTACTTCGTTAAACAAGTACATCTTGTAAAAGTTCAACAGTTCAATGCACATAGAAGTAGACTAAGATTATAAAAGACTATTCACTAAAACTAAATAAAGTAATTAAAATGGGAAGGTATAAGATGATGAAAAATGTTAGAGAACAAGAAAAACCAGACTGACTCAAGACAGAAATTCTATGTGGTGCTTTCGGTGATTCTGATATCTAAACTGCAGAATCTCCGCAACCCACTTAAGATTTCTGTCTAGAGTATGTCTATGATGATATTAAGATGATTTGCTGACATGGGGATCAAAGAATGAGGTAACTAAGACTAAATAAGGTAACTGAATTGAGAAGGTATAAGATGATGAAAAATGTCTCAGGGAACAAGAAAAAACAGACAAACTCCGGGCAGAAATCATATATAATGCTTTCGATGATTTTGATATTTAAACTGTAGAATCACCGCAACCCACATAAGATTTCAGCCAAGAGCATGTCTATGATGATATTAAGATGATTTGCTGAGATGGGGATCCTAGAATGATGTCAATTGACAAACATTCCCTAGTCAATTAAAGAAAGAAACAGAGAAATAGAAGTGGAGAAGAATATCCAGAATTTCTTAATGAACACATACCTCCTGAGTATTGGGGTTCTCCTAATTTTAGAAAGAGAAAATCTAGAGAGAGTAAGCGTGTGATGATATAGGATTTCTCCTAAATCTTTTTGTTGACTATTTTCTTTTACTAGGATTTCTGAGTTCCTCCTAATTAGAAATAACCCTTATTTCAACAAAAAAAAATTAGAAATAACCCCTAATCCTAATTTGATTATGATTACAAGTGGACACCAGATGCTATTTCTTCTTGGAGACAGGGCATACTAAAACTATAAATAATAATCATCTTTCTCAATTAACTAAGTGATTAGTTCAACAAAAATAAGAAATTAACAAAGTGATTTCACTAATTTTGTGTTTAAAGATGACACTTTATTCTACCTCTCATCCTCTTTCACTCCAATCTTCATATTTCCCTCCTCCTCCTCCTTCATTACAGCTTTATTCTATCTCTCATCCTCTTTCACTACAATCCTCAAATCATCCTCTTCCTCGTTCATTAGATTCGTTGTTTTATTATGAAGTTCAAGATCATTTTCACGAAAGAAAATGTTACGCAAATACGTTATATCCTGGTCTCCGATTTTATAAATGGATGAGACCAACGGGACCAAAATCACTTGCTCTTAATGTAGATGGAGCTAGGAGCAATGATAGAGCCGGCATTGGATGTATATTTAGAGATTGCTATGGAAGACCTGTAGTGGCATATGCAGCAATAGCTAGTCTACACGAGTCTGTCGATGTGATTGAATTATATGCCATCAAACAAGGCTTGCAAATTGGTATTCATCTAGCTATATCAGATGGTGTGAAGTGTATCACCGTTCAATCAGATTCCGTCTACGCAATCGAATATATTTCAAGAAAAGATCAATCGAGCCTTCCTTCGAATGTTATGGCGTATATTGAGGAGATTAGAGAGTATGAAAATACATTAGCTTCTCTGGGTACAAAATTAGTTTATGTACATGTCTATAGAGAGACTAACAGTGCAGCGGATTTCTTATCAAAATATGAAAATAAAGATGAAGTTGTGATGTACCCTGACGAAGGAAACTTACCTGATGAACTATGGAAGATCTTAAATCATGACATGTGGGGCGAACCTTACCTTCGCCCACCGAAAATCAAGTGTTAAATTTGCATGTGGGAGTATTTTTCTTTTGGGTCGTGTTTGTTAACGTGTGAACATGTTTGTAACATAAAGAAGTCATAAATAATACAAAAAACTATTTTTCTTCTCAAATTTGTTTACATTCTATTCATTTTAGTCTTTTTTTTTGTTGTTGAAATTATTCGTTTTAGTCTGATGAAATTATGTTGTTGAGTACTAGTTAAGTAAGATAAATCAAATTTCTATGAAGGGATTAAACAAGAAGATACTCTTGTTGAAGGCACATTACTTTATAATTTTATGTTTGTGTGTGTTCTCTTCGGAAAGGTAACAAAAAATAGTCCTTTACTCAATAAACATGCCTACTGAGGATAATATATACCTTGTGGATCGGGCTTATTTCTTTGAAAATTATTCATTTATTACATCTTCTGTGATTTTTGGTCAGTGGTGGAAGTGGCATGGTTAGTCGTACGTATTATGTCCAAGGTGTACTGAGTCACAAAGACTACCACATGTATAAACAAAGTAGATATTCCTTAACAAAAAAAAGAATTAAACACAGTAGATATTTACGTGTTTATGATTTTTAGAGTTCGCTTAGTTTTCAAAGTTCCTAACGTTATTTACGAACTTATTCATCTTCCCATTTCTTCTACCACACGTACATTGTTTGGGAGAGCGACCTAGTGGGTGAGTTCCTAGAGCATAAACTTCGCCCTTCTAGGGCCAAGTTTCAAAATAACCAGTATCATGTTATGACTAGCATTGCAAGAGCAAGCGCCTTGCCAATGTGGGAACATATTAGAGGTTTTCAATTGTGCTCCACAAAATTTTAAGATAGCATTAAAATTGAATCTGATCATATGCTAATAAGAAACTCGAATTGAACTTCCAAACCTGAACCCTAATTTCTAACTTTTCATGAAAGAACCAACATATCTTACTACCAAATCAAACTCCATTATAAGTTAAAGGTTTTCAATTGTGCTCCACAAAATTTTAAGATAACATTAAAATTGAATCTGATCATATCCTAATAAGAAACTCAAATCAACAGAACAAAAAAAAAGAGCAGATCACAGATCCTTAATCTTCCTCCTCACCCTCGTTCTCTGCGATGTTGAAGTATCGGAGCTCGTAAACATTCTTGTCTTTGTTTGCAGCAATCACTCTGAGCCAATCACGAACATTGTGCTTCTTCAAGTACTTCTTTGTCAAGTACTTCAAGTACCTGAATATCAAACAGTCCAATAATCATAATATAAAATCGTGGAAATGCAGACAAGTCATAAAAACTCATGTAAAATGCATGAGAAGAGAAGACCAAAACTTTAACCATATCAAGTGCACCGACAAAAAGTGAACGCAAACAATGTAAACACCTTATTAACATGTATTCATTACAGAAAGTTGGGCCCAACTCTACTTAAATACAGGCCTACACGGAAAGGATGGCCCAAGACTTGTATTCTTTAAAATTTCTATATCCATGCACTATGGGATGATGTTAATGGTATCGCCTAAAGAGGTGTTCGATATGAGTGTGTGAGAGAGAGAGAGAGAGAGAGATGAATGCAACGAACAAGTAGAAACTGCAAGTGATACCATCCAATCGAACAAGTAGAAACTGCATACCATCCAATCACATGTATCACGAGATCAGTACGTAAGTAATTAATAGCCATCGAACAACAACTTCTTTGTTTGTTACTTCCATAAAGGAGTATATCTTGAAAAGGTTCAATAGTCTAAAACACACCTGAGGAAGCAGACTTAGATGATGAAAGATTACTCACTATCCAAATTATCAAATTAGCAGTAGCGCATACCTAAATGTGCAAACTAGATGCTTCAGTTACATAAACCCTAGACATTTAACTCCCCATACAAACTGACCCAACCATGAGAATGACTTGTCATCGAACACTAAACATGAAAGACTCTTTAATCCATGAGGTTTGAACAATGAAATTTTTGGGCACTGTAATGAAATCCTCTCCCAAATCAATGAGTTATCTAGTAAACATGTTGGGTTAAATCCATTTTGGTCCCCTAAACATGACTCCCTAAAAATAATCAGCTTCTGGATTGGCCCTTCGTTATTATTCCATCAGTTCAAACGTGCTTCCCCTCTATATCCTTCACTTCTTTTCTTAGTCAGAGGCGTGTCGTGGATTGGCAGAGTTGTCCCGCCACCACCACCACCATTCTGACCCTTCTCTCTAACTAAATTTTAGACAGTGACAACCCTTTTGATTGATCTAGAGACCAAATCCAATCTACACTACTTCATCTCACCAATCAAATTTTTCTACCACAATGAGAAGCAGTAAATCACACAAAATATTCAAACATGTTTTCGCTTCTAATTTATTAGACAAATTAAACAAGGTTTCCGATTAAGTTGATAAGCAAGATCATAACATAGAATGGAATAACCACAGTTTATACCTAACCGGATCTTTCTCTTTACTATCAATCATTGAATCAAACCAAACATTTCTTATCAAGATCTAAAATGAAATAAAATGACAAAAGAGATATATACCTCTTGGAGAAGGTACTATCAGAAGTAACGCTAATCTTGTTCTTCTCACGAGCAATGGTAACGGAATCACCAAGAGCACCGGCTTTACCACCGACCTTGATCCTTTCCTGGAGAAACTTCTCAAGTGAAGCGATATCCATGATCTTATCTTCAACTGGCTTAGCACAGTCGATTGTGAAGGTAACTGTCTTCTTCTTCCCTTTGGAAGCAGCTACATTTCCTCGACTCATCTTCTTCGATTCTGAAACTTAGAGAGAGAAAGTTACAAATAAGAAAACTGAAATGACAAACCTAGAGAGAGAAATGAGTAGGAAAATTAGAAATACATACAGGTTGAGAAATTAGGGTTTTGGCGAGAGAGAGAGAGATGGAGGGAAATCAAGCGCCGTAGAGAAGGTGAAGATGAAACTAGGGTTTAGAGTTTTGTAGTGGCGCGGGAGAGGATATGTTGGGCTGGGCTTTTTAATGTGTCCGCCTAGTTTTGGGTTCTCAATTTGGCCCACCACACGTATGGGCGAGCCCATGGTTGCGGATTATTTTGGGTTCAACCGAACAAGTTAAATTCAATCTAGTTCAGTTCAACAAAAAAAAAAGTTCAGTTGATCGGTCCAAATAAGTGCACAATAATTTCACAAACTTGATTATTTTGTGATCGTCTAAAAATGAGTATTATCACAAAAATACATAATTGTAAACTGGATAAACGTCTTAATTTCGTGATGAGTTTTTGCATTCGTAGTCAAATCAAAACGGTTGGCCAGTTTGATTGGACAAGTAGTAGTTTCAGCTTTAGTAAGGGTATAAATAATGGAGTAATGGTAGAGAACAAGAAAAGCTAGGCAGACTCTAGACAGAAATTATATATATCTTGTCGTGATTTGTTGTTTAGTGGATTAGAATCATCGAAAACACGAATCACAAAATTTCTATGGGCATTAGGTTGTAGAAGTGTCTTTAAGACAATCTCGCGGTAGTTATGAGCACATTCCATCATAAGACGAAGTATCACCAAGCCAAATGGTTTTCTTTCTTTATAGGAAAAAAGCATTGAGAGATAATTCTAATGTTTGATTCTATTATATGAATAAACTTGATCAAAGTCAACATCAAGGGTACTTACTAAACAATCAAAAAACAAGAAACACAAAAAAGAACATATTATAAGAACACTCAAAAAGAGAGGTTGCAAATTCTGAAAAATGAGCTTCGTCTTTTGTCATTTCTCAGGGAGAAGAAAACATGATGAAATGAGAGTAATTTTATCTGTCTCAAGAAGTTGGAGAAGATGAGAAACTTAGGATGCAGCTGAGATGCTTCCGCCTTCTTTGTGGTCACCGAAGATGCGCTGACGGAAGTCGCTAACCATAAGAGGAAGACCCTTTCGCAGTGGGACCTTAGGCTCCCAGCCGAGCTGGTCTTTGGCTTTGGTGATATCGGGCTTCCTCTTGTGTGGGTCGTCCTCTGTGTTGGCCCTGAACTCGATCTTTGCGTTCGGGTCAATTGTTTCCTGCACCACCTGCCCAAAACCAAAACCCAACAACATACAAATTAAACACGAAAGGCCTTGTCGTGAGTTCAAGCATCACATCGTAGACGTTAAAGTCTAAAGACAAACGACAAGTTGGTTTAGTCTTTGTTCATTCTTTTATAACAACCTCGTCACCTAGCCTTAACAAGAGCTTGAAACGCCTAACCTACGAGTACTGAGTAGACCTCAAGATCTTCAAAGAACTTTCATATGCCAAGTAGAAGGACCACCAAAAGTGAAACATAATGAAAAGAGAAAACCCATGGGTCATGACAGAAAATTTTGTATGGTATTTGCCCTTTTGGATTCCGTTCTACACACTCATATAGTTCCACTATGATTAGATTTCCGACTAATCTATTCTAATCAAAACCATTTGATACATTAGCATCACTACTCTCTGTATTTAACCACTACTAACATGACATGATTTATCGTTGATAAAGGAAAGAGCGATGAGGATGGATCATTGATCATTCACGGGGGAACTACAGAAAAAGATAGGGGAAGTACCTGAGCAAGTTCAAGCATGGTGAATTCTCCTGGGTTACCGAGATTGAAAGGACCCACATGTTCTCCTTCCATCAACCTCATCAATCCCTCCACCTACCCACAAACCAAAAAGATATTACGAACATAAAATTTCATGAACTACAACTTTTACAGTCTCCTTTTAGGGTTTCAAATTACCAGATCAGAAACATATTGGAAACTCCTGGTTTGCTTTCCGTCTCCATACACTGTCAATGGTTCTTTTCTTAGTGCCTGTTCATCACCAACAACATTTATATGCTCATCCATTATTGTATTCCATTAGATCTAACAACTTTTAATAATTACAAAATTTCTTTGAATAATAGAATTTGAATGACAAACCTGAGCAACAAAATTACTAACAACACGACCATCGTCGATACACATACGAGGTCCGTATGTGTTGAATATCCTCGCAATTCTTACCTGAGAAAATGTCAATATTATGTCATTATAGTGAACTAAGAAAGTATATAATTTGAAAGAGAAAATAAATGAAAACAAACCCACCTCGACGCCAGCCCCTCGATGGTAGTCCATGGCCAAAGTCTCCGCCGTTCTCTTTCCTTCATCATAACAACTCCTAACACCTAAAAACCACCACCACGAAGAACAACCTTTAAGTCAGATTTCCGACCATTTGTGTGTTTATCAGATCAACTACCATGGACAGACACCCGAGCTCTAGGCACTGAAAGTGTACTCATTTATAGATCTGAATTATGTTATATACATAATTCGAGGGTATCGACCTGAATCTATTCAATAGTTCTTTTGCTCTCCATAATAGTAACAAAGTTCAATAACCCAAGAAAAATATCGAAGAAAACAACGATGATCAAGATTTTATTCTACTTTTGATTGTCTATAAACACGGTTATTGCTGACGAAAACATAAACAATTTCGCTAATTAGGTTGCGTAAATGTGCCCTACAACTACGCCAATTGTACTAGTGTGCCCGAATCACTCATGGAAATGAATCAAGTGATGAAACGTGATAAGCACAAACCAAAACAACAAGACATACCGATTGGATTGACGTTTCCCCAGTAAGTTTCGACTTGGGGATGTTGTAAAGGATCGCCATAAACCTCACTGGTGCTCGTTAGCAAGAACCGAGCGCCAACCCGCTTCGCCAATCCAAGCATGTTCAATGTTCCTACAACATTTGTCTTGTAAAACCCTAGAATTAAGGACAAACACAAAGAAACAACTTCCGAAAACGAAATCTATAATCAAATTAGACAAACAAAAATCACCTAAAAACCATTAAAAAAAATTAATATTAAAATTGAAAAGGATATGATTGTTTTGACAGGATTGAACTTGTAATGAACAGGAGAAGCAGGACAAGCAAGATGATAGATCTGATCAACTTCCAATAACAATGGTTCAACAACATCATGACGAATAAGCTCAAATCTAGGGTTTCCAAAATGATGCATAACATTTTCTTTCCTACCCGTAAAGAAATTATCAACAACAATAACACTATCACCTCTTTCAATCAAACGATCCACAAGATGACTACCAACAAATCCAGCACCACCAGTAACAACAATCCTCAACCCTTTTCTTTTCAAACCTAATGGAATTTTCCCACCAGAATTCACCAACCCAAAACTACTTCTATGCTCATAAACAGCTCGTTCTGAAAGGCGAGTTGAATCGGAAATGGAATCGGAATTAGGGAAGTAATGGGTAGGGATCTGATTATTATTATAATTCTGATTAAATTGTGAAGAAGATGAAGGTAATAGAATGAAGAAAAGGGTAGCTAAAACAATTCCAATAAGAACGAATAGAAGTCTCTGTTCACGAAGAAGGTAACGAATTGATCGTGTTGCGAATAGGAAGGGTTTTGGTGCTTTGGGTAGGTAGTCATCTGTTTGAGAATGAGATTCATCATCGTGTCTTCTGTAAATCAATTCAGAAGAAGAACCCATTTTTGATTGATCTTGGTGAGATAGATTTTGGTGTGGGGAGATTAAAGTCAATGGTGGGAAGACATGTAAATATAGAGAGAGAGGAAGAAGAGAACAGAGATAGAGAGAGAGAGGGACTTTACGTAGGAAGAAGATTTTCTCTCTCTAAAATGGGAATGAATCTTATTAGTATTTCATTTTTTTCCGACAAACAAGTTAAGTTTTGTTGGATGAAATTGATCGACGTTCAGGTGTTTGATCCTTCTTTGGCGATGTGTGTTTAGAAGTGGTACAAGTATTTTCACTGTATTCTCGTCAAAAAAAAAAATATTTTCACTGTATACTTGACACCTTTTGGTTATTGCAGTTGGGTCTTAAAATTGAAAGTCACAAGTTCCATATACATTATTTTTTTTTCTTTTTGTTGAAAAGTTCTATGTTCTCTTGTAAAGCAATCCCACATTGTTGCGATACATGAGTATGTTGCTCTTCTTAAGAGGTTAGGCACCCTTCCCTAGCGAGACATTTTAAAACCGTGAGGTCTAGGTGTGTCAAAGCGGACAGTATCACTAACAGTCCGGAAGGCTGGTCCGCACCATCCTATATAACATGTTCTATATTATTATCAATTTTTTTATGAAATTGACTACAAAAATCCAACAAACATAATGTTTAATAGACATGAATTTCATTTTGAGACGTTTAGGATTTTATAATAAATGCACTACGACCGAGTTAATAGTTGTTGGCTCATTATTATAGTGAATTGTATGTATTTGTGCATTGCAGTTATTTAAATGAATACAAAGATGTTTTGGTTACTGGCAACAAACAATGATTTTGACTTGATTGATGGACTAAGATCGGATCAAATTTTATTTGCACGCATAAATCGTCAATAGACCACTACTTTCTTTCTCAATTCATCAAAACCCTTGTCCATCAAATCTTCAAACCCATCGAAGACAATTTCTTTGGAAATTTTTAGTGACAACTTTAGCTGAAACGTTGCAGAGGGAGAGAGACGAACCAAAGAGAAAAGTGTTTTTTTTATGATATCCTGACTAAAACTGGAGAAGAATGTAGTGAGTAGATATCAGGGGTGAGCATCGTCGGTTGGCGACCATTTATGAATGGTCTGGAGTCGAACCAATTAAGGCATCGCCGTTTGGTTTAGTTTGGTTTTGCTAGATTCGGTTGGTTGATCTCACCAATTCAAAATATTAAAGAAATGAGGCCGAAGACTCAATTTTAATTCTTTTCAAGTAAAAAAAGGCAAAATATATATTTTTGATTAAAAATCTAAAATTTGAATTTTTTTAGTTAAATTTAATTTTTTGTATTCTGTCTAATTAAAAAACTTAATATTTTTTGCAAAGCTTTTGTAAGGTGTTGCAAATCTCTTTACAAAGTGTTGCAAAGCTCTTGCACAGTGTTGCAAACCTCTGCATAATTGTTGCAAATTAAGAAAATACCTAGGGAGCTGAAGATTAGAAAAGTTAAGAGATTTTTTTCTATCAAAACAAAAAATTCAAAGGAAGTTTTGACTAAATTTTACAAAATTATTTTAAACATTAATTTTCTTCCTAAAATTTATAAGATGTGCACACGATCAAAATTGTTTTGTCATACTATTACCTTTTTTTTTGTTGAAGGGTCATACTATTACCTTGAAATATATTCTCGCTACAAAAATATAACAATCATAAAATGGGTAAATGACTCGCAACAATTTTGATATTTGAATATGTGATTCCTATAACCAAATCATTATTGAATTGGAAAGGCAGACAAAAATTCACAGAGTATCTAATCTTATATTTATGACAAAATATATAAGAGAATGTAATCTTTTTCTTTTTGGAATGATTTTAAGGAGGATCAGGCCTGCCACTACAAAACTTAGTAGGAAATTTTAACTCCAAAATTACTTCTTATAAATTTTAATCTAGTTTTTTCTTTGTTTGTTACATCTAAAAGATTTTAGTAAACTAAATTTACATCAACTCTAAAGACAACTGTTATTTTCGTCAGAAACCCATAAAATGATTTTAGTAAACTAAATTTACATCAACTCTACAGACAACTGTTATTTTCGTCAGGAACCCATAAAATCACAATTTAGTATAACATACGAAGTCAAAGACTAAAAATATATACAAATGTCATCATAAAATTTCCTTTGTCTTACAATAAGTAAAAGCAATTATTATATTGTATAGTCTTACTATATTATTAAGTTCGACGTATAATATATTCCGAAATGGTACAAATGATGATATTCTATAACTATTGATTCGAATAAGTCTTTCCTAGTTAATCCTTATAACGTACTAGGTATAGCCCGTGCCTCCGGCACGACAAAATTTAAAAACGGTGAAAATGCGTGGTTGCCAAGTTCATGTTGCTAAATCCAGTATGGCCTCAAGAAATTTATCTATGGAGTTTAGTCCAATGTAATTTGCACTTTCTACATAACCATTACATACTTTCATAGTCGAGACAACTTAAATGCATATTCTGTCATGCGTGTAGGTTGTCATTTGCGGATTAAGAAAATAAAAAACTAATAAAGCATTTAGAGAAAAAAAATGAGGGAGGAAATGGGAAAGATAGGTGGAAATGGTGATGGTCTAAGGTGGTGAAGGAGAGGTTTTTGACCAAGAGAGATTGGGGTCTTCCAAATTTTGAACATCGTCGCTGACTCCATTTCGGGCCTCTTAGGTTTTGGAAATCGAAAATTTTATGAAAGTATTAATGTGAGAGTTCGAGTTCCTGATCTTCTTGATGAAGTTTTATGAAGTGGGTCCTTAAACTTAAGAAAACCTATGAATTATCAACACACTTTAAAGATGAGATAGCAAATAATCGAAGTGGGTGAATTAACACTATCGATTGTCAATTCAGTGCTAAACGAATAATGAGGTATACGAAAATCATGGGTATATATAGTAAACAAAGAGAAGAATTAAAAAGTAATTTTTTTGAAAATTGACAATATCCAATTTCGGCATCGTTCGTAAATCTTGTAGAATTTGTGTAGCTGGTTGATACAATCTTTGTGCAAGTACTTCTCGTCGATTTTCCATGGTTTAAAATCTTCAACCATATTTGGGGACTCATATTCTTCTAAGATAATTGAGAGTCTTATTAATCTAATCTTCTTTATCTCCATTTTTAGTTGCTATATCAAGTCCCGGTGCTCCACCAATGACTCCAATTCATCAAAGTCCTCAAACTCGGACACTGATGAATTTTTCGAACTCAATCTTGAGATTTATCCTGATAATTCAATGGGTAGACTTACATTTCTTCACTAAATTCTTCTTGTTCATGTTTTAATTCAGTTATAGTAAAAAATTATCTTCCTATAACACTTGAATCTAATAAATCTATCCCTTCAAAACTAAAGAACTTTCGAAGTTTCATTCAATTCAATCTCCACTATTCTCGGGCTATCTTCGCAGCCTGAAGCTTCAAAATTCTCATCAATATCTTCATCTTGTTCTTCAATGAGCGATTCTATCTCCGAAATCATTTTCCGAAAAAAGCTCTTCCTCATTCGAATCCATTATATGATTCATATATGAAAGCTTATTAATATTACTAATTGACTCGGTGTCTGAATCAAAACGTGTTACTTCCTCTTCCTGTGATAATTTTATGAAAACTAAATCAAATCTACGAATACTAAAGAATCTCATAAATACCCAACGTAATCAACTAATGACTTATAACATCTGAATTAAATCATAACAAAGCTAATTAATATATTGTCAGAGTATCTATAACGGATAGAATAAAATGGATTGATAAAAATACAAACAATTATTGATGTCAAACCGTAGAATAGTCACAAATAAAGAAATAGAGGGAGAGATCACAAAACCTGGAAATATGAAATCTATGTAGATAGCTTGTTCCTACCTCGGTGAACCGAAACTTCCTAATTTGGTTCTCTCTACTTATCTCCCTGATTGTTCAAAAAAAATTATTAGTATAGCTTTAAGAATCCATTATTCATAGGGTAAACAGAAAGCAATTGATTATATGAAACCAAATACTAAGTAACCAAATAAGAAGAGCTAAACGAAGTTAGAAGAAGAAAGCCCCAAATTATGATATCATTAGGTACAATAGTCAATTTTATAGCCCTAAAATGTAATATAAACAAACTTAGAAGAAAAAACTCTAAACCTTTAGATACCTTAAGAAATCAATAGCAACAATAATCAATATTTACATTGAACGATATCAATATATACATTGAATTTATACAGCTTTTCTTCATCCAAAACCTTGAACAGTCCGAAGTCGGCTAAGTTTCAAACAAAACAAACATCTTTAAATTTTAGAACAGTTAAGATCAAATAAAAACACAGATGTTATCAATAAACGAAAGAGGTAACACCGAAAATTCTGAGAGAGAAAAACCTAGAAGAAAACTTACCTGTTTTACATCGAGAATGCTCTGAGAGATAAAGTGACAAGATGCTTTTGTAATTGAGGAACGCTACATTCAAGCATAGATGAAAGTAGAGAGGAAGGTGAAGAGGAAGGAGTTTGGAGCGTTCATAACCGTATACCGGAAGACTTGGAACGTCATTTTTTGGTAAGGGATGTGTATAATAAGTAGATTTAATGGGAGGGTGTTTGAAGCAATAAAATCGTCTAGCAAAAGGATTCAAAAGTCATACTTGGAGATCAACCAATACAGACGCCCATGATTTAGATGCCCAAAAATTAAAACTCATCCACATTAAAGATTATAATCAATATGCACTAATTGGACCCACTAAATGATTTATTTTAATGTTGAATCTAACTGTTTGTATTCGTGTGGATGTGGCACGGATGATTAGATGTATCAAAGCCATTAGAATTCCAAATAAGGTGGGTTGCCTAGTCAGCTTAGTTGCCATTAGAATTCCAACTAAGGTGGGTTGCCTAGTCAGCTTAGTTGCCTAGTAAATTTGTCCTGCTCAGCTTGTCCTACTCACAACTTTTATGTTTTGTTATATAGATATAAAATATTGAGAGTGAATTTCATTCTACTTTGGTTTATATGTATGTATGATCATTACCAATAATTGGTCGGCCATAATGAAGTTGAGAAGGAAAACCAAAATAATAATTTGATTTGGAGGTTAGGGTTGGGTGAGACATCAAGACATGCTTCTTCTAAAAGGAATCCAAATTAGAAAAATGAAGAGAGATGGGGTCTCTTTCAGAGATGGCAAAGTAGTTGTTAGGGTTTGTTAAATAAGACAGAACCCATAGGCACGTCAAGATCACTCCTTTTTAAATCACATCTGTTAAGAGTTGTTAAATGCTAGTTAACATACCTCCTTTCAATTAAAATATATTTATATCGACCTAAAAAAGAAAAAAGAAAATGTAACTACGAAGAAAGGAGTAAACTAGATTGAAGATTGTTCGGGTGTTTATATTCTGATTCTTCTCCATCTTCTCACAAATGGAGGCAAGACAGGAGAACAACATGTGGTAGTCTAGTCCCAAGTCCTACATCGATTAAGAAAACGTTTGGAACCTACTCTATAGGAACATACTCAAGCTTAGCAAGTGTCGAGATCTTTTAGACAGAATCACAAAGCCTTCACAGGAAACAAAACCCCCAACCATTGTGTCTAGGAGTGTGGGTAAGAAACAGAGACAATATCGATAACTTATAAGGCTCCGGCATTACATAAGGTTACCTATTAAAGAAAACCAGAAAGCTGGTGATGAAGATCATGCAATGAGCAAGGAAGACGAATGAGTTGGAGACTAGATCGATTTATCTTCGAGGAAAATGATACATATGTGGTAGACCAAGATTTGAAATTATCGTGTTTACAATCCAATCCAATTAACGAAAAACTCAGAACATAATCGTGACAAAATCAAGATCAAAACCGCAATCTAACAAAAATGAAAACTGTAACAGGGGCTTGCTATAAGATTAAGAACTTGACATGAACCCTTCACTAATCGAAAACAAGAATTCTCTATAAAGTTAGCTCATACTTATTGTTGTACAACGAACAGTGTCGAAATGAATCTGGCGCCAAAACACCAAGCTTCAACAGCTGAGCTAATTACCTCAAGCAGCCTATGTAGACTTTGGGAGGATCGCTTCTGAAGGAACCTCGAGCGTTGCTCCAGCGTGGTCTTTCATGGGTTTCACAGCTGCAGTATCCACCAATTCACATTGTAATCAGAAAAAGAATCGTAGAAATCACTTTCAACATTGACGAGTAAAGAAGCTTGAAGGGAGAGAATGAAGCAATAGAAAATCATAATCATCGAAAGCAATTGACTTGTTTCATATCAACAACTGACAGAGCGAGACAGTGAAGTTGATATTGAACCCACACTAAGAGTCCTACCAATAAAAAAAAGTTGATACATTTAGACAATGAACATAACTCTTTACATCTAAGAAGCATTTGGGTACTTATATAGGCATCATAAACACATTATGAACTTTCAAAGTAGAGTTTCATGGAAATAATAAATTAGCAAAAAGCGAATTTTAACTTTTCAAGAGAAGTGAAATTGCTAGAAAATCATGACCAATATTGAGCAACACACATGAAGCATGTGTGAACTTTATTTGTACAGCACGACCAAATATAAGCCCTCTCACTCCAATTTACCAGACTTCCTTGGATTTCAGAAATCCTAAATCCCTTTCTTCAGGTCCTTCGTTCAACTTTTTATGGACAATAACAAGGGAAGTATCACGACCATCCAATAAGAAGGGTTTCAAGTCATTCAAATGAACAATATGAACACCAATTGTTTCTAACAACTGAAAGCGGAGTAGATTCACCTAGCTCAGGTGATTATTGCTGCGATAATGGCCTACTTAACATCCACCGCGAAATGGACACAGTTCCTCCTCAATTGGCGAGATTCCAAGTGAATGCTTGTACACGATAGTCTTCTCGAGATTCAGCAAAATTTCTACTTGATGTTTCTAAATCTCAAAAAGACTGATGTGTTTCTCCCTGATTTCTCACCATTATACAAGATAAAATAGCTTGTTTCAATGATTTCTCAAATGTTACTATACGAGGCACTGTCAATCAAACCCATTTCAATACATAGCGTAGAATATAAATCACCGGTTCAAGCTCCACCCACATTTATCACATTACTAGCTAGTTTCATACCTCTGAAAGTGCCTTGAATATGGGTCGATATTCAACCCGCTGCGACCCGAGAAACCGTTTACTTATGTTTGTCCTAGTCTTGTAAAGGGTTGTTATCAGTGTAAGGGTGTATCATATTTTTGGATTTGGTGAGAGAGTTAGAGGTGGCTGAGTGATTGGGTTTTATTGAGTTACAAATACTAAAACCCTTGAGAAATCTCTGTAATCTTGTTCTTCATTGATAGTGAAAATCATTGCGCCATTGTTTGTCTTAGAGTAGGTCTCATCAATCAAACTACGTAACTCTTCTGTGTTTTATGTGATGTTTTCTTCGTCGACAAATACTTCAATGTGGAGTGAAATGGAATAGGAGATGAACTATTATACCCAAATTATCAATTTAAAACGAAACCCTAATCTCTTAAGCTTCTAATGTTCAATTAACAAACAAATAATGGGCAATCTGAAACTTGATCAAGTCAACTGAACCATAGAGATCCTTACTCCCTAAACCCACAAGTCCCAAATCTAAAAAAAAACCCTGACTTCAAATTTTAGCTAAAGCTCATCAATTAAACTCATCAATGATAAATTAGCTACTATCTGAGTTTAGGGTAAACAAATAATACATGTAAAAGGGTAGAGAAAGATGAAGTCAGGGTATTTACCATAACCTCCTTCAGGGGTAAGCTTAGCTTGGACAATCATGGTAGAAATGAAACTAGAAGCTTCCTTGGCGTCTTCAAGGAGCTTCTGAATCTCAGTGTCGGAATTGACATTTCGATTCTCGTCGAACTTCTTCCGTACCTCAATCGCCGATTGATTAAGCATCAACGTGTCCCCTTGGAATGATTTCCGTGTCGCTCTCAGCAGCGATCTGTAAGCACTGATAACTTCAGCTGTTCTCGTCATCTTCTTCCTTCTCTGACTATCACTCTCTCTTTCTTTCTTCCTCTTCCCTATTAAAGTCTGGACTTTAAGTAGGCCCGGGAAAAACCCCATAACCCCAAATCCGTCGTGGACACCCGAGTCCATTAGAGCCCACAAGCACCCGAAAGCCGACAGTGTGTTCATCCCGACCAACTCGGTGAAACAAATGGGTCGGGGGCAGATTTTGAAGTGCTACCCGAATCCTACTCGAGGGCCCGAATAGATAGGGAGTTTCAAAGCCCGACTTATCTGGCCCAGTGAATGACATAAGCCCGACCGACTTGAATGATATAAGCCCGACTAACCCGATCCCACCCCTACAAATAGATAACATTTTAACCCTTGAAAGGCCCGCAAGAGGCCATCCTTAAGGGCATTCAAACCCATCTTAGAGGCCCTACAAGCCATTACAACATACTATCTTCATCTTATTTAAGACCTATCATTAAATGAGATAAATTTTAAAAGTTATCGTATGAGGACTGGGTGATAATACCTCAACTCAGGGTCTTAGGAAGATAATGCATCCCCATTTGTAGCGCATATAGTTCTAAAAGGTCGTTCAGACTCTTCTGCAAGCGGCACGAGCCATGTTATGATCACCTTTATCACGAAACCATCACTTCATTTTTTTTTTTTTTTTCAAATGTTGTGCATATTAATAGAGCAGGCTTAGAAATTTATGAATTGTAGCTAATTGTTCAACGGTGTGATGCTTTATAATTTCTGTATTGTGCGCAAATATATATGTAACCTCCTGCAATTTAACAATGGTACAAACAAATCCTTATAATGGTTTAAGCACGATTTTATATGTGTTGCATTTTAAAGTTGTTAATTCTAAAGTGTCAAAACACAATATTACTAGCGGTCTAATTTTATAACGTACTATTAACACGCGATAGTCTTTGTTTTTTTTTTTTTTGTTGAACTGACGATAGTCTTTGTTGCTATGTAGCTTTAGAGATTGTGTTATAAAACCATCACTCATTTGTGAGAGACAGAGTTTGTTGGTTTTTAAGGGTTTAAATATCTTTTCTAAAATTCATAGTCCACTGTCCAACTGATTGCAAGTGCAACAAAGAAGAGTTCGTGATTGTTTTTACAAAATCTCGTCTGATAGTGTCGCACGATTTCAATTTCTCTACTTGATTTGTAATTTCTACTTATGTTTTAGTACAATAAAATCTTATGACTTTAGAGTTTTTTCATTCGCGATCTTGATGATCTTTTCATTTTGTGACCTCTAAGGTCTTTTCATTTAGTTTTTTGTCTTGTTACTCCTTTGATTTCATGAGGTACTTTACATTTAAAAGTTATGTATTGTACTTTACTTATGTAACTCTCATGTTGTACTCAGAGGAGTTAAAAATCTCAACCATGTAATGTTCTTGATTTATTTCCAACTTATGAATGAAATTCTGATTTAACTCAAAAAAGATAAATATCTTTTCTAAATGACACGTTTTAAAGCCGTGAGGTCATCAAGTGCCAAAAGAGCCACGGTCTTGTAACTGCCCTATCTTTTTTACTCTTGACCTGTCCCTATTTCTACACTTCTCGTGGACCTCAATCCACAATACTCTCGTGCTGAACCTAGTGTGTTGTTTAGACATTTTTTCTCTCTAAGTTTGACCCGTGTACCTGGTACGGGTCACTATGAGACCCACAAATAAGGGAGTCCGAACTCCCAAGACATTGGGACTGGACCTAATCCGGTACGGGTCACTATGAGACCCACAAATAAGGGAGTCCGAACTCCAAAGACATTGGGACTGGACCTAAGAGCATCTCCAATGGGACACTCAATCTCTAACACTTAGAGTGCCACATTTGATTTTTGAGAGTTTTTGTTAAAAAACCATCTCTAATGGAACACTTTGTTAGACACTCTAATATGAGGTGGACACATTTATTATAGAGTGTCTAGAGAGAGAAACTCTAAAATGAGAGTGTCTACTTGAGACTCTCTAAGTGTTACTTTAATATTCCAACCAATAGAAAACTTTGCTTTTCAACCACTTTTTATCTATTGAATTGAAGATTGACATGTGTATTAAGTATAGAAACTTTAGAGATCTCCATTGGAGATCAACAAAAATTAGAGTGTCTCTATATTAATATTTAGGAAAGAGAATCTCTATTGACACTTGACAATTAGGATTTATAGAGTGTTTGTTAGAGTGTCCCATTGGAGATGCTCTAATCCGTGTTGTTCAAACTCTTCCTCTCTCTAAATCTCAAATTCAGCCAGCATTCAGGCGGTCCACATAATCATATTTCAAACAGTTTTGTGAATTTTGCCATTCATCGATCAACCGTGATATAATCTAGAGAGAGAGAGAGAGATGGCTTCAGGTTGGGGAATCACAGGGAACAAAGGAAGATGTTACGATTTCTGGACAGATTTTAGTGAATGTATGTCTAATTGCAAGGAACCCAAAGATTGTTCTCTTCTCAGAGAAGATTATCTCGAATGCCTTCATCACGCCAAAGAGGTCATTTTCACAATTTCCCCCAATTTTTTTTCCATAGATCTGTAATTTTTCATCTTCACAATTTCATAGACAAAACCCTAGGTTTTGCTCAACCAACCAGTATAGATTGATTAAGTCATGAACAACCCATAATTTGGCTGTTTTAAAAGATCTCAGAACTACTATAAATTTCAGACCTTGCTGATAAACTCAATTTTTGTCTTGTTGATCTCTAACCCAGTATATAATTAATGTCTAATTGTAGTCTAAGCTAATTGAATAACACTAATTATGATTATTTGTTATTAATCAAAATAGGGTTTTGTTGCCACTTCAATGAGCTTGTAGAACAGTATGAACTGATTAAGTGATTGTGGGTTCAATTTTAGTCGTGCCCGTTTTTATATGAATAGAAAATATCCACTTTACGGGCAAATGAAGAAGTTTTGTATTCGTTTGTACTGAAATATTTTGAGATTTATTTCCTTGATGAGGCATCGTTAAGAAAACTTAGTTAAATTTGTTGTTTCGATGGAAATGGACGTCATTCACCAAGTAATACAATACACGAAGTTCGAAAACACATAATCTTAAGTACTAATTCTTCGAAATGATGCCCTTACACCCTACTATAGCCGAACGAAACTCGTAAGAAATAAGAACATTTTCTTTCAAGAATGAGTATTTGTCATCCAATTTTGTAACCTCTTTCATTCGAAATGCTGTTGTACCTTGTTAAAAGTTTGATTGCAGCAAGGCTTCCAAGGTTGCCTAGCTATTTTATGCAATCTGGACGTCCGGGGTTGGTGTCTCTTTCTAACGATTTGTTGAATTTCCTAATAATGTGTGATCGTAGCAATTGTGTAATTGGGGCTTGAACGAAGCTGAACTTTTGTCTCTCTTTTAAAGCAAGGAATGAATTTTTGGTTTTGGTGGAAATTTCGTTACACATGGAAACGGAAATATTTCAGTCATTTCGACTGAAAAATTTCAAAATTTACTTCCTTGACAAGGCATTGTTACGAGAAACTTGGTTAAATTTCGATTTCTATGGAAATTTTCGGCAGGCATGTTTCGACCGAAATTTTCCAAATTTAATTCCGTGCTTTAAAATTTTGTAAAAGGAAATTTGGATATCAATGTCTTTGGTGTCTGGATTTGTAAGTGTCCTATGGTTTTGGCCGACGTTTATATGTTAATTTGTACACGTATATAACAGAGACTTTAGGATAAAGGTCTTCTTTTGGTAGGATATATTTAGAAGTGCTACCGGAATAGCTGCCTGTATCCATCGATCCGTCGATATGGTACATTTTTACCTTGTTTGACATTAGAAGAAACAAGAAAGCCAAACTCTCTCTCTCTCACTCTCTTTCTCTCACTACATGATAGAATTTCTCTGTGAAGCCCTTGATCTCCAAGCACATATAAGTAAGCAATGAATGGAACGTTGGCCGGAATACTGTATTTATAAAGATTAGTTGGTTTCAGTCATGAAAGGAACTCAATTTTTGGACATATTAGGAAGTAGGAACTCAATGTTTGGACATATTGGGAACTCAATGTTTGGGCATACTGGGAACTCAATGTTTGGACATATTAGGAACTTAGGTTTTGGACATACTGGGCGTCATGTTCGTTATAAAACCGTAGATCATCGCTGCCATAACCACTTATACTTTAACTTCACATGCCATTTATAGTCAGTATACGTGATATTGCATTGTTATGTCGCCTGATGTTTGCCTTCTCTCTTAAATTTCTTTTTGTCTAGTTTGACATCGTCGAGTAATTTTGATACTAGAGATATTATATCTGTTTTCACTGATTTGGGTATGGAATTTTGGATGCAGTTTCAAAGAAGAAACCGAGTTTACAAGGAAGAACAACGTCAGATAAGAGCAGCTGAACGGAAGGCCAGAGGAGAAGAAGATGGAGTACCGATAGCGAATGTTCATTAGGGGATCTAATCTTTCACTCTCTTTTTTGATATTCAGGAAATAAAGATTGGGGTTAAATCCATTTGCATTTCAGATGCTGAATCTTTTGAAATTTTCGAACTCAGGCTGTTTTATTTGCTCTTGAATAAGTCAGGATTTTCTGATTTAGGCAGATTTCTAACACTAACATTAATAACAGAATGATCGTTATAACAATCGTTTTCTCACTAAGGAAAAAAATCCTTCGGTACAAAAATGAAGACGTTTCTTGAACACTACCAACTTCAAGTTAGATAAAAAATGTTACTTGAGATACAAATTGGTTCGAGTTAGATATAAAACTGTTTGTTTTTGTCGAACTCACGATGATTGATTCAGTTGAATGACGTCTTTGGGACATGAAGTTATTTAAAACTCCCTCATATTTTTTTTGCAAAATCACTCTTCTATATCCATCATTCAATCCTTTTCTCTTCACCGTCACCACCCCCACACAACCACGAACACTCGAGGGTTTCAAGCAGAACCACTAAAGGTTCTGCATGAAACTCGAAAAAGAGGAGTTAATCGAGAGGGAGGAGAATGAAGCGGTTATGGAGAAAAATGAAGATCGAGATCGAAAATAAAAAGACAAAACATAAATTTATTTTGAAGTCCCCAATCTAAACTTTTTTTTGAGAAATCGACTACGATCTACGTTAATCGTGACAAGGCATTCATACATCATGAAGATGTGATGAGCACGATAACCACCTAATTTAAACTATAATGAAAGATACCTAAAACCCGATAACATAAAAGACGCCTAAAACCCAACAAATTTATTATATTATTTACTTTATATATTACTTAAATTACATGAAATAAATCTTGATGGCAACCTGCTTCCATCGATATTCGATCTCACGTCCTCATGAGCTTGAGAGGGGTGCTCAACCGTGACACCAAAGAGTGGTGGACCCCAATCTAACTTTTTTTTTTTTTTTTTTTGAAGCCAAGGAAACCATTTCCATTAATAAGTGATAAAATCACATTGTTTACATAGATGATACATCATTCTTATTTCTCTCCTCTGAAAACTTCATGAGAGTTACATACCTTTAAATGCAAAGTGCCTCATGAAGAGAAAGAAATTGGACTAGACACTGACTCAAACAAAAGACCCTAAAGGCCGACAAAAGATCATAAAGATCGTGAATGAAAAGACCCTAAAGGTCGACAAAATATTACAGTAAAGCTAATAAAAGAACCACCGCCTTGTTGCCAGAAAACCGTCGCCGTCATCGGAAAACCGCCGCCGACACCAGAAAACCGCCGCTGCCGCCAGAAAACCGCCTCCGTCACCGGAGAATCGTCCGCATCACACCACCATAGAAAATCCAAGTTTAAAATTACATGCTTGAAATTTCTAATCAACTTTCCTCTTGGTCCTTCAACTTCAATCATTTTGGCTTTCACCTTGATCTTCACTCCATCTGGAATATCCATGGTTTCAGAAGACAAGATAGTTTTCATCTTTGCTGCGCCCTTTTGTTTCTGCTTCCTCTCTAAGATTAATCTCTAATGGCGGAAATTCCCATGGATTCTATAAGAATAGGTGACTGAAACCCATAGTGTTTCAATTGAAACAGATTTGCTCTAGAAGAACCGTAATAGAGATCAAAGTTTGGTTATACATCTTTTTTAACCTCTTCAGATGGGTCAAAAATTAAACCAGTACGTGGTCGATTATATGATGAAACTACCAATCTAACTGTTGAATTTCTTCTTGATAAAGGAGAAGTAGAAATGAGACAAGAAGATGATGAAGAAGAAGAAGATAGGGATTGGATCTCTCCATTGATGATTGGGTGGGGAGAGAAAAGAGATTTTCGGTGAAAGGGGAAAATAAGATGTGGAAGAGGAAGAAGATGAGAATAAAGGGTGATAATGGAGGATAAAAAGAATCAGACCAGAAGGATATATCCAAATCGGGATAAATTGATGGAATTTGCTCAACAAGTCGTCAGGAACAACCAATTCTGAGATCGACAACCGCCACTAGGAGGCGGCGCCACCGCGGATTGAATCGCTCCGCCCGACTCTCTTTTTCCTTCTTTATCCACACGCAAAAGGACCCCAATCTAAGGTTGTGTTTGTTTTTTATTTTGTGGCTGAATCTGAATTGGCTGAATCTGAATTGGCTGAACTGAATTAGCTGAATCTGAATTGGGCTGAATTATTTAGAGTTAGATGTTTGTTTTTGAAATCTGAATTATTGAGTCTGAATTAAAATATTGACATTTCTACCCTCACTCATCTTTTAACACCAAAAAACCCTAATTTATAAATTATCCTTTTTCCTTCCATTTCATGCCCAAAGGAAACCCTAGCTTTTAAACCTTTCCCCCTCTTTACTGCTCTCTCTCTCCTTGCCTGGTAGGAGTCTCTCTCTCTCCCTCTCTCTCTCTCCCTCTCCCTCTAGACATAAGTTTGTGGTAATGGCGGTTTAGTTTGTGGTGCTGGTTCGTTGTGTTGGTGGCGGCTAGGTTTTTGGTGGTGCTAGTTTGTTGTGTTGGTGGCGGCTAGGTTTTTGGTGGTGCTAGTTCCTTGTGTTGGTGGCGGCTAGGTTTTTGGTGGTGCTAGTTGGTTGTGATGGTCATGTTGGTGGTGATCTGTGGTGGTAGTTGGTGACGGTGTTGGTTTCTGTTGTTGGTGATTTGTGGTGGTGGTTGATAATGGTGGTGGTTTCCGTTGGTGGTGATCTGTGGTAGGGGTGGTTGGAAACGGTGGTAGTTTATGTTGATGGCGGTTGGTGACGGTGGTGCTTTCTGTGGTGGTTGTTGCTGACGGTGGTGGTCGTTGATGACGGTGTTGGTTTCTATTGGTGATATGTGGTGGTGGTGGTTGGAAACGGTGGTGGTTTCTGGTGGTGGAGATGGTGGTGATGGTGGTGGTTTCTGTTGGTGATATGTGGTGCTGGTGGTTGGAAACAGTGGTGGTTCTGGTGTGGGTGACGGTGGTGGTTTCCGTTGTGGTTGTGGTGGTGGTGGTGGTGGTGGGATGGTTGGAAAACTTTGAAACAAAGAAATATTTTCAAAATCATGGGTACAAGTGTCATTTGACACAATTCAGATATTGAGCCATTGTTTCAGATTTGTTTTGAAGTCTGAAAATTATGGACTATTTTTCAGCCAATTCAGACATAGACTAAATTCAGCCAAAATTTCAGATTTTTTTAAATTAAAAAAACAAACATCTGAAATCTGAATTGATCTTAATTCAGATCTGAAAATTTTGAAAAACAAACAGCACCTAACTTAATAAAGTCAAATTGAAGAAAGTCTTTTGACTCCCTCAAGTCATTTTGAATGTCCCGAAAGCATCACCTTCTTCGGATATAAATGAACCCCCACTCTCGTTTCCTGCTCCCGCTCTTTATCTCCCTCCACCTCTCTCTCTCTCTAACCAATTTTCCAAGACTTCTTCAAAGGTAAGTTTTCAAAACCCTAGAAACATGGATCTACTAATGTGCTTGGTAGTTTTCTTTCCTCATTTCTTTGATTCTTGCATATTTGCCAAGATTTTACTTCCATAGAATCATAGATATTAGGTTTCTTCGTCAAATCAGTTTTGATTGGTTCGTAATTGCCTATATGATCGATTTTTAGGGTTTTTAACTGGTTTCAATATTACTAGTATCAGAATTATGAGTATTCGCGCAAATCGAACTCTCTATGTTGGAAACCTACCTGGTGATGTTCGTGAGCGATAATTAGAAGATCTCTTCTACAAGGTAAACAGTCTGTTTTATTTTCTTTGTTCAATTCAGAATTTGAGATATGACTTGAACTGATTTCAGAGTGTTTATTTATTGTCTGACTTGTGTGTTTGCCACGTCTGAATAATCTATTCGTGGCTGTTTTTTGAGTCAGACATATAATAAGTCTGAATTTAAATTGCATTATTGGAATATTTTAACTGACTATCTTGACCAAAATAAGTTAGATTCAGATTAGTTAGTGGTGGGAATTGATCCGGGCCAGACGATACAGAGCTCTAACTTCAATGGAGCGGTCGGCTCGGACATAAAATGTCGGTGACCACCTGTTCAGTTGGCGTGACAAACCTAAACATCTGGCTCAAAAACAGGATAATGTGGTTGTTTCTGGAACTTTTGCAGATTCCGTTCAAGATCAAAGTCGCCTTTACCCTCTGTAAGTGAAACTTTTGAGCATCACGATCATGACTATAGTCGAATTTTGTTCCTTAACTGCCATTTTGCAGCCTCGGCTAAAACGTCTGAGTAGAAGCCCGAGAAAGAGGAGTCCAAGCCCAAAAAAGAGGAGTCCAAGCCGTAGCAGGAGCAAGAGCCCAAGTGAAACCCGGAGCAGAAGCCACAGCTGAAACTTATCTAGGTTGTAGTCACCATTCTCTCTCTCTCTCTCTCTCTCTCTCTCATGTTTTTAACGATGTAATTGTGCGTTTGCAGTAAACTCACTTTTATATTTGTGGTTCGCAGGTCGGATTAGGTCAGGAGCATAACTTATACAGCTCCACAGGTAGCAGAACATATGTTTTATGTAAGTGTTTTATGGGTTCATTAGCTTTATCACTCCAAACCAAGACTATAACTAACTTGGATTTGGTTTAGGATACTTTTTAAACTGTATCATGTTGTTATATGCAAGTGTTTTATGTTTAGTTGCTGAAACATTTTAAACTTCAATCAGTAATCTAGCCCTTCATCGTGAGTTGTTGATAGTGCCTTATAATGTCTTTATACTACACCATTTTCTTCGTATACCATGTTTAACGTCCAACATGCAACCCTTTATATTACACTGTCTTTAAGTAACAAACCTAAAACTAACTTCATTTACTTCTAAATCTCTTTTGGATGTAGAGAGGTTTAGTGGGGTTTAGAGTAACTTGTAACACTATTTATAACTACCTAAAAGCTAGACCAGTATCCAATGGCTCTAAGACCTTACCTAATGGCTTTAATCAACTATTAGATGGGCCATATGCTCTTGTAGGCCTTTTTCTTTGCTCCCCATGGGTAGCCCATCTAGTTTAGCGGGCCGTGCAGGTGTAGCTCGTATAGGGACTTCGGATAGCCCGTTCTCCAAAATGTTTCTGGCATACCAGATTCGGAATCGAACTCTCGGGCTAACTTCCCACCCCTAGTTCTAAACTTCTAGCAGTCGAGAGAGGACTGTCAAGATTCCAAACATCTTCCCTTGACATGATACAAGGCAACCCCTCAATCAGCTACTTTCACTTGAAAGTTGCTCAAAGATACTATCAGACTGTTCCATCCCTAAGTTGTTCAAGTCTTCCTTCTTGCCTGACAGGAGCCTAACCCAAGCTCATAAACAAAGTTCAGAATCATATATTTTGAGGGTTTAAGGCCCCAAAAGTGGGGGCTCCAACACCACCAAGGCTCATAGAGAAAGTCAGAATATATCACAAAAAACAGACATCGAAAATAAACAATAAAAACCAATCCCACACCAAATATCAGCTGCCAAAAGATTGTCTTGTAGTATTATTTCGGAAGTCAAGTAATGATATAAAAACTGTTTGAAATCTCAAGAGATTCCAGCAGTATATTGTTTGTTGTATTGTCTAATTCTTGACTCACTGAAGATCCGGGATTCCAGTGAAGGGAGGCGTCTGACCAGGATGAGGATGGTTGCCTTGTGTTGGTGCACTTCCTGCTTCAGGGATCTGCTCATATCCATAGTTAACGTTGGCAGAATCTAAAATATTTCCAGGACCCACTTGAAAAGTCGGTCGCGGCGCTACTTGTGTCTGCGAAAAGTTCGCGTTGTTTTCAGTCGTCGCCGACCGTGCTACCTGTGTCTGCCACCGATTCGGGTTGCTCTGACTGGGCATTGGTGGTGCTACCTGTGTCTGCCGCCAATTTGGGTTGCTCTGATAGGCGATCGGTGGTGCTACCTGTGTACGCCACCAACTCAGGTTGCTTTGAAGTTGCATCAGCTCTGCTACCTGCGTCTGCGACAAGTTCTGGTTGCTTTGAACCGGCATTCGCGGCGCTACCATTGGCTGCCACCAATTTGGGTAGTTCTCAAATGGCACTGGTGGTGCTACCTGTGTCTGCCACCAATTTGGGTTGCTTTGACCTGGCATCAGAAGGAACGGATCAAATCGGTCTTGTTCACATGCATAAAATTGGTTCAACGCTGGATTGGCTGGTGCTGGACTTTCCCTGCCAAACGGGCCCGTGAAGTTTAGCATGTTGTTCCGGCCATGATTGGAGAACATTGGCAGACCCGCAGGAGGTAATCCTCCCCATTGACCCATTGGCATTCCAAAAGTAAAATTTGATACAGGCATGTGAGGATTAGATGGAAGCTGTTGATGTGCATGACGAGCTTCAACTCTGTCATTGGCCCTACGGTTCACTGAGCCGGCCCCTGGATAGGTAGGGAAAACTGAGGTCATTGGATTTCCAGCTCTAGCACCAGACCTGTGTATATGTCATAACAAGCAAGATCGGGAGTCACAAGTACAGAAAATGATCCAAACTATTAAGAAAGAGACTTAGATGCAATGAGATTATTAAAACTTACCGACGGTTGAGAAACATCGGATGCACGCCAGATCCTGGTATGGGTGGACAAGGTGAAACATCCCCAATTGTTCCTGCGGTTCCCAATGGAGCTGGACCTTCATGAATATTGCCACCAAGGTGGGTAGCTTCAGATGGATTCTGAGGATTTCTCATCCCTGTATAAAGAGTCCATAGGTCTCTAGGTATAGTCAGGACTCCGTCCTGATCATTGAATGGATGATGAATACGACCTTCATCACTCAAGTTGCTAAAAGTTGCTAACGAGTTCGTCCCACCAACTGCTTCGGAAGATATAGCAGTTGCAGTCACCTCAGAGCCCCTGAAAGATTCAAACATTAAAGCGTCAGAAGAAGAACTAGGGGATTATAACTTCAGTAAACGGGTTCAATGAAATCAATCTTGAACGCTAACACGATATGTGATAGCGTAGTCATGAACTCCCTCTCGTTGGAAATTTCTTTGAGTGAAGGCCAATATATTTCCCTCAGTTTTGAGGTGAATGCATGTTCTAATGGAGAATATAACCCTAGATACGGCATATCTCTTAGCTCACGTCAAATTATTAGAGCTATTGACATTTAAGTGATTCGACGATAGGTCTCAAATCAAGATAATGAAATAAGACGTTAATTAAAGTAATGATTAGGCTCACCCGAGTGAGGAGGAATTGAGAGGCTCGTAGTTGAAGGGAACCAAAGAAGGTTCTCCAAGCGGCTGTAAAAGGCATCGAGAAACCAATATATAAGAATCACAGAAAAATATATCGAATTATTCATGCAATAACAAGTATTAGAATGTGACACAATCATGACTCGTGATAGCAAACGAGTTCGTTCTTTCTTACTGAGAAATATATTGTAACAGTCTCATGATCCATTAGCGATTCAAACTCATCTTCTAGCGATTGAAGCTCATCTTCCAAGGTAGGCTTGGCAAGACGCCATTCCCCCTTCTCGACTTTCCTACAGTTGGGGCATTGCATAACACCCCTCTTAAAATTAATCGCAGATCCGATGCAGTCTGTATGAAATAATGACAAAGTAATTAGGTATTGAAACAATGTCATAGATCAAACAAGATTGTTTATCTTATAACACCCAGTAGTGGATATAATATATACTTCTTAAATATGGAAAATCGTAGATCAAATCGAGAAGACAAATTGCCACATCTTTTCCACAACGAAAAAAGTAGCGAAGATGGGTTACGAGGATCCACTTTCCTTGTTTAAGAAAATATACAATTATGCACGTAAAAGTTCCTTTCACTTCTGCATGTATTTTAAATTCAACTTCGAATACTGCAAAACTAGAAACATTTAAGAGTACAGAGTTCCGAATTAGGAATTCCATCATCTATACCCTCTTGGAGTAAAAACCGAAATTGTAAAGAGAAATAAACCTTTTGGGTAGTTTGTCCCTGCATGGAAGGATGACCATCGAAATCAAACAAGCCAATGTTCATAAAAACTTTTTTTGCAAAAGAATATTTATAAAACTTCAATATTTCATCACAACAAAGACAACACTCTACTATCGGATCAACATAGTTCAATCTAACCCTTTTGGGTAGAATCTTCATCACATATACATCTCGCCATTTTCCTAACCCGGAGTGCTACAATGACAAAATCCTTGACAAGATCTTTGACATGATGAGTCATTTTCACTAAAAGATAAAAGTTTTTTAAAATTTATCAAAGTTTTACTTTGATCTGGACCGTTCTTTTACCCGTATGATTTATCGTGTCAAAGATTCTTTGTACACTTAGCATTTCCCTAACCATTAACCTTGACACAACCTCCAAATAGAATCTCAAAATTGAAAAAAACAACTTGAACATCAACGAGGCTTCCTATAAGGCTATAACCCCCCCCCCCCCCCCCCAAAGCCTTAGCAATTATCGACACTATCTCAAATTTTGACACTCAAGTCCAAGTCCAGGCCCACTAGATGCAAGATTTTGATCTGTGCGAAGACTTTACTATCTCACCCCCAAAAGTTCAAGACTCACTAGGTTTGAGCATGAAGATATAACCCAGGACAGAGACACTCACCAACACAACGTGGGACTATCAAACACCCCGTATCAACTCTCATTTTAAATTTATAAGATTTGAATTATATTCAAACTTGTAATATTTTAAAATCAATAGCAAACAGAATCAAAACACTTTTCAAACAAGAATGATAGTGTCAATAAATTATAATCAAGAATCACCTTAGTTCACATGATTAAAAAAATAAAAAAGTAAAAGTTGATTAAACAAGGTAATTAAAGAAATTGCTCACCCAAATGGAACTTGTGACCACATTGTAAGATGGCTCTTGCTCTTTCATCATTCTCCAAAACATCATTAAAACAAATCGAACATACAATTTGTGAATTTGATGATGAAGAACTACCAACTTGTTTCATCTCTCCTTTTTCACTCCCCATAATTCCTCTCAACACAAGAATGAAAACCCTAGAATTTTTAGTTGAAGATTAAAACTACAAAAATTTTGTGAAGAAAAAAGAAGAGTTCTTCCTCTATTTATACACAAGTGATTAGTAAAACACTTATTATTGATATTAATTAGGCCTCTTAATTAGCCAAATATATTTGATTATGAAAATGAAATCAAACGGCTATGGTTATTTTTATTTGTGGAATCTCATTTAATAATCCAGATCATATTGGTGCCACCTGTGTTTGTCAAACTGGTTTTGTTGGTAAGACTTGTCTGAGTAGAAGTAAATAAGGAAATCTTTTTGTTTTATATGGTCCAAATAAGGAAATCTTTTTTAAGTCATATGTTAATTCATAAAATATTTTCTAATTTTAAAAGTAAATACTCTTTTTTATGGGATATGTTAATCCATAAATGTTTTCTAATTTTAAAAGTGAAAATTATTTTCTAAGTGATATGATAAATCATACAGTAAATACTTTGTAATTTTCAAAGGATTGTACTAATAAAATATTTTCTATAAATACAAATAGAAAATATTAATTTATTATTATGTGTCTCTAAGAGCGCATATTAAATAAATTTTTTATTTTATATGTCTAAATACATAAAGTGTTTTAAGGTGGATAATCATTTTTGGTAAGCCAGGCAATTGATATATATATATATATATATATATATATATATATATATATATATATGTGCCAGACAATTAATATTAATATATACATATATGGTATTACTTAATTTGGTAGTATATTCAAAATATAAAGGTTAACCAAGTGAGTTTGCCAAAAATCGTGTATGAAATATTGTCACTTGTAATTTCATTAGAGTTTTCTCATTTTAATCCCACAATACTAGTTTTTAACTTTTTTTTTTTTCTTTTTGTTGAAAGTACTGGTTAGTAACTTATTAGGGTTTTCTTTCACCCCCTAAATAGGACAATTCTCTCTTTTGTTTAACTAAAAATACTCAACAATCAGTTGTTTGTCCATAAGTGAGTGGGAAAATTGTGTTACCTCATAATATTGACATTAATATGGTGGTAATAGGCAACTTTGGCGGGTAGAAATATTTTACGCCTTACATATTAATAGGATCGACTATTTTAAAACATGTTAGTGCGTGATGACAATTTTTAAATACACTCACTATTTTTTTTTTTTGAAGCCAAGGGAAACATTTTCATTCATAAGTGATAAAATCACGATTTACATGGATGATAATTCTTATTTCTCTCTTCTGAAAACTTCATGAGAGTTGCATGCCTTTAAATGCAAAGTGCCTCATAAAGAGAAAGAAATTGGACCAGACACAGACACAATGATCCTAAAGATCGAGAAAAAAGACCCTAAAGGCTGACAAAAAGATCCTAAATATCGTGAAAAGAGACCCTAAAGGTCCAACAAATACTATAATAAAATAAAAGAACCGTCGCCGCTATCACCGGAAAAGTGCCGTCGTCACCAGAAAACCGCTTCCGTCACCAGAAAACTGCCTTCATCGTCGGCGAACCGCCGCAATCACCGGAATACCGCCGCCACCACAGAAAAACCGCCACCACTCCGAGCACCCACTGTCCCGACGAAGAAAACCACCCTGCAAAAGAATCGTAATCCTTTCCAAAGGTGCAACAACAATTTTTGCAAATGCACCAGCAAAGCCACCAGCAATCAATTCCTTAACAGAAACAGGTAAACAATCAACAAAATAAACTTCTCCTTTCACAGATGATGATGATCCACCAATTGTAGAAAAACTAGACCTGAGAAGAACCCAACTTAAATATTAATCAACTTCAAAATCCCAGATCGAAATTTCCCTCGAAAAGCTCGAAATCTAATCAAATCCGATTATCCAGTTTGCAGTTTAGTAAATTCTTTATCCCATCGATTTGTCGGGAGACAAAAGGTAAAAGGTTTTTGTTGAGATAATAACATTAAGCACTTAGAAACCAATTAGGTTTCTTTTCACATCCATCACAATCAGAAGGCATGGGTTAAGGAGGAGATGAGATTGTTGAATCTTTAACGACCTAAAACACAAGGTCTCCATTCACACCACCACCATCACCACCAAGAAACGGTTTAAACTGTAAAAGAGAGAGAGGAGAGGAAGAAACTAAAAAAGGAAACATAAAAGTTCCGGCGAAGGGAGGACCCTTCGCCGGAGGAAATCGACTAGATCTAGATCTGAAAAACGGTTAAATACACTCTCTATTATAGTACTTATATTCATGTTTATTTCTACTTACCATTTACACCTATTTTCTCTCCATGTGTTTACTTTTTTGTTCATACACATTTGAGTTATTCAGAACAATTGCAACTCGTGAAAAAGTCGAGCCTCACGAAAAAATCAAACATCGTCTCTCTCACATTATATCTTTCCCCCTCCCTCCATCGTGAACATTCTATTTGTTTGTCGCTAAAGAACGATGGTGGTAGAAGTTAGGGTTTCTCTTTATAAGAAATTACAGGATGATACCGGTCGTAGGATGATGGTGGTAAGACTGTCGCTCTTTCTTTATCTTCTCCATCGCGGTTTTTCACTGGTGTACACCTACCAGATACGTAGATCCAGTTTTGTCAAGCGAGGAAAAATACGTATCATTAGAGATAGAATACCCATGATTAGAGATAACTTCCAATAATTGTAATACCTTGATTAATTATTTACTCCATTTGTTATAATAAATATGTAGTGATAAATTTTCTCCCTCCAATATACGATTTTAGCATCTCGAGATGTCTATGATGCCTTGTCTTGGCCTCGGTTCCAACTTCCAACTTCCAATTTACATTAATTGTAGAGGGAACTTATTTCTTTTGGTTCGTATTCTGATTACTCATTACCCCTCATTTCTTTGGTTAATTTTACGTTGCCCCCCTAAGAGCTAAGGTGACCTAGTCACCAAAATAACTTTCTAAAAATGACCATCTTCCAATATGACTTTTTTTTTATCAGTCAATTTTGATTAACTTTAAAAGTTGAGTAATTCTTTCTCCTTACCAACTCACAAAAAGAATTACAATAATACGAAAAAAAAAGTGTTTTTAGAAAAGAAAAAAGAATTAGGAACTGAAAGGCGAAACGAACAGTTGGACACTTATGGAGCCCAAAACGACTAACTATTCACAAATTGAAAGACAAAACGGAATTAACCCTACATAATATAAATCAAACTAGTTTTGGTTGATCGATTGAACAACGTTTAATTCCACCCAAAAGCCGAAACACCCTCTTAGTTGGTGTGGCGTACCGCTCCTCCTCAAGGCTCAAGTCTTCAACATTGTTCGGGGGTGTGAAGAGTAAAAAGTTTAGTGTGTATAAGATTTCCCTTTTAACTAACAACTAAATGGGCAAAATATTTTGGGCTTCTTAGGGTGATTTCCAATACAGAAGTTTTGAGGCACCTCTAATTTGGTTACATACATTGAGGGTGTCTTTGTTATCAAATGCACACACCTTTAAGATGACTAGATGGAGAACCAAGTGAGATTGACATCCACTCCATCTGGCGCTGTGCTGGCTCTTCCGATGGTGCCGATAACCAAATCAAGTTCTCTCATTTTTCCCTCTCCCGGTCTAGTGAAGTAGTCGCCCACCTCATTTCAGTCCCCAAGCACTAAGAGGGGAAGTTTTAAATGCACTTGCCATTTTGGTTATATACACTCGCATCTAAGGTAAATATTTGGTTCAAGTCAAAGAAGCCAGGTAAAACTGATAAGTGTATATAAAATTTCCCCACTTGGAGTAGGAGGTGCCTTTCATCCAAAATTCATGGTTATGATACTAAGCCCAATAAAAGTATAGAGGCACCTGATGTCTCCTCACCTTAGAAAGAAAGATATAGTTGATGCTCTTCTTCTTTTCCTCTCAATGAAGATGCCTTCTGGTCAATATTCTCCTACCCACCTTTAAATTGGTCTATATCCCACTCCCACTAAGGTCACCAACAATGGGCCAATGGTAAAGCATTTGATTCTATGTTCCTACATATCCTTTCCTATTTTATTAGGGATTCCCTTTCTTTTTTATCATCCTTTTTGTGCTTAATATAGATTAACATTTTATTTGGAAAAATAGTGTGATTTTGTGATTAGTAAGAATTTCACTAATTTCATGTCTTTTAGGGATTAAAAAGCATCCATGGGTCATGAATAATATAGTTCCTTGATTTGATTTCTTTTATTAGCTTGGTTGGTATAAGATTAGTGGAGATCGACTTTGTATAAGTGTTATTCAGTCAGTGATTTCAAGAGAAGTAGAATAACAAAACTCAACCAATATCAGGGAACTCTAAAGTTTCATTGGTTTTTTCTGTTCATATGCAGGTAGTTTGCATCTTCACAACACATGTTTGTTTCACTGAGTCTGCCTTTGAGATAGTGTCCTTACTGACGAAGAATTTCGCTACCTTAAGATTGTTATAGTTACAAGAACTGCTCGTCGAGGTTTCGGTCATTGACATCCTTCTAACTAGATTACCAACTCCCCTGACCTTTTACCTTAACCAGTCATTGACTCTCAAACATGGTCTTACGAGACTGACGTTTTCTGTAAACATTCATCCTGCCCTGGTCAGTACGACCCCCTTTGTGAGAAGAAGGGGTTACAAGACTATTTCGCCAAGTTCCTTAGAAAGAGTTATATCGTGCTCGTAATTAATCTCTCCTTACCCACCGTCAGTTTCGCGTACATGTACCTTTTGTTGATGGTCGCTCAAACTTTTCATTTGAGTCTTATGTTTCAGTTTTTTTTCTAAGTCGTATAAAATGTGATTCATGGTACATTGGATGGAGAACTATTGGGCCAGCTGCAAAATAATAAAAATGGATTTTTGGTAAACAGTGTCTTGCCCTCGTCAACACGACTCCCCCTTTTGTGAGGAGTCTCCCAAAATTACAGGGCTATTTTGTCAAGTTCCTTAGAGAGAGTTGTGTCGCGCCCGTAATTAATATCTATGTACCCACCTGTGTCGGTTTCAAATACAAATACCCTTTTGTTGATGGTCGCTTGAGCTTTTCATTCGAGACTTGGGGTATGTTTGATATGTGGGAAAATGAGGTTGAGAAAGTCATTTTCGTAGGAAAACCCATTTTCTATTGTTTGGTAGAACCACAAAGATGTGAAAGTTGATTTCTTACGCGAAAAGAAGTAGGAAAAAACTCTTAAATAATTTACCACCTAAAAGGTGGTAAAATCGCTTTCCCATGTTGTCTTTCCTCTCATCCAGATAACTTTCTCTCTCTACTATACATTATCATTGGAATCATCACCTTTAACAAAAAAAAAACAATCAATAGAATCATCACATAAATTTATCTTAAAATGATAATCAGAATCTACTAGAGATTGATTCTGATATGTCACCAGAATCGATTCTCACAATTGATTCCACCATATTTTGAAGTGAGATAATAATGTGAATCAATCAGAGATTGAGAGAAGTAATAAACTTAGAATTGAATTCATCCTTCTTTGTGAGATAGATTGAAAGAAGGATAAAATGATAACTAATCTATGTATCGTAGAATGATTCACAAAGAAGAATAATCAATTTGAGTAACATGGAAAGATAATCAAGCGGTATTTGCAAGAAAAAAAAAATCAATTTAGGTATCAAATTTGCGGAAAATCAAAACCTTAAAATAGGTGCCTTTAGAAGTTCTCATCAAATATCTCACGCCGGCCTTATAAACAAAAAAAAAATTAAACTCTCTTCAGAAAAATTGGTTTTTTCCCATCAGAAAAAAATGATTTCCACCACCAATTATTTTCATATATATCAAACATACCCTTAGATTTCAGATTTTCTTTAACTATTATAAAATGTGATTTTTTTTTCTAAAGAATGTGATTCATGGTGCATTCACGTTCAAATTACTCATACTTAAAACATTATCTTTGGGAGAGATGGAGAACCATTGGCCCACAAGCCCATTGGCCTAATTATCATAGAATATAGAAAGGAGTTTTTGGGAACTTACTAAATCAAAGGTTAAACAGGTAAAGTTACTAACTGAAACCCTCAACTATATATAGTCATTATGAAGACAGAGAAAACCCTGTCGCTTCTCTGATAAAAAGTTTAGAGTTTTTGTTCTTCTCAGTCGTATAAAATGTGATTTATGGCCCAATCGGTGCAAGGGATGGAAAACTATTGGCCCAATCGGTGCAGAATAGTAGAAAGTGGAACTCTTCAAAATTTTACCAATTAAAAGGTGGTAAAATCGTTTTCCCATCAAAATTTTACCACTTAAAAGGTGGTAAAATCGTTTTTCCATGTTGTCTCTCCTCTCATCCTGCTAAATTTCTCTCTGTTTTAGTGAAATCATCACCTTTTAACAAAAAAAAACAGTAAATCATCACATAAATCTCTCATTATCATTTTAAGAGAGATTTATGTGATGACTCTTGATTCTGAAATGTCACTAGAATCGAGTCTCAGATGTATCTCAGAGTTGATTCCACTATAATTGGTTTCATTATTGATAACTAAAAGACCAGATTTTGAAGTGAGATGATAATAGGAATTAATTAGAGATTAAGAGAAGTAATAAACTCATAATTGATTTCATCCTTCCTTATGAGAGAAATTGAAAGAACGGTAAAATGATAATTAATCTAAGTACCATAGAATGTTTCACAAAGAAGAATGATTCACAAAGAAGAATAATCAATTTGACTAACATAGAAAGATAATCAGGAGGTATTTACAAGAAAGATAACCAGGAGGTATTTACAAGAAAGAATAATCAACTTAGGTATCAAATTTGCAGAAAACCAAAACCTTATAATAGGTGCCTTTAGAAGTTCTCATCAAATTTTTTCAAGCTTTATGTCCATGGGTATATAGTCCAAAATAATGTTCAAAAAGGGTTTAAGATCCAATCTTCCAAAAAATGGATTTTTAGTCCTTTTACCATATAGACATAAAAATCCTTACTTTCTAAAACAGATTCCCGTCAATGTCCCACCTTCATATTTCACTGGTTTTTTATTTAGGGGCGGAAAGAATCTGGAAAGGCAAGATTTGAACGTGATTTGGGATTTTAATAGGAAGTAACGGTTCAAGGATATATTCCAAACAGATTTTCCAAAACAGATTTGGAAAACATATATTTTTCAAAACAGATTTTCTCTCATCCTTTCAGATTTGGAAACCAAATCTATATATCACTTTCTCTCACTTAACTTTCAGATTTGGAATGAGTATATTTTCTGAGATCCATTAGCGGGAGTTGGGGGTTAATATTCAAAACATATATATCAACTTTCTCTCACTTAACTTTCGTTTTTACTCATACATAAACACACATTGAATACAAATTATGAAACAAGTTCGTAAATTATTTGTTATTATGACGAGGAAACCATCATTTGTCATGTATACAACGTAATTTATCATATGTATGTGTGTCATGTCCATTATGTACCATTGCATACTTAGATTATTTTCTGACATAAATTACTTGTTTTTTACGCGTACATGTCCATTATGTACCATAAATTATGGTAACATGTTAGGAACTGTAAATCTGAAATCATGTTTTTTGTTATAAAGTATGTGATTTATCATAAATTATGTATATTGTATATTAAATAACACAACCTTTGTACGACTGAAATGAAATTTTATTGAACAATAATCTGTGTTTTATTGTAAATGAAAAGAACATAGTAGATTAGGTAACTTAAAAACAAACTCCGTTGGAATGTTGCCCGAGCTCTCGATCCTTACTGTCTTTGGTCTTCCAGGTCTACGGCAAATCAAACATGGTAGTGTTTTTTACTCTTCATTAAATGTACGTGGTTCATCAAAGTTAGGGGCAGGGCTTATATGTTCCTTGTAAGTCTTCACATAAGACTCCGTTGTCCAAACAGAATCATAGAAACAATCTTCTTCATCGTAATTTATACTTTTATAGTTTATGTGATGATTCTGTAGGAAATTCTATCAGTGCTGGTTTACTACAAGAAAAAAAACATGTACACTAGTTGGAAAAATTTATAATTTATCATAAACGACATTAAACAATGAATAAATTATCCATAATGTTTGATAAACTTCAACATGTGTTGGAGATAAATAGTATTTTAGTTTGAATCACATTCACACTGTAATATAACACAAATATGTGTAATTTGCTATAAATTACATGTACTGTTTCAGAAATTACGCAATTATACGTACTTTATGAATAATTAGACGTTCTTTATAAATAAGGCTGCTAAAGTATGTATAACTGTTAACAGATTACAAATATTTTACATTATGTTATACGGTTGCAGTACGAACGAAATTGGCGTAATGTATTTTAAAGTATGAAAAATTTATACGAATTACTTATAATGTACATTCTGTTAAGAGAAACCGTACAAAATAATATCTGGATAAAAAATTGTACAGATGCAAAGTTCTGATGTGAAGAAATGTCAGAAAATCAAAAACCGAATATCAGAAAATCAAAAACCTAAATTACAGATATGAAATCTTCTGTATGAAAAAGAGAATGAATGATGTTTCGGTTTTAGAAAGATATCAAAATCTGGTTTGTAAATAATTAAAACGATTTATAATCAATAGGAAAACTAAATCTAATGAAATATGATATGATGATTCGATGATAAAGTGATTACAACCATTTATAAACAAAATCATATAAATCTTAGAAGATGTTAAGCGAAAACATAAATTTGAAACATGGTTTCTTACCTTATAATAAGATGAAACTATAGATCTTGAAAATAAACTTGATATGAAGAGATATAAATGGAAATAGAGTTCTGAGCTTGTGTATTGGATTATAATGATATACAAAGCTTCTTCACAATAAGAACGAATATAAAAAGTTTCGGTTTTAGAAAGAGAAACAATTGTGGATTTCCAATTTTGATTATAAATGAAGATCATGTTTCGGTTATTAAGATGGTGATTGGAGAGATAAAGAAGGAGATAATAAAGGAGACAGAATATTAGTGAATTTGATCAAAACGGAATTGAGTTTAATATATGTAAGGTTATATTTGGTATTATGAATTACTAAGCATCTTAGAGATCTGAGTTTTCTATCGTGATGGATACAAATGGACTAGATATCCATTTAAATTAATATTTTAATTTTAAACCCTTTATGAGATTAGTGAGGACTAAAATGTTATTAAGGCCCGTTTTTTGGTCTAGCTCAAAAATTCTTTTACGTTCAAATTTTAGAATATTGAAAAGAGTTTTTGGGAATTTACTAAAAATCAAGGGGTAAACATGTAAAGTTACTAACCAAACCCTCATCTATATATAGTCGCCATGAAGACAGAGAAAACCCTCTTGCTTCTCTGAAAAAAATTTAGGGCTTTTGTTCTTCATCTTCCTAAGCTCAACGATCCGGGAGAAAGAAATCTTGAAATAATGTTGGTCTATCAGGATCTTATCTCAGGTAAATTTCAATCAAGTTCTTCGTTCCAATCTTTAAATCTTCACGATATATGTTTCTATGCGTTTCTAGTATTTCATATTGCTGTTTTTTTTTTTGATTATTTGATCGATTTATGCGTGGATTTCATGTTTATTCATAGATTAGGTCATAAAAATTCAATCCTTTTGTGTTTTAGTAGGTTTTGGCTTTTGATTTTGTGTTTTTGGTGTTTATTTGATGGTTTTGCTTTATGATTTGAAGTTGATTTTCGAAGTGGCGACACTGGGTTGAGATTTGAAGTGCTAGATCTGTATAAATATACCTTTTTTTGTTAGATCTGAACTCTTTAAATCTTGATATTTTTTTATTTTAATGGTGGTTGAATATTTGTTCTTGCCTTTGTTTAGATGTATGTTTTTGTGATACAGTTTTGAATCTAGGGTTTCTGAGATATGAATTTGTAAAAACACTGCTTTGCTTGTAAAGTTAAATATTTGATCTATTGGGTATTTGGGTA
Organism: Eschscholzia californica; assembly: GCF_041429995.1. Taxonomy (NCBI): domain Eukaryota; kingdom Viridiplantae; phylum Streptophyta; class Magnoliopsida; order Ranunculales; family Papaveraceae; genus Eschscholzia; species Eschscholzia californica. The sequence goes on from NW_028238309.1 coordinate 708,730, forward strand.
TCTAAAGAGCTCTGTCATTATATGTGCTTTATAAATCGAAGAGGAAAATTGATATCTCGCTGAGAAAATTTCTTCTTTCTTTTTTCTTAATATTGGAAGATAAAGGGGTCCAATTTCACGTACTTACTCAATTACTGTTACATCGAATTTTAAGTTCTTCGATTATAATAAATCTGTCTTAACGGATAAATTAACTACATAAGGTGTATGCACCCAGAATTTCTGGTTAGAATTCACAGTGACGATACCCGTAGTTACAAGTTTCTTTCAATAGCTTGGTTATGATATTCTCTAGTTTTTTCAAGCTCTAAGTATCTATATTTGTTAAGCTCGCTTTGTTTGGATGGCAAGGTGTATGTCACTCCACTCGAAAAATCAAAAGACAAAAGTTCTAATCTTACTCTAGCCAAAAGAAATTATTTAATATTTGGAGCCCTTCAATGTTCTCCTTGAAAATTATATTGACAAGTATTTTTGATGTCTTTGTTAGGTGACGAGCTTCTCTCGGATTCGTTTCCTTATGTTGAGATTGAAAATGGAATGTTGTGGCAAGTTGAGGGAAAGGTTTGCAGTTCCCTCATCCACTTTAATTGTTGTTGAATTTCTCCATACCACAAAAAGGATCAGGACAGATACTTACTAACTGTTTAATGTATTGATATATAACAGTGGGTTGTTCAAGGAGCAGTTGATGTGAACATTGGTGCCAATCCTTCTGCCGAAGGTGGTGATGATGACGAGGGTGTCGACGATGCAGCTGTCAAGGTGGTTGACATTGTCGATACATTCAGACTCCAGGTTTGTAAATCTGCAATGTTGTTAGTGAATAATAACGTCGTCATATTCAGTATTCTGTTTCCTCCAAGTTATAAATGACAAGTTGAATGACGGTATGCTCTTTTAATTATTTGTAGGAACAACCTCCTTTTGACAAGAAGGCATTCATTGCTTACATGAAACAATATGCCAAAGAGCTTTCAGGCAAGTTGGAAGGGGAGAAAAAAGAAGAATTCCAGAAACACATGGGAGCAGCTACAAAATACCTTCTCTCAAAGCTGGCCGATCTCCAATTGTAAGCCCTTTTTCTATCTCAGTTAATTAGTATAATATGCCTTTGATGCCATAGTTCAGAATTGTGACCAGTAATGGAATTTCGGTTTTTTGCAGCTTTGTGGGTGAGAGCATGAAAGATGGTGGAAGTTTGGTCTTTGCTTACTACAAGGAAGGTGCGACCGACCCCACTTTCCTATACTTCGCCTCCGGATTGAAGGAGATCAAGTGTTGAGGATTCAGAAGAGAAGCGACTTCGACGCTATGAGAATTCGCTCGTAGTGGAAGAAGTGGTTTGAGTGGATCTAGTTTTTAAGTTTATATGAATTATTATTGTTTGAAGTAAGAGATGATGTTGGTACTTTTAACTTTGAGTTTGGTCTTTAATTTTATTTTTGGGTCGATGGCTAATCATATTCTAAAATAAGAACATTTTGGTCTCTACTAGTAATCCAGCTTCTTTTACACTTGCTCTTTTGGTTTGAATTAAGTTGATTTGAACCAGGTGAGAACTTGGCTACTTGATGGCAGACTACTTCAATCAAATTCTTTTCCCATACTTACAACTCTTTACTTTGAGGAGTTTTATAATCAAACAACTGGTAGAAAACAATTGATGAAAGCACGTGAAGGGAAAGAAGCATCTCTTGTATATAATTTCGATGATATATGTGAAGTATTGACATGGGACATCAACCAATGAACAAAAAAAGGGATACATGACTTGGGCACAGACTGCGTGCCTACTTGGAGAGGTACCCAGTCCCCTCCCTTCAATTGCACTAACTTGTTTTTTCTTTTTGTGTTCTTCTCTTCCTTCTTCGTATTATCATCACGCCATGGAAACAACTTTGTTTCTGAACTCATCACCATCGATCTACAATGAGGAAATAGAGAGAGAAAGAACCTTGTTTCAGAGAGAGAGAGAGTAAACCCATCATGGGAAGAATCTTAATTCCGAACCAGACTTGACCCATGATGAAGCGTTAGAGAGAAAACCTTGATTCCATATCCTTGATCCAAACCCACCATTTAAGAATACTCTCGAGGACACTACTCTCGGACTCGAACCAGTCTTAGGGTCTTGAACTGGTCAGTTTGAGAACTTGTTGGGTCGAACTGGGTCTTTTATACATGATCAGTTTGAAATCTCTCGGATTAGTCCGAGTCAGAAGCCTTGCTTTGGGTTTCGGACGAGTCGATCCGCATTTCTTTATACTCGTGTCAATAGATGTTTGGAGTGAAAGGAGATTGAGCTTAATCAATCTCTTCCCCCTCCCTGGTGCTAACAACAATTTTTTTCATGTGCTTTTGGCCGCTCCGTTTTTTTAAATATCATCTATAATGCAAAACTCGACTTGGATCTCTAAAATGACAGAATTATAATGTCCTCTCAAGTATGTGTAAATGCCACCTAATTAATTTTATAGTCAAAATACAACTTTTAGGGTTTTCTCATTGTTGCATTAGATAAGCTTTTCAGTATCTCTAAATGATAGAGACCTACATTTCACACTTAAACCTAATCTTTTTCTAGTTTGTCTTGGGTGTTGCATTTGAGATGCTCTTAGGGTAGCTTGCTTATCTCCATTTTTGGAGTCAGATGGAACTCTATTAACCGAGATCATTGAAATAATAGAAGAAATGAAAGCTACGTTAATGTTCACTGAGACAATCAAATTAAATCATCATCCCTCCAAACATACCCAAGTGGAATAATAGAGAACTGTAAAAGGATAGGCTACGAGTTCATTACACTGGACTTCAGGGTTAAAAGTTAAGGCAACTTCTTTGCTAAAAAGTAACAAGGTTCAGTACAGACTTTCATAAAACAGCATGATTGAAAGCCAATAGATAAACAAACTCTCAAACTAGTCAAAAGCCATGCTAGAAATCTAAATTGAGAAAGGTAGTGATGATTTTATCCTGCTGACGTAAAGAAGCCAACTTTTCGGTAAAGAGCTTGAACTTATGCATAGTAGTTCAAGCTTGCTTTCTTCTTAGCCTGGACTTGGATGATTCCTTCATTGAAGTCTTCGTGTATCACCTGAAATTAAACACAATCCTCCTTCGTTAAACCCTACTTTTTTGTAACCTAAAAGAAAGCCCAAATGGTGAAGAAACTGGATATCTAAGGACAGATATGAAGAATAGATACCTCAGTAGCATCTCGACGGAGAGCCAACATGCCCGCTTCAACACAAACAGCTTTTAGCTGTGCCCCGTTGAAATCATCAGTAGATCGAGCTAGCTCTTCAAAGTTCACGTCTGGGTTTACGTTCATTTTCCTGGAGTGGATCTGCAATTACAATAAAATAAAGTAATAAGCGGATGTTTCAGGAGCAGCAGAGAAGAATAATATAACAATCAAGTTTTACAGTTTACAACACCTGCAATATTCGAGCTCTGGCCTCTTCAGTAGGATGTGGAAATTCGATCTTTCGGTCCAAACGACCTGATCGCATCAGAGCAGGATCCAAGATATCAGCTCGATTTGTGGCTGCTATTACCTGGAATAGCCCAGAAATATATTGTCTTAATTAGTCAATGACCTAGGGGAAAAAGGAAGATGATAACTAAATGCACAAGAGGTGAGTTTTTCTCATGCTCTAAACAGAGATTTTTGAAGGTGAACAGATTGATTACATTAATACTTCGGGAGGAATTAAACTTACTTTTATCCGGTCATCACTACTGAAACCATCAAGTTGATTTAACAACTCCAACATAGTTCTTTGCACTTCCCTGTCTCCACTCACTTCACTGCAGCGACATGACAAGAAAATTATTTAGGGAACGATACCAAGAACACATGAACAACAAAGTGAAAATGACTTGATGAAAGTGGGGAGCCTATTCTGAATCGATTGGGGATCACCAAGCAGATTACAGGCGGTAAAATAGTATATACCTGTCAAATCTTTTTGTGCCAATAGCATCAATTTCATCAATAAAAATAATGCAGGGAGATTTCTCCTTCGCAAGCAGAAAGGCGTCACGAACAAGCTTCGCTCCATCCCCAATGAACATCTGAATCCATTCCAAGTCAATAATGAAAACAGTGAGGTAAGGTTAGTATCTCTACAATTCTGTCCTAGATGAAATGAAAAAACAATTTCGTACGTAGACATTTTTTAAACACGAGTACACGACATAACGGCTATATTTATATTCAAAGAACATCACTCAGTTTCTTCTGTTACTGCTGTCAGTTCATGTAAATCCAGAGGCCAGGATTAAGCAATACTAGGCACTAATAAGTAACATCGGACGATGCTCGGGAAGAATACTTTTATCCAGAATTTTTTTTACCTTTTCCTCTTAAAGGAATATGACTGTAAGCCATGGCAACGAGATAGCAGGCAAACATGATTTCAATGCTTAAAGGGAGGAATACAAAAAACAATATCGAATTAGTGAAAGGCTTAACACAAAACCTGAACAAGTTGAGGGCCTGCTAGCTTTAGAAACGTAGCATTAGTTTGTGCTGCACAAGCCCGAGCCATTAATGTTTTCCCAGTTCCTGGAGGTCCATATAATAGTACTCCTTTCGGAGGGCGAACACCTAACTTCTGAAACCTTTCTTTGTGAGTCATAGGCAAAACAATAGCCTCGACAAGTTCTTGGATCTGCACAAAAGAAGAAACTTAGTATTATCATCTAGAGTAATTGTCCATTATTCCACCCAGTGACCCAGGACCTCTTGCCAGAAGCATGGTTTACCTGCTTCTCCAAACCCCCAATGTCATTGTAATCCTCAGTGGGCTTTTCATCAACTTCCATTGCCTTCACACGTGAATCATATTCAGATGGAAGAGTATCTAAGATAAGGTAACTGTCCTTATTTACACCAACCAAATCCCCAGGCTTTAGCTTGTCAGGGTCAACAAGTCCAATAACAGGTAGAAAGATTGTCTGCATTTTAATAGCAGTACGTCAATACCAAACTAATGAAATCACTAACAAATACGCTAATGAAACTCAAACAACTGAAGTACACTAACAGAATTAACATAGACGTCGAAGCAATAACTGTTAAAGGGTGAAGGCGTTGGCAGTGTGCACTGTCATAAAAGTCATATTAAATGCCCCAAACCCAACTCTCATAAAGGGCATGTGCTGAAGGCATTACTTGCACAACAACAAACCCAATAACAAGTAACAATGGCACTCTGCAAACATAGGCTTGACCTATTACACGGGGAAAGTAGAAAGACTGACTATCACAGCTACCAATCGACATAGGAACATGCTTATTTAAGTACCCCAATGAGTTATATTTGAAAGGTTTAGTTATTATAATCAAATTTCATGAATAAACATCACTCAGTTTCAACACAGAAACTAAGCGAGGAAGGTATAAGCTACGTCATTCATAATAACGAGTAATACTTGCACCAACAAAACTCAAAATTGATATCATGCTAGAGCTACACCCGCGAAGAAAAAAATTGATTAATTCAAAATGTATTAACAGGCATCACAGCTAACTACTGATTTTTAAAATTTAAAGTAGAAAAGGTTATGAAAGAATTATGAAATCACTTACCTGTCGTGTGGATGTCTTCAATACAACACATTTTCCTTTCCTTTGCGAGTCGAGATCAACATTAGCACCATCTTCCTCAGCCTCGTCTTCTGGATTCATTTCTAAAATCTAATTTCATGAAAAGATATTCATTAGGTCAATAATCTATGCCAAACCAACAGACACAAACCATATTCACGTTAGTATGTCAGCCTCATAAAACTAATTCACACCCCTAAGCATGAATTCCGAAGCATGAAATAATACACCATCAGTAAAGTTAGTTGTGACGGTTTCGCCCGTATATGTGAAGTTTCTATATCTCTCATATTAATCCTCTACACTTATGCAGTCAAAATTATATGATACATAACTAAAACTACTAAAGTATGCTAGTTTATATGCTTAGAGATCCAAATGGTAAAAACAGGTAAATCAGACCCACTCTAGATGCCCAAACCCTAGAACTAGGAATAAAGTCATTCAAATCCATGGAACTTGTTAGTTGAGATCGACCCAATTCTAAAGACAAACAAATTTAGACAATAAGCAAGCAACAATATCTATATATTAAATTGAATCACCTCAACGATGTTTCCAACTAAGTAAGGAAGTTGTTTATTGAGCTTGATCTTTTCTTGGTTCTCTTTTATCTTGTCTTTGAAAGATTCAAACTCCAGATTTGTTCTTTGTAACTCTTCCTTCAAAATCACAAAAAATCAAAACCCTAATTATTTCACTGATAATAAACAATAAACACATACATCTAGTGAAAACAAAACAAAAATTATACCTTGAGGATACGAATTTCAGTGTCGAGAAGGCGAGATGCCCTAACTATGTCTTCGGAAGACATTGATGCTAGCTGATCATCTTCAAAGCTGTTGTCTTCTACCATAGCGGAAGCCATTAGAGAGAGAAAGATAGAAGCTTGAGAAGAAAGTAATTGGGCAGAAGGCTAATGGTTGCTTCGGATTAAGTATACTTATTTCAGGTTGGATTAATTTCGTTTTGGGCCCCAATATGTGACTAACTGCTCGATTTGACCCCCAATCACATACTGTAAGCCCCTACGTTACGTAACCGTAATATTTGGTTACGTTCCACCGCTGTTACACCAGAAATCGAAGTTCTACGCGAGCTCATGTTCTGCAGCGTGGTGGCAGGACCGCTAGAGGGTTGGCTCCGAATGTAGGTAGGGTCAAATATGCAGGGGTGTGTCAGGAAGTTCGATTTGAACCCATTTTTGTATAGGAGTTTCATTTAGCGGCTGAATCTTGTCAATCCTTCCAGTTCTATCATCATGACATTTTTTTTTGTAGATATACATATATATTGTCCAACTCAATCCACTTCGTACTATTTCATAAAAAAAAATCCACTTCGTACTTCTTTTTTTCCACCTTATCTTCTTCAACATGTGGAGGTTGTCGATAGAGAGTCACCATTACGAATTCACACAAAGAAAAGAAATTCCTCAAAACTCATATATTTGGAAAAAAAGTTATTAGATTCTATTATATCTAATTTTTTTCTGAAAAACTGGCATGGAAGGAAACCTTTGCTCAATACAAGTGTACCTTCTAATGCCTAGATGATTTGAGATAGGACAAAAGTCTTAGGAATTAAAATTTGAAATATTTTGGTCATTTCACGCCTATCGAAATTTCTGTTTTAACGAAATTTAACTAAAATTCGGTCCACACGACTGAAATGTGTATTTCCACATTTACTGAAAGTTCAACCGAAACTGAAATCTCATTCCTTACTGAAGTCACATGATACTCTCCCCCTACAAATGGCTAAGTTTACCAAGTCCCTACACGTTCCTAGCACAAGAGTTCTCAAATATTAGTCCCACAACATTGGTTTCACAATACAATATGGTGGAAAAATATTTAGACTTTAGTATGACCAATTCGTATAAAACAAATAAACGCGGGAAAAAGAGAGAGAAGAGATGAGGAAGAACGACGAAGCCCTAATCAGAATGTTCTATGCCATTGTTGATTTGAAGAGTTCATCTCTCTCATATGAAATTACTTCCAAAATCTTCATGATGTATGTTCATTTATTCTTTCTGATTATTTTGTCCATGTTTATAATATCTTCTTAGCTTATTGCATTTGATGAAATCGATCCTTCAACCAACTAACATTGTCGTCTGATCTGAATTCTTTGATCCGGCAATCAAAGATAGCAGGGAGACCAAGAATAGCTTGTTAGGTAGCTTCCTTATGTTTGTTATTAGGGTTTAATTTTGCGCCATAAGTTATCTCTCTCCCCTGTTTCTCTTTTTCTCTCCCATTTTTCTTCCTACCTGATAGTGATTACGAGTTTGGTTTATATATGAATCGGATTGTTCGTATTTTTGGTTCTTAGTTCGGATTCATATTGGATTGCAGAAAACTTGGATTTGAATCTCACTTTCGAAATAGAACATGTTAATGTTTTGGTTGATGTTCAATTTCTCACCCCCTTTGTGAGTATTATCTTGTTCAAATCAGTAGTTTTGTCTTCCATTCCCAAATTGACTTCATAGGTTTTAAGTTGCAGTAGTTCTTCACAAATTGTAAGAATTGGCTCCTTAATGCCGGTCGCAGTACCACCCATCTGCAAATTAGACCATCCTGATGGAGGATCTCTGAACAACACAGGCTCTTCAAGCGACGCTGGCAATGTGCTCATGGAAAGGTGGTTCCAGTCCGCTAGGTTGCAGCATTTGGCCTCTCCCCTAGCTTCAATGGGTATCTATGTAGTTGAAGTCGGTCTAGGTCCGGCCGAAGGCCGAGATTGGTCCAAGACCGAGCCAGGCCGAGAAACTCGGCCGAGACAGCATGTACAATGATTTCCTGCACCAGTCTCCTGTTATCAGTTACCTGCACCAATTCTCCTGACTTAAAACTTAAAGTTACCTGGCTCATCATTACCTCATTAATTCTCCCGGCTTGAAACTTAAAATCCTGTTATTAGTTGCTCTAACTTTATAAACCTTTCATATTCTAATCTACTAAAACTTTCAAAGTTTTTATAAGGCAAAGACCTAAACTATCTATATCATATTATTGCTACTTATCTTAGATTGATTTGGATTATAATAAGTAGTCAAGAAGGTCAAATGTTTGAGTCCGGGTAAGGGAGGCCCAAAATTTTGAGTTCGCTCCGTTCGTCACTTTTTTGTCGAAACCAACCGACTATTGTGTGGTTTGCAATTGAGTTGCCCATATGGTGCAGCAATGGATGTGCACGAGTCCTTTACATACACCGATTTAACTTTCTTTTGACCACTTCGTTGTGAAGAGGATCCTGCTCTAATGATTTTACAACAAAATTTGTTGTCTTAACATCAAATGCATTTTACTTTACGTTGAGCCTTGACCATCTTTCATTTTATATCCTGATTTTTCCGACGAACAGTGTCATCAGAATAGTAATATTCCAACACTTCAAAGTTAGGCCACAGATAAACATGGGATCATTATAATTTATAGTGTCATTGTTGGAAAGTCGTGTTTTCTTTATGCTTAATGTTTCTTGTAGTTATTATATGTTGATTTTTCCTAGGTACCATAGTTTCCTTCTTGTACTTTCCACTAGTTTTGGTTTCTCACATAATAATGCCAAATCTCTGATAAGGGTTATGGTCCTATGCTGAAAATCTGCCAAAGAACCTCAATATGAGTGGAGAGTCACAGAACCATTCACCCCGATTGCCCATAGTTCGAGAACTCTGCCTACAGAAGATGGCTTCTTCACCCCCTGAACTCAGAGATGAATTCGCTGCTGGACTTTTAGATCTACATGCCGTGGATGATGGTGTGTTTTTATTAGAGGTAAATTATTCTATATTCTCAAAAGATTCAGTCCAAGATTGAAAATATGCTGAATTTTTAATGACACTCTAATTTGATGCATTTGTTCATTGTAACAAACAATACATCAACATTTATTTTATAATATCTGCAGTACGAAAGAAACTATCGTTTTTGAAAAGTCGCCTGCACTATTTTAAGTTTAAGAGCTCTGACAATTCACTACGTGTTAATATCTTGTAAACATCATTCACAGATATCAGTATATTTTCATTGTTAACTTTTGGGTGATGTTTTAATTATGACTAGCATTTCTATGTCATCCACATGATGTTATGTACTTATCTCAGACACCCTTGAGCCATGACCATATATGCCTTCCAAAGAGGGTTTTGTAATGAGTTTGCTTGGTATGTAGTACACAACAAAGAGGGCAAGCAACCGAGACTTCTAGTAGACTTTCTCCAACCACAAAAAGAAATTATCACGAACTAGAGCAACCTGGCCAAAATTAAAGTCATCGTAAGTTGGTTTCTTTTGCTTATACTGCTCGTTCTTAAATCACTATTTGGACTTCTTCAAAGAAACAAGAGAAGATCAGATTTTAGGGTCCTATATGGGGGCAGTTGTATATACTTGTTCTAGTCTGAAATTTCTTTTGAATGCATAGCATTGTTTTCAGTGATTCGGAGCAAGTAGAAAAACTTGGTCATAAGATGAATTTCATAGTTACATTGTATATCAAAATTTTGTCGCGTTTTTCTGATAATTATGGAAAAAGATTTTGTTTGTAAATAATTTAATGGTGAAGAAAGTAGAAATATTTTATAAAATGGAAACTCTTTGGTACTGTTTCAACAAAACGACGATGTACTAAAGAAATTGTTTTATTAAATATTGACACAAGAAAATTTATACCATGAGTTGTCGAAACTTAATGATCCTGATTATTCGTAATCCCCTCATGATTTTAGGTGCATACAAGACCTTTAACAAGGAGCTATTACCGGAGGAGGAGGATATTGTAATAGTGATTGATGATGAATACTTAACTGTCCATGAGCTCAAGATTAAGGTTCGTTAAACTATCTTGCCACTGAATAACCTATTTATATCGATGCAAAAGAAAATAATTTCATATCTATTCAAAGTTGAAGCTTTTTAATCGTTTTAATTGTAAGAATCATGCGGAATGGGAGGGGTTCTAGATAGGAAAGTCTTCTTGATAATATCTCATATATGGAATTAGTTTTTGTTCTGATGGGAGTAGACTTGACTGCGTATGTGGAGAAGCAGGAATTTTGTTTTGATGCTGTTTCAGATGAGCATGTATCTAATGACTGGTAGCATGTAAAATTCGGAAAACTCGAAATTTTCCAATAATACTCGCATTCTTATTGAGTGCAAGAAAAGCTGTATTTTTTCCTTTTGATTTTGTTATGGATCTGTCTTCTGATCTCGTTATCGGTTTTACCTTCAGTGTGGCAGTAGCACCTCCTTGTTTGCTCATTTTTTTTATTTCCCCTATAATGTATTTTTACTACGTGCTCTAGTATATTACTTTCTAGCTCTTTTTAATGTATTTTTTTTGTTTCCCCTATAATGTATCTTTTTAATGTTTGGACAGGTATATCATATTTTCGTAGAGCCTAGGAATAATATTCCTAGGCTCTACGAAAAGCGACAGCCTTCGCCTATGGTCAACCTGGTGAGTAAAATTCTTCATTTACCTGCACCTATATCATTTATCCGTCATCAGCACCATGAGTGAATCATACAAGTGGTTGTTAGTTTTATTTCTGAATGATTATCTAGGGACATGAACTAAGAGTTCAAATTCTTCTTGCTTGATCCAAGGGTGATTTCTACAGACAGTTTATTTTTGTCCTTCTCATCTGTTAAGATTGTTTTTCATTACTCCACTTATCTATTAAACTTCGATTTCTATTTGCCAATGCAATTGGCAGCTAGTGATAAACTTTCACAATGTAACATCTGCCACTTGTAAAGTCGCCCTCGGTTAGGTATAGTATAGATAGACAGAACTATTGATACATATGCTTCTAGAAGTGAAGAAAAATGTATAATACTTCCTAATGTTCTTAATCAGGAATCATCGAGATCTCATGCAGTCTTACAACTTGTCATTAAGAAAAACAGTTAAGTAAAAGAATCAAGAAAGCATAACTGAGTGGAATGTCCCGAAGACTGGGAAGGTTGCAGGAAAATTTCATTCATTTATCTTGCAGCTAGCAAACGAGGTGTTGATGAAAATGATAGGCAAACACAACAAGTTCATTTGTTTCTCTTGTTTTCATGGTCATTTATTAGCGAATATTTTCCATTTCGTTCATCGGAGGGTAACAACCGTCTCAATACTAGCCATATTGTCCCTGATTTAGGCACCTGCCAGAATCACTTGCCTAGTTTTACATGGTACACGCGTTTTCCTTGGGTCGCTCGCCCTAGACAGTGCAGGCTTTCCGCCTGACCAATTTACGCCCCAAACCCACCCAAAAGGCCTCACCGATATGTAAGACTAAGTGTTCTGTTATAACTCAAATCTGGAAGGTATCCTAATTTGGGACTCAACGCATTAAACATCTGTTTCCTGTCAGCTTACGTTTTCTGATATTCTTTTGGTATGCTTCTGTCCTCAACAGGGTGGAGGCCGGAGGGAGCAGAAACCAACGAGACCCTTTTGGCCTTGAATGAGTGTGTCCACGCTCTTGACAATGATCGGATTCGTATCCCTTTTTGTGGAAGCAAGCTCGCAGAGGTGATCTGAAATTTCTTTGTTATATGATCTTTCTGTTCCTCCGAATGCAGGATCTTGTGAATTTACGCCCAATACTCTGAGATATGCCTATAGATAAAGTATTTCTTTTCAGTGTTGATCTATAACCTTTTAATATATAGGTAACAATTTGTAACTAATAACAGGTAACTACTGCGTGAGCAGGGCTAAAAGCCTTCTAGGAGAGGGAATACAAAAGATCGAACTTCAGGCCACTCGGGGTCTGCAAGTAGGGAATCCTCATCAGTACCACCTTATGCCAGTGGAGTCTTGATTATTTTGTCGAACCAACTCAACATGCAAACATGCCAGATACAGGCAGCGGAGGTACAGAAAAAGACAACTCATCGTATAGTCTTAGAGTGCTATGCCTAAATTTCGTAAACAAAAGCTTTCTAGTTTGCTATCAAACAACCCCTTTAATAGGACAGAACATAGTCTTCCATCATACACCTTCAGTGGGGAGGAACAACCAAAGTATATATTTCCATTTCCTCTGTTCTTGATACTCTGCAGGAAGACACGGTTATTCCACAGCTCACAGAAAAGAAATTGAAGAGATCACGAAGATTGGTCGCGAAATGAGTCTCATTTACATTCTCTATGGATGGTGGTGGAATATCATCAATTCAACATATCTTATAATAATAATAACGACAGATCCGAACTCAGTTGCTGTTTCCTCTTATGGTGTGCAGTTTTTATAAGATGACGACTGTCTTTGGGTGGTCTAGTATGGAAGTTTTGACATGGTAGAAGGCTAGGTTAGTTTCTTGTTAATGTAGATTAAGGTGTCAAAGATATATTTGCTCGGATGTTCATACGCAAGTGGAACCGAGGTTTGAGTAATGTTGACGGAACGATAAGCACGGACTATCATCCGTGTATGTTAACAAACTACAATCGGTGCTTTGCTAAACCAAAAGATATGGAAGGACAACAAGAACACCGGAAAGAAGATCGGTAAACAACATCAATATCAAAGATATAATCCTTTAGCTGGGAGAATAAAAAGATGAAGAAATCTACTTTTACAACGAAGCAAATAAACAAAATCAGGCTCACAAAGTTTGGAAGAAGAATCTAACATTAATTCGAAATCTCTCTTGCTACAAAGCTTGTTCATCAGTTCCACTACCATTACAAAACTGATAAGAGAAATGGGTAAAGAGTACAACCAGAGTTTCAGACCATTTCCAAAAGGTATAAAATCTTCTTATGACCGAGACAAGATCAATGGGTTCTTATCTTTATTCGAATGATATCGTTCGCACAATTTCTTTAAAGTTCCTACTGAATGCTGCATTGAATTCAACTTCGTATCCCTGAACATACTCTGCAACAAGATAACAACATCTTCATTTAGGGTTTAGGGTTTAAGGGAAAGTTACATATGATGATGATGAACTGAAGAATCAAGTTATTATTATTACCTGGTAATCATCCCCATGTTTCTCAATTAACCTCTTGATATGAACTCTTTGTATGGTTGTCAATGGTTGAGGAGGAGCTGATTTCCCATCTTGACGTTTCTTCCCGAGTGCTGTCTTCAAATCTGCAAAATGGTTTCATTCATATAATCAAAATAACTAGAGAGAGAGAGAGAGAAAGGAAGTTAGAGAGACAAAGAGTTAAGGGACTGACCATCTTCTTCAAGATCACTGCCTGAATCAATTTGGTCATCAAACTCATCAAGGGGTTGAGAGTTTTTGGGAGGAGGTAGTTGAAGATCAGCACTTTCAATGATGTGAGAAGTACGAGACCTAGCACCAAGGACATTAGGGTTTGATACAAAGCCAAAGGATTTGTAGTTTTGAAGAACACTAGCTTTATCATCCCATTTGGAATTGGAAGAGTCGATAATAGAACGTAGTTTTGGTGGAAGATTGAAAGAAGGTTTGAAGACATTAGGGTTTTTCTTTGGCAGTCCAACTTTCACCTTCGCTCTTGATTGCTTTAACTTTCTCCTCGACCCTCCCATCTTTTTCTCTCTCTCTAATCTTCCTCTCCTTTCTCTATACTTCTGTGTTCTTCTTTTATATAGTAGGGCATGAAAGTTGAAACAAGGTTAGAGAGATCTTGGGCCGGGAAATGGGCCTAAGAATTCATTATATCCACCCGAGCCCAAATGAGACCGTGGATGCCTGATATTTGATGGTGGATCCTAATGCGCATATGGGCCATTGGATTTAGTGGGCCATTATTGGGTATTATAGATCACTAGAACGTCTGTCCGAGATCGATCACGAAAGCACTTGGACGCTAGATCGGGCGATAGCACGGGAAATATCTGAAGCTTCTCTCTCTAGTATAAAGACGTCACTAAAAAAAGATACGGAGTTTGAGATCCCCAATTGAGGAACCATATTTTGGTTATAATGTGATTCGTGATGTATCGCGTATACCTAATGTCATTTTGGAATGAGATTCATAGTGATCGTGTATCACGGTTAAACATTTCCTTAGTAGTGGGTGTGTTCAAGGTTTGTAATATGCATAGAAGACCCAAGTTGAACGTTTGGAGTTCCAAGATTTAAAATGTATTAGGGTTTTCACAAGGGTTGTGTGCAAACAAAATTGAAAATATCACGCACAAGGATCGCCACGTAGACCGAGCTCATCAAACAACTGGCTTTCTAGGTAATGTGTAGTTAAAAATACACTTCAACATACTAAAACAAAACATAACTCATATACGATCCCATAAATTTCTATCGGATGTAGAAGGTTTGTAAGACTATCATCAATAACCAACTTAAAATTGAAAATATGTTCCGATAAACACTTCTATTGTTGTCTATTAGTCCATCTAGTTGAATGGACGAGATGAGTTTAGCCTGTCTCGGACGTACCCCATTTTCTTCCATGTGTTGAGTGTTCCTAGTATCAAACTAACTTTTCATCTATATGGGTGTCCAACCTATAAAATGCCCTTGGGAAGCTTTATAGGCGCCTCCAGCAAGTCTTTTTTTTTTTTGGAAATTGACGACGATCAACGATAGTCATTACATTTAGCATTGATACATCAAAGATGTGATAAGTTCGATAACCGCCTATTCAAACTCTTACAAGACCGGGCCTATAGCCCAACTACATTATTTATACCATAATAATTTCAATTCAAATAACGAAAGATTCCACTTTTTCTGGGATTCGAAACCTCCATCAAGTGTTAAAGGTGTGTCCTTTCACAAACTTCCACTCAACTTTGCCTCAAGAGAGGCGCCTTTAAAACTTCCTAATGCTCTTTAACCCTTAGATTCTGACAGCTCATTTCCTGACCAACATATCTTCCAGAACTCGGCATCATTTTCTTCTGTTCTATAGAGAGAGAGAGAGAGAAAGAGATCAGAGACAAGAAGAAACATCAGAGAGAAATAGGAATAAGCCAAATCTTATCCCAGATCCTTCATTGATCTAAACCTTCTCAGAGATATCTTTTTTTTTTCTTAAAATACTGACGCGCAGATCCCAGTTTGATGCGCGCTAAAATGCACAGCGGCGCAATTTAGTCCGAGCTAAAATACGCAAAGCGCAGGTTATCTTACGCTAATATACGCCAAGGTGCAAGATAGCCTTTACTAAAACGCGCCGCGCGCACGGTAGACAGTGCTAAAATGCACTGCGGCGCAAGTTAGTCGGTCAATAATGTCTTCTGGCGCATGTTAGCTTACTTCTAACTGCGCTAAAATGAGAAATCCTCGGGCAACAATTGGTAAAATTTGGCCCATTCACAATGTCCCGCGATCATAAGAAAAACAACTTCCAATTTCTTTTCCTAGTTTTTCTTGACAGAGCAAGAAGAATGAAAGAAGTAGTTGCAAAATGTTTATTATTGTTGAAGAATGTTCAGAAGAGAAGAGAAAATATGAAATAGTACTCTGTGGCTTGCTCCCCTCCGAAAACCTGAGTATAGATAGTTTGCAGTTATGAATATATTCCAACATTACTGATGTATTCAAGGCAAATGTATAAATATAATTGTTTGTTTTACTTATATAATCTTGTTGTTCTAAAAAGAAAGAGATCAAATAGTACACAAAAAAAAAAAAACCTAATTTTATGGATGGCTTTTGGAGCTACCATTACTTTTTTAATCAAACAAAACTCTCTTCCATTATGCCCCAATATATCCATCATTCATGTCAAGACTTCTCTAGTTTAACATTTGAATTGATGCCTTTCATTTACATTACCAAATGAAACAAGAGAAAGAAAAATAAAACAAATGCAAAACCTACTATCCCAAACTCCACTAGACCAATTTCTGCAACCAAGTATCATGGACCGTTAGGTCGACCCAGCATAATATACACAAAATACACAGGCCGAAGCGCGGAATATAAAAGTCCTAACGTCTATGCTGCACTATGCACTCCCTTGTACGTGCCATCCCAGCAGTCGTCGCTCTTCACACCATAAGCTTCTCCAAGCAAAATTGTCTGACACTAGGCAGATTAGGCCTTCATCCTTGTTACAACTTTCATGCATTCATTCGTGGTCGAAACCATGCCTCCTATAGATACTTGTCAAATCGACTAAGTGGCGCATTGTTGGTCTACCGTGCGGGCAATTCCAAGGAGATCTTAGGTCTACCAAATGCTCCAGTATCTGAGAAAAAAGAGATCTCTATAAAGAATTGTACGTCAATATCGAATCTGCGTTATGTCTAGTATATATATTTTATTGGTTACCTTCTGCATCTCGTTCTTCCCTAGTGGATCGCCAATCATAACAGATGATCGACAAGCACGTGATGCAAGCATTGCACGAACTCTTGATGGGCAGATGGAATCTGCAGTGTCCATTTTGTAGCTACTTACCATTGAGCAATCACCCTGATTATCAGCAAGTGTTGAGATAAGCTCTTTTACATCTGTTACGATAAAACTGAAGCAACTTAGTTATCAAGAAAAACACTTAAATGCAACCGCGAATGGCAAAATGCCCATAAACATGAAAAGCCAGTATCAAGTCTCGCTTATTTTGTAAACATTTGCTTTGATGTTGTGATTCTGCAGACATTACTATCCAATTTACGCTTTAACGGTTACCCTAAGTGACGATTTATTCCTCCACTTTAGTACGATTTTATAAAGTTGACCAGTAACACAAGATAATTGGGAAAGTATCTCTTAACAAGAGGCATGTGAAACTGAAAATGAGGATTACAAATTCCAAAAAAAAGAAAAAAGAAAATGAGGATTACCTTCAGCTCCAAAAGTTATGTTTTTACTGAAAGGAACAGCTCTTAACTTAAAATGATGGCCCGGTGAAGCATGTACATCCTCAACCAAAGTAAATCCATTTTTCCTAACAAGTGGAGGGTCCAAATTGCATATCATCAGCATAAAATCTCCATTGAACAACAAATTAGCAAAGTAAAAGGAGAGATATAATGATTTTGGTAGAGATCACTCTTGATGCAATTAAGATACATAAATATATAAGACAGAACTGACACAAAATTAAAGCTAAATCTTGTATAGAACTAGACTGGAGCACAACAGAGGAACGTTTTTAGTCAAGAATTACAGAACTTCGAACAGATGGTGATATTTTTTCTTTCCCCTAGATATTGTATTGTAGCTACACGTGAACTGCATTAAAAGATGATTACTCCACATGATTTTGTTACCTTAGTCATTGGAGTGCAGGCTTAATGGACAGGTAAGGGGTTTTAATTTGATTAAGGTTCATCTATTGTTCTCATGAAAAGATAATCCAAATCTAACTAAACTCATATTTGAAAAACAAGTAGTTGAGGATTAGTTAATTTCCTAGTGAAGTACACACAAATCATGGATACTAATAAAACTAATCATAACTAAGAACTTGATAGCGAAGCCCACGGTAGGGATGATGATTCTTAATTTAACAACTTTATGTAGAATGAATGGGTGTAAACTCCTAATATTCTCCCTGCAAGTATAGCATGCTCGAGTGTCCATTTTTATGAAAAAGATCACTCCATACTCTCAAAGAAATCAACCGGCAGTATCAAAGGAAAATACATTTGAAGCCATACAATTATGCTTTAGGTATGATAGAAACAAGAAAATCTGTATAAACTGAAAAGCAAGAATATCACAAGTGCTTTACCAAAAACTATGGCGAAGTGGCAGACAGTGAAAGCCGTAGTATATTTTTAAGGAAGAAAAAAAAAACCTGATTATGTCCATATGCATTGAAGCAATTACTTCCTCTTCAGGGGATAGCTCTAATCTCATTGGCCTAAAAACATAAGATAGAGACACAATAAGAGGGAATAGCACTAATGTTCATATCACCAAAAATATAAACTGATAAAAGATGTGCACAAGCAGGATCAAAGCTCTAAACAAAGCAAGATAAAGACTGAGGAGTTTTGGTTCTAACACGGTAACACCATTTAGTTTAAAGATGACGGTCAACTTCGGGGCTGGTCATAGTTCTACTTAGTTCAAGAGTTTCACATCATCACAAAAGGTTTTACAGTAGGGTGAAAACAGAAGGGATAATTCAGATAAAGAACGTAAATGGTAATATGACCATGTCGACGTTCTGTTAGCGCACTTTCACTCAATAGCTAATCAGAGACAAGTTGGTTATGTAAAAAAGAAATCATTAAGCAATATAATACTCACCGAAGCAAAGGCTGTTGATTTAAGACAGTGGATTGCGATAGCCGCTCAAAATTGTATTTCTCATCTGCAGCATGCTGAAAATATAGGAACACTTAAATAACTTGCCAACACTTGGAATTCAAATTGTTTAATGTTTATTCAAGAGCGCTAGCTGAATCTAGTTGAAGATCGAAGCATGTTAGATGTATGCAAGTTATTTCAAGGTTATCTCAGATATAATCAGGTAGCATAATTATTTCACAACCTCTTACGTTCTAATTGAGAAACTTATATTTTATTAAAAAGTGTAAAACTCTAGTTCGGGTTTATGCCAGTGTGTTTAAATCAGCCTTCCACTAAAAAAAGATGAAAATAGCAATTAAAGATCCCTAAGAAAAGACTATTCGCGGAGGGTATTTTGTATTCTGACAAAGTCCCTGAGGTATTTTTGAATGTCAGAAAGCTAAATACTTTCCCAAACCAAAATTTTAGTTCACTAATCAACTTGGGTAAAATTCAAAACATCATAAATCAAAAGTTTTTTTTTGAATAAATCATAAGTTCATTGCACAGGACTTCACATAAGCAAGAAAACTTGCCTGATCTATAATAAATAGATCTTGATCTATTCTTCCAATGATAAACCCAAGATTGAACTGGCCAATTACCTACGAAACAAAGAAGAGGGTTACCTACCATTAATTGAACTTACATAGTCAAATGTGAGCAATCAAACAAAGAATGCACAAGACACTCCACAGTGTCAAAATATGTAACATCTAACAACTTCTTCTATCAATTTCTTGCCAGATAAATTTGGCTATGGACAGAAGCATTCTGCTCACAAACGTGAGTCGGGAATCACAGTTTCTCCAAGGATCATTATGGGTATCAGAGTCCACAAGGCCATTGCTAAGGAAGAGCACTCACGAAGACCATAATTTGAGAAGTTTCTTCAAGATCCCCTGTATGTATTCACAAGGACCTGAAAATTTTATGGATCTGGTATAAGAAAGGGTTAAAATGGCTCTTTGTAGTTTACGGACTAGTTCTCACTTTGAAAGGATGCACTTCATTCCGAACTAAGATATATTTAATTCGCATATAGTTGCAGCAACCACTTACTTATCTCGTAACTCATAAGAGAAAGGAAGCATATGCTGCATTAGCTGACAGCTGCATCCAGTATGAACTTAACAAGCTAGAACGAAAGAGAATCGAACCCAAATAACTTCATAAGCTCCCATGGAGGATTAAAGGGGTGACTCATGGCACTAATAGTTTTGAATGTCATTACGGGAAAATGGTCAGAGCACCAAACATCTAGTTGTCCATAAGCTACACTAAAATCTGTGCGGTGTAGATTCTTCTTACAAAAGTTTCAACCTCATAGTGAAGTATACTTTCTTCCATTCATTAAGATTTAGCTCGGACGATAAAGATCCGAAATATATGATGGTTCATTTTTGACGCATGATGGGTCTTGACATAGATAAATCTGCTAAATGGACAATATATTAGACCGCCAAGTAAAGCTTAATTGAACAACCTTCATCCTCCCAAAATCCTTTTTGTTGAAGAACCTCTCCAACTCAGTAGTTGCTGCAGCTAGAGCACTTGCTTTTCGTTCCTCATTTTCAGGTTGAGAAAGTTCTAGCGTTGCAGCAGTATAGCACCTACATTATGATCATCACAAGCAAAATCAGTGAGAAGCCAAGGGAATACTAATAACAGACTGTCAAAAAATCTTCTTGATTTGACAAATAGGAAAAGCAATCCTGGTTATTGACCGTCTGGTTTTTGTTCTTCCGTATGTGAAACCGCACGACTGTAACCTTGAGAGCCTCTTTTCCCGACTCGCTTTTAGGTCCCTAGTATTAAATTGCAACACTGAGCATATCTCTGAACCAGAAGATGAACGAGGAGTATCGAAAGTGACTATAGGAGATCGACGCTCTGGGCTTGTGTGTGAGGGCACCTCTCTCATATCCTCGAGATGTCTCCCAGATAAAGCGTCTGAAGTGGTGTCAGCAAGACATGATAACGTCATTCGTCTATTTACACCTTCCTGGAGAAAAACTAAGTTAGAAGTATAGAGCTTTGTGCAACGACAACCATCTTCATGACAACAGTGAATGTATTATATCATACACATAAAAGTTCTGTGCGAGCAAAATGACAAAACTTCCACACAAGCATTGATTAACGATACCAGCCCACATTTAAACTTACACAAAAAGGCATGCAACCTTCTCTTTGCTTAGATATTCCCCTTTCAACATTTTAATCAGTCCAGTCTCATGAGTAGCAATTCATAAGCTAGTCATGATGGTTTTGCACTATTGAGGAGCAAATGCTTGCCCCCAGTTCCAGATTATTGAGGATCCCATTTAGTCCAGCTTGAGTCATTTGACTTTGGCTTTAAAGCTTGTTACCGAATATCTTTCAGTGTCTGGTCCGATGCTTCTAGGTTGTATTATAAGCTTATGACTACGAATTATTATTTGAAGTTTGTTACTGGCTTTCAAATTCTTTTCATTATTCTGAGGTTGCTTTTCTATGCGATAGTTTGGGGAAGTTCTGTCCTACAAAGTCAGGAGTCCTTGTATGTAGTTATGCACTCGAGCATAGAGTCATTTTATCGACTTATTCAAGTGAAAAATTCTTGTACTTTTCTCTTTGGTCACTGTGGAAAAGCTGTTGGTTACATAGTTATTTTTCAGTTATTATCTATTAGTGGTTACCTTGTATTTATTTATCTTTATCTATTAGTGGTTTAGTGGTTGTCTTTTATGTATATATATGTGTGCCTAGGACATGAATAAAAGCAGGTTAGAAGTTTTCTTCTTTCAACTTCAGACTTTTTTATCTCTACACAATCTGTGTAAGTTTATATGGTATCAGAGCAAGGCTCTCTGATAAACAACTTTAATGGCTAAAACAGCTATGACTGGGGCAACCCATGCAACTTCTTCAGATGCAACATCTGAAGTTTCTCAAAAACTAGTTACGCCTAATCCCTCTTCTAACAATGACTCACAGTCACTTATGAAGGAAGGTTCTTTAGCCAAAATATTTGTCGACGGAGTCTATTTGTTTCCCAATATAACCACAGAATATAAAAGAGGTAAATAAAAAAGAGCATTAAATTATCCGAAACCTCAAATGCAAACATGGCCCTAGCAATGACTACCGTGGAATGAATCTCATAATCCTACTTTTGTGTTTCTACCATACAAAAATTCAGTACCTTATTTCAAATGGGTCATCAGATTAAGCACAAGAAATTACATCTCTTTTGCACATACCCAGTGAATGTAAGTTTAGTTGAACCTACAGTTAGACTAAGCTTAAGAGTGGAACAACCTATTGTGAGAAAGGAAAGCATAGTTAATCAAATTAAGAGTTACATAGTCAAGCTAAAGAGACAAGTGCAAATGTGTATAGAACAACCAAAACTGTTCTAACAAAAAAAAAGTACAAAAAAGTTGAAAGTAAGATTTACATACTTGTTCAAATTCTCCACAATGTGCATCACCTCCATCACAAGGTGAAGTTTCCTCTTCCTCAGAGACATGAATGGCCTTAGAAACTTTAGAAGGCTCGTTCTCATGGATCTTAGCAGAGTCATCAACATGGCAGTGATCAATGAGGGGTTCAGAGACAGCAGGTTGCAGTTCTGAGTTGATTTTTCTCACTTGATAGTGAACAGTTTCATTCCTTAATACAGGCATTTCAGACAATACTGTACAACAATTTTCATCATTCTTCTTGTTTATAGTAATGAATTTTGTAAGTGACGACTGGACAGAGCGTAAACGGCTAATAGAATTTCCCTTATCAGTAACACCTTCGGACACTGATCTTAAAGGAAATGAGCTACATTTATAACTTTTAGCACCAGGAATAGAGGTTTTCGATTTCTTCATTGCAAATTCAGAAGAAATGTCTGTTTTTCCAAATGAGTGGGCTTTAAGAGTGAAATCCTTGCTTGATGGTGTTTCATCTTCATTGTTTATCATCCCCTCACCCAAATCTGAATCTTGGATTCGTCTATACATCTTCTTGGGAATATCCTTGTCCAAAATCTCTATTTCATGTCTGCTGTGTAACTCTCTTTCCAATTCTGAACCTCGGGTTCGCTTTTTGACCATTTTAATAAGACTATCACTGTCCACAACTTCTATCTCACTACACTTTGCTTCCTTATAACTACAATCTTTTGAAGCATCCTTCGCTGGTATAGCGGGTCTCTCTTGAGGGGAAACCAACTTAGAGGTGTTTCCTTCTTTCTGGCGCTCCTCAATTTTATTCTCAAGATAACTGCAATGACTTGGGGAATATATCTTTTCTATAGCTTCTCTTAAAGATCGCAGAAGAGAGCCTTCATCAGAAAAGAATATCTTTCTTTTATCAGGCGTTACATTGACATCATATGATCTTGTTGGCACAGTGAAGTTCATAACCATGATTGGGCACTGCTTGGCGTTAGAAGTCTTGTAGAGTTCATTCACAAGCTTGCTGACTTTGGGCATATCCACAGGTCGCCCATTAACAAAAAAGAATTGTCTATCTCCCGAGTTGCGTCCATTCCCATGCCCAGGTTTGGAAAGGAAGCCCTCAACCTTGCAGCTGTCTGATATAGATATGTTCAATGGCTCTAAGCATGTGAAGATACTAGGGCCAAATATAGTTATAATATTATCTTTAATAGAGTTACTTCCTTGTGTTTTAAGCACCAAAGATTTAACATTTTTCCCAGCTGTGTTGGTACAGACTAACCTGACTCCTTTCGCGATGAGAGCATAAGCCTGAAAGTAAATAAATTACAGAGAATTATTAAGACATTGTTAGCATCCTCATGCTGCAGAAATATTGCGTTTCAAAACAGAAACCTTGTAAAATTACTGCATCGAAATCAATATATCAAAATGTATTTAGAACAAATCTATTGTAACATGGCTAGCTTAAAGAGAGGAAATAAAAACCTTACATTCAGTAAAGAAATGAGCTTCCCGTATTCCTTCCGAATATTTCTACTAAACTCCTTACTGCGCACTGGCAAAGTGGAGAACAACTTCTCAACAGTAATGGTGGTACCAATTTGGCGTGCCGTTTTCTTCTCACATATTAGTAATCCTGAATGGTCGAAAGTTAAGTGTGTCGCCATTGATTCGTTTTTCGTTCTTGTTTCGATTGTTAACTTCCCTAGTGCACAAAGGGAACTCAAAGCCTCCCCTCTAAACCCAAATGTCGCCAGAGATTGTAGATCAGGAAAATCAGCTATTTTAGACGTATGATGCTTTAGTGCAAGAACCTGGAACAATAAAATTAAAATGTATGTAACACTATAAACAACGACAATGAGGTCTTTGATCGAAGGTTTTCAATATGTATGGTCCGAAATTCAAATGAGAAACAAATTTAGAAGCATTTGGCATTAAAATAAGCGGATTTCTCGTTCTTCGATCTCCTAATGAGCGGCTTTCGAGAGATAATCTGTCATAATTAGATGGATCAATGTTACACTTATATACGATAGTACGAATTCCCTATTGTTCATAAATTACTAGTTTTTTTTTTTCAAATACCCATTAAACTAAGAAATAAGAATCTTCAATTTTACTAACTAAATTAAAGAACTGCCACATTTTCTTAACTCAAGCGAAGTCATTTGATCATCCTACTTCATATGCATAGTATCACTGTTAAGTTTGTGGTCATCCAACTCAAAATCAATTGGCAATTAGTTGAGAGGACCTAGACATTAGGTTCTTGGTTGCTAGATCGCCTTTCTCCCATGTGGGACTATTCTCACACTTCGATCTCCTAATGAGCGGTTTTTCGAGGAGACAATCTGTCGTAGTTAGATGCATCGATGTTACATTTATACACGATAGTACGAATTTCTTATTGTTCATAAACTACTAGTTATTTTTCTTTTCCAAATACCCATTAAAAAAACTAAGAAATAAGAATCTTCAATTTTACGACTACATTGAAAAACTCCCACATTTTCTTAGCTCAAGTGAAGTTATATTTGATCATTCTACTTCATATGCATAGTATCACTTGTATGTCTGAAAAAATTGATAACCCTAACCCTAATTCATGAATTTGAACTTATCAAGAAATATAGCTATACAAAAACTGCTGAATTTAAATCAAATACCTTGAAGTTATTAGGTGAAATTCCGCACCCATTATCTATAACCTTGAATGATTCTTCTCCATAATCTTTTAAACAGATCTCAATGCTACTAGCACCAGCATCCAAACTGTTCTCGACTAACTCCTTAACCGCAGATGAAAGATCAAGAATTACTTGACCTGAACAAATACGATGAATGACACCTTTGTTTATAGCCCTAATAGTTGGAGAATCAACAAATGGAGTTCCTCCTTCCATTATTAAACAACCCTAGTTAACTGGGAACCACTACCTTCTTCTTCTACTCATCGGTAAGTACAAGAACGAATTGGAAACCCTAATTCCTTAACTGGCGATTACTCAGTAGCAAGCTTTTTGCCGCCAAAAATTTCATTTTTGCGCCCTTAACTTAAGTTTACCTCGCGCTAGAAGAACGTGCGAAATAGGGAGGGAAAGTATTTACCGCGAGAAAAGTCACCCAGGTAGTTTGTCGGAATCTGACTTGTCTGAGTCTAGCTTGTCTGGATCTGACTTTTGATTTTACTTCTTCGTCTGAAATTGACTCGCCTAGGTCTGACTGGCCTTGGTATCCCTTGGCTGGCAGTATCTAACTAGTACGAGTTTAGATGGTTTAGGTCAGACGCATCTAGATTGAACTAGTATGAGTTTAGTGAGTCTTGCTCGCCTGGTAGGGTTTTTCTGAACTTCACTCATCTATGCTTAACTTGTTGGATCTGACTTGTCTGAGTCAACCTTATGTAGAACTGACTCGTAGGAATCTAGCTTATCTCAATCTAATCGGTCTTGTCTAGTTTATCTGAATCTGACTTGTATGAGTCTGATTTGTTTATATTATAACCAAATCTAGTCATTTCAAATTGTTTCTAAGGCTGGTATCATAATCTACATATAATTAATATCTAATTTAAGAAGCTAGGGAATCATAAGAGTCGAGCGTTAGTCCGAACGAGACGAAAATCCCCCAAAAAAAAAAAAAACAATCTAAGTCTGAGTCAATTCAAATTTCTAGTCAGATTTTAAGTCAATTTAGGACTGGAAGCATAAAAAAAGAAACAAAAATAATGCACAGAGATTTGTGTTGGATCTTAAAACTGAGATTTCCATTAATACTAGGGTATATCCCGTGCCCTAGGGCACGGACACTTATATCAATCAAATGTTACAAAATTTATTTTATATTTTACTGAGAAAGAGAGATTTTTGTTACTGAGAAAGAGAGATTTTTGTTAGTTATTATTTTTTGGTATTATTTTTTTGTTTCTTTTCTCTTAAATTAGTTGTTATTTTATTGAGTGAGAGAGATTTTAATTTCTTTCTTTAACCCTTGAAATTTATTTTGTTTCTTTTTTTCTTAAATTAATTATTTTATTTCTAAGAAGGAAAGGATTATTGTTTTTAAAATAGGTAACTTTATTTCTACGAAGGACTATATTTTAAATTTTGAGAAGGGCTTCTAGACAATATGCATAATTAAATAAGGATGTTTGTCCCGGTCATCGTTTTCCCTTCTGTTTTATATAATAGATTTCTTTATAATGACACAACAAATACACTCCCCCTCACTGATTCTCTCATTGAAAACAAACTCTTCTGATTAACACATCAAACAACGAAACTTCAATGGATCGTAGAGAAAATACAACACATCAAACAACGAAACTTCAATGGATCGGTAGAGAAAATACAAGCCCGCCAACAAACTGTTGTTTACTTCACTTGATTCCAAGTTCCTTTGTAATGTCTCTCGTTAAGCTAATCTGCATCGTATTATGCCATGGAAATAGAGTTCGAGTAACTGGAAGTTTCCTCCGGAGATCCTGCATTCACAATTTACGTGGCGAAATGACTTTCAATGAGAGAGATGATGGAGACCATCAACGGCTAGATGGGTCTCACGGCCAAGGTTAATGGGCCACTCGGCCAAGTCCATGTCTAAACCCTATAAAAGGGAGTCTAGTATGTTCTTTACTTTACATCTTCAAATATTGAATAAAAATTACCTTGATTGCAACTTCTAATCTAGTTAGTTTAGTTTATCGTAATTCTAACGGTGGATTCCATTATTTTATCGCTTCCGCAACAATCTACATTAGGGCGTGAGAGAGAGACATGGTACTATTTTTTTTTGTTGAAGAGAGACATGGTACTAGAATCTCGATATTTAAACAAAATCTCGAAAACTTTCCACGAAGAAATATATTAGTACCTTGAAAGTGGTATCGGGCAATTTTAAGTAGGATCCCTGTCGAAATATAAAACCATTAGAGTAATGAAGGAAGAAGAAAGACGGACCTATAATTTGAAGTAACTCAAACATTTAATCTTAAAAAACCTCGAGAGAAGCCAAGTATTCGGTCTCATGATTCCGAATAATGTTTGTAATTGAAAGTGCACAATCATCGGGGGACTGAAAGAGTAAGAATAATGTCAGCAACGTTCATTATAATAATATAATGTGCAAGTAACGAAAACTTAAGTAATTATGATTTCTCAAATAAAAAATTAGAATTGGGAAAGTGAAGTCATGTGCAAGAAGGGAAGGGGTCAATGAAAACAAATGCGAAGAAAATGATGGTGGCAAAAAAATCGTTTAGCAACTGGGTCGAAGCTAGAACTTGTGAGTGGATAAGTTGGACTAGTAACCTGAAAAATAGTCGAGTCTTTGCATTCATGATTAGCATCTAATTGTACATTTCCTTCTTCGAAATAGTGGGCTCCAACCTGAAACATAGACGTCAAGCGGACATTATAGAATACCCCCATGCTACGAGTTGGAACTCTAGAACACGATTTTATTAACCGTAGCAAGGGTAAGATGTGCTATTATGACACTAGTAAACAGTTTTTTTTTCAGCAAATGAATAAATGGAAATAAAGAACGAAAACAAGCAATCAAAATAGGGATCAGAATACCAGTAAACAGTTAATGGAGAGTACCTGCATTTTTCCTTTTAGATCAACTATTTGCAACTCATCCTTAAACTCAACATTCCAAATTGAGCGCCAACTTCCATTGCTGCAAACGAGAAAGACCCAAGAGGAAAATAACTACATCCAAATTTTTGTGGAACAAATCCACGACACTAACGCAATGAGACTAGCTTCAAGAATCAGCTTTATCTACTACCAGCTTATCATGAAAATGAATCAAGTTCATCACAGTGGCATTAACGTGATGACAATGTTTTGTGGTTTTAGAACTCTTCGTAATGGGACTTTATAGATTACGAGCCCTCTATTTTAGGCATAGTTTTCTATGTAGATTTTTATTGCACATCAGAAAAGATAAACATGAAAGAAATCAAAAATCTATACCCATCTACATATTATTCACCACAAGGAATAAACTCAATGCTTGAACGAAATAAGGCAAGAAAATATATTGAACCAGAAAACAGGAAAGATCAACGAACGAATAAAAACAAATAATGGGGAAATAAACAAATAGAATGTTAATGAGCGGCATCACATTATTTTTTAAGAGTGTAAGACCCTTGGTACTTGGAAATTTATTTTTTAGCAAAATCTACTTAAAACTGTGTTTGGTGTAATTCTTAAGAAAAGTTGGTTGATCGAGAAAGGCCAACACCAAAGCCCACATTTTACTTTATATAGTGTCATTATCATCATTGTAAATTAGTTCAGAAGTTATGATTTCACGCACCAAAAATTTTGTGGGCTATGTCTAGCAGCTGTAATCACCACTGTTAGCTCAAAGTCAGAGCCTGGTCCTTCCGCATCTTTGCCATTTGTGCAATAAACTGAGCAGACACCCTTCTTATAAGCTTCTCCAACGTACTTGACAATTTCTGCATCCAGATCACATCTACCACCGAAAAAGAACAAAATAACGAAAAAGATACACAAGAAAAATTAATACAAGCAAATGCAAAGTTTACTCGTATACTTCAGTAGAGACTATTGGCTTTGTATGCTGGGATGCTATAATATCTTGATGGTGCAAGTGTTAGATCTAACAACTCATCATGCAGAATATGAAAGCGTAGTAACTATTTAGAATTTACTGCTACCTAACTTGATAGATGTTTCCGTTCGAAACTAACACCATTGCCCAAAACTCTTGTTGGAGCGTCATATGGAAATAATTCATAGTCATGATTATGTGATTACATAATCATGACTATGAATTATTTCCATATGACGCTCCAACAAGAGTTTTGGGCAATGGTAGAGAGTTAACAATCCAAAGAGGAAAGGAATCTGGAAGGTGGTTCTCATGCTAGTTTGGTGCATTATAAAGAAGACAGTGAACCCAATGTGGTTATAGAGGCATTACAAGCTATCATTGGAGTAATGAAGAGGCCTGGGCAAAAATTTTATCTTCACTTACTTTACAGTATCTTGGTAAGTAATGTAGATAACTTGTAACTATTTGGGTTTCCGTAGGCCTGATTAAGATCTTAATCTGAGACGAAGTGTTCTTTTCTTGGAGGGTCGGCCTACGAAACCTCAAATTACACCATACATTCTTTTTCTTGATTCATTCAAATAAGAAATAAACTTATTTCAGACTCGAACGTATCCAACACTCAAAGTTGACACCTAGCTCACTTTTATCTTTAACTTTTTTGGTTTTGACCTGACACTATTTTTAGTCCAATTATTCACGGCTTGAATCTTATCCCACTCCATGTCATGTGAAGGAAGCTTAGGAGGGGAATTTCAGATTAACTGTATGACATAGCTTATTAACTCTCCATGGGCATGTCGTCCAAGACATATCCTGAAACTATGTACTCAGGCTGCTATGGTTTTTGAAAATATCCCTAGAAGAGTATGTAGTTTTCTCCTTCAGTTGCAGACTTGCACTACAAGCATAAATGTGTAAGAGTACATGTGTATCACTCAATTGCACACAAGCCCTTAACTTCTGATACTTCCACATTACTCGATCAATTTGGCACCAATATCTTCAAAATCATATAGAAGAACACTAATGAAATAACTACCACCACGACAGACTAAATAAACATACCGGAACTCCTCAATATATGGGGATGAAAGCTCTTCATCTGTAGCAGGCCTCACATCAATACATGCCTGAGGCAAATTATATCGTTAGTACGAATGCGGGTAAAAGTAACCGCAAATGCATTTGATTAAAAAGACAAACCAGGTGAAACTGTGAACTGTGAATTAATAGATGAACGGAGTGCACGCAAGTTATTGGTTATGGTAAATATTGAAATGTATAGTCGATCGAACAAATGTAATCATAGCAATGTTGGACGTTCAGAACATACAAGAAATGCTAGCATTGTTGTGTTACATAGCCAAACATTGAATATATGATTGAATTAATCGATAATCCAGTTAACTTTGTTTCCCAAACCCCGAATGGGTAACGAAGTCACCAATTAAAATAAGTTGGAAATATACCTGTTTGACATGGTCGACGACAGCTACTTGAGCAGTCCGAGGGTCGAGATATTCAGTATCACTAATTTCTCCATAAGTTGTGATGAGCACCTAAATTGAAAAGTGAAACATATAATGAATTTCCTTCATATGCTAAGCGTACTATTTATAACCATCCGCATGGTTTAACAATGTTCTCAGATGAGTGGGTTCGCGGTCCAGCACTCTGAATCTGGCTTACCAGAATCTTCCGTCTAAATCAATCCAATTTCTTTGTCAAAGTTTATAAGCTCGACTAGTTGAGAATATAGTCCAGGACATCCTAAAAAAACTTATAACACGCCGAAGAGGAATACCTCTAGCGTACCTGATATTCACATGGTAGCTTACCGCATACTGATGCCCGTAGACACGTACCCGAGCGGTCCGTGTACTAGGTAATTTTAACCAAATAAAACACTTCCAGGTAAAACATTTGACATCTCATGTTATTAGGAACCAATCGAACTGCTTACAAGTACCCTTAGCAAAACCAATTGCTAGTTTGCTCTTTTTAAGTTGGAAAAATTTGTAAGAATTAGCTACATTCATGTTATAACCCCAGAGGAACTTGTACCCTTTTCAAAACTGAAAAAATTTAAGAACTTACCAATTTTACATCACCTAAATTTAATAACAACTTTGGAAGCACAAATACAAACTCGAAATTACACTAAATTAAACCTTGATTAGGACTAATTGAGTGAGATTGAAATTGAATGCAATCAAATCGGAACCCTAAATATTTCATTCAATTGTAGAAATGAAAATGAGAAGAAGAAGGTTAGACTGACTCACATCTCCACTTCTATTAGGCATTTCAAGAGAGATAATATGATCTTTGTTGTAAATAGGAAAAGCTTCGGAAGCTGCTAAGTTATATACATGATCGTCCATTATAACTGCCCTAATATCTGATAAAACAGAACGAAAAACGCAATTAGAATGAACGCAAATTCTCTCTCTCGAGAGAAAGTTGTAGAGAGAGAGAGAGAGAGAGAGATGGAGGAGGACCTTTGGCAATGTACTGAATTTCGCCGGCGGGAGAATTAGTGAGGAACCATTTAGCGATCTCCTTTTTCTGATCGTCGTTGAGTTCGTGAGAATCGTCGTCTGACATTGTTACTGGTGTTTAGATCTGTTGGAAATCAAACCGATCTTCTCTCTCTCTCTCTAGTCTTCTAGGTTATTATCATGGAAGGCAGCAGTTTGAGGGTTGAAGAAAAATTGCGGGGACCAGAAGAAAGTCTAGAGAGAGAGAGAGAGAAGGGGATTATGATGATGTGATGGGATCTGTAAAGAGGGAAGAGAAAGGTGGGAAATTTGAGAGAGAGTTCAAAACACCATTTTTAATGGTGGGGACTTGTGCTTCTACAAATGAAGTGAGGAAGAAAACCCTTTTTTTCTTCTTCACATATTATATTTTACAGAACTTGGGTGGAATATTTTTTTTTTTGAATTTTTTTTTTCAAAAAAATGGTGGTGGAATAGTTGGTTGTTTTGTTTTTTTCAGTAAAACCACAATTACATTCATAAGTGAATTCGATCCCAATATTATATGGTAAGATAATTCTTATTCCTCTGAGAACTACACGAGAGTTACATAAGCAAGGTTCTACACAGACTCGAAAAAAATATCCTAAAAGTCGAAAAATTAAAAAATCCTTAAGATCGAAAATGAAAAGACCCTAGAGGAGAGTGAAAGAACGATCCAGATCAAAGTCAAACTTTGAAAAAAGATTGTTTTTAGTGAAAATGAGTCGTTAAGTCAAAAATTTTGTTAAGCATTTTGTCATGAATAAAGTGATTGAAAATCACAAGTTTATGTGAATAACTTGGGGAAATATCTTCAACAAAAAAAAAACTTGGGGGAAATATGTCTACCGTGGCGATTACTAGAAAAATGAGAGTGAGGTACGGAAACCAATAACGATTACCAGAAAAAAAAGGAGGGAGAGGGACGGAGACCAATAACAAAAATAAGGAAATTGGTGGTACTCAGAGGGTGTTCAATTTTTGGAAATGCTAAGTGCACACATGCAAGAATTTTGACACAATCCTTGACTTGACGAGTCACACGGATAAAAGAACGGTGCAGATCAAAGTTAAACTTTGAAAAAACTTTGTGTTTAGTGAAAATGAGTCATTAAGGTGGAAATTTTGAGGAGTTAATGGCTTAGGGCAACTTCAATGTGGGGCTCGGGCTCCCAACTTTAGGAGCCCTTGAATTTTGGGAGCCTCTGGGCTTTTCTCGATTCCAACGTCGGGCTCACAATCGGGGCTCCCAAATCAAAATAATATACGTGTGCGAAATTTTGATTTTAAATTTCGACTATAAATTATTAGATTTCGACTATGAATTAAAATGTGATATTATTCGAGAGAGATAATTTCAAAAAGATAAACACAAAGAAAAATAAAAAAAATTAGAGAAAAATACTCAAAAAAGAAGTACTTAAAATTATAACAAGATTAAAAAACCAATTTTAAAAAAAATTAAAAAAAAAAGTGGGGTGGATCCCTAAAACATTTTAGGGAATCCACCCCAAATGTGACCGTTGGGAACACCCCAACGGTCACATTAGGGGCTGAGAGCCCCCAGCCCGGGCTCCCAGCCCCGGGTTGGAGTTATGGGGTTGGGGCCTGGGTCTCCCAAATTCAAATTGGGAGCTTCAGCCCGCCCCACATTGGAGTTGCCCTTAGTTTGACCCTAACTACACATGTTAGGTAAGTTATTTACGAAAATGTAATTAATTAAGGAGAAAATCTCAATGATTTATCTTTTATAAAAATTTAATTAAATGGAGAAAATCTCAATGATTTATCTTTTATAAAAATTTAATTAAATGGAGAAAACCTCAATGATTTTGTTTTAAATAAGGAAAATCTATTTGATTTTGTTTCTTTAAAAAGATTTTCTCACTTGCACAATTTCAACATTCCTTTGACTTAAAGCCTATAAATTACCCCATAAGGTGAAAGCTTAACAAAAAAAAATTAAGAATCAAAATTTATTAGAGTAAGATGTCTAGGGAAATGAGAAATATAGTTGTGATGTTTCTGGTTGTATTTGTTATGATGGCAATGTTTATTCAACAAACTTCAGCCATGAGGCGAACAGAATGTATCGGTCAGTGCATCAAGCAATGTGGTGCTTTCACTGGTGATGGTATATATCTCCCCATCCCTCTATTCATTTTAAAGACGATTTTCTTTCTTTCTAAATTGCAATATATTTATTCGATGTAAGAAAATTTAAAAGACGCTCATAAGGTTTAAAGGTGGCTTCTTTCACCGTAAACTCCCTTTTGAATTTGCCTTAGAA
Source organism: Eschscholzia californica (assembly GCF_041429995.1). Taxonomy (NCBI): domain Eukaryota; kingdom Viridiplantae; phylum Streptophyta; class Magnoliopsida; order Ranunculales; family Papaveraceae; genus Eschscholzia; species Eschscholzia californica. Next base: position 742,437 of record NW_028238309.1, read on the forward strand.
GAGGCGCCTTCAACGCTTAATAAAACATCATTTTGATGTGACACCAAAAAGATAATACTTACGAGCACAGTGAAGGGTTAAAGGGACAGCTAAATATATAGGGACGGTATTTAAAAATATACAAGGCACCCCAAAGTACAGTAGATTTTAAGAACAATGTGATTTTACACCAAGATTGATTAGTTGCCCATAGACAATATCTGCAAGTGGATAGAATAGGTAAGATTTTAAGTCTGGTCTCTCCAATAGATAGACCTTGAATTTTTATCTGTATTATGATTAAGAAAAAAAAACATGTCTATCATTCATATACACTGTTATTACTAGCTTCTTATTGTCCAAATTGGTGATCCTTTTGCAGAAGCGTATACTTGTATTACTGGATGCTATAAAAAATGCCCGGAATAGTTTCTCATATTAATTAACTATAAATGAAGTTGTATAAGATGGATGATAATGTTACTTATTAAGCTAGCATGATTGCCATGTTGATGGTGAAATAATAAAGTACTTCCTTTATGAAAGTTTATTGTCTTTTCTAGAATTTATTTCAAGATAGGAATTTAAGATATGCATCATAACGCCTAAATTCTTGATTTCATCAAACAAAGAAGAGTTGTTTCTAACTATTATCATGAATCAAGTGTACTACAAGATGGATGATAATGTTACACTTGTTGTTCGATATGTTTGTCCTAACAATGGAATTGAAGTTCCATCCGAATGAATTTATTCGTAAAAGTTGGGTCTTAAAAAAACAAAGAAGCTGATATGGAGTGTTGTAATATCCACAGTTGATCTTAGAAACAAGTGTTGTAAAGTAATTTCATATTGGTGGAAGAAGACTATACGGAGTGCTCGGTATAAGAGATTTAGAAAGCCCCTCATAAGAGTCTGAATAGCACTATCGTGAGGGTAAGAAATAAGAAATGCCACAAATGGCATCACTTGTATCTGAAAGACTAGTCCGAATAATCCTATAACACTTCTGTATACTAATGCAATTTAAAGGGCGCGAGATCTTAAAGTGCGTGCTTTTTTATACATCAAGCATCTAATTCCCTTTTGCTTCTGTAAAAGTAAGTGCCCTCCTTACAAAAAAAAAGTAAGCGCCTTAGTAGTCTGACTTCTTGCGACAAAGTAGAAGAGAAGAAGTAACTGATACACATTTCTATTGAGTAATTTCCTTCTCTTGGAGTAAATTCTAAGATATTTGGACATTATTGAACTCAATTACGGTTCAAGTGGACCAACAGAACACATATCCTAGTTCCAACATCACCTTCGGGTTGGATGGCTTAAGCAAACTCTAGTAGCAAAGAAAACAAAATTTTAATTTACATCATTTGATCCAGTTTAAGGACATGGATCTGGTAATAAGAACTTAGACATGATTCCATTGAGAAAATATGCTGCTACTAGCTTCAGAGAACTGTTTCCATATCCTTATAGGACCACCTCTTTCTGCAACACTACGAGGGCTCTCCCTAGGTCGCTTGTTACTGTTGTTCATGAACAAACCTCTAGCTGCAAAGCCCATTAGCTCTGTCGGGTCCATACACCCACGGATCCTCGATGCAATCCCACCTTCGCGAGAAAAGCCCATTCTGAGATATCTATCTGTAGAAGAGGATACCTCTATCTTATTTACATTCGAACTGAGAATGCTTTCGGTAGGTTTCTTCGAAGAGTACGAATCGTCTTCGCCAGGTAAGTAGCTTTCCATTCCGAAAGCTTCCCAATCAACTTGCTGCAAGATTCCTGTCGCACGTTCTGCATTTCGTGGGGTCTGGTTTTGGAGTTGATATGCATGTTCGAGGGCTAACTTCTCGACTTGAACTTTTAATTCCTGGAGCCTATGACCGATTCTTGAAGATATAGCGTCATACAGTGCACCTCTTGAGATATGTTCGTCATTATCTACAGCGAGTAAATCGTCGAGATGGATTGGATCACCTATAAGTACGGTTACCTACAAATCACCAAGAACATGAAAGAGTTTCAGATAAGAAACAATTGCAGAAATAACGAAAATGTGATGTCGACATGACTAGATGAATCCACAAGCTAACTACTACTCCCTCAGTCCCAAAAAGAATGACCTAATTTCTATTTTGGATTGTCCCATTTTAGTGTCCTATTTCTAAAAATAAAGAAAGAAACTTTTCGCTCTTTTCAATAATACCCACTACTATAAATTTAATGACAACTTTATTTAAAGGTAAGTTCAACTTTTTCATTGTAAATTATAATAGTTAACGAGGATACAATTGGAAAAACCATGTTATTTTTGAAAATCAAACACCAATTAATGATGTTCCCTTAATAAGTTGGGTTTTCAAAATAGGTCATTCTTTTTGGGACGGAGGGAGTATTATAGATAGAGCTATAAATGCAAAAGGTTGTCAAGGGTAGAGATAGTGATATGTACCGTCTTGCCAATCCTCGGGAAGCTGGCTCCTACAGGCATGATTTCTTGCATCCCTATATGCACAAAGGGGACAACCATGGGAATTTGGTTTGCATCCATGACTAGCCTGTATACAGGAATTGGTAAGGATATATCTCAATCAACGCCGTAGAAATTTTACTTATATACAACAGTATCAAAATCTTATACTTGAAAGAAGTGAGAATATCGATTACATCAAGCACATGAGAAATTTTAGGTAACAATTGTACATATTAAGTCATAGGTCAGAGTAGTTTGTTGTTTGTTCCAGATTGATCTAATATTCTATAATAATAGACCTAACCGTGAAAACTGGTTATTTTGAGTAGCTATAACTCAAATTGCGCGATGTTGAAGGGGATGAAAGCAATCAATCATCCATATAAAACAGCAAAGATAGAACAAATTTCTTTTTCAATTAATTATCGTACTTCACTTGTTCTCCATCATCATAGGACTATGACTATCATAATATTGGCAAATGAATGGAGACAAAGAGTACGTGCTAGCATGAGCTATCTTCTCAGTATCTACCAGAAAATTGACACACTAAGCTTCTGCTACCACCCTTTAACCCGAGGAAATTTTGCAACAAGTGTTCCCAGAACCACAGGTTTATCCTGGGTTAGAACTACAATGAAGTAAAACAGCCGGTCTTACCTTCCAACCCCTCTTTTGGCAGAGCCCATGGTTCTCCCACCATCCCGAGAACGACTTCCCTCTGGGAAGATATGAACCCATCCACCATTGTTCAGTTTCGAGAGTGCCATATCCATTCCCTAAACAGATTAATTGGTAAAACAGATCAAGTCATATAATGCATGGAAAGATCCAGAACCAAAGACTTGTTCAAGTTCATATTATATTACTCACGGAACTCTACATTTTTACATACTAAGTAGGATGTGAATTTTTCTCATAGCTGTACAAATGAAAACGCAATGAAAGGTTACAGCTATGAACAGGCTGCCACCAGCTAGGACTCCCCGAAAATCCCAAATGACTTAATTGGTTTCAATATGAGATATTCCAGGTTTTCCGTTTTTCTCCCTAAGATTTTCCTTTTTTTTCTGTTTGGGAAGAAGAAATCTCTAATACTTATCATAGATTCATAGTACTCCCATTTATTTTGTGGTCAGATAAATGTCCCGAAACTCAACATTTATAAAAGATTAAAAATCAAAATGTTAGCATGTCAACAAGTTACCTTCTGATAAATTCCTTCACCACGAGAAACTGGTAAGACTTTAACACTTCGAAAGAACGCAGAAGTCACTGGATTTTTAAAACATCGATCAGTCGCACAAAGTGTCCATCTCAAGCCATGTGCATCAAACAGAACACTCGGTGGCAAAAGAGAAGCAATAACGAACGGATCATCTACTGAGGCTACATGATTGCTTACCTGCATCATACAACATAAAAGGGTGGGTTAGAAAACCCAGCTGCTTAGTGAAAGGAAAATGCAAAATGTAGCAGCAGACATAGAAATAATGCAAAAATTTATGCCCTTTTCTTAAGGTTTGCCTTCGTAGTAACAGATAATACATCACTGTAATTTACCGTAATAAGAGGTTTGCCTTCAGGTCTTCGTAGCAATGCCTCCTGTAGTTTCTCCGCACCATAAACCTGTGAATCCAAAATAAATTAAGTCTACCAACTTTAAGATTACACAAATTCTATTGCTAGACGAGTCTGAATACCTGAACGTGGTTAAGCCCGTGCATGAACAAGTGACAAACATTCCCAACAACAGGAACAGCTATTGATTGAAGCATCCGAGTGAGAATAGAGTCCTCCATTGCATCAATATCTTTAACTGTATCCATTACAAATCCAGAAATTATAATTACACCCCAAACTCCCACTAATAAAAACAAAGTTGATTAATTGATTTTTTTTAAAGAATCTTCGCAAATAAAGAGTACTATCAAGGACGATATAAGCGCATAAATTTCCATGCAAACGACATAAATCATCAGATTATAACCCCAAAACATGGATCTTATGGTAATTCGTCCCACGTGGCTTGGCAAGGCGGTTTCGAGGCGTGGGTCACCCCAACTATGTGAGACCTCTATTGCTTATGCTCGCCTCGCTTCGGTCAACCAGCTGTAGGAGTACCCAAGGAGGTGCTCCTGGTCTAGTCAATATTGCTTATTCCAGTATTTATCAGTGATGGTATACAATTGGCACACCAATGAAGATTTTCATACTGGAGCTCTTTTCTGACTATTTCGTTCTCCGCCACCCCGTGCAGGTGCCCCATCTGCAACCTCAGTGGAACCCGGTTGAGAAATACCTACCACAATAATTATTGCTGAAAGTGACTTGAACATCAGTCGATATCATAGAAACCATCTACTCCCCCTGGCCGAAATTCTGACCCAACCCATTTCTTACATTTGCTCTAGTCTTATAAAGGGAAATTATCAATGTAGAGGGTATATTGATTTACATTTTCGGAGAGAGAGAGCTAGAGGAGGCTGAGGCTCTGAGCGCTAAGGTTTTAATGTGTCACCTATAATAAAACCCTTGAGAAATCTTTGTAATCGAGCCCTAGTGTTTGTCATGGGATAGGTCTCACCAACAGAACCACTTATGTTGAGTGTGATTGTTTATTTCACTATTGTTTTTCTTGGTTTTTTTCGTTTATCTTCTTAAAAAAAAGAAATTACAACCCTATATTACTTGTACTAATCACAAGCAACAGAGTATTAAGAATCATTCAAATAACTAACCGTATTAGTATCCTATTCAACAATCACGCATTAAGTTTTATATTCAAAACGCTACCTTTTCAAATTAGGTTAATTGAAATCCACTCAAGAAGAGTACAATATCATAAGATTCATAACTTGCTAACAACGAATAATAACATGAAAATTGAACAGAAGGAAGAGATTAGGAGAAAGTGAGAAATCAAACCTCGTTTACGATAAAAACCAGAAGGCGGTTGTAAAGAATCTCGTCGAAGATTACGAAGAGAAAGAGTCCAACGATGCAAAGTCAATGAATAATAACCATCTGAAAATCTAGGTCGACGACGACGACGATGCTTATCAACAGCAACTCGAAATCGATCACTGATTTTAACCTTAAGTGCTATTGCTTTCTCTTTCCATAGATCTCCTCGATCAATCCAGTACCCCGCCATAATTGAACCTAGAAGAAAAGAGAGATAATTTAGGTTTTCTTCAGATCAGAATTTGGGTAATAAATTAGGGTTTGGGAAATCGGACGATAGGTTTCTATAGAGACTAAAATAAGAGAGTGTGATCGGAGGGAAAATGTTTTTCCGGGTTGATTCTTGATCGGTGTTAAAAAGAGCAGGGTGCGTAGTGCGCATGGTCCCTTTGTGCTTCCCACGTAAGCAACGAAATATCTGATCAAATTATACCGGTGGACCCCACATAGAAAAGAACTCTTATCATCCGAGTATTCCAGATCAATACTATTGTCTACTGGATCAGAAAGGTGACGAGTGCCTATAGATGAAACATGGCCTGAAGACGACACGTGGCCTTAAGATGACACCTGGCATGTTGTTGCTACTGTTACAGATACATCACATCTACTCTTATGAGCCCGAGTCCATCTATTACATTTATTGACTGTGATTTGGATAGAAAATTTTATTTGGAAGCAAAATTGTATTATCACAAAATGATTTTTTCTGCAATGTTATTCAACTTTAGGCTTACTTTTCTACCCTCCTATTTTGAGTGTTATAATTATTCTCCCTTTATTTAGATAGCGCTCTCCAAATGGTTAGATTCGCCTACACAATCTATAGAATTCTACTCTAATGCTCTCTATCTTGCAATCCGTGGATTTAGAGTAAATTTTGTTAAAAAGTAGGGTTATTTCCCTAATGGCCCCCTACTTTGTGACCAGCTTCCTGCCTGGCTCCCTACTTTACAAGAAATACCCATATGGCCCCCTTCCGTTATAACACCGTAACTCTCTCTCCTCCATCATGTTTTCTCTCTCTGCCAACTCACGGCACATCATCTGTTACGCCACCTCATCACCTTCTCCGGCAGAGGTCGCCGGCCGGCCAAATTTCCGGCCGGCGACCTTCAATTTTTTTTTCTCTCTCTAAAAAAAAAATTTTTCTTTTTTAAATTTCCTCTCACATCTCTCTCTCTAAACTCCAGCGAAGGGAAACCCCCTTCGCCGGAGTTTAGAGAGAGAGATGTGAGAAGAAATAAAAAAAGAAAAAAATTTATTTTTCAGAGAGAGAAAAAATTGAAGGTCGCCGGCCGGCCGGCGACCTCTGCCGGAGAAGGTGATGAGGTGGCGTAATAGATGATGTGGCGTGAGTTGGCAGAGAGAGAAAACATGATGGAGGAGAGAGAGTGACGGTGTTATAACGGAAGGGGGCCATATGGGTATTTCTTGTAAAGTAGGGGGCCAGGCAGGAAGCTGGTCACAAAGTAGGGGGCCATTAGGGAAATAACCCTAAAAAGTACGCTATGAGTTATGATCAACAAGTTCTTTTTTCCACTGAGTTCAGTTTCAAGGTTTTGAAAATTGAAATAGGTAGACTTCAATTGAAATTGGTAAAAAAATTAGTTTACGTCTGCGACTTTGAATTGTATTTAGTGGAGGCAGTAGGGTTCAAACACAAAGTCGGTTTGAACCCACCAAATTTGGATCGATGGATTTGAAAACCAAATCTGTAACTAATTCGTTCAGCCTACTAATTTTTCAGTCGTGAAAAGAAAATGTAAAGACGTCTTCAACCATTTTCTAGAAAATGAAACACCAACACACGGAGAAGCGCTGATAACACTATTCCGAGATACCTTTAAAACTTCTCATTTCGCAACAAGAAAGACCTGAGAAAACCAAGAAATACCGAGAAAGTTGATGAGATGGTTGCGGCGGTTATCTGCCAACGATCACATAAAAATGAAAAACAATATCAAAGTTTCGCATCAGATCTCTTTCAACAGAAAAAATAAATGGTTGCATTTATTTTAACTCGTCAAACGAACTGTTTATGCAAAACCCCATTGTTAGCCAACAGATATAGAGGCAGGGGATAAATCTATTTTGGTCCCATAAAGATGATCAACTGACCGGTATAGTTCTTTAAAGATGACAAACTTTCAGTATAATATTATTTTTGAGTTTTTCCGGTAGTCAATTTTAATCAACTTCACCCTATTTATCTTTTCGTCGTCGAAGAAGGGATGGCTTGCGGTGGACACACGAAACCTCGCCGACGACCCATCACCAGAAATTAAAAAACAACTTGTCTTCTTTTTCTTCTCATTCCACCGCAGAAATTCGCCACGACCACAATCATTATCACTTCTTTAACTTCTGGCGGTGGGTCATCTTCGAGGTGTCGTCTGGTCGTCTTCGGCGACCATTCTCCAACAACATAGAAAGAAAAGATAACTAGGATAGAAGTCTCAAATGGAAGGGTAAATAGGAAAAGAACTAGTAAACTTTCAAAATTGATTGAAATTGACGAAGGAAAAGCTCACAAGGGGGTCATATTGGAAGTTGATAATCTTTACGGGGGCCATTTTGGTGAGTTGGTAGAAGATTACATTTTAATTATTGAATTTGATGAAGCTTCAGCAAATGAAGATCCTGAAATCAGGACCTTCTGCTTCTCCTATATTCAGATAGTTGACATCAACCACTATATCTCCCAAATACTCTGCACAATTATAAAATAATACATCAATTTAATTATTGTTAAAATGTCGAAGAATCCAAAAATGAGTAACAAAATCTAAATTCTTACCTTCGTATATCGTCCTTGCCATTTTCACGTAATCTGGAATAAGATCTTCATATATGATTCCTCCTGGATGGGCATCGAGTACCACGAGAACTCCTTCGAACAGAAACAAAGAATACTTACATCCATTTTATAGTGGTAACTATGATATCTAGGTTATATTAAGATGTCAATTTTGGGTTATCATGAAGTAAGCATAAGAGTACATGCCCTAAATTGTCGAAGCATCCTGGCTTAAATATGTTCTCAAAGTAACTAGTTGAAAAGCAAAATCCATTCTTACGTTATATAGACAGAGAAACAAACCAACCATAATATATCTTTCTTAGTCAGTTATCTTTTGATATAGAGGAATAGCAGTTTGTTGTCTATAGAATAAAAAAGGCGTACCAGGTGCCAACCAATCTTTGGTAGAGTTACTAGGCAACGGAGCAAGCCAAAGGATGTTCCTTAAGTTCATGGAATCGTCAAATACCACATTCGATCCTAGAAGAAGTAAGAGGTGTTAGCACTTGCCATAGAAGCAATAGCCAACTAAAAGGAGCAGAAATAAGCATATGTTGTGTAATTTACCTCTTTGACAATAACCTGTGTTGTAAGGGAACAATTTTTCTTCATATGCTGGGTACTCTTTGGCATGAAATCTGCCGATTACATTAATACAAGCCAAATGAATGGTTAATTGTACAAGTTCCTGTTTCTCTGTATGCGGCACGATGAAAAAGCATTTCTTTTTTCATTTAAATAAGAAAAAGGATTTGAAGAGGCTACAAAAGTAGACCTACCCCGGACCTAAACAGGAATCAACCGTCAATTGAAAGTGAAGAAGTCCATCAAGTGAGAGAGAGTTGACTCGAAAATGGGATTTGTTGATTTCGTTTAGGTCAGGAGTAGGCTTTGACTTGTTGGCACATTCCGACCCTCCATGTTAGATAAACATAGATCATGGGTTACTAGGAAGAGTGAGAATCGCCACCTTATCCGCACTTGGGGGACACGATTAAACCAAACAAATTCAGAATCTTCTTTCATCGAATCTCTCTGACCATTCTAAGAAATGCCAAGTTAGTAGTTTGTTTAGATTATAAGACCAATTAAATATCGTAAGAGAACCCAAAAACAGTATCGGTCTCAGCCCACTATATGTGTACCAAGTACCACGTTTAAGACTCGCTATTACCGAGGGGTCTGAGATGATTGGAGGCCTTAAGTCCTTAAGACCTTAACTATTCTTACTTTATATAGAGGAAGTTAAGTGAACTCACAATATACCAAGCCTCGAAGAGTTGTTGGCAAGAAAAAGATGTCCGTGAAAAAAATCATAACGGCTCAATGATACATTCAAACCAACAGATGGACCACGAGCGACAATAAGTTCAAATAAGAAAGCAAGGTAGTCGTTCAACTCCTGCACAAATTCCAAAATGTATCTCACTCAGGAGAGAACAAGATGACACCGTTAAAGATTATAATCAAAGAGTTACTCGTTCGATACAAAACCTTGTTTATGAACTGCCTCCCATATGGACTTCTTGTCAGTTCACAACGATGCTCTTTCGATCCTTCAATGTCAGGTACCTATTACATTTCCTAAAAGAATTGATTCAGTTGCAATATTATGAACTTATTGATTACCAATATTGGATATCAAAAAATTCAAAATGTGAGCGAGTCAGATTTCAGATGGGTCAAATTGCCATTTCTTGTGAGGGTAGATTTTGAGTCAATATGGGTTAGACTTCAAAATGTTAGTACTTGTCTGACTCGTCTTACCGGCTGATTTGTGTAGATTTTGGGTCTATTTGAGTCACATGATTCAGATTCAGACGAGTCAGATTGCAGAGAGAACTGAAACTTACAGGCAAGATAGTTGGATCCAGTGCTCTATGAATAGCGCCAGGATCTCCGCCGGAATCAACACCAAGACGGGCTAATTCCAAAACAGGCGCCGGCGGCCACCAAATGAGCTCATTCTCAGTTGACCTGCTTGGACCAGAGAAATCCAGCACCGATGATCTTAGATGCTCATCATCGTCAACGTCAACGAGAAGATCTCTCCTACGGTCATGAGATTTTGTGGGTTTGATCGGAGGAGAAAAGGGTACGAGGAATTTGAAGCAAGATCTGAGCTTTTGAGCTTCGTTAGTGTTGATAGTTGAAGCTTGATTTTTAGTTCCAAGAAGTGAGATTAAATCTTCTGCTAATGCTTTCCGAGATGAAGGAGAGGAAGAAGATTTAGTTGAAGAAGATTGGAGAGATGAAGATAAATAGGGTTTTTGAGGGAGTCGTACAGATGATGACGATGAAGAAGAAGAAATTGCAGCATAAGAGAGAGAGATAAGAATCATGAAACTCAAATTTGAGGATGAATATCCCATCCTCTCTCTCTAGAAATCCCTAATATCCCTACTATTGCATTCTATAATACTACCAGTAGTTGAGACTTTTTTTTTCTTTTTTGTTGAAGACTAATGGTTAATGGTTGAGACTTTGAGATGAAGCGATAATTACTGAAAAAAAATGACAGAAGAGACTACAAAAGTTATGTTATTGCACGCATACTTCATATCATAAACATTGTTCGGTTTTTATTTCAAACAACTCAAAGAAAAAACACTTCAACATTCATCTATCTTTTATGTTTGGATCGTGTTATTTCAAACAACTCAAAGAAAAAACACTTCAACATTCATCTATCTTTTATGTTTGGATCGTGTTATAAAAATCGACTGCTTAATCATAAATCAAATACATAAAAAAAAAAAATTAACTGCAGCAATATAAATTAATACAAATAATCTTGTATCCTTTATATTTACTTTCGAATGGATATCGTCCAAAGAAGATCTGAATCGGATCGAACTGTGATCTTCTCTTCCTTAACAATGTTTGATGTGCTTATTAAACCACCAAACTTCATCTCAGTATCATCTGACAAACAAACATATCTAATTAGATTCTGAATCGGAAATTATTTTGAAAGGAAAATCGAACAAGAACTTGAAAACCGAAAGAAACAATTCATGAAACATGATAATCATCATAAACAACCAACTACCGTTTTTCTTTTTCATATAGGAATGTTGTAGTGAGAGAAACTAACCGAGATCCCATTGCAAACCGGTAGTTGTGGCTTTTGCAGATGCTGTTCCGATGGGGATAAGTCCACAATGTGGACCTTCAACAGATGGGAGGATGTGAATCTCGTGAAGATGGGTCTTCGGAAGAAGTTGGATTAGACAGTCCTCAGATAGAAGAACTACCCGTATATTCGAGAATAAACAAAGAACGTTGATGTTTCCAATCTCGTGATCGAATCTCCCTCCAAGTGCTCCAGCAACTAGAATGCATAGCTGCAAGTCAATCATCCATTAGAACTAGACCATATGTAAACAAACGCAAGTAGTTCGAAATGTTACATAATCCTTTAACAGCTTAACTCCATAAAACATCGTGTGTATGCATGAGTGATTGGTGAATTAAACCAAGATGTCAACACAGAAACGGTTATTTCTCAGTGATTCAAGTACTTCATGAAATTTTGTCGAGCCTAGACAACCTAACAGCAGAACACATGAAGGTGATCAGCTGACGAGTACATTTTTCGTTGCAGTTCTCGTTTTCGTTTGAAAAATACAAGTGATATTTGGAAGGATAGATACCACACTAGATAGTTGACTACCTAAGGTGAACCCCCTCAACTACAGAACTAATCTCAATTTAATTTTCTGTCAGCAGTCTTTCACTATGTAACATGGGTACTTTTTGTATTGACTTTTGCTGTACCGGATACTCCAATCACTTGACTAGGTATAATATAAGGTTTCGTATATATCTTGTATGAACTTGCACACAATCATGTTAAGAGGGTACATTCTCTCTGACTTATTTTGTGTATATAACGTAACAATGGTTTGTAAAAATGCAAGAAAAGAGAAGGCATAACTAAAAAATGAATGACCTAATAATAACTAAGACGAAAACATACATATGCATGGAGTTGTATCCCTGCACCTCCACATCACATTGCTCTTTTTTTCGATACACAAACACACACACGCACACAAACACACACACGCGCACACACACACACACACACACACACACACACACACACACATATATATAATGTACATACGTCAGTGAAGGTACACTTGGTCCTTAAAGGTGTGAGACATGCAAAAAGTCTGGGTTGTGTGTAAATATGATTAAGTTTCACCCCGAATCATTCTCCCAGCAAAAAAGGTTGACAGTTACAACTAGATCTCTACTTGGATATAGTCTGTGAGGATCAAACCACAACTACATGTTCAAGTTTTCTTTAATCTACACTTAACTATACCAAACAAATAATGGAACACAGAATAGCTCTAGTTAGAATTGTAAATTGAAACACAAATAAACAAGCAATAACTCGCACACGCTTTTAGAAGCGATAACTAGAATCATGATACTAAAGAACTGCTTAAAAAGAACAAGTTCAGGAAAGATGGCATGGGACTTACATTAGACTTGTCTAGGTTTGGCGTGAAATCTCGGACATAAGCTATGCATTTGTGCAGATCTGTGGTATCTTGATCATGTGATTCATCAATTATTTGGGTTCCCTGAAATCCATTATCCATGAATAAGGTATAAATATAGGCATTTGTGCTAATTTCAAATTCCAATTTGTGCTAATTTCAAATTCCAATTTCTAGATTCCCCCAAATTTCAAAACTTTTCCCAATCTAGCATTTATTCTAGCAGGTAATCAATCATAATAAGGTATAAATATAGGCATTACCAAATTTTCATAGAAGTCTTTAACATCTGTTCTAATTGAATCCATATCTCCCTTAATCACATCAGGTCTATACCTAAATCAAGTAAAGCAAATCATATTAGTACATATTAACAGAAGTTGATCATTACAAATCAATTTCATAACAAACTTATTCCACAAATCAGAGGAATCCACATAATTCTGTCTGACGTAAGTGAGAGAACCAAAATTTGATTCAGTTAGAATTCTATGCAGAATTAAGTTTATGATATAGAAGAATCAGAAACCCTAAAACTGTTCACATTATGAAGAACTAACTGATTTAATTTTGAAGAAAGAAGAAATTAAGATCAATATAGTTGTCGTGTATGATTCATTGAGGAAGAGAAGATGAATAGATTGAAAACCTGTTTCTAACATCAAGAGAATCTTGATCAGGAAAGAAGAGAGGCATTTCATCATAAACTCGATTAGCTCCTCCATCTGCGCACAGACATAACTGTGCTGTTCTAGAACAAAACGAGAAACTTCATAAGGAAAAACGAACGATCTTGACCTGAATCGAGATTAGGTTTTTAGAGAGAGAGAGAAGTACCGTGTTTCCAGAGGAGAGGAGTAAACCGAGGAAGGCGTTGGTTGAGAAGGATGAGAGCGTAAGATGAAGTAGGTTTGTTGTTGTTGTTGTTTGAAGAAGAAGAAGATGATGAAGCAGGAGGAAGAAGGAAGGATGAAGAATGAGACATCAACTCCATGGTTGGTTGCTGCAAATCTAGAGAGAGGATGGTTGGTTGGTTGCTTTCTTTCTCTCACTAGATTTTGTGGTGGTGTGTTATTTTTAGAGAGAGAAAGCCCGCCGACTCTCCCAAGACGAGACTAGCTGGTTAACGAAGACCGTCGCTTTTTTGGTATTATTAAAGGGAGAATTACTGAAACCCCCCAACTTTGATAATGTCTTTACTGAAACCCCCCACTTTAATTAGTAATTACTGAAACCCCCCAACTCCGTTTGATTTAACAGATTTGGACCGTTAGTGGGAGGGAAATGACTTAAATCTCCCTTTGCTAAATCCGGACCTAATAATGGGAGCAGAAAATGGGGCGCCTTCGAGTCAAAGGTGGGGCGCTTATATCACGTTTTATCTTCTCCTTACCCACCCAAATCGTTCCCTCCCAAAACCAACCAGCATCATCTCTCTCAACCAGACGAACAAGGGATCAACTAGACGAAGAAATCAACAAGAAATCTCTCGGTAATGCTCCCTCTCTCTCTCTAACGACAAGAACTTCAACCAATACCAGGTATGCTCCCTCTCTCTCTCTCTCTCTCTCTCTCTCTCTCATTCTCTCTCGGTAATACTCCATTCGAACTCGAACTAGGGTTTCAGTAATGGGTTTTCTCTGCCTCTCTATCTCTCCTAATAGGTAACGCGAACTCTCCTTAGGGTTTCTCGTTTTGCTGGTTCGAATGTACTAATCAAGAAGAAGAAATTCGAAGAAACCAAGCAGATGAAGTTCCCTCTAAATCGTCCCACCCAAATCGTCCCAAACCTTGTAGCATCATTTAGATTAATAGCTCCTGACTTACATTATTCTAGCTATTTCTGGTTTTGAAACAAATTCGAAACCAGAAACAAATTCGAAGAAACCATCATTTAGATTAATAGCTCCTAATAGGTAAATAATGTTTGATTCTAGCAATTTCTCCTAAGACCGAATTGAATGTGGAAATTGGGGGAATGGGTTTCAATAAAAGCATTTGATCAAAGAACTTAGTAGCATCATTTAGATTAATAGCAATGGGGGAATGGGTTTCAATAAAAAATTACATAGCTTCAATATATTTGGTATTATTAGCTTGATTCAATCTTGACAACTGATATCTCAGATAAGTTCATTTCGAATGAGATCAACTTCTGTATTTTGTTACTTTACAAGGTAAGTAAAGCATTATATATACCTTTTGAATTTACTGCACAATCTATCTTCTTCTTTTTTTCTTTACTCATTATTAGGTATGTAAAGGTGGTCAACATTTATCTAGTCTTTGATCGAATTGATTAAAACCCATGTTTGATTCTTGCTATAGCCCTGGAAAATCGAATACCCATTTCTTCTTTTAGCATATATTTTTTCAGATCTCAATAAAATTTTTGATTGTCGACAAATTTGGGAAGAAATTGAACCATATTTAATTGTTTTCTGTTCAGGATGATATTGATCAAGAGTAATTAGTACAACTTTGGGGATGTAGAAAGGGTTTCTATTGAGTTCTAACTGATTTGAGCAACCCGGTACTCTAAAGAATTGGATCAAACCTCCTTCTAATTTGATGCACACAATGAGTGATAAAATGAAACCATTTTGGTATTAGATAGATAGGTTGAACATTTCTGTATTTGACTGTTGTGATTTGGGAACATACTACTGAAACCATTTTGGTATGAAATGAAATTGTAGTCTGTGATCTTCTACATTCATTTCAAATAGTTGGGGGTTTCAGTAATTACTAATAAAAATGGGGGGTTTCAGTAATTACTAATTAAAGTGGGGGGTTTCAGTAATTATAAATAAAAGTGGGGGGTTTTAGTAAACGCATTATCAGAAGTGGGGGGAAAACGTAAGAGGGTAAAAAAGTAATATTGAAAATATCAAAGTTAAATTAAACGGAGTTGGGGGGTTTCAGTAATTATTAATTAAAGTGGGGGGTTTCAGTAAAGGCATTATCAAAGTTGGGGGGTTTCAGTAATTCTCCCATTATTAAATTTTGAGTTAGGTGATTAATGATTTGTATTGGGTTAGTTCTATTTTGGCCCCTAAACATGACCAACTCATCCACATGGCCATTCTATTTTGGCCTCTTTTGATTTTTTTCACCGGTCAACTTTAACCGATGACTTATCTTTAACCTTTTTTACCCTTCTTGTCGATCGTCTAAGGTCAGTCGCGGGTCAAGTGTTCACCTACTTGTTACGTTAAATGCTATAGGTTTAGGTGTACTAATGACAAGTGTTAACCTACTTCACAACATTATTCTTACATTTGGAGGAAAGGGTCGAAATGTTTTTCCTCTCACTTAATTGTGTAAGTTAGAGAATTTCTTTTCTTATTTATGCCAAGGCTACACAACCTGCCTCCTGGGACTCCCAATTGAACCGCATGTGAGGTAACAAGAGTTTCTCTCTCCACATGACTAAACATGTGATAGGAGAGAGAAACTCATGTTTATCTCACATACAGTTCAAGTGTGAGTCTCAGGAGGCAAGTTGAGTATACTTTTTGTTTTATTCAATTGTCAATTATTCAAAGGCCTTAGGCCGCGGCTTTGGGGAATTAAAAAAATTCTCCGGAGAATAAAGACTTTGTCAACTTAGATTGACTTAGAGGGCATATTAATTTTTTGGCCCAAAAATTTACTAACTTGTAAATTGACCCTTAATCTTCATCTTCCTCCCACCTCCTTTCTCTCTTCCTCTTTTTTTTCTCTTTCTTTTTCTCTCTAAAGACTATCTTCTTCAACTCAGAAAAATCTGAGTTGAAGAAGATGATGGGAAACCCTTCATCTCTTCTATTAATGGGAGATGAAGGGTCTCACCCTAGTCATGAAGCAATAGCCCTATCCCACCCATAACGAAGGGGAAAACCCCTTCGTCTTCCATTCATGGAGGACGAAGGGGCTTTCCTCTTCGTCTTCCATTGCAACAAGGCAGCAAATCTATTGCCCTGTTGCAGCCATGACGAAGGGGAAAGCCCCTTGGTCTCCCATTCATGGAGGATGAAGGAGCTTTCTCTTTTGTCTTCCATTGCAGCAGGTAGTAGCTTTTCTTTATTCCCTCTAATCTGATTTGAAGAAGACAGATAAAATTTTGGGAAATAAAGATAATCATTCATCTTCCATTCACATTAATATGAGTTGAAGAAGACAGAAAAAATCAGGAAAAAAAGAGGAAGAGAGAGAGAAAGGAGGTGATATGAAGATAAAGATTAAGGGGTAATCTACAAGTTAGTAAAAATTTTGTGGCAAAAAATCAATATGCCCTCTAAGTCAACCAAGGTTGACTAAGTCTTTATGCCCCTGAGAATTTTTTTTATTCCCCAAAGCCGCCGCCTTATTCAAATTAGGATTTACTAAGAATTCAAACAATAACACATGGTTTCATAAAATCCATACGATTTTTCTGATGGACTGAAATCACTTTGAATTAGTCGCTCAGACGAGACAGAAACGAAAAACTATTTGGAATTTGAACAACTCAGTTTAGCCATAGAGTTAGATTTCAGTTTTGAGAAAAATACTACCTAATATTCCTCCCATCAAGCAAATACAAAAAATCAATTGATCTAAACCAAGCTTTAATTGTGAATTGGTCTATAATACAATGAATTTTGAACTCCAAATGGCTCAAGTTTGATATTTTGTCCAAAATTTCCAAGAGAAGTTAATTAGTCTTAAATGAAAGTTCAATGGATCTTTGAATGAAAAGAGGAAGACCTGATTTAGGTTTTTCTAGCTTCTCCTTCTATCTTCTTGTTTGAATTGGCTTTCCCCAATGGAGCGCAAAGCCGTCTCAACTTCTCCAAGTGGTTGTCCAGCATAAAGATGAAGCTCACCTTTTCTCACTACAATCAACTTCATCGTACCCGATTTCTCCGCTTCCTTAATTTCCTGCACCAAATTTTTGTTTCAGTATTAGCACAAACCTAAAGTCGTTATTTAATGCATTGATTCAACGAAAAAACAAAGGAATGGGAATAGGTGTTCATTCTTTCCTAGTTTATTATCTTCCATGAGCCACTATATTGATTCAACGCAATCAGGCAATCCCTCAATTTAGATACGCTAAAAGTGATATACTCATGCATTCGATAATTACAAGATACATAACGGTCGTCAAGAAGTGATCGGTTGAAATGGTGGGCATAGTTATTAGTTAGTATTGTTCACTAATCTGATCGCATTAATGATAATTCAGAGTTTCAGACAGTCAAATATGTAGCTTGAGTCCATATCGTGGGGTTTGTCCAGCCACATACTGCAAGCATATTGGCATTAATGGATATCGAAGGAGGTTTCACAGCATCACAGACACAGGGTTTAGGGTTTCTAACTTCAGATATCAAGTGTCAAGTTTGTATACTTACTGCAATTGACAGAGGAACAACGTCAGCACTGACATCACCCAGATCATCGAAAAATGACTCCAATATATACGAAAAGTTAGCTGCATCGCCACGATCTTCAAATGCAACCGTATAAGACGAAGCTTCTTCGTCCATCTTCAAAGTATATAGACCTTTTGCAGCTTCTTCGCCTGGATCTCTACGCAAAAGAATAGCCTGAGACAGAACCCAGATGCTTAATACGTAGTATCGTAGAAAGTTATGTTTAAAGAATGAAGCAACATTCTTATGCAGAATTATTTGTAAAAGATTAGAAACAGAAGAACTACGGAGATTAGCAGTGACATTTGATGAACAACAAGCAGATAGAATTTGAAAAACTAACTTTCTCGTCGATCAAAATCTTCAGAACAAACCCTACAAAAATCTATTGAACATCATCTTCGGCCATTATGTCAATGATCGTGCGAGATTAGTTTCTCTTTCGTCCGTCCACCCTCCTCTTCAACATCCATAAACCCACAGTTACTATGAACTAATACATCTTATGATCTATAAAGTTTATAATTCCAAGTCTCCAATTTATGGAAAACACTGCATCTCTTTGAAATAATGACTCGGGCATAGGGTTTAAGTCGAACACAAAAATTTGAAGTGTTGAACACTGACAATGCATCTCTGATGTGGTTTAGAATATGAACGTTTAAAAGATACACAATTTAGGAACTACAGAATTAACAAAATTTCATTTCTTCAATTGAAATCGTAGAAATTTTAGTCGGGTGTACATACTAGAACATAAGGAAGTTTCATCCACCAAAGGTCGTCCTTGCTTCTTGGTATGCTATCAACGTCTTCCCCGTATTTATGAGAAATATTTGCCCTCAGTTCTCTTGATCTTCCTCGCTCAAGTGAACATTCACTGGTATCTTTAATACTACCTACAATACAAAACACACAAGTTCACTATAACTAAGCAGGGAATGCGCGGTATACTTTTGTCTGTACATTTCAGAAAACAAATATCCAATCAGGTCATCAGAATAAGGTGGAAGATAGATGAGCTTTAGCCTGCAATTCCCCTTCACCTATTTCCGGTTAGGGACTTCTATAACGGAACATAGCAAAAGTAGTTCACAAAACAACTAAGTGAGAGTGTGAGACTTTAAATTGTTACGACAAGATTTGATAAATAAGAGCCTTACCCGACCTTGGGTTTCGATTGGAGCTTCTCACTCCCACACCCTTTTCTGAACTTTTCATTCCCACACCCTTTTCTGAACTTCTCATTCTCATAGGTTCACCACCCAACGATTCTCTTTCCGCCTCTTCACCTTCCAGCAATGAAAAAGACTCATTCCGAGCATCATCATCATCGTCAGTCAACCCATGAGAATCTTCTTCGTGAGTCGCTCTAAGTTCCCCCAAATCACTACTAGAAGTTTGGATCCCTTCTTCCTCCTTTTGAGCTGAAAAATTCGACAAACTGCTTCCATTACTAGTACTCGCGAGCGATGCATCTTTTCCACTAGTAAACCCTTTTGAGTGATTATTAGTGTTCTTAGGATAACTTCTAAACCTCTTTTTCTTCTTAAACATAAATTTCTCATCCTTGACTTCACCATTTATATTCTCAGACACTTTCTTCTCTTCGATCTTACTCAAATTCTGCAAATAAGTAACCGGCAATGCTGTGGATTTCTCGCGAATAGAGCTAAGTCTCTTCTCCAACTTCGTTAATCGAACATCTACCTCTTTTTGAATGTTGGTTTTACCTCTTGAAGATGCAGACTTCAAAACTTTCTCATCCCCATCAACCCTAATTACATCAGTAGATGAGCCCAATTCTGGTTTATTCAACTTTTTTGCCTCCAATTCCCTAACTTCCCTTGCCATAACCCTAATTTTGATAATTTCTTCTTCAAGTTCAGAATTATCCACATTAATCAACTCATTTGTTTTAAAATTAACATCACCCATTAACTTAGAAACAAAATTACCTCCCTTTTGCTTCTCATTAACCATTTCCAACCCTAATGTTCCTAAATCAACTTCATTTTCCTCATTTCTACTTTTCTTATCAAAATTAGAATACCCAAAGATCCAAATTGCAAATACAGTCTGTAATACAAAAATGCCACCAAGATAAAATACAAATTCAGTAATAGACCTGGTAGAAACAATAGCAGGAGATTCAGAAACCCTAATTTCTGAAGTGAACTCCTTTTTCTCGTAATTCCTTTCATCTTCTTCTTCTAATACAGGACTTCGGAAGAAACCCCCAATTTCTTCTAATTCCTCTTCTACTTGAATTTGTTGTTGTTCTTGTGGGGTTTGGTTTTGTTGAGGAAGGATAGGGGGATGATAGTGTTCAGTTAGGGTTTTTAATAGCTTTCTGCGCAGGTAATTTTTTCTCTTGGTGAGTTTTAATGGAGGAAGAGAAGGAATGGAATCTAGGGTTTTTCTATTCACTGAAGGCTGAATTTGAAAAGACGAGAAGGTGAAATTCGCGCGAGCCATTGCCGTGAAAATTGGGGGAGAAATAGAGTCGCGCGAAAAAGATAAATATTTAGGACAGTTGAAAGGAAAGGAAATAACCGGTGGGCTTTCTAAAACTATAAATAAGTTACATCCACACTATAAATAAGTTACATCCACTCGGTTAACGAATGGTTTTGGTAAAGGGACTGTCACGGGTGTATTGGGACAATAAACATTTTTCTCACAAAAACGAAATAGGTTCCAGGTTCGAATCCAATTAAACATTAATTTATTCGATTTAAATCCTTAATATATTTAGAGATTGCTATGGAAGACAAAATCACTTGCTCTTAATGTGGATGGAGCTATTAGCAATGACAAAGCCGGTATCAGATGTATATTTAGAGATTGCTATGGAAGACTTGTAGTTGCATATGTATCAATAGCTAATCCACAGAAGTTTGTCGATGCGACCGAATTATATGCCATCAAACCATGCTTACAAATTGGTATTAATCTCGCTGAATTTGAAAAGAGATGGCGAATTCTCGCCAACCATTGGGGGAGAAGGAGAAGGCGCGTAAACCTAAATCCGTTTTCGAATAGATTTCTTCTTCAACGGGGACAAGGTGGCCCATCTAATAACTACAAATAGTACTACTTTCTTTCCTTTTTCTTTTTTTTTCTTTTAAAAAGAAATAAAAGTCTTACTTAAGTTTGCTCTTCTAGTTACCCAATTGTTTTTGTACTGATCCTTTGTTTATTTAGTGTTCTCCAACATCTCAAAACTTGTCTAAGATACCATATTAACAATTGTACACATCTTTCCTCTCGAGCTATCGAAAGTAGAACTGTGACAAAAATAAACTTATATAAACACAACATCAGCACACTAAACAATTTAAAGATAGTTCTTCTAACATTCATCTATTTCTCTCTAGTTCTAAAATATTATATATCACAACTTCAAACATTCAAATCAAAATAAATACCTTTCACACAAAAAGTTAGAAATCAGTTATCCACTAACAATTGTATGGAAGTAACATTGGAATTGTATGTTTTCTTACTCGGGTTGTTATCTTTTCTTTTTTTTTTACTTAAGTTACATATTCTAAGAAAAAATAATAACCTAAAGTGGTGTAGGGTCCTGTCGTGTTAAAAAATAGAATTTTAATATTTTAGGTGTTTTGGTCCATAATACCCTCAACATAACAGAATCAACACTTATTATCTTCTGCTCCAATTTTCGCCCAAAATCTAGGGTCCACGGGTTTTAGGCCCAAAATAAAATTCAAAAAGAGATTAAGGTCCAATCTTCCTAGAAAAAGGGATTTTAGTCCTTTTCCCATTTAGAAGAAACATTGTAGATACATAATGTGTTATGTATGACACATAAAAAAAAAGTATGAAATTTTAACAATAAATAACACGTTATTTATGAAACAAAGCAAGAATCAATAAACAAAAAGAGTTAATTCCTATTTGGTCCCCTACTTTGTGACCAGCTTCCTTTTTGACCCCCTTACTTTTCATAAATTCAAATTTGGCCCCCTATTTTCATGTAAATGACGTAAATACCCTTCCTAATTTCTAAATAAAATATTAAAAACATAATTATTTCCACCTCACCTCTCTCTCTCCACCTCATCTATCTCTCTCTCCACCTCACCTCTCTCTCTCTCCACCTCACCCCTCTATCTCCACCTAACCTCTCTCTCTCTCCACCTAACCTCTCTCTCTCTCCACCTTACTATGTCTTCTCCGATGAAGGTTGTCGGCCGAAAAATTTTCCGGCCGGCGACCTTCAAAAAAAAAACTCTCATTTCTCTTTCTCTCTCAATATTCCGGCGAAGGGGTGAGGTGGAGAATGTCTGATAGCAAGTTGAACCAGACCTTTAGGTAACCCCTTCGCCGGAATATTTAGAGAGAGAGATGAGAGTTTTTTTTCCCCAGGTTTTTTTTTCAAGTGCGGAAACCCCAGGACCAGAAGTAGTAGGATTGATTTTCATAGTAAAAATAAAGTGAAATATGTTGAAATTTTTTGCAAGCCGAATAAAAAAAAATGTCTGATAGCAAGTTGATCGGTTAATTTAATAAGAAATAGAAGTTAGTACTCGATTTCGTTGGTACCATCCAACCGAATCCAATTCAATTGTTTACTCTTTACTCATTCAATGAGTGAATTTTCAAGTTTCACCAACCTATTTTCAAAATATCAAGTAGATGGATAAGAACCATGAGGGAGTGTTTCATTTCTCTATCATTATAAATGATCCCATCCATATTATCTATGGAATTCGGACCTGAACTCTATTTATGATTAATTGTTTCTATCACATTGGTCATAGTTTTTCAGCATATCGATTTCTGTCTACTTGTTTTATACTCCTTCAGGTTCGAATTCCGGATAGTTTTACATCTAGGATTTACATATACAACATATAGCACTGTCAAAATTGTGTTTCCACCGAGCTGAAACACATGTTGATGGCTCTAGTAAAACAAAATCATCATTTAATAGCTATTTCCCTTCAATTTCCCCTATACAAACAAAAAATTGAAGATCTAGTTACGATATCAGAAGAGAGATTTCAAGAAATGGCAGATCTATTCACTCTATCAATAACCGAGCCGGATCTGGTGTATCATAAGGGATTTTCCTTTTCTATTGATATTGATTCCTACGGATTGGATCAAAAAAAAATTATTGAATGAGGTATTCAACTCCAGAGATGAATCGAAAACCTGCTCGATTTAGATCGGGGAAATCGTACGGATTTTATGAATATTCCTTCAGGAAAAGAGTATCTCCCGTTGTAACAAATATGATCCAGACATGATATATCATATGTGTGGACATATACTTACGTATCAGGAACGAATAAAATGCGGATATGGTTTTTCCGGTCGGCGACCTTCATCGGAGAAGACAGAGTGAGGTGGAGATAGAGGTTAGGTGGAGAGAGAGAGAGGTGAGGTGGAGAGAGCGATAGATGACGTGGAGAGAGAGAGGTGAGGTGGAAATAATTATATTTTTAATATTTTATTTAGAAAATAAGAAGGGTATTTACGTCATTAACATGAAAATATGGGGTCAAATTTGAATTTATGAAAAATAGGGGGCAAAAAAAAAAGCTGGTCACAAAGTAGGGGGTCAAATAAGAATTATACGTAATTGATACTAAATAACGTGTATATTGCGAAACAGATAGTAAGTTTGAAATCAATCGAAAAAATATGAGAAAAAAAAAAGAAAGAGAATTTTGAAGATTGTTTTTCAAGAGTAGGTGTTTTCTTATATAAAAAGTTATAATAGGTATTATGATTAAACCCTAAATCTATTTTGCTTTAGGCGCTGGACAAAAGTCAAAATATGAAAGCTTTCCAAACTATTGAAGGAAAGCATACTTCTGACACCTTGTTGAATGAGACTTCATTTGTAAGTGTGAAAATAATAATAATCCAGCACAAACAAATTGAATCAAAGGTAAACTTTATTGATTGAGTATTCATGTAGTTATATCATTTACAAAGAGAGAACTTAACATAATTGAATAAAACAGAATTAGGAAATCTAATGACAAAAGATGAAACTAATTACAAAGGATGGAAACTAATATATTGTTTACAAATAGGGAAATATGAATTGGGAAGGAGATATCCTTTGTATTTGATATGGGAATATTACTTCATTACCCCCCGCAAGTTGGAGCTGGGGAAGAAATCTGAGTCAAGCCTAACTTGGAAGTTAACCGTTGGAATTGGTCAGAACCAAGGGGCTTTGTGAAAATATCAGCGACCTGATCTGCAGAGCGAACATGAGATAGCTGGATAAGACCACTTTCAAGTTTCTCACGGACAAAGTGGCAATCGAGTTCAATGTGCTTTGTTCGTTCGTGAAAAACTGGATTAGCAGCGATATGCATAGCCGCCTTATTGTCACAGAAAACCTCAAAAGGTTCTGGAATGGAAATTCGAAGGTCCTGAAAAAGGTATTTTAACCATTGGAGCTCGGCAGTAAGGAAAGCAAGAGCACGATATTCTGCCTCAGCAGATGATCGGGAGACTGTCGGTTGTTTCTTAGATTTCCAAGACAACGGACTTGCACCAAGCATTGTGAAGTAGCCGGTGGTGGAACGACGTGTGATGGGGCAGCTGACCCAATCAGAGTCGGCAAAACCCGAAAGTGTCAGAGAGCTAGAAGACGAAAGAAAAATCCCATGATCGAGGGTGCCCTTCAAGTATCTTAGCACTCGAGTCGCAGCATCCATATGTGTTGAACGGGGATGTTGCATAAATTGACTTAAATAATTGACTGAAAAGGCGATATCAGGCCTCGTTACAGTGACATAGAGAAGTCGACCAATGAGACGCCGAAAAGAAGTGGGATCGTCTAAAGGTGTACCATCTGTAGGTAATAATTTCAAGTGTTGTTCCATAGGAAATAAACTCGGTTTAGCTCCGAGAAGTCCAGAATCACGGATAATGTCCAAAGTGTATTTCCGTTGACAGAGGAAAATACCCTTAGGGGACCTAGATACTTCTAGGCCTAAAAAATATTGAAGTCGTCCGAGATTTTTAAGAGAAAATCGTTTCTCGAGACGTTGTCGAAGGAGGTCAATTTCTTTGTTGTCATTGCCTGTAATGATGATGTCATCTACGTAGACAAGAATATAGATAGCAGTCGGACCATTAAAATAACTGAAAAGAGAATGGTCTGACGAAGATTGAGAAAAACCCTCAGCTTTTAAACCGGATGAAAATTTAGCAAACCATTGTCTGGAGGCTTGTTTCAAACCATATAATGATTTGTTCAAGCGACAAACTCTAGTGTCACCTTTGCTACTAAAACCTGGAGGAATGGTCATATAGACTTCTTCTTCCAAGTCTCCTTGGAGGAAAGCGTTATTAACGTCTAATTGATGCAACGACCATCCTTGGATAGACGCAAGGGATAGAAGGACTCGAACAGTTACCAATTTGGCAACTGGAGCAAATGTATCATGATAGTCGACACCTTCAACCTGGGTATATCCTTTGGCGACGAGGCGTGCCTTATAACGTTCGATAGATCCATCCGAACGATATTTAATTTTGTAAACCCACTTACAACCAATGGGTTTCTTGCCAGGTGGCAAGGAAGTCAGATACCAAGTATTATTAGTCTCGAGAGCTGAAATCTCTTTAGTCATCGCCTCACGCCATTCTGGAGAAGCAGAAGCGATTTTGTAAGATTTTGGTTCTTCTGTGGTGATAACAGAAGTTAGAAAAGCCTTATGAGAATTACTAAAACGGTCAAAACTGATATAGTCGACCAGTGGATAAGGAGTGCGCGAAGATGTCGTTTCTGAACTAGAAAGAATATAGTCAGCCAAATAAGCAGGCGGATTCCTAACACGAATTGGTCGTGTAGGATTACCAGATTCCTCGACGGGAGAGTCGAGTGATGAAGTGCCACTGGTGGTAAAAGGCCGAGGAGAAGCGGAAGCTGAAAAGTCTGGAGAAGATGCACTATCAGAAGAAGCTATAGGCACCTCTATAGGAGATGATGAAGGTATATCCTTGCTGGGATCAGAGGGAGTCAGGGGCCTACCTGAAATAGGAGGCGTCGTCTCAATAAAAGGCAAATGAGGAGAATCAACCGAAGGCGAGGGAAAAGACTTGACTAAAGGTGGAGGTGGAAAAATATTGTGTCGCGACGGAGTCTGAAAAGTGTCGGGAGAAGGCACATGGTCATCCAAAATATTCAAAGGAGTAAAAATGTGTGAGTCAGACGAAACGTCGGTAACCGACTCAAAAGGAAATTTGTTTTCAAAAAAAGTTACATTTCGAGAGTCATAGAGAGTTTTAGTCTCTAGGTCATAAATGGTGTAACCCTTTTTTCCATAAGGGTACCCGATAAATATTCCTGGTTTAGCTCGCATATCAAATTTAGTAGTAGCTTTAAAATTATGAGCAAAGCACAGACAGCCGAAGACACGGAGGGTCGAGTAGTCTGGTGGAGTATCATATAAAACCTCATAAGGTGACTTAAGTGATAAAATTGGAGTTGGCATCTGATTAATTAAGTAAGTTGCCGTTTTTAAACATTCTCCCCAAAAACTGAGGGGGAGATTAGCTTGAAATCGCAAGGCACGAGCAACATCCAACAAATGTCTATGATTGCGTTCAACGACCCCATTTTGTTGTGGAGTATGAACGCAACTGCGTTGGTGGATAATACCATTCGACTGGAACCAAGATTGTAAGTCTTTAGTGAGAAATTCAGTTCCATTGTCGGAACGAAAAGTCTGAATAGGGCAGGTAGAGCTGGTTGCCGAATCAGAAGAAATTGACTTAATAGTCTTTTGATATTGTTTAATTGTGAAATTAAAAAAATATTCTAAATATTTCTTAGTCTCAGACTTGGACTGCATAAGGAATGTCCAAGTGTATCTGGAATAGTCATCAACTAAGGTGAGAAAGTATCGCTTATTTGTGAGCAAAAGAACGGGAAAAGGTCCCCAAATGTCAGCATGAACTAAATGGAAAGGAAAAGTACTAACGGCGGTACTTTTATGAAAAGGCAATTTAGATTGCTTTGCCATAGGGCAAATTGTACAGTCATGCGTTGAGTCAAAGCGAATGAAATCAAATCGTTGAGATAAGTGTTTGAGACGATCCAAACTAGGATGTCCCAGTCGTCTATGCCAAAGGTCAATCGACTTATGGAGAGTAAGTGCTGAAGATTTATGGCGTAAAATGTATAGATCGCCAACTTCATCAGCCTGACCAATCAGGCGAGCAGTCACGGTGTCCGTAAAAACACATTGAGAAGGTGAGAAAGTCGCAAGACAATGTAGAGATTTACATAACTGTCGTACAGAAATTAAATTAAATTTGAAGTTTGGAATATGATAAACATTATCGATATGTAGAGATTCGGAAAATACCACTTTACCGATATGTGTAACCAATAATGTGCTTCCATCAGGAATCTGAACATAAACTGATGGAGGAGCAGGTTCATAAGAACTGAAATGTTGTAAAGAAAAACAGACGTGGTTTGAAGCACCACTGCCGATAATCCACGAAGTAGAGTGGATGGAGAGAATAGTTCCCGAGAGAAGTGTCGTAGCCGTAGGGCTAGGATTACCAATATTTGTGCCAGGGAAAAGAATCGTTCTCAATGAACAAGAAGGTATAGAAATCATGGGTCGGCAAAATTTAGTTGAAAAACTCAAGAGAATAACTTTTAAGAATTTTGTAATGAAGTCAGAACATACTGTAGTAATGTTTCTAAAAAAAGAAGAATCGCGATTGGAATAATCGGAAATGTAAAAATTGAAAAATAATGAGAACAAAAATAATGTTGTGTTTATAGTTGACAAGAGAGACATTATCGAAATGCCAAAAAATTGGATGACGAGTAACAACCACAATGATGATGACATGGTAATTGTCGACAAATGATGCATTGTCGGAAATGTGTCTACAATTGACACAAAAATTAATATCGTAATTGATATCATAAATGTAGCCGACACAAGAATCACTGTGAGGTGGCTGGTGAATAGAAGAGGGTCAGTCAATGACTTAATAAATGGCATCAAAAAAGATTGTGCAGTGGGTGAAGTAGACGATTTTGTAATAGTCACAAATAGTTGGAAATAAGTATATATTGGCAGCATTAACCAAAAACAGTTTTTTTTTTTTTTTTTTTTTGTTAAGGATAGCCAAAAACAGTCAAAATGATTAAGGTGTGAAAGGAAAACAGTGACAAATGAAAATATGTCACGAATGAGATGTAGTCCAGCAAAATGTGACAAATAAAAGTATTTGTCGGTGCCGGGAAAGTCACGTAGGAGGACTAGCAGGCGCCAAGTATCTAGGGATAAACCTAGGTCAAAACTAGTGAGAGAAGTGGCTGTGAAGTCGCTACTGTGAAGAAGCTAGTGAGAGAAAGTGCGGCTAGGAATAAACCTAGGTCGAATGGACCAAAGGGAAATAAGATCGCTGCCGGAAAGTCACTATGAAAGTAAGTCGGTGGCAGGGGGTGGTGTCGGTGGTAGCCAAAGAACCCTTAGGGTTTGGCTGTAAAGAGTCTCCGGAAGAAGGAGAAAACATAAAATGGTTGAACAGTAGCCGAATCAGATTTTGAATAGTCTGATTTTGATAAAAGAAAAGACGAAAACGAAGGAAATGAGGAAAATAATGATAGGATGGAAGAGATTATACTGACCTTTGAGTGCTGGGAGAGAGATAAGTTATAATGAAGTAATATTCCCATATCAAATACAAAGGATATCTATATTAGTTTCCATCCTTTGTATTTGATATGGGAATATTACTTCATTAGTAAGGGATAGACTTAGTACAATGAAGTTCTTTCCTCACAAGTTTATAGCAATCAAAAGTTTACAAAATTATTATGGTAAGCAAATCATAAATACATCTCAGGTAGCCCTGTTTGGTCACAATATTTTGCGTGGCAAAAAAAAAGTTTGAGAATTGTGGCAAAACCATCTGAAAAAGAAAAGTTAGAATGGCCCCTTTCACTTTATCAAGAATTAGGTCTATGTATTGTGAAATAAGAAATGAGAATAAAATATCAAAAGTCGGAAAACCGAAAAAATTCTCCCACACACGCCCTTCCTTATATGTTGTCGGTACAGCCGCCAAACAGAGAAACTCAGCAAGAGTTCTTCATCTTCTAATCTCTCTCATGCCTCTATATGTTTTGTCTCTTGTCTCTTTCGTTTTTCTCTCTCTTCTCTCTCTCTCTCGCTCCATTCCTCTCTGTTTCATTTCTCTCTGTAAGTTCTGGCGAAGGGGAGGATCCCTTCGTTAGAACATAGGTGAGAAGGAGGAGGAAGTGTTGTCGCAGTTGATGGAAGTATCGTCGAAATTGGTGGTGAAGGTAGCCAGAGTTGATGCCGGTAGTCGGAGAGGAAGAATATGTAAAAAGAAGCTGAAAAATATGCGATGAATGAATGAAACAAATAATTTAATTTTTTTTTTTGTTCCCACTCAAAATTTGTACCTTTATTCTTTCCTTAAACACTTACCGGAGGATTATTACTTCAATGAAAGGTAGTATGGAAATGATTAATATTTCTAAAACTCCACATATATAGTAACCCGTTAACCATATAGAGTTCCAAATTGAAAAAGGAGGGAAAGAGTTTTTAAAAGTATTTCAGAATCTCGTGCTATTGTTTTTTCATTAATCTTTTTTTTCACAATGATGATTTATTCTGCCTGCCATCCTCTTTCACTACAAACCTCATATCACCCTCCTTTTCCTTCATTACAGTCCTCCCGATTTTGTTATGAAGATCAAGATCATCCTCTTTCACTAGAATCCTCATATCACCCTCATTCTCTTTCATTACAGTCCTCCCGATTTTATTATGAAGATCAAGATCATCCTCTTGTTGTATCTCTGGTATTATGAAAAACCAGGGTTATGTCTTCCTGTTTTAATAAAAACAAGGATATACCTTCCTGTGTCTTTCTGAAATAAATTCAGAGATAACACTTTTATGTCTAAAACTTAAAAAGTAAAAACCAGTATAATCAAACAAAGATTAATAAAAAAAAAAGGTTAGAGAGAGAAAAGCCGAGTCGAGTTGTCTCTTTCCTTAAGACAGTGAACACTCTGGTATTAGTACTAGAACCAGTAAGATGTTTGTCTCCCAGGATACAACGGCTGTACCTTTCAGTATGACGACGAGAGTACTTCGTTTCTCTGAAAGCGTGCGAACTTAGAACAAGCAGTAAGAACGACAGATGAATTGACTTCTTAAACTCTAAATGCTCTTAACTTTGAATGCTAAAAATTTTCGTGTTTTGTTTGCTGGATTCTGTTTGGTATTTATAGAAGTATTGGTGACACTTCAGACAGGTGCCTTGAAAAGAATGGATGCTTCCCAACAGTCATATTTGTCTGTTGGTTTTCGGGTGCCATGTTGACCGTCAGATCTTAACGGATCTATTAAAATCTCGCGCATTGAACGCCCACCGTTTAGATCATCAACGGATCTATCTTAAAGAGCACCAAATATCCTGACCGTCAGATCATATCTATGATCGTAAAATCCAAGGCTCCAATCGCTCCTCGCGACGACGCGTACGTGCAAAGTGCGTGCGGGCGCCCAATGTGCAAACCACGTGAGTCACCTTTCTATTCTAAAGAACATACCATGAATATATGGAAGGTTCTATAAAAGGAAATAAACCATTTCCTCTTTCATAAATGTGGTACTAACTCAAAATCCCGGTTTTGAGTTAATGGTACCCATACCAAACGAATTTTGTAATAACTCACTCATACGGAATCGGATTTGGACAAAATTTGAGTCTAAATTCAAGAGCTCGACGAGACGAATCCAACGAGACGTCTTGATTGAGATTCTAACGAATATAGGTACATCAAATTAACCAAAAACCGGTCCACCTACTTTTGAGCTAGGTACCGATTCCAACACCTCTTTCACTACAATCCTTATCACACCGTCCTTCTCCTTCATTACAACCCCGATTTTATTATGAAGTTCAAGATCATCCTCTTTCACTGCAATCCTCATACCACCTCAGTCGCGGTTTTATTATGTAGTTCAAGATCATCTTTCACTACAATCCACATATCACCCTCTTCCTCCTTCATTGGAGTCGTAGTTTTATTATGAAGTTCAAGATCATTTCCATAAAAGAAAATGCTACGCAAATACGTTATATCCAAGTCTCCGATTTTATAAATGGATAAGACCAACTAAGCCAAAATCACTTGCTCTTAATTTAGACGGAGCTAGGAACAATGACACAGCCGGTATCGGATGTATATTTCAAGATTGCTATGGAAAACCTATAGTTGCATATGCAGCAATAACTAGTCCACAGGAGTCTGTCGATGCGATCGAATTATATGCCATCAAACAAGGCAGAACGGTATCGGTATTACTATTCCTTCGAACGTTATGGCGTATATGAAGAAGATTAGAGAGTATGAAAGTAAATTAGCTTCTTTGAGTACGAAATTAGTTTACGTACATGTCTATAAAGAGACTAACAGTGCAACGGATTTCTTATCAAAATATGAAAATAAAGATGACGTTGTGATGTACTTTGAAAAGGAAACTTACCTGAAGAGCTATGGAGAATCTTGAATCAGGATATGTGGGGGGAACCTTACCTTTGTCCGCCGAAAATCAAGTAGAAGTAAAATTTGCATGTGAGAGTATTTTTCTTATGGGTCGTGTCTGTTAACATATGAACATGTTTCTAACCTATAGAAGAAGTTATAAATAATACAAAAAAAAAACTATTTTTCTTCTCAAATTTGTTTACACTCTGTTCATCTTACTTTGATAAAATATAGAATTTTTGAGTTTATAGCCCAAAAAACGGGTCTTAATAGGAGATATAGTCCTCTATAATCCTATAAAGGTTTTCAAAACCAAAATAATAATATAAATGGATATCTAGTCCATTTGGTCTCATCTAGAGAGAAATCACAGATCTCTATAATACTTAATCTTTCTTAATACCGAATATAACCTTCCTTATCTAATGTAACCGATTAACCATAAAAATCGTAGCATATCTCTTTTCCTTTTTTATCTCCCTCATTATCTCTCCAATCACATTTCTATTCAAAGTAATCTTAGCTTCATTATATTCTGTAACGAATTTTTTTTATTTCCTCTCTCTTAAACTCGAAGTTAGTTGTTAAAACCTCCATTAATCTTAGAACTTTTTTTTCATCTTCATTAGATTGCTCGGAAATCATTCATCTTTTATAAGGTTTAAAATTTTCAGTTTTGTATTAAAACCATTGTTAAGATCTAATGATAATTCTTTTTTTCCATTATCAGATTACGATGCTCTATTATTGAACATATTACATTTGTGATCCAACTACATAAGATCTGTTTCCATCTTAACTAGCTTCGAATGGAAGATTTATATTTTCTCTCTCTAAAACTTTCATAACTCTTTAAGATCTTTGATGTTTATTTCTTATTTAATGATTTGTTCAATTTTAGTATGTTATTTCTCCTTCTAATGTTCATTGTATATTTCTTCAGATCTACGTTAAATCCTCTTCTATTTTTATTTTTTTACAGATCAGAATCATTTGTCCGTACAATTCTTGATCTTTGTGATTATCCACACTTGTTCTTATAACAGAATATAAAGTACAAGTACTTTACGATAACTTTCCATACTTTCTGATACAATTTGCTAATAATATCTTGATGTTTATCCTTTCTGATTCTTGTAACAGAATAAAAATTACAGTTACTTTGCGATAAATTACCATACTTTCTGATACAATTTGCATACATTTCACGTAAGATGATAGCATTAATGAACAAAGGTGCGTAAAGTATGAAAAATTTATCCAACATTATACGTCCTTTTTTTTACCAGAACAGTGGTCATGACAAGCATATAAAACTTCTCTGAACCTAATAAACAATTGTACTTTTCCATACATTATACATGATTTATTTATCTGTACCTGTTATTTATGATCCATCTCATTTGTTTTTTATTAAATGTTTCATTATTTATGTATGTAAATTTGATATCACAGATGACCTTTTGTGTTAGGCATCTAAGGAACAATCTGAATTTAAAATTGGCTAGTAGAGCTTGAAAATCGAAGTTCTTTATCATAAATTATGAAATCTTATCAAAAAAAATTATTATTTGTCTCGTATAGTATACGTAATTTATTATGGATAATTAAGTATTAACTATATATTATGTGTGTTTTTTCCGGCATGATCATAGTTAATGTTACTTCATTCATAATTTATACAAATGTTTTAAGTTTTTTTAATGATAAAATAACCATATAGTGTTGTTGTTTAAACAGGTACACAACTATTTCTTCTCAACTATCAGAGTCCTTTAACAACCAGATTCGACATGCTCGTGGACTCCCAATAACATCTTCAATTTATAATTTTTAGAACTCCCACCAACCTGTACAATAAATTATAGAACAGAAATGTACATGCAACCATATATTACGTAGTATACATACTTTATGATACATTATTGATTTACTTCTAAAAAAAAGCAGAGTATGATATATGTAAATTAATGGCTACTTAGAAGAAATGCAAATGTATATTAAAATTTGAACAGTGATATGTAAATGATACATACTTTAGAGAGTATTTGCATACATCAACAATAAATTACTACAAATTTCAAACACATTACCTCAGATATTGATGTTTCTTTGGTGTTAGTCTTCTTCTTTCCAACATCTTCTTCAACAACAGATTTTCTTTTAATGGACAAAAAAACATCAAATTATTCTTATTAAATAAATGATTAGTATTTGTCAAAAATAACTTATACTTCATCATAAAATCAACATGCAACAACAGATTTATAAAGCTTTCACATGAATATAACGACGATTCGTTTTTCAACAAATTTGAAAACGAAATGGTGTTAATGAACGATCTTATCTTTACACCTGATAAAAATAAAAAGGAAAAGTTGAGAAGAAAGTACCTTTTCAGTAGTTACGATTTTTTTAGGGTGCAGTTCAATCGATTTGGGAGAATATTTGATTTCCAAAACGGTTTTGAAGAGAGAGAAAATTCAACTTCAATTTGATACCGTTGCCAGCTTTAAACCCCTCAAATCACGCCCTTTCCACTTTAGAAACTTTCCGGATTCAGCCAGAAAATCAAATAAACCCGCGATTTTGTGAGGAGGGACATGGACAGTATTATTTAATAAAGTATGTGTTATTTATGTCCATAATATAAAAGGACTAAATATCCATATTTTGGGAAGGTTAGATCATATACCTTTTTTGAACATTATTTTGGTATATATACCCATGGACTCTAAAATATATATTAGTACTAGTTAGGTAAAATAGATCAAATTTCAATGAAGGGATTAAACATGAAGAGAGTCTTGCTTAAGGCACGTTACTTTACGATCATATGTTTGTGTGTTTCTCTTAAGATAACAAAAAAATCCTTTATTAAGTTCTTATCTCTAATGAACATGCCTACTAAGGATAGTACATATCTTGTGGATTGGGCTTCTTTCTCTGAAAATTATTCATTTTTTTTATATCGTCTGTGGTTTGTGGTCAGTGGTGGAAGTGGCGTGGTTAGTCTTATGTATTAAGTCTAAGTTTCTAAACGGTCAGTGGTGGATTGTGGAAGTGGGTCGTATGTATGAGGTCTAAGTTTCTAAACTATCAAGATGTACCGACTCACAAAGACTACCACATGTACAACTAAGTTTATGATCTTCAGAGTTCGCTTTTATGTTTTCGAAGTGTGTAAATTCACGAACTTATTCATCTTCCTATCTATATTCCACCAACCACAAAATCTTTTCAAAATTTTATTGTGCATGCACTGATGCACCGAGTGTGCCGATAGACAAGCCAACTATAAAACCATATAACTCCCTTTTGATTCTAATACTTTATAGTTGTAGAATTCTTTTAACGCTTTTAGCAAAATCTACCCACCGAATGAATTTTTGTATGTATACAAGTTTAGGTGTAAAGTTGAAACGAGTTTATCTAACTGCATTTGTGTTCATCTCTCCTTCTATATTAACCTTTTAGTTTTGGAAATAATTATGAACTAAAAGTCTAGACCAATTACACACAAAAAGATGACATCAATGGTGAAGATGTGAGGGGCTACAGTCTCTCTAAACTTGAATTTTCTCAATCAAAAATAGCCCCAATCTACACTTGATTTTTCTTGATTTTTTTTAGTGAGCCAAGATTCATTTTTGAGATTCCATAGTCTTGGGAGTGTTGCCACTTGATAGATCTTGAATTGCGTTCACTTCACCAACCCAAAAGGCACAGTGGCCCAATCCTACCCAACCCTCAAATCAAGAAATATGACATACTCTGTCACAATTGGCCATCTTGTTGGAAATGGTACTATAATTACACAAGTTGACAGGGATGGGATAACATCATGTTGTTCATTATTGTTATCTTCTTTGGGAAAAGGATTTCTACCCCCTTTAACTCACAACCCCCCAAAAAACAAACTCACTCCATTAAATTACAGCTCTCTTCATACCCTTTTAGTAATACTACTAGCAAACTCTTCAATTGAAACAAGACAGTTATTTTCTATAGTGATGATAAAGAACCAGAAAAATTAGGCAGATTCTACGTAGAATTCCGCTCGACGAGAGCCCAGCGGAAGACCAACTCTAGCCGTTCTGAATCCAATCCATTCCGCATCTGGTCGAGAAGCACGGCCGGGTTCTATTTTTTACCTAATTTAAATAGACCGACAAGATTTAGAAACAAAAATAGATATGACTTCTGGGTCAGTTGAGACAGAATACCATACTAGTACAATAAGATGGTAAAAAGTAAATGAAAACCAACAAACTAAACCCTAAAAAAAACTGCAAACTAATCAAAGATTCAAGAACTTAGATTTGGGAAACTCAAATTCCCCATTAGATCATCAAACTTAATTGAGATATACATAAAACACCAAAACCTCATACAAATCCTAACAACTTATTACAACCCTTTTCTTTTGAGATCATAATCAAAAACCCAAAATTACAAATCACTCTTTACTTACCTCTCCAGTCTTATCTACATTATTAACTTCATGATCATCATCGTCACCAGATGAAGAAGAGGAAGCTGAAGAAGAAACAGGAGACCCACTTTGCTCATCACCAAAAATCTTACAAATCTTATCAATTGGCACAATTGGAAGAAAATTTGATACCACAAAACCTTTATTTGCTGTATAAATGACTGTCTGATTATATTTCTCAGTCCAATAAGCAGCTGTAGGAACAACAATGTGAGCTACCTGAGGGAATAATGGTAGCTTGTTGAGTTTTCGCCAGGTCGAAACTGCGTATGACTCGGCTACAGGCTCGTACTTTGTGAATAACTCTTTAGCTGTTGGCTCATAATCTGTGATGATAGTTTTTGCTGTATCAATTAAACCAGTTGTTTGGATTTGTGAAGCTATTGATTTAGCTAAACCTGGTGCTTTCTGAGCTACTATATAAGCTTGAGTTGATAGTTGTTTTAAGAGGTTAGGCACGTGCCGATCTAACTCAGTCACTGAGTTATCTACCTGTACAAATTGGTAATCACGTGAGTAAGTTCATTGATAACCCCATAAAAAGTAAACTGACAATTAGACGTTTTGTACATAGAAATTCAGTGGTTTTATACTGACAACAACAACTAGTACAGGAATCTTTCCTGTTTTGAAAAACCCTAAAATTACTGGGTAGATTCAGTGTAAGCCCTTATTTTGAACCAAGGGTGATAGTCGGGCTGAATGCCGGCAGGGTGACTTGACCGGTGGGGTGACGTGACCGGTCCAGATTTAGAGAGAGAGTGGCCAGGAATCAGCCAGGAGACTGGTTGTCCAGGAATCAGCCAGGAGACTGGCTGGACATACCATCACCGGTTGTATTTTGAATCTGACTGTTCTGGTTAGAAACCTTTTTCTCCATGAACCCAAAATTAGCATGAATGAGTTGGTCAAGTGTGAGAACAAACAGTATAAAATCTGACTGGAGTTATTGCATTTTATGTACTTGACTGGTCTGGTTCATAATCCTTTGGGTTAGGAATGAACCCAAAACACTAGTACAAAATAGTTAGTCAGATGAATAAAGAGAAAAACAGACAGTCTGAAATTCAACGAAACAAAACATTCTGAAATCTGACTCTATGTATGTCATTTTATCTGATTCAGAATCCATCTAGTTAGACGAACCAAAATCAGCAAGGACAAACTATTCAAATGAATCAAGAGAAAAACAAATAGTCTGAAATTAGACTGGAAGAAGTCTCTAATTGTCTTGAAACTAGTCTGATTCGGAATCCCTAGTTCAGAAGAACCCAAAATCAGCAATCCACAAGGGCCACGATCAAAACTAATTGCCAGAAATCTTACTCTAAGAGTAGATTCAGACTTCGAGTCAGATTTCAGATCTGACTTAGACAAACAAAATACTACACAAACACTACCTAGTACCTAACGTCAGAAGCTAGGCTATTTCAGAAGCTAGGTTTTGTGAAATTGAAATTTTTACCTTACGATCGACGAACTTGAGGAGTTCGATCGGAACATGATGAAATTTATCATAGACAGGACCGACGACGGTCTTGACTGTGTCTTCAACAGTTTGAACTCCAGGTTTGAGAGGACCAGCATTCTCTTTCGCATAATCGTATATGCTACCGAAACAAATCAATACTTGAAGAGTCGCTACTTGTACAAAATCTAAGTACTTCAATTTCTCCTCCTTTTCTTCTTCATTATTCTGTAAAAATCATACCAGAAAAACTTAAAACCCTAGAAATCTATCTATATTAATCCTATTTACAGATCAAAAAAATGAATAACATCAAAGAGATGTATGAATTTCTTACCAGTTCTTGACGTTTCTGTTCTGTTTCCGCCATTACTGGATCTCGTAAACCTTGTATCTTTTACAGAAGAGAGAGGGTGGAAGAGATTTCTAGAGAGATGAAGTATGTTAGTTATAGATCTGTGAAGGAAAGTTGGTTTAATAGAGCTGAATTTATAGGAAGAAAAGATATGAGTTTTAAAATCTAACACCGTCCATAATCGGACGGCTGGATTTCGAAGATATTTATCTATCTATGAGCTTTAATAGATCGTAATTCAGATCTGAAGCAAAAAGTACTTCGCCTTCTTATTGATGATGTGGTTGAGTAAGCGTTTTAATTATCACAAGTGGCACAACATGGAGATGATGAGGTGGTGAAGTGTGATTTGTTATGTGACAGGTGTCGTGAAAAGATTGATGGTGGCATTTTTCAAGTCTGACTCAGATGTGATGACGTGTTTTATATTGGCACTGATAGCGAGGCAGATGGATGGTCATTTGGATGGACATAATGAGGTTAGGAGAGGAGCACCCGACCTTCAACTTTTTGATGAAACGACCTTCCTTACATGTCTCCTTTCCTTTATCTTTTTAATCATCCTCCGCCTTCATTCCAAACTCATCATCATCCATCCAGAACGAAGAGTTAGACAACGATTTAGAGAGAAAAAATAAAGTTGTTATAGAAGGAATTTTGATTCTAAATTTAAATTCCTAACTAATTATGATTCTGATCAACATTAAATTATTTGATTTATGTGGTTGACAATTTGATAGTAAAATTCGAAATACTCTCACATTGGTGTCGAACTCGAACTAATCCAACACACAAAATAAGGAGTCAAATTGGTCCGAGTCTTGCTTTGACTTTTAGAAGAGTCGATCTGTATCTTTTATACCTGAATGCCAATAGGTGTTTGGGGTCTAAGAAGATTGGCTAAGATCAATCTCCTTTTCTGGAGTGCGAATAATTTGGTAAGTTCCCGACAAAAAAAATTTGGTACTTTTAGCAGAGATAATTTGTTACAATGTATTGTAAAATTTGCATACGATAGTACAAAATTACACATCAGTCTTTTATATCTGACACTGATATTATCCTCGTTAGCCTTCAAAACCTCACACTTTAAAACACAACACTAGAAAAAGTGTTGAATCTTTGTCCCTTACCAAAATGGTTGATTTAGGACGAATTTCCACCTTTTAGATCAAAAGTTTGAGACACCGAATTATACCTTAAAATACGTTGACATTTCAAATAAAATAAAAATTCCAGGACTAGCTAATATATACAACACGAGAAATATGTTTCTACTCATAAACAAAAATACGTAGTATCTGAAAAATACGTGGCTAAAACAATCTGGAAAATATTCACAATATATAAGGTATATGTTAGGTAAAATATTTCATCCCAACAACAAGCCGGCGTTGCAACAAGAAGAAAACAAGCAAGCGACGAGAGACATATCAATGGTGGAAGATGAACAGGTTAATAGCTAAAGAAAGAGATGATGAGAAAGAGGGAGAGAGAGTAAGTTTGGACTATAAAGCAGGGTAAGTTTGGAATATAGAAATCTGACTTTAACAGATATGTGACGGCAACGGAGAAAATGATTATCTTATTATTATCGATAAATTAGGGAGCTACGTGGGAAGCTGGGCATAAACTAAGGGCAATTGAAAAATAACCTTTATTTTTAGTGAGAAAAAGAAAATTTGGCGGCCCAACTTCAACAAGATAGTTAGGAGCTATCCTTGATTGAGAAAATTCGCGTTAGAGAGATTGTCGACCCTCATGTCTCGACCATCGATATAATTTTTTTTTTGTAATTGGCCTTGATTTTTAGTTCTTAATTATTTCCAAAACTAAAAGGTTAATATAGAAGGAGAGATGAACACAAAGGCAAGTAGATAAACTCGTTTCATCTTTACACC
This sequence comes from Eschscholzia californica, assembly GCF_041429995.1. NCBI lineage: Eukaryota > Viridiplantae > Streptophyta > Magnoliopsida > Ranunculales > Papaveraceae > Eschscholzia > Eschscholzia californica. The sequence continues at coordinate 782,364 of NW_028238309.1, forward strand.
TAAACTTGTATACATAGTAAAATTCATTTAGTTTTTAGATTTTACTACAAATCTTAAAAGAATTCTACAACTAAAAAGCATTCGACTAGAAAAGGAGTTCTACGGTTTTATGGTTGATTTGTTCATCCTCCTTCTTTTGGTGCATGCACAATGAAATTTCAAAAATATTTTTTTGTTATTGGGGGTATAAACAGGAAGATGAAATATATAAGTTCGTAAATTGACACGTAAATAACGTTACGCACTTGGAAACATAAAAGCGAACTCTGAAGATCATAAATTTAGTTGTACATGTGGTAGTCTTTGTGATTCAGTGCATCTTGATAGTTTAGAAACTTAGACCTCATACATACGAGCATACGACTAACCACGCCACTTCCACTACTGCCGGTTTAGAAACTTAGACCTAATACATAACCCACGCCACTTCCATCACTGACCACAAATCACAGAAGATATAATAAATGAATAATTTTCAGAGAAAGAAGCCCCATCCACAAAGATATATACTATCCTCAGTAGTCAGTAGGCATGTTTATTACAGATAAGAAATGAATAAAGTTTTTTTTTTTTATCTAAGAGAAACACACAAACATATGATCGTAAAGTTACGTGCCTTAAACAAGAATTTCTTCGTGCTTAATCCCTTCATTGAAATTTGATTTATTTTAGTACTAAATAATATAACTTCATCAAAGTAAAATGAATAGAATGTGTACAAATTACAGAAGAAAAATAGTTTTTTATGACGTCGGTTATATGTTACAAAATGTTCATATGTTAACAGAAACCACCCAAAAGGAAAATACTTCCACATGCAAATTTAACTTCTACTTTATTTCCGGCGGACGAAGTTAAGGCTCACCCCACGTATCGTTGGATTTTTATTTCATTCATAATATAGTATGAGAGAGCAACTTATTATAAACTCTTCAACTTCCTTTAACTTATCCGATATGAGAGTTTTCTTAAATATTTCACATCTTTCCATATTTAAACCCAATACTTCGAAAATTAATATCTTATTCCTACGGAATCGGTTTTGAGAAAACCAAAACTTGAATTAAAGCCCTCGACGAGATGAACGCAACGGTACGTTATTTGAGTTGTTTCGGCAATGGGAACTTCATAAAAAAAAAAGAAGCAAGAAACGCTCCTGCTGGAATGTCGATTCCAACAACAGGACCCTAAATCATTTCAGGTTATTATTTTTTATTAGAACATGTAATTTAAAATAAAAACAAAAAACTAACGACCCAGAGTGAGAAAACACACCATTCCAATGTTACTTACATACAATTATTGGTGGATAACTGATTTCTAACTTTTGTGTGAAGGATTTGAATGTTTGAAGTTGTGATACAGAATATTTTAGAACTAGAGAGAAATAGATGAACGTTAGAAGAACAATCTTTAAATTGTTTAGTGTGCTAGTATTGTGTTTATGTAAGTTCATCTTTGTCATAATTTTGCTTTTGATAGCTCGTATAATTAAAAGAGTGACTTCAACAAAACAAAATATAAGAGAGGAAAGATGTGTGCAATTATTAATATGGTACCATAGAGAAGTTGAGATGTTGGAGAACACTAAATAAACAAAAGATTAGTCTATCTATAGAGATGTACCTAAACTAATTTCGTACCCAAAGAAGCAAATGTATTTTCATACTCTCTCTAATCTCCTTCATATATGCCATAACACTCGAAGGAAGAGTAGATTGATCTTTTCTTGAAATATAATCGAGTGCGTAAACGGAATCTGATTGGACTGTAATATATACTTCACACCATCAGATATAGCGATAAATACCGATTTGCAAGCCTTGTTTGATGACATATAATTCGATGTCATCGACAGACTCCTATAGACTAGCTATTGCTACATTTGCAACTACAGGTCTTCCATAGCAATTCCGAAATATACATGCGACACCAGTTCTGTCATTCCTCCTAGCTCCGTGTACATTAAGAGCAAGTGATTTTGGTTAAGTTGGTCTCAACTTCATAATAAAATTGCGACTGTAATGACTGTAATGAAAAAGGTGGAAGATACGAGTATTGTAGTGAAAGATGACAAGAGAGAGCACAAAGTATCATGGTTAAAGTTTAAACAGTTGATTAGTGTGAAAAAATAATTAGTTATCCAAGAAGAGCAACTTATTTATAATTTTAGAAGGCCCCCAGTGTTTGTCTTCAACAAGAAATAGGTCTAAGTCAGAATTTTTTGTTTTTGCCGCGATTCTGAAGAAGCTCTTTATGTTTAACATTTTCATGCAAACTCGACTTATTGTACTTAATAAGTGCTAAACATTATAATCTCATACAAAAAAAGTTAAATGAATAGAATGTATAACCATTAGAAAATAAAAATAGTTCTAAATATTGCTACTTATGATGAAAACGACTAACTACTTGAATATTTATCACCCAACTCAGACACTGAAATAAGCTTAAATTAGGGGTTGATTTACAAGGGGCATTCACCAATACTGCAGTAAAACCCCCACATTCATATGTTACAAACCCCACCCAATGGTGGTAAATCAATTGAAAAAAACACTCCCACCTGCAGCGCCGAACAACATTCTGTCCGTTACCATTCTTGGGGAACCTCTGAATGTGAAATCGGTAATGGTAGCTGCTCAACGGGACTAGGTCCTACAGAATCCTGGAATTAACACATGATAAGAAGGTAAGTCGACTTCTTAGTAAATGCTTGGTAAACAAAATACTTCATTAACGCAAATTTAATGACACGAAAATGTAGGAGATATCGAGGTAAGATCGAAGAAAGCTATACCAGTTGCTGGACTTGGGGTGACTGCTGCTGATCTTGGTTCCAACCATAAGATGGTGGTTGAGACATTCGATAATATGGTTCTTTTAGGTCAAGTTTGCATGACGACGTTTGAAGTATTCCTCCTTGTTCAGCACCGGGACCCCACATTTTAGCTTTAAGAAATGCAGTTACATGTCAGAAAAAGGTAGCATTTCCGGCAGTACTAAAACCAATTCTAAGAGACTTACGAATATAATTCTCGAATGCTAACCTGACATAGTTAGGTGCATTGTATAGCTCTGGGCATTGTGAGCAACCATTCGTAGTCGTCCAGTAATTTCTTGTCCGGCCATAACGTATATTGGCTGCTGGAGAACACAACGAAGTTGGTACCAGTGAGTTGTAGGTGCACCAGGAGCTGTGGTAAGCCACCTTTTCACAGTACTGTTGTATACATCAAAGAAGTATATCATTAACATCTTAGAAAGTATATAAAAGAAACCAGAGAAGTGAAATCGTGAATGCATTAAGAAAAGAGAGAAAGGTCTTCTCGTAAGAAATGGTTGACTATTACCTGCCATTAAACAAGACATCAAACCAACAAGCCAACCCATGAACTCTAGTACCAACAGAGGCTACGAAGCTAAGTGGTATATCAATCTCGTAAAGCTCTTCTTCCTACAAAATTAAAAACATAAACAGTATAATGACCTTAATAATGGATAGTCAGCGACTACCTTCCATGGAGGCGTGAAAACAATAACCTCGATTTATTTTGTTTGAAGAAAATATGACATTTGGAATGAAGAAAAACTGCCTTGGGAAAATACTACATTTTACTCCGTAAAGCACAACAATAAGAAAAAACGATTATAACAAACATATCAACTTAGGAAGAAAATCTAATACAAAAGAACGAGAACAAAATGCGAATAAGAAAAGTGTAAGCATCAGTCTCGCGAAGTTAAAACATACCTTCACAGTAGAAAAATCTAGTGTGTGCAATATAGCTGGAGCGACTAAAAGTCTTGGATCGAAAGCATCAACAACAGGCTGTGAAAAGAAACCGAACTCGCATTAGGAACAAGCACAATTCTTTCATATATATAGGTATGATTTCACATTGAACAAACACATGAAAGTATAAAGTATGCAACAGACCCAACGTTAACACGAGACCCATATTGAACTTTTCTTCCTTCCTCGAAGTTGAAATGTCAATATCGCTAAATGTAAATATAACGTTTTGACAATCAATTTCTATCAATTACATACTCAAACTCTTGAAGCTAAACACCATCAAAAGGGACTTTATCATGTCTACCAAAATTTCCACCGAAACCAAAATTTCATTCCTTGGTTTCAATTGAACAAAAAGGTAGAAAAGTCACGATCCGAAGTAGGTTCTCCCTGATAATATGTGAAGTGAGGCTGTAATAGGAGCTATTAAAGACGGCACGTCGAGAAAAGTTATTGTAAAAGAATTTGAGAGGGGTAAAAACCTCTACTTAAAAAACATTAACATAATAGTTTTTGATATCAGAACTTTTCAAGATGAGAAGGTAAACCTGAGAAAAGTATCCTTGGAAAGCTGATCCATACAAAGGAGTAAGATCAACACCATAATAGTTCTGCTGCTGCCAAAATAGGGACTGGAATAGAAAGATGAAAAAAGAACAATTATGACGAAATCAAAGGACAACATTGCTGACAAAAAAATCACCACGTTTAGGAAGCAAATGTGCAAGGGAAATGCAGTTTAGCGTAAATTATAATATGCAACAGTTTTAATTGGGTTGTATGGGTTTTCTTTCCCCTTCCCCTCATCAACTTGTTTGATTAGTTCGATTTTATTTTCTTGGTTCACAGTTTTCTAAATTTCATGAATAGAATACAAATTAGACTCAGTTCTCCGCTTTATGCAAATGGCTGGTTACTAGTTTATGATTCTTTACAAGTATAAGATTATAAAATAATAGGAGAATATTGTATCTGGAAGTGACTTGGAAATTTTAAAAAATCAGAAGGTCCATAACTAATAATATAACATTGAATTCACAGGAGTACCTTATTGGCAATTTCAACATACAAGTACTCGTCACTGAACGGGGCCATGTGTATCCTACAGCAGAAACCAATTTCAAAAGTTCAGCCGAAAGGGAATTCGCAACGCAGCACAACATCATTAGAGGAAAAGGCCGATAATGCAAAACCAATGCTCATAAGAAACCAACGAACAAACAATTCAACTAATTGAATAGATGTAACCAAGAAAATCGACTTTCAGATACTGCTGGTCTTAGGCAAAAGAAATAAAATATGCACTCTTGATATACAAACATAAGCCAAGCACCACCCACAAATAAGGGAACAATTAAAAAACATACTATAACCCAACAAGAACTCCTTGTATTGGCCTATACAAACTTTATCACCGTCTAACTCTCTTCGTCCCTTGTGTATAATAATAATATCTACACATGAACAATGAAACCTCTAATACTTGTTTAAAAAATCGTACTCACCTTCCAGACGATGGAAACATTTTTCCGTTAGGAACAAGGAATCTGTCTCTTGCAATAACATATGACTCCAGCATTCTTTCATTCACTAATAAGGTTCCTAATGAAAGAAAAAAAAACAGATATGTATTAAATATTAGAAAAATTATATGAAAGGAAACTAGCTCTTCACTATCAAAGAACTAATGGAGTTTACCTATGGGTTAACAAATTAACAGATAGCACAGTAGGATCTAACATTTAAAAGTCAAGGAAATAGTTTGAGGAGAAGGGGCATAATTTAAATTGGAATCGACAAGCTGGAAGTGTTAAAGATTATTTAAACCTAAACGAGCCATGTAGAAAGGCGAAGTGTAAGGCAAGAAAAGTTACCCATGGGCTCAGAGATCAAAATATCTGCTTTCTCAGGTAACTCAACTTCCTCGACTTTACCTTTAATCACCTGAAAGTCGAGAAAATATATTAAAATTGTGCAAAGTCCCCACAAGAATACACACGAACTCGGAGAACTATCAAAACAAATTTGCTTCCACATAAACAAAACAAGCTCACTGTGATCCGCTTGGCAAGTGCTGGATTCCCAGCTATAAGCCTACGAGCATATTCAGCCATTTCAGATGCCTCCACAGCATAAACATGTTTAGCGCCAGCCTAATAGGAAAGGAAGAAACAAAAGTCAGTCTGCAAATTGTTTGAAAGTATATTTTTCAGATATGTGAGCATATAACATAAGAGAAATATGCATTATGCACAGGAGATACTATGCCGTACCTGAGCCGCAAACAATGAAAGGATACCACTACCAGCACCAACGTCAACAACCACCCGACCAGTAAAGTCGGCACGGTTCTCAATGACTGCAGCATAATAAGTTCCTAAAGCAAGCAAGACAATGTAATATGTCAATGTCTGGTTCAACATCACAAAAGCGGAACCCTATCGATAGATATAATGACACAAATTGTATTGAAATCCTCGCCTCCTCGGCTACAAGTAAATGAACGCGACTAACATAAAGTAGAGTAACATTTGGTAGTACAGAACTGGCTAAGACGAGCAAATTCATAAACATAGTCAGTAACAAGTGCCTGCGTAAAAGTTTGAAAAGAGAAAATCGGTCTAAAAATATAACCTGTCCTCACATAATCCTGTAACATATTTTGCTGATGCAGCAGCTGACTGTAGTAATGGAAGTACAGTTTAGCAGAAGATGCCTCAATTTTGTCATCAAACTTGCTTTTGGATGCTAAAAGTGATCCATTCTCCAGTCCCCCTAAAGAACAAACCAATAGAAAAAAAACATCATTAAGATTACTTACACAATCATAACCGAATGAGTAATATATATCCGCACATGTCAAAATTGTGCACCAAACATAGTATAATGTTACTGTAGAACATATCAGACTACGGCATCCAAATAAGATATAGATAAATTGTCATTGAGAATCTCTAAATCGAAAGTCATTGAGAATTAAATGATGTGAAACTATAGCAAGAAACTTTGCATTCATACTGATCTACATTGAGAAACAGATTTCTTTCTTGGTTGACAATTTCATAAGAGTTCGTTACGACAACAACTCTCTAATTCGGTTTTAGAAATCACGGATTATACATATATATACTGCCAAAAACCCTTGGCGGGATTGGTCACGAACGTTGTTTCCACCTACCCTCCAGGTCGATGCTCCCTTAAAAGTATTATGACCAATACAAAGAAAGAAATAGATACGAACACGTATTATTTATTTTGCATTACCATTTCAAAATTCACACATTATTATTAGTTGCCTAATCAATCACCTAAAAAGAAACAACGAGCTATACATTTTCGCATTTACGAATATTCTCCAAATATCAAGCAAGACCAAACTTCCATTTTTGTATAAATCCTACCTGTACGAACGCCACTTTCTTCATCCTTCCACTGATCAAATGCGGAGTGAAAAGCTTCACTTTCATCCTCCGACTTGAATCGAACAGTGATTGCCCTAGAATAAGAGTTCTAGACACACAAAAAAAAATAGTTTTACGCAGATAAACATTTGATACTCTTAAACTATCAAATTAGATTAACTATAATAGGTAAGTCGTTTACCTCCTTCTTGCTGGTTTCAAATCCTCTGTTTATACAGATCGATTCAACCGGACTTAACTTGAGAAGCTGTATAGAAAATAACAATTTGTTCATGAATTCAACCGTTCTAATAATCATTCTATTCGTATTTATAAACTTTGAAGAAACAAAACAAGTCGAAATTCACATTACTAACCTCAGCTGTACGAAGATCAACAAAGATAACATCATTTGGTTTAGATTCTTGATGAAATCTAAGCCTTGGAGATCCAGATTCCACGCTAAAACGAGCTATAAAAGGTGAATCAGGAATCGCAGATGAAGAAGCTACCTGAGATATAGAGATCAATACAAACTCGTTTTGTTTTTGCCCTAACGATACTTCCATTGTCGTCCTCTTTTTCTCTCTCTCAATCTGTGAAACTAGGTTTTGGTTAGATGAATTTAGGGTTTTGGAATTGATGTTAAGGAGCAAAAGCGCGAAATTTAGAATCCTAGCCGCTGAGGGTAGGGCTGGGAAAACGGTCCGGCAACCCGAGATCCGGCCCGTTCGGCCCGGACCGTTTAGACCCGCTGCCCGCATGTTAACCGAACCGGGCTTACCCGGCCCGATGGTTCGGGCTTATAGGGCCGGGCTCGGACAAGGGCTCAAATCCGAGTCCCGGCCCGATAAACCCGCCCGATGAACCTGCCCGATACCCGAGCCCGATGACCGTCCGCTACCCGAGCCCGCCTGCAATAGTATAGATCCAACGGCTGAGATAGGTGCCTCTTCAAATTATATGTCAGCCGTTGGATCTAAATAAATGGCCCTTGGAATCTTATAAATTGGTTTCTCAAACAGAAAACCCTAATCACCAGTCACCACCACCTCTCTCTCCGCCTCTCTCTTTCTCTGCCTCTCTCTTTCTTTCTGCCTCCATTCTTATCTTAACCCTAAACAAAAATCTAATCTTCCAATCCCCATTACCATGATTCACAGAAAAATTATTGGATTGGAAAAACGGATGTTCTTGAAAACTCAAAGCCCTCTCTTCACTATCTTCTTCAATCTACATGTGGGTTAATATTTTAGAATCATGAGATGAAGTTTAGAATCATGAGATGAAGTTCGGTATACGCCGATGATCTCGGTTTTACTGTAATCTCTATTGTTGTAATGTTCTTTTTTTTTGCTAGGTTATCTTTAGATCTTTTTTTTGTTGCTAGGTTTTTTATATTTTGTTGCTAGGTTTTATGATTCGTTGTTAGGTTTTTAAGATTTTGTTGCTAGGTTTTTATGATCTTGTTGCTAGGTTAAGACCAGATGTGAGTGTTGGATTAGATGAAGAACTTGAAGAAACAGAAAAGATACAAATGGGTTACCTCCAATTGTTTTAGTTCATGGGATTTTTGGATTTGGCAAAGGGGTTTGTGCTTTTACTTATGATTTTCATCATCATGGGGTTTTATCTCTTGTTCTTCATTTTTCACTCTTTACTTTCCATTAATGGAGGTTGCTAGTTGATTATATGCAGAGATTGGGTTTCATAGATCAGAGAATTAATTGGGTGCTAAAAACATAATTTTCAAAAAAATAATAATTAAACACATAATTATAAATGAAATGGTTTTTTGTTAAATTATAAAAAAGTGTTTTGATTATTTTATTTTTTTTCTTGGAATAACCCGAGCCCGTTACCGTCAAAGCCCGCTCGGGCTAGCGGGCTCGGACGGGCTACGGGCCCTAAATATGTTGAATTTGTCCGGCCCGATCCGCCCGACTCCCTATCGCGGGCTCGGCTTATCCGAGCCCGATCCGCCCGAGTCCGGCTCATAGTTGCCCGAGCCCGTCCGAATCCGTCCGATTCCCACCCCTAGCTGAGGGTGAGAAACAGGGAGTGGAGTGATTTTGTTTTTTAAGGGATTTATGTTAATGAATCCACTTACGGAGGCAAGTACAATGGCTTGTCTCCCCTAATGCTGCCTAGTCACTTTTTGAAGTCCTTGACAACTTTGAAGTTTAGGGTTAGTGTTCGGAATTTATTTTTTTTGAGGTATTTTTAAACATTTTTACGTATAAATTTGTCAAATTCAAAGTTCCACATGTTTAGGTGGATCTTTGAAGTTCTAAATACCAAAGATGTACGTAAAAAAAAAAAAACTAGTTATTTGGTTTTTTAAATTTGTGGTCGACTTGCTGTTTTAGCCTCACCAGTATCCAACAGTTTGATTTCGCCCAACTAAACAAAAAAGTCAATTTTTATGGAAATACCTTTATTTTTTTTTTATGGAAATACCCTTAGGAGGTAAATGGAGTTAATCTAAAATAGTATCATACCCCTTCCTTTCCTCCACTTCATCAATTTAATTTTTTTCTCTTCACCTCACCTTTCTTCTCCGACAGAAGGTCGTCGGACGTTAACCTCTGGTACCTTCAACCTAATATTTTATTTCTTCTTCTTCTCTTTCTTTTTTATTCTTCTTCTGTATTCTCTATGTTTTTCTTCTCTTCTCTCTCTCTCTCTCTCTTTTTCTTCTGTCCGAAGAAGGAGAGGAGCTCCTTCATCGGAAACTTTGACCAAATGAAATCTTGTTTAGTTTACATACCTTGACGAAACCAGATATCGATAAAGATGTCAAATATTTAAAATTTTAGGTCTTGAAATAATTCTATCTTATTTTGATCTCCGTTATTACTTTGAAAAGACTTACGTTTAGAATGGAATCCTTAAACTTCTAGTAAAAGTTGTAGGACTTTCAAGTTCTACTTTCCTTTCATCAAAAAAAAAAAGTTGTAGTTAAAATCTTTTAAAACATTCAAATTCTAAAACATTTTTGTCCTAGATCTCTTAAAAAATTTGAGAAATTTGAAGTTTTAAGACTTTGAATTTCTGATATAAGGGCTTTAAATGAACGACATGACCTTAGAGTATCTCAATTCGAACTAAATTTTAGGTTCGTCATCTGCGCGTGTGTGACAAAGTTGAATACATCACCCACTTGAGTGATAAAATTCAATTTCAAATGAGTCCCAAAATTCAAAATCAAATGGGTTAAATCGCCAAATACCGATGTGTTTAGATAAGTCAGACGAAAAAGATTTAGATGGGCTAGACAAATTGGATTTTTTTTTTACTCTTCTACATATACATACAGAGAGAAAAAAAATCATGCAACAAAATATTGCAAAAATGTAAAAGCAGAAAAACATTATTCACAGAAACCAATTTGGCGGAATTCCAATACGAAAGGGCAGGTTTGGGACATTCAAATTTTGTTTGTCACTTGCCCAAAGAAGAAAGTGAATTTGCAAACCCAAGGGGAAAATCTTTTCTTAAGGCCATAAGATCACATTCCATAACAGTGACTGGGAATGCATCATGAGTTGCAATCTGAAGGGAAATTAGATTCTCAAGGAATCCCAAACCCAGAAGTGGGTGGATTTGCAATTTATTCTTTCTTAAAATCTTCAGTTAAATAATATACCGAAAAAAATTAATCTCTACCAATCATATTTACGATCAAACAAGACAATTTAGGAGATTGGTATTCCTGGAATGCGAAGGCGGCATTCCTTTCTCGCGCACTTTTCTCTTCAGATTTGTTGTTTCAGATAAACCCTTAGTTGTTCATATGAGAAGGCAAATTTTCAGGTTTCATGTTGGAGTGGTTACCAAGTTCGTTTCCACCCTCTAGAGCTAGTGCTCGGGAAATAAAGTATACTTCTACACTCTTTTCAAACAAACATCAAAACCAAAAGAACCCATTAACCCCGATTGGAAACTACAGAAGAATTCAAATCCAAAAAGAAAATCATTCGAATAAGTAAATCTAGTGTGATTGTTTGCCATGGAGTAGGTCTCACCAACCGAACACGTAAATCTCTTGTTGCCTGTGTGATTGCTTACTTTCATTATTGCTTTTCTGGACAGATTGTTCTTTGTCATAACACGAAGAATCGAGTATGAGCAAATACAAGCACAAGTATGATCACTTTCACATTATTTTCAGAACAAATACTGAAACCAAAAGAAGCCATTAACTCCGATTGGGCCAATTGAAACTAAAGAAGAATTTGAACCCAAAAAGAAAATCATTGATAGAACAACACCAGCATAATCTCAAGGGTATAAACAACTAAAATCAATTATAAAGACTCCCAAACAATGTAATTCATAATATCGAATATCGAATTCTACTTATAAAGTTCCAGAATTCCATAAACATAACACCGAGTTCTGTTTCTTTTTTCTGGAAACCTAACCTTAACAGAACAATACAATCTGGCAATGTTTTCTACTTGAACAAATAAAGAACAAAGTTAATACAACATTGTAGCAGCTATTATAAGTGAACAATCAAGCAAAACGAGTGAGCGAGCAACAGAGACATGTGCTAATAAAATTCACTAAAAACGACGTTTCGATATGGTTGTCAAGTTTAGGCAGATACCTTAATGGCTTTGAAAGAAGGGTGAATCAATCCAAGCTCATCCTTGACTTCTAAAGGATTATCAGTTTCATTTCGAATCCTTTTCACTCTCCTACTAGCTAGTGATTTATGTGTGAACCCATAAATTTGAAGAATCTGATTATCGCCGAAATTGAAAGCTCTATCCATCTGTTTCAAGCATCTCTCAACCGGGTAATCACCGAATTTCCCACAAGGTTTGCAACCCACAAAGTGAGTAACAAGCGGCCATCGATGATCACCAAATCCTGGGTGATACTTCTCGATCATCTCTTCATATCGATCGACTAAAATCCCCCAATATCCGTGCAAATAGTAATGATTCTCAAGATAAACCTTTTCACCCCATTTCTCTCTTTGAGTAGCTAAAATATAAACCATGGCAGATTGATCATCAGCTTCGAAAACAGGTCGATTTTTAAGCTCTCTGGTTAGAATCTTTCCGGCTTCTGTTCTAACCTTTCCTTTAGGACCCATTGGAGCCCAAGTATCAAGAAGATCAAGAGTCCATTGACAATTTCTTAACAAGAAACTTCCAGTATTCAATCCAATCCAATTCTTCTCATCGTAAACCATTTCGTTCCATCCGTGCATCACAAAGTTATGATCTTTATACCTTTCCCATGGAACCTCGAACGCCATATCAGTAAACATAGCATCACTATCCATCCACCATAGAAATTCGATCTCCGGGTGAGACAACAAAAGCTTCCTAATAAGTGGAAGTTTAGCCCAAAACCCAGCCATTTCTGCATCTAGTAGTGCAAAATTATAAAAAACCTCAATGGCGTGTAGTCGACAATAATCGATCTTGTTCTTAATCGATTTCAATAAGTAATGATCACCGACAGGATTCTCACAAGGTTTTGGTGATGACCCAGTAACTAATAAAACCCTAGGTTTATTAGGACCAAGAAAATTGGGGAAATTAGGGTTTTCATTTAACCATTTAGATCTTTGTTCATCCCAATCTGAAATTTTAGGACCAATACTATAGGGTTTATTTGGATCAGGCTTTTCATCTTCTTCTTCATCAACAACTAATTTAGTTGGATCAAAAGTAGCATAACTATTACTAGTATCAGTAGTTAGGGTTTCAACCTCACTAAGAACACGATGAGGTTCAGCTCTTTTTCTAGAATAAAGATGATCACGGATCTCAAGAAAATCTTGTTCAGGTGTACCAAATTTACCAGCACCAATAGTACCACGAAGAACAAGAACAGTCATGAATAAACAGAGGAAAGTTATCTTACCATGACGAATTGCTCTTTGAATCTGTCGAATTCTTTGTGGTGCAATGAATCTCTCCAACATTTTGTTTCTTGATCTTCTTCTTCTTCTCTTTCTCTCTCTGATGAAGAAGATATCTTTCTGTGAAATGGAGTTTCTTCAATATTTAAAGATCCAAACTTGAAGAGGTTTTTTTTGGAAATTTCTATTAAAATTGAAAACCCATGATTGAAATCGATCTAATTTGTAAGGGTTGATTGTCGAATTAGGGAAGATGATCTAATTTGTTGTGATTTTTGGTGTTGATGAAGAAGAAAAAAAGGAAAAAAATGAAAGATGAAAAGAGGAGAGAGAGAAACAGAGATTTTAGTGAGAGAGAGGATTTTGTTTATTAGGACAAACTATAAGAGAGATTAATTAGGGTCCCCCGTTAATTATTGGTTAGGATTATTCGTTTTTTGCCCCTTAATTTACTATCAACTTCTTCTTTTTACTTCAATTTTTTTGTATATTCAAATTCGATCCTCTTCTGTCAAGCTTCCGTCCTTGAACTGTTAGTGACAAACACATTTAACTCTTCAAAATGACACAATTATATCGATGATTTATTTTCTTCCTTTTCGAAACGAATTGAATAAGAAAACTAATCGCCATAATCACGTCTTATAAAGACCCTTAAAGGCTATTGAAGTAGGTATATTTATACCATCTTTATTTTTCTAGTGCCTTACAATTACATAGTATTGGAGGATAAACTACTTCCACCAACATTCAGATATGTAAATGACGGACTTAAAATGAAGATGTAAATCCCTGGACCAAATGCTTATTTGTTATTTCTCTTTTCTCCATTAAATTCTCTCTTCATCTGTTAATGGAGGGTCCAAACAGATAAAAGAGAAAAGACAAGTCAAAAAGAAAAAGTAATTACTCCTTTTACACTATATCTTTGTTCTTCTTTATTCTCTTCTCACAATGTAGAGAGAAAATTCAAAAGAGAAGAGACGGGTTTAGAACGCTGAAACAAGAGGACAATTCTCCAAAATTAATTCCGCTACAAACTGTTCTTGGATGAAACTTAACAGAACGGACTGAATTTGGATTTACGAAAAACAGAGAGACCAAATAAAAAACAAATGATAATGTATGAGCCAAGAAAGGAATTAAGGTTTTGTGGGGTTGTGATCGACGTAGCTTCATTAATGTGGGACCTACCACAACGTGTTATGTTGTCGGTGCAGTCTAGTGAAGTGACCATTTTATGTAAGAAATGATCCAGTACTTCCGGAAGTTAGTAATAACGGTACCATGGATACTAAATCACGTCCTAAGCCGTACGATTAATTAGTTTTGGTCTTTGACTAATTACTGTCATTATATAACTAGACATATTTACACTAATTACATTTTAAGACATAATTTGAAAAAATACCCTAAAAGGAAGACTGATAGTTGTGTGGAAATCACACCTAACTCTATATTTATAATGCTCATTAGTATGATTAATCATGTTTAGAAAGATTAATGTGACAAATTTTGTTACCTCATAAACATAGAAAAACTCATAATTGGACAACTTCAAAAATTATATAACAAATTTATCATGTTGAAATTCATATAATAAATTCTAAATCAAATTAGTGCAGTTGTTTTTCCTAATCAACAAACAAGGTCCTATTAACTTTTTTTTTTTCAAAACCTAGACTATCAAATTTTCAAGATTTCCTACTTAACTAGATAATGACATAAAATCTAATTAAGTGTGTTAACAAATCATTGGGAAATAATTCCTCTAATGAAATATTCATTCTAATTTTTTCGAGCAACCATGTCTCTAGCAATGGTCATGGTACTCTTCAAAGATCTCATCTACCCGATTGAAAAGACTTCCTCGAAGATTTGTAGTTAAATAACATCGAACTCCCTCTTGATACCTCCTTCAGTCCCAACCAGCATGGTGTCGACTTGCTCTGATATCAAGTGTCACAGGTTAGGACATTGTTTCACAACTCGTGCGAAGATGGGGTATCTAACATAAGTCCCAGCCTTGAACCTAATCCGACAAGTACAAACATCTTTGACGGATGAAAACTCACACATCATTTGGATGAAATGGGGTGAGTCCTAACCCTTGGATGGAAATTCACGCCAACTTCACTTCAAAAACGTCTATCACGATTGAAGAAGAAAAGAACCCTAAACCCATATTTCGCGCCGTAATAAGGCACTTCACAATTTCAACATGCCCAGATCTCTCTCTCTCTCTATAGAAAACTCACATGAATTATTTACTCATATTCTTGGCAATCAATTCTTCACTCATGGGTCTGTCTTATTGTATACATATTTTTGGTCAAACAAAATCCTTTGTTAATGATCAAAATGATTTTCTATGTTTAATTTGTACAACTTTCTTTCTATAGTTTAATTGGGGAGACAACTTTCATGCTAAATTAGCTGGACATCACCTCATTTATTAGTATTTTCTGTACTATGTGTGGGTGCTTTTCATTATTATTCAAACATATAACAAGAAGTAACTCTGATGGGATGTGTTCATGGATGATTAACTAAGAAATTGAAGCTTAACATACTAATCTATACTTGATACCCCTATAGGATTTATCGGGTACAGTCCGGCAATGGCAGAAAATTTTGAGATATGATAGCCCGAGCCCGTCCTGCCCATTCTGACACTTTGCTTGTGTGCAGGATGCTTGTACAACCCGGCTCCCATCCCTACTCCTGCATGGAAGGTCCAACTCGATTCCCATCCCTACCCCAACATGGAAGGTCAGTGTGACGCCTGACTCTTGTTGCCCTGTAGGCTGCTTGTACAATCCGATTCCCATCCCTACCCCAACATGGAAGTTCGCATGACTCTTGTTGCCTGCAGGCTGCTGGTCCGACCTGATTCACCTAATTCCCATCCCTATCCCAGCATAGAAGTTCGGTGTGACGCCTGACTCTTGTTGCCTGCAGGCTGCTTGTCCGACCTGATTCCCATCCCTACTCCAGCATGAAAGTTCGAGTTTGTGATGTCTGTCGCATTTCACTGCGCATGACAGTTTTGTGCAAGTTATATTCGCTTTTACCTTGGCCCAACTCTGTTAGTTAAGTCCGTCGTTCTACGAAAGACTACCTAAAACATCTGCAATCAAACCTAAGTCACCCATGGATACCCGAGCTCCGCTAAATTCCCATCCCTTGCTGTGTTTATAGAAGTATAAATTTGACCTTTTGCAGTCTGATTTGTTTGAAGTCGGTATAATTTATTCACCTCGTGAACACCCTGACAATTTCAAGTTATTTATGACAATGTACTTTTAATTTGATCTATCTCCCATCTAACTCAAAATGGTCTTGAACCAGTTTCAAACCAACCAGAGTATTCAAGATAAATAAAGAAATAAATAAAGCAAAATTCTAAAATCTTACTCAAATTGATTAAGCCGTCGAGACAGACTACAAATCTGAAATAGAACGAAAACAAACACCACTGAGTGCAGGAATACTTAATGTTATAAGACAGTTAATTGATATTGGAAATGATCATGCAGATTTTTAAGACAAATATAAGAATATTAAATAATCAGAAGCTTTTGTTACTTCAACCTAGATCAAGAAATATTATCTCTAATCAAACATTGATCTGATCCTGAATCAGCTGAGTCAGTAGAATTGGTTAATAAGCAAGTCAATTCAGAACCAGTCAGTCCTCATCTGATTCTGCAATTACAGGAAGAAGAAGTATGTAACTACAAAACCATTTTGATAAGCAACTAACATCGAAAACGATCAAGAACAATGAATAATTAATTTAGATAAAGAATACCATGAATTGCTTCCATATTGTCTTCCTTGTACATCCCAAGTGGCGAACCACGAACAGAAAGAAGCATTTCGCCATTCTTCGGTAGTCTCAGAGTTTTGGGTGTCATACCAACTGATAATCTCTGGGTACTTGTCTGTTAAATTATTGAAACGATATTCATAACATTCTAGGATTTCACGAGCCATCAATATTAGGATATGAGAAATGAAAGATTAGCCAAATTCCACTAGTTGAGATTCAGAAATTATAGATGAAGTATAAGAGTTGTCCAGTTTTCAATTCTATTTTCAGCATCGAGATGTTCTTCTATGGTTAACTAGTAGTTTTACAAGAAACCATCTCAGCCGAAGGTCCTGAACAAACATTCTATATTTTTATATCTTTAACCAAGTCATTGTGAAGTTTGGGTATCTCAAAAACAGAGAAACACGAGTAAATTGAAGAAAGTACAAACCCCGGGAGTTTGAAAAGCATCCGGCAACCCATGCATCTGACTGTTGGTTGGTTCCTCCATAAGCTACAAAAGAGAAGTTGCAAATTGCTAAAATGAAAACCTCGTGAAGAGGGAGAGAGGGAGAATATCGGATGTAATCAAAACAGTGAGTGAGCTTACGAAGTCAGGAAGTTGAACATTTGAAGCGCCTAATAAGTTTGTTTGGCCTGGTAAATAACAATCGTATAAGAAACCCATTATTTAGAAACCAGATAACATGATCATATCTCTGTAAACAACAATCATATAAGAAACCCATTATTTAGAAACCAGATAACATGATCATATCTCTGTAACTTTACCCGCTTTACCTGACAAGTTGAAGTCTGGAATTGCAGAACCACATTGTGGATTTGCCATGTACATTTTGTGAAGAAGAGATATATTAAAATCTCTTTCATCTGCATAGCTATTGGGCATATTGCCATCTTCACCTTTCCATCCCATTTCGAAGTGTCCATCTTCCCCGCCCGTCTTTACTGTCAGGTTTGGCATATTTTCTTTGAAAAACTGCAGTGCTGGGGTTTTAAGTTGCTCCTCATTAAAAGTTGACCGAAGCAAACGCACCCCAATTAGCAGATTCTGAATCTCTGCATCACGAACTGCCTGGATGGTAGTAATACGGCGCTCCACTACATAAGAAATAATACGATTTTGCATAATGAACAAAACCTTCCCACATAAAATTACTCAAAGAAAACTTCATCTCGATATCTAGCATAATAAAATTAAACAAGGGCATTAATAAAGTTCATAAATATATGCCATTTGTGCAAATATCCAAAAAGAAAACGAAATTGAAAATGAAGAATTAGATCCAATTGGTGGCTATTTTCTCAGGGTCAAACCCCAAATAATAACAGTCAGAAAGTGTACTACTAATCCGATAAAATAAACCAAGACAAGTTGGGTTCAAGAAAAGAGAATAGATTCATTTGCATTATCCTTTTCAAAATGAAGATCCGGACCACATAAACTAAACTTTCTCACGTCAAAAACACAGTGCCCTAGTCATGGATGAGATGAGCAAACGTAGCACTTAGGATAGAAGGTTTGTACAAGTCAAAGCAAGGCTATGCGGCTTCAAAGCGACCACAAAAGAACCATAGCAATTGAAATCGCGGTGCTGCATATATCCCACTCTTAACATGGATATTTAAATTGACATAAATCTCTTTCTTCCTTAACCACATATCTAAGGGTAATAGTCCCACTCTTCCACAAAAAACAAATGCTACTCTCATAACCAAGAACATCAAATCTAGGTCCTATCCACTCATGGCCATTTGGTTTTGAGTTGGGCGGCAACAAAGTTATAACGGTATCCTAGCTAGGCGACATGTCATAGGTGCAAAGAGCACACATTCTCTACGTCACCCAACAACAAGACACATGGTAGGCTCAAAAGAATGCCACCCCTGAGGGGGCATGTGATAATAGTTCGACATGGACAAAAGGCACCCCCACAACCAAAAATATAATATCTGGGTCCACTAGACTCATGGATAATCGACTTTGAGTTAGATGTCCACAACCTTAACATCTAGAAAAGCACAAAAAGATATAATATATGTATGAATCTAACTACATTTGGAAGTCTTTGAGATTTTTCAGTTATTGAATAGCGAATTCTACATTTGAAATCAATGTCACAGGTTACACCCTTTTTTTCCGAGGTCAACAAGACTAAACTATTTGGTGATAGGTGTTAAATGATCATTACTTACTAATGATAAACACTAAAATACTAATTAAATTGCGTTTCATGAATGATGACTTGAATGTGCACTAGTCTACAGCCTCACCACTCAAACTTCTAACCTAATTCAAGTGTGCGAATTTCCATTCAATTCTCGAAATGTGTACTATTGATGTGTTTGGATGAAGGAATTATGAGTCCTAGAATTCGTGATTCTAACAAATTCATGAATGTTGGGATTCGCGATTTTTACGGATTCGTGAATACAGGGATTCATGATTCAAACTAATTTTTCTTCGTCTATTTGACAACTAATAGTGGGAATTCATTAATATTTCATCCAAATGTCTATTTTGCTAAATTTGTATACAAGAAGTCAAAAACTAGGTTATGATACTTTTAACAAACTGAAAATGAAGTCATCTATTTACATAAACTACACAATCATCCATTGAAATAAGAGAAATGCTGCTTGGCCCAAGTGACCGGCCAATGTCAGCCCGAAATCTGACGTGGCTGGCCAGCTCGGACCAAATCCCATTTCCGTGTCCATGACAAGAGAGGGAAGGTTTTAGAGAGATTTCGAGTATGGTCCCTGGTTCTGTCCCCATTTAGACTAGAGATAGAGGGAAAGAACGAACTCGATCTAGAGAGAATAATCGAGAGGAGCTGAAGAGGGAAAACTAAAGAGACTAGGGATTCGTCAGAACAAAGGGTTTATCATCTTCTCAATCCATCTTCTCTAGAGAGAGATCAAAGTGAAGAAGCTAGTTGACATAGACTCATCGTGGGTTTTTGTCAATGAGATGAAAGGTCGTGATGGATCATGATAATGATTACTTGAATTAAGATGTTATTTGTCATCTACTTGATCATTTCCACCAAGAGGAAAAACTTGATGTTGAAGGAGTGATGAAGAACTTACCATGAAGTTATCACTCATCATCATTAAGTCGTAGAATTGAAATCACCAAGGGGAGATGATAACTATGTTTTGCTTAAACATCTAATTACATATATTTTGCTTGCTATCCTTTAAATCCGATTCCTACCCAAATATAGTGGATCATGGGATTCAATTTCAAAACAAAGCTTTCATTTGTGTTCAACCATTGAAAATAATGATAGAAAGTGGAGTCTATACTGAGTGATGATCGTACCATTTTCAGAGGGATGAGGAAGTTGTGAATGATCGATCATCAGCCAAGCGTTTTCCTCTCGATTTCCCACATCGAGCAGTTCTGTTCGTTCTCTCTCTCTCTCTCTCTCTCTCTCTCTCTCTCTCTCTCTGTCGTCTAAGTTGGGACCAAACTCGAATTCTCTATAAAACTCTCCCTCTCTCATCATCACGGACACAGAAATGTGATTTGGTCGCCAGATAGAATTCACAAACCCTAGATGTCGTTAATGGAGTTATTGAGATGAAAATTGAGCACGTTTGGAAGAATGATCATCTTCATGACAAATTAAGGTAAACCTAACAAACCCTAAAAAATGAAACTTGTAGAATTTTGAAAAAACTTACCTTCGAGATCTTTGAATTGGGGTTCTTGCTCTTTGATTTCTGGTTCTTCTTCTTCTTCTACGTTAGATGGTTGTTTAACGACTTTTTTAGCTCTTCGTTTTGCCATTAGATATATTAATTCAATAACCAGAAGATGCCCTAAAACTCCACTGATGAATTTAAATGCGCGAACCAATTCTGCTATCACATTTCCCGCCAAAATTTGATTTGAGAAAGCTGGTTGTTAGTCTTCCAGGGGAGTTCACAAACTGGTGAAGATCAATAACAACTAGAAACTGTTGATGAAGATCAAAAGAAACTAGGGTTTTGAAAACGTATTGATATCTTAACTGTTAAAGTAGTATATTGAGCTGGGGAGAAAAACTAGGGCAAAAACCATTACAACTGTAGAGAGAGATAGAGAGTAGGGGCAATTACTGAAACCCCCACCTTTTCATAATGCAGATTACTGAAACCCCCACCTTTCATTTATAATTACAAAAACCCCCACCTTTTTGAAAATTCTGTTAGATTTAACTTTATACTTTTAAATATTACTTTGTTACCCCTCTTACTAAAACCCCCACCTTTTCATAATAAACTTACTAAAACCCCCACCTTTTCTAATACACTTACTGAAACCCCCACCTTTTCTAAACAGACTTGGCCTCTTACTGAAACCCCCACCTTTTCAATATGCACATTACTGAAACCCCCACCTTTCATTTATAATTACAAAAACCCCCACCTTACATTTAATCAACATATGACAAAATTACAAACCAAGCCTAGCACAAAATTCATACACATACTCGCATATATGAGGTTCAGGAAAATAATAAAAACAGGTTCAGGAAAATAATAAAAACAATAACTAGTTTTTATTGAGGTTGCATGTAATTTGCTTAATTAAGACCTAGTAGAATATGTTTGCTCATTTAGAGAATCTTGAAGTATTAACTATCAAACACAAATAAATATATAGTAGTTATGTACAACATTCTGACCTAGTAGAATATGTTTGCAGCTTAATTGTTGCTTAATCGTCAAAGTTCATATAAGTATAGTCTTATTTGTTTTAGTTATTTCATCTGTCATTTCTCTCTAAGTTAATATATTGGCTCTCTTTCATATAGATACATATATAGTTGAGTGTGTATATACTTTGTATATTGAGGAGTGATATTTAGTGCCTCAAGGGGGTAACCTATCAAATCATCATCTTATTATTAATGGACTAGCAAACACATGAGAAGGTACTTCACAAATAAGGAATAAGTATTTTTATATATTAGTTTCATAATTGTATAAAGCTTTAAGAACAAAAAGTTTTAAATTGGATTGTATAATTGTTATAATAGAATGATAGGAATAGCTTTTTGATTCATAATTTCTCAATATATTTGGATTTAACCATTTCCTACAAACTTATCCATGCAGTCTCTAAATAAGAACCTATTCCTTGAGTCCTCTGCTGGATTGTCCAAACATATTTTCTTGACTTATTTTTTGTTAAAAGAGTCCACTTGATAGCATCAAAGAAAGGGAGGCACCATCTTGATCAGAGTTCAACCAAGAACGACATAAGCCATCAAATAGTAAAAACACCATCTCAACCAGAGTTCGACATAAAATGATTAGTAGCATTCAAAACAATAGTGAGATCATCTCAATCAGGGTTCAATACTTGCACGAGAAAAAAAAAGATTCAGTAACAACTAGGGTTCTATTTCTAGTTGCATAATCGATGTAGTGGACACAAGTTTCTTCCCACAGCTTAAGCTCATATAAAAACTTCGCCTGAAAAATAACATTAGATCCCACAGACGACAAATGACAAAACGAGTACACGTTTATTTCGACATATTATATGAAATCTATGACAGTTACAGATAAACAAGCTCAAACTTCAGAAACAAGACAATGCTAAAATTCAACACTCCCCCCCTCCCCCCAATCACAAATTTGAAATTCCATTAGCAGCAACACTCATTTATCTATTGTGACAAAATGATATAATTATGACCACCAAAATTCATTCAAACATTTTAACAAACACCTCTCATGGAAGATTCTATTGTGATGAATCTGTTAATGTAATAAGATTGATGAGTTCATAATAAAATTTAGGTATATCTTTTATGATTAAGTAATTATCATAACAAGAAATTGTAGCTAGGTTAAGGAAAAGGGGCACGAGATGAATTGGAACTACAAAGCATTTCGGTTTCAGTAATGGAATCATGCAAAACCCTAGAGAGATAAAGAGAGAGACTTCAACAACTGGAATCATGCAAAACCCTAGAGAGATAAAGAGAGAATACCTTCGGTTTCAGTAATGGAGGTGCTCGGTACCGGGAGAGAGAGAGAGAGAGAGAACCTTCAATGGATTACAAGAGAGAGATAGAGAGAGAGAACCTTCGGCAGGGAGCAGCTCGGTATGGTGAATCTCCCGTGCTTTGGTGGGAGAAGATAGATAAGTTTATTTGCCCCCACGTGTTTTCTCGAAGGCGCCCAATTTTTTGCATTCATAAAGGGTGGGCTTGTTTAACAAATGGGCTTTTCGGTCATTCCACCTCACTAACGGCCCTACTCCGTTAAATATGACGGAAAAATTCAAAAAGGTGGGGGTTTTTGTAATTATAAATGAAAGGTGGGGGTTTCAGTAATGTGCATATTGAAAAGGTGGGGGTTTCAGTAATTCCCCCTAGAGAGTACCATCAAGTTTGATCTTTTCGGGCGGTTCCTTTTATTCGTGCCCCAGACCAGTATGAGATTTTGTTGTTGACAAATAGTGCACGAGTCTAGCTGAAAGGGCCCTCGTATTTATTAAGTTTGAGCATACACTTATAGTTCAGTTTGAGACACTCTCGAGAGCTTATAGTTCAGTTTCAGACACTCTCAAGAGCGACGTGGCTATTACAATACCTCCACTATCAGCGAAGAGTCGTCCTCGACTCTAATACCACTTGTGACGTCCCAAGCCTTAGTTGTCGTCGATATTGTTTTCGCTTTTATCACCTCACACAAATATGGAGTTGTTTTTTGGCGCAGGCTCCACAAGCCTCCACAGAAGCTCTCGGTACTTACTAAGCTTAAGCTATTGAAAAGGTATTTTAAAGCCCTAATGTCCTTCAGATATAAAAGCAGACAATATCGTTATCAACTATGAATGTTAGTTTGCACCATTCTGTAACAGTGTATTAGAAAAAAGGGAGATGCTAGAGTTACAAAGGATTTTGACAAAAGAAAATTCTCAGTTGATGTGGCGGTTGTGATATTCATCTCTCAGCGGTCTAGATTTGGTCAAAGTTTCAAACCACAACCGCCACATCAGCTGGGAACTATCTTTTGTCAAAATCTTTTGTAACTTTAGCATTTCCCTTAGAAAAATAGTCTCTAATTAATATGATATTGGGATGACGTGTTGTATAACAGTCAGACATCAACTGAATAAAAGTGGAGTGCTTCCCAATAGGAGCTTAAACCCTATTTTCTAGTTATGGACAGTATCACCAACATCCCAAGTTGATAAGCATAGTCCTATAACTATACGTACATTGTGTGATTTAAAGATAACGACCTTTTGTCTTTCGAGTTAATTCTTTTCTCCAATGGGACATGTAAGTGTTATAACTCTGCAGTGATGCGGTAGAAGGAATCTGTTTGAGCTTGATAGATTAAGTTTGAAACAAAACCATCTCCATCTCTATGGATGAAATGTGATTAGCATATTACAGAAACGTGTTGGTACAGTAATGAAAGAGAAGAAAATTAGGTCAAACTCCATCGTTGTACAGAGGATACTCATATTGTGCATTGTCAATTTACAGACTGCAGTATAGTACTTCTACGAACACCCTATGAACGATCAACATTTCGTTGTCCTGTGAGTTTTTCGTTTATCCTGTTCGTCGGTCCACTTGCTTCCAGAGCTTCTCCAAACTCGATTTATCTAGCAGATAACAGAAAAACCCAAGCTTCTTATGATCTCAACAAGATCTTTGAGAAAGCACTTGTTTATAAATGGATCAAAAGCTTTATTTTACCCCTCTTGGTAACTGCTCATCCAAGAACAATTTGAATTGGTTAGCCAAAGGCCAACAACTTCAATATTTTTGGGAAAATAGATAACTTAATATCTAATTGTAAAGGCATGTGCAGATTTATAAAGAGAAGATGTTGTGCCTGTATATACATGACATAAATTATCAGCAAGCTCTCCGAGAACATTAAAATTCCGTCTTAGAGTCGCCCCACCACCTATAGGACATAAGAATAGCCCTTAAATCTCGTCGAACCAAAATTTGGGTGTAGTCACCGCCTAGTGCCGTTAAAAAGTTTCATGGGCCAAATTTAAATTAGAAGGCCCATGTTTCCATCTACATTTCATGGAAATTTGGTTGGAAAATTTTCTCTTTTAAAAAATATATTTTGTTTGAGGTGGAAGAAGGAAATTTTGAACTTGGAATTATCAAACTATTATTGTTGTTGGAAAAAATGAAGTATTATTTATTTATTTTTTTGTTAAGATTATTTAAGAGGACTATATGAAAGAAAGAAACATGGTGGGTGTGTGGGGTCATATATGATTTTGAACCTAAAGAAAGAAGAAATATAAAACAAAGTCTAAACTATCTTTTTGAGATTCATCCTCCTGTCTCTTTCAACAAAAAAAAAAAGAGATTCATCCTCCTGTCAATGCCCCCTTTTTAAATCAACTTCCATATCATGTATTCCATGTGATTGGTTCAATAAAATATATCATTTTATTTTTAAAAATAAAAATATTTTTAGAATCTTGATGGTTCAGTATGATCATAATGGACTGCTGTGATTGATTATTTGATAAAATATAATTTAAATTACAAAATTTCAAAGTGCCCATATAATTTTGATTCTTCATAAACAATGAATGCAAGAAACAAATTTGGCAAGTGGGTTATATTAATTACTAATATTTTTTAATATCTGATCAAACTATTTTTAAAATTAGTATTTTGCCTGCAAATATCTGTCCTTCACCACCACCCCCTCCCCCCATATAAAATTATAAAATAATATTTATTCTTACTTGCCATAATCTAATTTATTTCCTAGGAGACCGTTAAATTAAACATGTGGTAAAATATCTGAATACTCAATCGGAATACGAATTCGAACGATATGAAACTAAACTGATGACACAATGTTACTATTACATAATAATAATTCACAATAAATTTACGAATAAAACGTGAATATTTTTGAAGCTTTACATTTCGAAATATATTGACATTTTTAATACAGACCCAGTAATAGAAAAATTAAATAAAAATAAATAGAATATGAAACACTTTTTTTTTTTACTTTAGTTTTGTTTTCTCGGCACTCCAATTTTCTATTCATCATGATTCTTTTCTTCACCTTTTATCTTTAGACACTATATTGGAACTTTCAACAAAAAAAAAAAAGACACTATATTGGAAAAGAACAAAAGAGAAGGAAAGCATTGGAAATATAAGGAATTTAAGGACATTCTTTTTAAAATATAATTTGAAGAATAGCTATTAACTCATTCATAAAAAAATAAATATGTGGTAGAAATAAATATTTTCAAGTTATAAAGAAGGTAGAATAATCAAAACTCAAGATAGTAAATACAATGAACATTCATTTGAAGAACCAATCACCAACCCCAAGGAAAAAATATATTTCTATATAGATATAGTAACCTATTTAGTAGAAATACTTTGTACGAAAAAATGGCCTATGGATCGAAATGTGTGTCGTATTGTATTTCTATAGAGAGACTATACAATTTTACTTTATCGAATACAAACCTATACAAATTGGTAGTAATATATCATTTTAATTTTGCTAATTATATGCCTAAATATTTCATTTCCAGACCTAGACATTCACCCAAAATCCAAGGCTACCTTACCAAATAAGTGCTAAATTCTAATATAACAAACCACCGTCCACCAAACCCAAATTTACCCACTATACTATAATCAAGAAGATGTTAAATGGATCATAAAATTTTAAAAAAAAATAACAACAAAATTGTACAAATAAATTGTTTTACACAAACACAAATTATATAGAATTTTAAATTTATAACAACAAACATCAAATTTATGACCATCCCCCCATCCATAGATAGAGATAGAAACCCTAGAGAGAGAAACCCATCACCTACCCATCCCTCTCTTTTATCTCAAATTGTATTATCAAACAAATACCCATTAAAAAAAAAAAAAAAAAGAAGATAGATAGAGAAAGAGAAAGTAGAGAGAGAAACTAACTCCGGCATCTAGTAATTTTGTTGCACCCACGGGTGTAAGGATTAGCTTGACCTCCTCTTTTGCAATTATAGTAAGAAGCACCTCTTCTTGAACAAGGAACATTGTTCTTCTTAAGCGCACCATAGCTTATATAATTGTTAGTTGCTAAAATACGCCTGCTGATTTCAGAATCCAATTGGAATTCATTTTCTTCTTCCATACACTCAGCTATTGAACCTTGACAATTTCCCCCTCTTGATGATGATGATGGCATCCAATCTAATTGATGATCCCCAAACCCATCAACGGTTGATATTGATGATGAAATCAAGACACCCATCATTAAAATTGAACTAATTAAGATGATGGAACCCAAATTTGTCTTCCCCATTTCTACTTCTTGAAGAAGAATTTCTTCTTCCCTTCACTTTCTCTCTCTAGAGTTCTTTCTTCTTGTGAGCTGTGGTTGTTAATGGTGGTGTTGAAAAACTTAAGGACATGTAGAGGAGAGAAAGTGTGTGTTATTATATCAGTGTCTGGTTAATAAAATGCCATTGGTTTTTGCTGTTAATTGCGGTAATGCCACTGCTTATGATTTTGTTGAGAAGACGTGATAGTCACTAAACATGAGAATATGCTTCTCTAATGATATAATTTAAATATGGCCTACTACTAATAATTTCAATTTGGAATATTTATTTGATAGTTAAGTATTTCTAAAATCAAATTATTTTAGTGATTGGATAATTAAAAAGGTTTGAAATCTAACATCCTTTAAGGGGAAGACACAAGTATTGTCGAGAGGTCAGCCTGTTCGTTTTTGTATTCGTTTCTTTTATTTGATACGGATGCGTTAGTTTGTCTGGATTACCTATTGTCAAATCTAGTTTTTTTTCCCACTTATTTGCTTATTTGGTATAATTTGACTATTACGATTTCACTATTTTAGAAAAAACAGTTGAAATATAATATATAAGATTATTTCTACACTAATAGATCATTCTCATTCATTCTTTGTTTGAAAGAGCCTTGATCTATAATGCTTGATACGGGTTTTAAGTTTGTTTTAAGCATTTGAAAATAGATCGGAGTACACAAATATTTAACGACCTTCTTTTGTAAAAGATGGACAAAATTATTCAGAGAACTTTTCTACCCAAAATCTTTTCAAGGTATTAGAAATGTAAAATCATGTTGTATTAGAAATGTTGAATTATGTTATCGGAAAAACCAAGAGATCATTTTTTTTTATGATTGCTAGACAAGTATCCACAAGTAAATCTTGTATGAAAGCAAAGTTAGACCTTTTGTTAAGAAGTTATCATAATAATTTTGCTTAGTTATGTAAAAAGTGGATGGCAACTTAGAAATTATAAGAAAATAAAAGGTCAACTAATAAGACTTCTTAGGGGCAATACTCGATTGGAATAAGAATAGAAGAAGACTTCATTTCTAGGGTTACCACTTTGCACCTGTTTCCAGGTCAAGCTTTAATATACCCCCAAACACGTCGCTGAAATGAGTTACCCTTTCAAAAGAGGCCGGCAATTTTTAAATAATATCTTTTAGTCCCTTATAAAAAAAGTTTACTTCTTTTTATCCGTTTACCAAATATTTCGTTCGTAAAGGAGAAATATATTGAGAAAAAACTAAACGAGCCTCACAAGACATGGAAGGATATATCTACTGAGTAAACGTATCGTGCCTTTGGTACATGATGATAGGTGTGCAAACCACTTACCATGTAATAGTTTGGAAGACATAAGTTTGACTTAATTATCTGTCTGCACCATTAGCCTCACAGTATACTTAAGAAAGGAAAAAAACGACTAAGACAAATCCATTACATCAGAAAATAAAGTAGCATAAAATCAAAAGACTGACACTGTCCTCTTAACTAGTTATCCGATATATCAATCAAACTCCACCATAATAGAAGGGTATGGAAGCATGAGTCTATTAGGGGAAATCCATAGCTCAGCTATTGTATTATTACTATTGTAGCAAATATGAAATGCAAATGTCATAACAAAACCGTCAAAGTGACGGTACATGTGATAAATGTTGCGCAAGAGTTAACGTTATTCCCTCAACAAATTTCTTTCTCACCAAATAGACGATACAAATCACATGTGCTAATTGAATATCGAATTGGATAGTTCTAAGGTTAAAGCTATTATGGTTCGAAAATATATATAACAAACAAATAAATATACTTGATAAATCAACTTAAAACAATAGCAGGAAGTAAACGCGGTAAAATTGGCTGAAATTTAGTACTCTTTTTATTATTTTCGGACGGCTATGGATGAATTCATATAACAAACAAGAAATGTGGACTAAAAGTGAAGAATATATAAACGGAAAGAGTGAGAAATCTAACGGCGTCAGAGGAGGTGAGGAGTACGTAGTAGTTAGAAAACAACTGATCGGGTCCCACAATCACTAGACGTTAGGGAGGCGGTGTTAACGCGTTCGTCAATCCAGCTGTCTATCCTTTTTAATGTACCTAATTATAAATAAACTTCATGCCTACCCTCCCCTCCACACATTTTATTTCTTCATAAACACTATGTAGTAGTACTATAATCTATCACCAATACACAAATAGACTTGTCCCAAACCTATATAATAATGGATCATCCATCGAGACCAAAAGAAAATAGTGGGAGAAAAAGAGAGAGAAAGTTGAGTCGAAAGTGTAATGTTAGGGAACAAGACAAACCAGACAGATTGAGAAAAAAAATTGTACGTGGTTTGTCATAATTCGCGCTTTACTGAATCAGAATTATCGGATGGGAGACTCACTACAAACCAGATAAAATTTCTGCCTAGAGTCTTTTTTATTTTTCTTGTTCCCTAATATTTTTCGAGTAAAAAATGAAGATCGTTAACTTCGTGTAGAACTGGAGTAAGTTTTGACTTGTAGTCTCTTCTAACATTGCTCTACATTTTTTTGACATGTTATCGAACAAGATCATCTTATCAAATTTAAAGAGATGTTGTTCTTTAGATATTGTGGGAGCCTACTTAAGCTCCCATCAAATAGAGCTCACATTTTTATAAGAATTGAGAATGTGATTGTGGCATATGGTCCAATCAATTGAAGGATATAATGCAACATGATAATGTTCTAATACAAGTAGATCACATTTATAGAGGATTTTTTTTTTGTTGAAAGACACTTATACAGTCATATTAAGGAATCGGTTAATTTTATGATATAACGGAAGCATATTTTATTTACGAGTATAAATTTGTACTTATTTTCTTTCATATGCAAATCATCTGCTTAAGACACTTGACAAAATATTCTTGATTTATAAAAATTAGTCTATATATTTTGACAAGATTCCATTTTATTTTTAGGAAATTGGACCGAAAGTCTAATTTAAAAAAAAATTAGTCAAAAAGACAAGTTATATCTTTTTAGTAAAAACCCAAATTTTTGTTTTAGTTAAAAATCCTAATATTTGTATTTTGTTTGATTAAAAACCCAATATTTTTTCTAAAGATGTTGAAAGGTCTTGCATGGTGTTGCAAAGCTATTGTAAGGTGTTGCAAGGCGCTCCAAAGCTGTTGTAAAACGGTTGCAAAGTTGTCGCAAGACGCTCCAAAGCTGTCGCAAGATGTTACAAAGATGTCGCAAATTAAAAAGATATTCAGGGGAGTTGAAGACTAAAAAGAATAAACTGATCATTTTTAACCAAAGCCCAAATTTTTAGGGAGTTTTGGTCAAATTTTCCTTTTTTTTTTTTTTGTCCCAAATTTCTTTTTTTTTTTTTTTGTTGAAAGTCTCTCAACTTCCTTATTCTTTACAATCTTTTTTCCTTTTCTTTTAGGACCACCCTTGTTCTTTACACCTTGTTCACACCTACTCTAGATGCAACACTAGTTACCAACCAAAATGGAATTTGGTATAAAGTCCTAATCTTTGACCTTAAAAGATATCCACTCATAAACTTGACAATTTCTTTTCCAATTACTTTTCTAATTATTTAT
Organism: Eschscholzia californica; assembly: GCF_041429995.1. Classification (NCBI taxonomy): domain Eukaryota; kingdom Viridiplantae; phylum Streptophyta; class Magnoliopsida; order Ranunculales; family Papaveraceae; genus Eschscholzia; species Eschscholzia californica. Next base: position 813,232 of record NW_028238309.1, read on the forward strand.
GTTCTGAATGTCAAATTTCAAAACAACTCCAATTGCTTCAAAGAACAATACATTAATAACTAATTTCTGATCTTAATATTTTATTTTCGATACCTACCAATATATATATATAACTAAGCCTTTGGTTGATTAATCATTTGTGAATCATCGAGGCACGTAGAAGATTAGCTAAGCTCAAACTTTTATTTTCTTTCGAACTTCGAATACTTTTGAATAAAGTAATGTAACAGAACATTTGTTGATCAACTCCAAACTAACCCGAATTCTCTAAACGCGTTGTCATGGAGGTCCATCATCAACCATTTCATTCCGATAAAAAGAACATGTGTGTGAAAAGTGTAAGTTATTCTGATCGTTGAAGTAAATGCAGACAAGAACTCAACTCATTATATAATTGAATTTTCGTTAAGTAGCTTAATAGAAAACTTTGTTTCAAGATCTTACCGTTATAAAAAAGTAGTTTTCGTAGAAGAAAAAGCAAAACCGGAGAAACCTAGTATTCTTTCTACCTCGTTTAGGCCCATTCGATGATGATGATGATTCTTCAAATAATCTTTTATCTCTCTAATTTGCTTAGCAATGCTTCCATTGGAGGCAACTCACTCACAATTTGTTGCCAATCAGGCATTCCCTGCGAAAAACAAAACAAAAAGAGAAGATCGAATTTAGAACTTAACTTAGCATGTAATATAAGTAAGAGCTCAATCCTTATTATGTTTGGCTACGTCAAATTTAAAGATCAATAAAATTGTCATAGAATCACTAGATCGATTCACGCTAATTATATTTTCTCATTCCAGTCCCGCTATAAGATTTTCGCAAATTGCTATATTTCAATCCATACTAGATGTCATGAGAGTGCTAGAAAGTTGATAGATTTGAATTTGACCGTGGGTTTGGCTACGTCAAATATATTTTAGCCCGACCAACTCTCAGACATTATTAGTGTATATCGTTTACCAGAACGATTCCACGACAGGCTGTATGAAAAGACTTTGGCAATTCAACCTAACCCAAGCACGATAAACAACACATATAACTATTTATCGAATATTAAACACATTAGACTTGTTAGTAAGTATACATGTTGTCAATTGAGAAATTTTCAATAGACAAGATTATGTTCTAGCATTTTTTTTTTTATATTAGGTATGTAGCGTTATAATCCAATCCAACTTATTTAACCGGCTTGAATTGTTCGATTGATAATTCGCTTGTGGGGTCGGGTTAGTTCTAGTTGAGGTATATGAATCTTAGTTGAATTCAGTATATGGTTATTTATCAAGTAGGTAAACATGAGTTATCAGCAAAGGGACCCTCTAAACTACTATAAACAGTGTTGATTCTCAACTACTTTATGTAGTCACAATCACCTACCATAAATTTTGATTCCCTTGTTCATATATAAAGACATGGGAAATAGTGATACCAGTAAGCGTCTGAAAATAGTAATCGCAAAGGCATACGAAGAAAATTCATGAAAAAAAATACCTTTCCGGATCTCCGAACACGACCATCAAGGCGTAATATTATGTAAACATCTTCACCAGGAGTAACACCTTCCGACTTTTGTTGATCACGAATCCAACTGAAATAAGATAAGAACATACGGAAGCAAAAAGCCTTTATGTATATTTCGATTTGGGTGGTGTTTGTTTTTTAGTGCCCGAATTTAAGGAGTCCGAGACTAAATTGTTTTGGTCAGGGGCACAATAGTTCAGATAACGCAGACGTATTTTACGTCTGACACGAACGGATCCAAAATCAGCCCGAGCCAGTCAGTCAAACGAGTCAGATGCACGACTTAGATAAAATGCCGTGAAAGAGTAAAACATAGATAAGGGAATAAACAGCGACCTTTCCCATTCAGGGGATGATACGATTTCTGCCTTGAACCTCACTTCAGCTTTCAACCTTGATTTTGCAGTTATAGACTGAGCCCGAGTGTCAAAATCTTCCTACCATAACACCATCACATAAAGTGTCAATAGACAATAATAATCCTTATATGTTCACATTCTATAAGAAGCATTCTCACACGAAAACAAAATCTAGACTTTCACCAAAATAAACAAGACGAGCATTTATGTTGTACCCCAATAGAAGGAAGAGATGTAGTTGCCTTTGCGGAACCTCCAAACCCTTTTCTCTCTACTTGTGGCTTTTTAGCTTCACCCCATATGATAGGAACTAAAAGAACCCCGCGTTTAAGAAGTTCAGTTCGGAAACGTTCAGCCTTCTGGATAGCAAGAAGAACAGTTTCTTTCTTCCCAGCCAGAATAACCTAAACCAGACTTAATTAGAAAATCCATACATGTAAAATTGTAAGAGCATCTAAGAAAGAAAATGAAAGTTTCGATACTAACTGGCCTAGCGGTGTCTCGTAGTTGAACGAGTTCAACGATACGATTAGTTGAAAGACGTAAAGGTAATCTCGATAGAGTTTCGTCTCGTGCTATTTGTGCGAGCTGCTCTTCTTCCTTTTTGTTGTCCCAGATTAATAAGGCCACTAGTATAACGAGACCTGTAGAATGCTGGTTCAAAATATCAGTCAATTCAAAAGAGTTTCCTTTCTTAAAATCTAGATATAACACTCGAAACCTCATCTAATCGAAGATTTCCATGACAAACTTTTTTGTGGAATCTATGATACTGAATAGATATAGTCAATACTGAGAGCATATACCTCAGAGCTTACCTCCGACATTGACAGCACCATTTCCAGCGGTTTCCCAGATATCAGGAGCACCATCGCCCCCTTGAATGGCACGAATAAGTCTAGGTATAGTAAAGAAGGTTGATATTCCAGCAGCTGCAGAAAATGCTATATAAAAGAATCTTCTGACTCCACGAAACGGTGCTTGAACTTCACTAATGAGCTTGAGATCTCTCCTGAAACTAGAACCTACATCTTCTCCACCCAGCCTCGCCTGTTTCCATAATAACGATAATATTTATATTTTGGACTCACCGAGAAAGTGCCGGAATAAACAAGTACGACAACTTCATAAGAAGTAGCAAGAGAAACTAAATCAACCTCTTCCTGCAATTCCTTGAATTCCTTCGAGGCTCTGAAGGAGGCCAAATCTGGATCGTTGAGTATAGTTCCAAATTTGAGACCATATTCTCGTAAAGCTGTTCTTAAACATTCTGCAGCTTTCTTTTCTTCCCCTCTGCCTCAACGAAATAGAAGTACAAGATTAAATCCACTTAAAGTTATGGGCTTCTTAGTAAGGAACCATATTAACATTTATACGGGGTTTACTTAGTTGATATACAATTTAAGGTTGAGAAATCCTTTCGTTTCACTTAGTCGATAAGAAACGTTAGTTTTCGAGGAGAAAGCAGGAAGTTAAAATTCTTACTTGTAAGCATGGCAGCAAGCTTTGTTATAGAGTGCAGCTTGTGCTTCAATTGGATTTGGATCCAAAGTAAGTGCCATCTCAAACTGAGTAAGAGCATCTTTAACCTGCCAACCATTAAAATGGTTGTGATGAGTAACATGAACCCTCCTTTATGATAATTAGAAATCAAGAAACTTGGTTATGAAACCCACTATGGTTGGATCCCAACATGTATGTCTCTCCAATATTCAAATCTTACTGTTTTGGAAGAAAAAGAAAATTGACAATACAATGTTATAATATCGTTGTCTTTCTGCAAAACTCATATTGATCAACCAAGTTCTTCTTTTTATACTGCAAAACTATCAATAATTGGTTCATCTTAAAGGAAAAAAGATTAAGTAAATTTTCGGCATTTCATGAGGTTCGAGTGTCCTCTTAATGATCTGAACCCATAAAAATGAAAATCGGTTTAATTTCCAAAGACACCGACCAAGCAATGAATCATACCCAGGACTAAACTCTGGGAGCCCATTGGACCTAACTCTCCTTGAAAACCGGCTTGCAGGGAAAGGATACCCATGCAATGTGCAATAATGCTAATATCTCCCCTCAAAGCTGGGGTTGGAGTCACTCGATGCTCCCCGTCCATGAAGGACTAAGGTTACTAAGCCCCGACCAATCCCTGTAACACTAGCTCTGATATCATGTTTGAGTCCATTGGGCTTAACTCTCCTTGAAACTGGCTTTCAGGGAAAGGATTGCCCAAGGCTTATCTACTTTGAAAATCCTAATGCGCGAGCGGTGTAGGATAATGCTAATAAAAACAAGTATCTTGCTTACAAAGAAAAGAAAAGTATTTCTAACTTTCAAGGCGTACACCTCGGGGCCAGGCGGTCACCTGATGCCTCGGGGCATACATATTTGAGCTCGAGAGTAAGACATGCGCATCTGAAGTCACCTATCATTTTTGGAGTCGTCGGACTTAAATAATGTAGTAAAGTACATAATTGACATCATTTTCCTTACAAAAGATTTACTCCTTTTATGCATTGAGGCGTCCACCTCGAGGCACCGTCGTCGTGGTTTGCCAGAGCAAACCACCGTCATGAGGCGTAAAAACGTATTTAAAGACATTGTGAATGTGGAAATAAAGAAATTTAATGAACATTCATAAAATTAGCCCCAAAATTGATACTAATCAGAAATATAGACAAGAAATGATGCATTAGGGCAAATTATCTCCCAAAAAAACCACAAAAACATTGGGTTTTCTTTATGAACTAGAACTTAAACTAAAAAAACCAAAACCACCCATTACATAAAAACTGAAATAGAAACAAAAATAGACAAAGAATCAAAATAAACTGATGATTGAAAAGTTTGATTACCCGTCCTTTGGAGAAAAGAGAAAGACCCAAATTAACACAGGATTCAGCAGTTTCAATTGTGGTCTCAGAAGATGATGAAGAAGAAGATGAACAATAAATGAAAGATACACGACTTATCTTTGTGGGTTTCATGTAATTTTTGGCGGGAAGCCATGATTTAGGGTTTGGGTGGTGAAAGAGTAAGTGTTGCTGCACAATTTGAGCAGCCATGGCCATTTATAAACCACCCTTTATCTCAAAACTGAGAGACAGTTTATTAGTTATCCTCCCTCACAAATTGAGTGTAGATTTTTGACCTAACCCCTTCTCATTAATAGGCCATTGAGTTTACCTCCCTCACAAATTGGTAATTGGAAGTTTACCCCGTTCCGTCACTCTTTCGTTGAGATCCATTTTCACGACGGCTAGCTTCAGACTCAATATTTGTGGCACTACAATATGTTTTGTCGCCGCTTATTTGCTCTTAAGGCACTTATATTACGTCCATTATGCATTTTCTATATCGTCACATATGTAAATTGTGATTGACCTTTATGCTCGTTATAATGGGGTTTGCTTCTTTGCTTATACTTGTTGGTCAATCTTTTCGACTAAGTAGTTCTCAACTAAGAGTTGAGGTTAGTTAGTTAACTTGATTGGTTGGTTAAACAAAAAATTTGGATTGTGCTGAAAGATGTAAATCGGTTGTGGTAGAAGAAGAAAGTTGAAGTTCGACAATAGTAGATATTAAAGTCTTTGAGTAATTTCAATGATCAGCAACCCGATTGCATAATGGGAATTTTATTTTCTTTTGTGTAAGATTCTATTAAAATCGAATCGAGAAGCTCTCATGTAACACTACTTTGCATTGTCAAACTGATGGAAATGAGAACACTTTCTATCTTCAACTGAACACATTTATGTGTTATCAAATACAATACAACTTCAGTTTCCTTCCGTAGTGCACTTATTTTCCAATCACATTTGAATTCTGACTCGGTGTCTGAATGTACTCAAGTCAGATTTTAGAAAGTATTTTTTTTCTATCTTAGATACAGATGTAGTTGAGTCAGATTAAACCATGAGGAAAAGGAAAACACCATATTCCAATTTAGATACAGATTCAAACCATGTGTCAAGTACAAAACCTGGATTATTCAAACGTAATTATACCATACTATTAGTAGAAATACTATCGTCGTACCAACAATTTTGAAATATAATGATCGACAATTATCATTTGTCTAGGGCATATCAACAAGAAGTTCTCTAGCAATTCTTCCATTTCCTCCTGCAGGGAAGAACCCGCCAGGCATATGTTCATTTCCAGTACCATAACCGATCCTTAAAATCTCACGGGGTGTTCGAGGGTAAGAGAGGGAGTTGTAGTCTGCGGAGATGACATTACTGGTCGTCCGATTCTCCGCTCCTAGTTCCGGTGGCACGTAAATACCTTCATCTTTTATACCGCACATTCCCAATCGGTTTCTCAAATTTGAGATAGCAATTGTAAAATCGGTTACCGTATGGTTGTATGGATGAACTATTAATTTTCCTCTTTCGTAGAGGTACATCCTTATTACCGCGTCTTGAGCCGACTCAACGCCTAACAATCCTGCTTGCAACTGCAACCAAATCAAACTTAGAATTCATACACAATGCAATTTGTATTCATTTAAGCACTCGCATCATAAATATCATATATTCGAGAATTCGAAAGGACCAAGAAAGAAAAGGTGTGACATAGTATAGTATAGTACATCAACAATGCTACTTGGTCTGACAGACAATGGTTGAATAATCCGACATGACAAATTTTATACATGACATTAGTGGTGTTAGAAAAGCCGGGCCGGGCCGGTTCGGGCTGGGCCTGGGACAAGCCCGTTCGTACATACCCGGCTAGGCCAGTATAGACAACGATCCAGGTTAGCCCGAATTTATTCCCTGATCCGAGTCGGGCCTATGTTTTTAATCCGTGTGGGTTAGGCCCGACCCAGGAGAAATCAGGTGAAGTCCCAGCCCACCTTGTCTCAAGGGCGAGGATGACATCAACATTTACATTGTTCAGACACTCTCACTATTCAAATCACTTTTTGTCAGACCAAATAGGATTTTGTATAGTATATAATGTGAAATAAGTCATTACCCTCTTTGATTTGTATCCAATGAGAAATGGGTTCATACCCACATACCCATTAACTCCAACATATGGAAGAACATAACAACTCAACATATAGTTGATGCTATTTGCATATGGATCAAATGGTGGATCCAAATTATACCCAAATGCTTCATCAAATAGTCTAGCAAAATTATATTTACTCAAATCCAATAGAGGCCTTGGGAATCCACCAACATTTGATTTGATTGCCCTAAAAACAACCCAAGAAAAAGTCAGCAAATCCAATGGTTTAAAATCACCCAATCAAGTCAACGAATTACTATACATTTATTTACCTAAGATGACCAACTTCTTGATAACCAAACTCTGTGATAATTCTTCTAGTGAGATTGTCAAGGTTGGCTTTCATGGCTCCAATTGGCGGTGGTCCACCCATCACTAACTCTGGGCAGATCTTGTCTAAACCATATCCCAAGGATCCAAACAAGAAATATTCAGCTTCTAAGTGTTCAAGATTTAGAGCAAATTGCAACATATCCACATCTTTAGGATGAATTGGAACTCCGTACCACGGGTACTCTGGGCCGCACGATGGGTTCCATTCGTCTAGGTTGCCTGTGATCACGTTCGACTCGACGAGGTTGGATGTGATCATCAACATGATGAAGTAAAGAAATGAAGTTATAGGAGGAGAAGCCATTGGATGAAGAATACAAAAGATAGTATGAGTGATAGCTATATATATTGTGAAAGTTGTCACATTTTTTAGTTGGTGCTGTTTGTTTCTTTTACTATTTGAATTTGATACGTCTGAATTTTGCAAACAAAAAACAACAACTTAAATTACGTATCTTGTGAATCAAACATTACGAATCAGGCAAAAAAAACTTTCTAAAATTATATTCAAGTCCATTCAGAGTTCATGTCCAATTAAGTTTTAACATTACGTGAAATATACATCTTGTTGAAATGTATTAATTTTATGATTTCTGTAGCTACAAGTAGAGTGTCCTAATTTTGCTATTTGGAAGACTCACTGATACTTGGTAGTTAACTTTGTTGTTGGGAGATGATTATCCATGAGAGTTTTGAAGTTGGTGGGTCAAAAGTGGGAAAACCTAACTCAATTCCTTTTTCAATAAGTTTTTCAATTTTGGACTAGTTTGCTTAGTAAAAGCTATTCCCTAATAATGGAAGAAGTAATTATAAATTTAATCACTTGATAATTTAGGGTTAACTCCATAGAAGACGCAAACGATTAGCCATATTCCATTTTGGAATAAACAGCATCTTCATGGACTAGGAAAGGGGAATGTGCCCGGGTTGCCGGGGCGAGGCCTAGTCGGTCCTGCAAACCCTGTTTTGGGTAGAGTGGCCTGTTAGGTTTTCAGAAGTACAAGATAGCTCCATCTTCAGATTTGCCGGGAAAGAAATGAATCAAGTTCTTTTGGTGAAATGGTTATCAAAATACAGTTAGATCCGAGGATCATCAGAAATGAACAAAAACGCCTCTTTATAGAGTAATCTAAGCAAATATTGTTGGAATTTCTAACACTTAAGATGCGCAATGTGATATCCGGGACTGAAAAGACGTTGCAGTTTACTGTTCGATATTGCGCTTGGCTCCGTCTAGGGTATTCTTAAGTAGCATTGCCACAGTCATCGGACCAACACCTCCGGGAACTGGAGTAACCCATCCGGCCACCTTACAGACTTGATGGTAATCGACATCGCCAACTAGCCTGTACCCTGATTTTCTACTTGGATCATCGATAGCATTTGTCCCGACATCAATTACAGCTGCTCCAGGCTTTATCCAATCACCCTTAATCTGGAAAACCCAAAAATTAGAAGTTAACATTGTAGAATTATTTTTGCGAGATTAGTCTCAAATTGACAAAGGATATCTCATAATAACAAACAATATAACATCTAAGGTCTTCTCGACTCATATCAAATTGGTTTTGAGTGGGACGTCCACAATCTTGACATGGCATATCATAGCTAGACTCACATTTGATAGGCCCAATAGGCACACGTGCTCCATGTCACCCAACAAAAAGAAACTTGTTAAGAATAGTCCCACATAGACAGGAATTCCCATAACCAAGAATACAATACCTAGGTCATCTTCACTCAATTAGTCAATTGTCAGTGGTTTTGAGGTGGATGCTCAAAAACTTCACATGGTATCATAGCTAAGCTCACACGTGATAGGCCCAATAGAGACACGCACTCCAACGTCACCCAACAAAAAGACAATGTTAGGCTCAAAAGAACGACACACATGAAGAGGACTGTAATAATAGTCCCACACCGACCAAGGGTGCTCCCATAACCAAAAATATAAATACCTAGGTCCTCTGAGCTCATTGTCATTGGTTGGGAGTTGGATATCCACAAACTTCATAGTTCTAGTATGTACAAGTATAAGGTTGGTGGCAAATATAAAAGAAACGTGAAGCAATTAAGTGAAAATCTAAATACCATTTTTGCTTGTCCTGCTGCAGCAATCACGATATCTGCCTGGCGAATAATGCTCTCAGAGTCATGGGTATGTGAGTGAACTACAGTAACAGTTGCATCTTCTTTTAGAAGAAGTAATGACACGGGTAAACCGACGATATTGCTTCTACCAACTACAACAGCTCTTTTGCCCTTTATACTGATACCACTCCGTGTAAGAAGTTCGATGCATCCCTGACGAGAAAAATAACATGTTTCATCGTTCATCCATAAAAGAGCGGGAAAAGAGTTGGTGTGTGTGTACATATCGAAACTACCAATATCTATTAATCCGGTCCGATTGCCTTCAGGATATTATCATACAATGTGTATAGTATTAATCACAGAATTTTTGGGGTTAACGTATAATACCTTCGGGGTGCAAGGCTTAAATAAGGGTTCTCTTCCCTTCATGGCAAGTTTGCCAATATTCATAGGATGAAACCCATCTACGTCCTTCTCGATGCTAATTTCAGTCAAGACCTTTTCTTCATTTATATGGTTCGGCAAGGGAAGTTGAACTAGTATCCCTGCCAATAGAACAAAATAAAGATATTGTAACAATAACTGTGGTTCTGACTAAATAATTGAAAAGGATTACACAACTGAAAAGTAGAAGTTTAAAATGAAGAGAAAGTATAGCCAACCATGGACATCAGGCTGAGCGTTTAACTCGTGAACCTTTTGGATTACTTCAGCTTCCGATACTTGTTCTGGCAGATCCACATCAAATGACTTTATCCCAACTTCAGCACACGCCTTTCTCTTCATCCTAACATAGCTTTCAGAATCTTTCCTGTTGCCTACAATAACAACAGCTAGTCCAGGTACCTACGCAATCAAAGGAAGAATATTAGACCATCAAAATCACACCAAACATATGATGGAATTACCAATTTGACTGTGAAAAATTGTTCTATAATTGAAATTCCATCCTGCTCTGTGTTGTGTTTTAGTTTCTGGGAGTGGTGGTGCTGAAAAACGCGGTTTACTGAGAGCTTAGTAACCAAAAACATAACAGAAGCAAGTTGAGTTAAGGAATTGTTATTTATGAGTGAACGATTCAGTAAGTTTCTAAAGCCTAAAGGTACAATTCAAGTGTTCAAAAGAAAAAAAAACGCACACATACCCCTTTAACTATAAGAAATTATCATAAAAGTTCCATATTGAACTACATTTAGCAAATAATTCGGTTTGGCCATGGTTACTGGTTTGTATCCTGCTCTCTCCTGTAAGCTATTTGGTGAATTGGACGATTCTTTTAGTTGCGGATTGCTCGTAACTCGTAAGGTCGATTACTGAGGATATTTTTCTACCCCGCTTGTTGAGTCTACTCTCAAAATTTAATCAACCCGTAAACCAAAATTATCCTTTAGACAAAATCTCTTTGCAAATTCGGGCACGCTCTTCACCTCCAATAAAAAAACCAATCTTCTCATCCTAAGAGTATGTAAAAATTGGTTTAACGAGGTAGACCTTAATCAGTAATGTTTTAAGCTCGGGCTATTAGTCGTAGATCTTCACGAGATACTGTCATACACGAAAATATCCTACCTTATCTTATAAAGCTAGAACACGAACTATGACGATTAAGCAAGAGCTCATTGAATTAGGGTTCAAAGTAAATTAACATTTGCATTTTCCACTATATGCAGTCAGGGAAGAAACTTAAGACCACATCAAACTTCAATCTGATCATTTCTCAAAGCATAAAAATGGGTCCTCTCAAAATCCCAATATTGAATATATTAAAGAAGATAGATTCTTAATTTACCCTATTCTTCAAAAACCCCAGTTCCCCCAACTTGTATGCTTTGAGGGGACAAAATAATTTGTAAGTGAAGTTCATAAATTCATACAAAATCCCCAATTAACAAAATTATGAGTGTAATTAGCTTAATAAAGTAATTTAATCTACAATAACCACCTAATTGATCTGACAAAACAAAACCCATTTTATATCTAATTAATAATTTCAAGAATTAAGCAATTTAAGGCTGCGAAATCGAGATCTTGAATCAAGTTATTACCTTGGCGTATTTTTCGGATAGGAGTTGAACTTGAAGAGCAATTTCAGATCGTATAGTTTGAGCAATGGCTTTACCATCAATTACACTAGCTTTCTTTGGATGATCTTGTACTTCTGATGATGATGTCGCCGCCGCCATTTATATAAGTTGGGGAAGCTGAGAATTGATCGCGATTAGATTCTCTCTCTTCTCTCTCTCTCGGTCTTGAATTCTCCTCTCTGTTTAGAAGAAGTTGATAGTTTTAGGGCACTCTCTCTCTCTCTCTCCTTCAAGTTTCACCACACACATCATCATATCTACAAAAAAAAAAAAACATCCAATCCGCCCATGTTTTTTTTTTCCTTTTTGTTGTTGAGAGGCCCATACTTGTTGGTATGTGAAAAACGTTATGGACGCGATGCAAGAAAAACACATTCTCGGCTTTATCGTAAAATAATTTTAAATTAATGAAAAACGAAATGAAGTGTCACTTATAACGTCAAAACACTCTTTCGTGACATTACGTTTCAAATTGTATCACTTCGAAATACCCAAAGATACTGTATTAGTAAGAACCTTGAAAATTTATATGAATTGCAACAAAAAGAATGTATACAACAAATATGAGTACTTTATGTGGTTGTTTTACAAATTTATCTCATCTAAGGACCTTAGAAAGTGGAAGATCATAATGGCTTTGGAGTTTGGACCCATTGCGTTTTCCATTTTTCAATGTCATATTCAATGGTTTATCTTCTGTGGGCAACCCAAAGAAAAGCCTACGACCTACCCCAAACCCTCTCCAAAGCAACATAAACGAGTAATAATCAATTTTTTGTATAGAGAGAGACCTGTCCAAAAGGGATTGTCATCTTTAATTAATGTGCACGGGTCAGGTAGAAAAGGGCAATTTTCCAAATGGCCTCCAACTTTGTGACTATCTTCCTGCCTGACCCCTTATTTTAGCAATAATTTTCGTATGGCCCTCTTTGTCCGTTATCTTTAACTTTTCGTTACTCTCTCTCCTCCATCTCATTTTCTCTCTCTGCCAAATCATTTCAGCACGCCACATCATCATCTTCACCTTTCCAGCCGGCGACCTTCAAACATAAAAAATAAAAATAAATTCTTTTCTCTCTATCTCTTAACTTTTTTTTTTTAATCTTTTTCTCGCTCTAGATCGGATGAACCAGATCAGTGGCCTGCGAAACAGAGCTGGAAGGTTTATTTCAGAAGCCATTGATCTGGTGAACCAGATCTGGTTCACCAGATCTAGAGAGAGATGAAGGTAAGTACCCAATAAAATTATTATTCGAGTTCTATTACAAACAAGTTCATCATGGACTTGCAGGAATTCTCCCACACAAACAATATTTTTCTTTTTGTATTTTGGTGTGATGCTAAGATATATATCTTCACAAATATCATGTGTCAAATGCAATAAATAATAGATTATTATACAAATGGTCATCCAAGGGTGAGATTTTGAATGTGTGATTCTCCCCTTCATTAACAGTGAGTTGTTGAATGTGTTATGAGACAATGATGTAAAACCACTTTATGTTTGACTCTATCTTTCAACATTTGTACAATAAAGGATGAAAAGTATATATCTTCCTCTTCAATGATTAAAATTACACATCTCAAACTTATCTTCATCGTCACCCAAACTTATCTCCAACAGTAAAATCATAGTTCTCATAAAAAAAAAACAGTAAAATCATAGATAAAATCATTTGTGCTTATTGGATACAAGTCTAACTCATTGGATACAAGTCTAAAATCATAGATAAAATCATAGATAAACTTATCTCCAGCTTTCTGCCGAACCCCCTACTTTAGCAAAAATACCTATATGGCCCCTTTTTCAGTTACCATTAACTTTCCGTTAACCAGTCATTTTTTCTCTCTCTTCCATCTCATTACCTCTCTCTGCCACCTCACGTTATTGTCAACTCATCATCTTCTCCGGCGAAGGTCGCCGACCGACCAATTTTCCGGCTGGCGACCTTCAAACATTAAATTTTTTATTTTTAATTTTCTCTCTCCTCTCTCTCTCTAAATTTTTTTCCTTTTTTTTCTTTCCTCTCTTTATAGAACAGATCTAGAGAGAGGTTTGTTCGTGATGAACACGAACTGATCTGTTCATGATGATCACGAATAGACCTCTCTCTCTAGAACAGCTAGATCTGTAATAAAGAGAGAGAGAGGAAAGAACAAAAAAATTTAGAGAGGGAGGAGAGAGAAAATAGAAAAAGGGGTCATATGATGAGTTGGCGATAACGTGAGGTAGCAGAGAGAGGTAATGAGATGGAAGAGAGAGAAACATGACTGGTTAACGGTAGCTGAAAAAAGGGGTCATATGGGTATTTTTGCTAAAGTAGGAGGTCAGACAGGAAGCTGGTCACAAAGTTGGAGGCCATTTGAAAAATAACCCTAAAATAATTTAGATCTTTCTAGCATTTCCCAACCTTTCTAACACCATCTCTTCATGGTTTAAAGCTTGAAAATAATTTTTCTTCACTCAAAAATTTAAAATATACCAATTAATTTATTCTTTATCTTCTTTTTTTTGTTGCAATTATTCTTTATCATTTGGACAAATATACAGTTTACTTTTTATAATTTTATGCTGATCCATTTGATAAATAGGAAACAAGTGGACATTTAGAAGGGCCTAGAACCATCAACTTAATCAAAAAATAAAGAAACATAAGCCAACAACCATCATGAGCCCCAAACCACATTCTACTTTACACTTAACATGAGAGAATCATTTTATTTTAGGTCCTACATACAACCTACCCATTATATTCTAAGACCTAAAAGACCCTTTTTTTTCCTATTAAACTAACTTATCATACCCCAAAAAACAATAAAAAAAAAAAACAATTAGTCCCCAAAAACATAATTAGTGTCATTAAGTACCCATTTTCATCTCATTATCAAAATCTCTTTTACATAAAGTGGGATAAAAGAGGTCCTACAAACAACCAAACATTACAAGACTCAACAACTAAAAGTCTAAAACTAACCAAAAAGAGAAAACTAACAAATACCTACCTAATAATGCTAGAGATCAACAAAAGAAATCGACAAGACGGAAGTGTGTTTTAGTAGATTAGAATGATCGAAAACACGAATCACGACCAATATCATACATTTCTGCATGAAGTTGTCTGGTTTTCTTGTACGCTAGCATTTTGGTACCCCTAACCTCTCAATTTCTTTACTACTCATTTTACCATTAGACACCTAACTTTTCTCCTATTTACATAATACAAAATCACCTAACATAAACTTGTACAAGAAGTACAAAATAATTTATAGCCGTTAGATATCTTGATCATCATCGTAAAAACCTCATCACATGATGGAACATCCATTAGCATCTTCATCACTAAACATCGAAAAAGAATCCGACGGTGGTGAATCAGGATATCTAAAATAAGGAGGTGGGTTTTGAGATGAATCGGGATCCCAATACGTGTACGGTTGTGGTTGAGCGTAGTAGGTCGTACTGTAGCTACTACTAGGCTGGGTTGTACTGTAGTTCATAACTGGTACAGGTTGAGGGCCACCGTAATACGATGGGTACGGGTTGATCTGCTCATACGGACGGTTAAGATTAACCGAAGAAGAGAAAGAAGGATCAAAAGGAGTAGATGATTCAGTGTTTACCGGTGTACCACGCAAAGTTTCTACACCTTCAGGATTTTTACTCTTTTGCCCTTTCTTTCCCTTACTTTTACCACCATGACCATGACCACTACAAGCGGTTTTGTTAGCCCTAACGCCGGCGCCATCAGTCTCACTCTGCTTTTCGTCGGTTACCGGGGACTTCTTTTCCGGCTTGATTTCGACGGATTTAAGCTTGTTTGGTTGATTTTCAACGTTGATTTCTCTGGGGAGTTCATGAATTTCATCAATTTTGGCCGGTGATCCACCATTTTTGCTCTGGTTGGTATTAGGGTTTGGAAGCTTCACCTGAACATTCTCTTCTGGTTTCATCTGTTCTTGAAGATTTTCAGCTTTACTGGTTTCTGGGTCATTCAGTTTCTCATCGATCTTCACTTTTTCTTGCTTAGTTTCCTTCTTTTCAACTTTTTCATGAACTAACTCGGCGTGTTTCCCTGATTTTAGAAGCTTTTTAATTAGGGTTTCTCCATCAACATTACCGATTACAGTTGCTTTGTGTTGCTTAGAATCGATTGTTACTTTATAAACACCTGAGAAAAAAAAAGATAGATCATCAAAACAGGAGAATCACAGAGAAAACCCAACTAGAGAAACATGAAACTGAAGAGATTTACAAAGCAAAAAAGTTAGGGTTTTCTTTAGGTACTTACCAGTTATGTTCTGTAAAATCTTGTTAACTTTCTTCTTACAACCTTCACAATGAATTGAAACTTTCAATACCCATGTCTGAAAAACAAAATAATTAGGGTTAGTAACCATTAAAGAGTAAAGATTGATGAAAAAGAAGACATGGGTAGGAGAGATTAAGGGTTTTTTGTTCTTATACCTTGGCGTTTTGGGGTTCTAGGGTTTCTCCGGTAGTAGCTGTGGATGCCATTGCACATAAGGTAGAGTAGAGAGAGAAAATTGCAGAGTGAAGAACGAGAACGAAGAAGACCGTTTAGACTAGAGATGTTTAAATAAGAAGAATTTGAAGTTTATTATAGGAAATTTCTATTTCAAAAAGAAAAAAAGTACATGTTTTCACCACCGTTGGATTCTCATATGGACGGTCTATACGAGAGAATACATCAAGGATGTGAGGTGATCGGACGGTCTTCTTTTAGGTCAAAAGCATGATGAAGCTGGTCAAACATTTGATATCTACGTGGCACGCGGAGAATACTTCAAATTCTCTTTATGAGTTGTGTGGCATCTACAACTTTGAGGTGTGTTTGGAAAGGTCTAGCTTAGGGTGTTTTTTAATCCTAAATATACACTTTGTTGGTCATTGATGAGATCATATAGTTTGTGGGGAGATTTTAAAAGGCCTCCCCGTTTTTGTTAAAAGGCCTCCCCATAGTTTCGTTGACTTGGTAAAACACGTTTGACTTGGCTTGGTTAAAGGGCCCCCTCTTTGAATGGGTGAAAAAAACCCCCTTTAAGGGTGTATTTCACCCACATCATTTGACCACGCCACATCATCACCTTCTCCGGCAAGGTCGCCGGCCGGCCAAATTTCCGGCCGGCGACCTTCAAACCAAATTTTTTTTTTTTTTTCTTTCTCTCCTCTATCTCTCTCTCTCTCTAAGAACTCCGGCGAAGGAACCCTTCGCCGGAGTTCGTCTGTTCGTGAGAACAGAGCTGTTCTCACGAACAGTCGTCTGTTCGTGAGAACAGAAGAACTCCGGCGAAGGAACCCTTCGCCGGAATTCTTAGAGAGAGAGAGAGAGGAGAGAAAGAAAAAAAAAAAAAAAAAAATTTGAAGGTCGCCGGCAGGAAGTTTGGCCGGCCGGCGACGCTGCCGGAGAAGATGATGATGTGGCGTGGTCCACATCACCGGTCTTGGGTTAAGTTTGACCTAACGGCGTTAACTTTGCCGTTAGGTCAAATATTGATGAAGGAGGTGCTCTTTTGTAGAGGGGGCCCTATAACCAAATGGGTTATAATGAGAGGCGCTTTTAGCGGGGAGGCCTTTTAACAAAAACGGGGGGGCCTTTTAAAATTTCCCTAGTTTGTGATACATTTCAACAAAAAAACTAAATAGGGTTTGTGATACAAGTGAGAAAATGATTTAATGGGATTAATTCGGTCTTAAATATCTTGATTTCAAAATTTATAGTTGTATATTTTAAGGTGATACTAAACAAATTTAGATAAATTAAGTGTATGTCTGTAAAATGTGATACTAATAATGTATGAATTGGTAAACGTATAAATTTAGATTGAAAAATCCGACATTCCAGTATGAAAGTATTTATCCTCTCTCATTTAAATTGTATTTTTAGGTATTAATCGACACAATGGAACAAAAAAAATATTAAGAATAAAAAAAATTAGAGAAGACCTTAATAGTTAAAGTCCGAAAAACATGATTAAAATAGAGAATCAAGGGTAAGGTGCTGTTTGTTTTTTGTTTTTTTTCAGATCTGAAATCTGAATTGGTATCAATTCAGATTTCAGATGTTTGTTTTTCTTATTTGTAAAAATCTGAAATGTCAGCTGAACCAACTAAATGTCTGAATTGACTAAAAAAAGACCCACATTTTTCAGACTTCAAAATAAGTCTGAAACCAATGCCAAAATCTGAATTTGTGTTAATTTACACTAATAACCCCTTGAATTAAAAAACTTCCACCACCAACACCACTTCCACCACCACCACCTCCAACACAACAGAACCAGCACCACTAACCACCACCACCACCACCTCCACCACAACAGAACCAGCACCACTAACCATCACAAAACCACCACCAGAGAACCACCACCACCACAGAACTGCTAACCACCACTAACCACCACCACCACCACCAGCAACCACCACCACCGAACCAACACCACTAACCACCAGAGAACCACCACAAACCACCACCACCACACAACCATCACTACCACCACCACCACACAACCATCACTACCACCACCACACAACCATCACTACCACCACCACCACACAACCATCACTACCACCACCACGAACTAGCCACCACCACGAACTAGCCACCACCACAACAGGCCAAACCGCCACCACAACCAATGCGCCATCACCACAAACCGAAATGTCACCACCACATCCAATCACGGCGACCACCATCACCCACGGCCACCACATCTGAGAGGTGCGTGAAGAGGGAGAGAAAGAGAGAAAGAGAGAAAGAGAGAGAGATAGAGAGAGAGAAAGAGGCTCCTACCAGTTATTAGGGTTTTGGGTTTTTTTGGATAATGGAGGAAGAAAGAGGGAGAGCTGGAAAGTAGAGAAAGATATTAGGGTTTGGATTTTTTTTGGCTGAAATAGGAGAAGGATAAAGAGATTGGTAAATTAGGGTTTTGGGTTAAAAAGAAGAAAGGAGGGCATAAATGTCAAAATTCTAATTCAGACCCAATAATTCAGACTTAAAAAACAAATATCTAACTTCTAAAATAATTCGACAAATTCAGATTCAGCGAATTCAGTTCAGCCAATTCAAATTCAGCCAATTCAAGTTCAGCCAATTCAGATTCTGACACAAATAAAAAAACAAACAACACCTAAGTGGTATTTATCAAAGAGGATAAGCACAAACAATGAAGGAGATCCACAATGATTAAAGGAGATCAATGGGAGATTAAAAAAAAATATAAAAGTCGTTGTGACAAAAGAATGTTAGATTAGACTTTTGAAAGCTTCTTTCTATTTTTACACAGGGGAAATACATTTTCAGGAGGCTTTCATTCTCTCTGCCTATTATGAGTTAAAAACCACATGCTTTCTAGCTTTCCCAATATAGTAGTACTGAGAGTAAATGAAGTGGGCCTACCAAGCATCTCTCTCTCTCTCTTCTCTCTTCTCTCTTCTCTCTTCTCTCTTCTCTCTTCTCTCTCTCTAGATATATATGTAGAGAGAGAAAGGGTGGAGTTTGTACCATAAAAGGCAAGATGACAGGGTAGTAAAACCAAATGTGGAACTAAACATGGCATTCTGTTTCAGTCCACCTATTTGAGAACCAGAACTAGAAGGGATGATGGTCTGAAATGGGCTTTGATCCAGATCATGGGAAAGTTTTAACTAAGAAAAAAAAGCCCATTGAGCCCAAGATCCACCTTGATGTTAGTAAGTGTTGTTTGATGATCTTCAAGTGACGTCCATCAACATAAACAATTAGTAAATATTTAGATCGGAAAATGTTGTTATGCTCTGCCACTCTCCACGGTGAATCCCGACAGAGTGGCATGGCGAGATTTAGTGAGAGAAATTCTAAATCTCGCCCGACCAAGATTCACTCGGGAGTGATCGGGCATAGTACCAGGGCTGATTTAGATCTCCCCGTCTAAATCTTGATTCGGCTATACACTTTTAAATATCTTCTAAGGGGGGGGTAGTGGTTCAGGACATTGGAGGACACTCAGAGACAAAATGTTCCAGAGACATTTCAAGACATTTCGGGACATTTGTCCGTAGACAAAATGTCTTTATGGACATTTCAGGACATTTGATTCATAGACAAAATGTCTCAGAGACATTTCAAGACATTTGGTTCATGGACAAAATGTCCTGGGGACATTTCAACATATTGAATCCATGGACAAAATGTGTAGTGGATATTATTATTATTATTATTATTATTATTATTATTATTATTATTATTATTATTATTATTATTATTATCTCATCATTGAAGGATAATTGGTAGACATTTATTATTTTAATATTATCAGTATTGTCAAACCATATGAAATAATATATTTGTACTCATGTTTCAATAATATATTTTTCGACTTTTGTGGACATCTGTGGATATCTGAGGACATTGATGGCGGTTGGTAGACATTTATTATTTTAATGTAATCATTATTGTCTAATCATACGAAATAAATTTGCCCTACTACTTTGAAAATATATTTTTCGACTTTCGTAGACATCCGTGAATATCTGTGGACATTGATAGATATTTAGTTGATATTTATTATTTTTAATATTATTACCGTCTTACCATATGAAATAAAAAAAATTAATTAATATTTCCAAATATATATTTTTCGACTTTTGTAGACATTTGTAGATATCTGTGGACATTGATGGACAATTGGTAAATATTTATTATTTAATATAGTTAAATATTAATATAATAATAATATAATATAATAATATAATATAATATAATATAATATAATATAATATAATATAATATAATATAATAATAATAATAATAATAATAATAATAATAATAATAATAATAATATAATATAATATAATATAATATAATATAATATAATATAATATAATATAATATAATATAATATAATATAATATAATATAATATAATAATAAGATAATATAATAATAATAATAATAATAATAATAATAATAAGATAATAATAATAATAATAAGATAATATAATATAATATAATATAATATAATATAATAATATAATATAATATAATATAATAATAATAATAATAATAATAATAATAATAATATAATAATAATAATAATAATAATAATAATAATATAATAAGAATAATAATAGTAATAATAATAATATAATAATGAAATAAAAAAAATTAATTAATATTTCCAAATATATATTTTTCGACTTTCGTAGACATCTGTAGATATCTGTGGACATTGATGGACAATTGGTAAATATTTATTATTTCATATTGTTAAATATTAATATAATAATAATATAATATAATATAATAATATAATATAATATAATATAATATAATATAATGTAATATAATATAATATAATGTAATATAATATAATATAATATAATGTAATAATAATACAATAATATATTAATATATTAATAAGATAATATTATAATAATATGATTTGATAATACTAATTATTTTTATTACCTTCCTTACTCAAATATATAATAATAATAATATAATAATAATAATAATAATAATAATAATACAATAATGTAGTAATATAATAATAAGATAATATTATTATAATATGATTTGGTAATAATTATTTTTATTATCTTCCTTACTCAAATGTCCCTAAGTGTCTTCCATATTTTGAGAGACATTTTCTCTCCAAAAGCTCTCCAAATTTACACTAAAATGTCTCCAAATGTCCCCAAAAACAATTTGTCTTGAAATGTCCCTAATTTCGTGTCCCGAACGAATAACACAGACATTTGGGGACATTTGAAATGTCTCCAACCAATAACACAGACATTTGGAGACATTTGAAATGTCCCCAACCAATAACACGGACATTGGGGGACATTTCAAATGTCCCCAACCAATAACACGGACATTGGGGGACATGAAAATGTCCCCCAATGTCCCCAACCACTACCCCCCCCCCTAACTCTATAACATCAAGCGCTAATCCGATAGTTTTTTAGCGGTTTGGCTTTCAGGTCCAAATTATAAACTACAGATGTGGACTTCAAAACCAAAAGCAGTTGGGAGTACATGTAGTTAGGTGGCCAAGGCCCATATATTATTTATGGGCCTTAAATTAATTATATATCCAAATATATCTTGGCCCATTTAGTAGGTGGTAAGGCGCACAAATTATTCATGGGCCTAAATCAATTAGCTTTACAATATTTTAGGGCCCATTTAGTGAGGTGACTGAGGCCCGAGCAATATATATGGGCCTAGAATCTGTTTACTCATGATACTGACGGATATGGACCATCGACTACTTCGTTTGCTACGTCCGACAAAATTAACCTGGACCGTTTATACTGGCCCAACAAGTTTGGTCCATTTTCGCGAAAATACCCGTTCTTATGTTAATATAGGACATAAAAAGTAGAAGTAAACCACACCTACCAAACCACCTTAACAAACAGTAGTAACATACACACTATTTACTCTCTTTCATAATTTGCACCAGACAGAGTAAGAGAGAGAGGAACAACTAGTACTACTTTTACTTGATCTTACTCTTATGTTAAATTTTGTTAAAAAACCAACATATCTTTATCTTATAACCTTGGATCTTTTAATAAAATTGAACACACATGAAAGTGATGGATCAACACCCTCTTTCTCTCTCTCTCTCCATATTTATGATGGGGGTTGGAGGGATCCCATGGTGTATTAGTTGCCACTACAGAGAGAAACAAGTCACAACAAATAGGACCCATTCTACATTTCTTTTGTTGTTGAAAGGACCCATTCTACATAGTTTTTTTTTTTTTTTTTTTTTGTTGAAAGTCCCATTCTACATAGTTTGATTATTTTATACTACATCAATCAATCTTTATGGTTTCATTTTAAGGGTTAATTCTACTTTGGCCCCTGTGGCCCCTTAAAGATGTCCGACTAACCAAAATGGCCCCCTAAAGATGAGGGGCTTCCATTTTGTCCCCTTTTCTCATATTTCCAGTAGTCAACTTTAGCGGCTGATTTGTCTTTTCCTTTTTCACCCTCTCTTCGAAACTCTTTCCACTCTATCCCTCATCACTTTCTTCTTGTCGGTTGCTAGACGTCAGAGGTCGGACGATTATCAAACATCAACCATCATTAAGAAAAAAACTTTTTTTTTTTTCCTTCATCTCCCCCTTCCACCACCACCACCACCACCACCACTTCCTTTATCTCTTTCATTAGACTAACAACTTTCTCAACAAGTATATCTTTTTAGACAAGTTGACTGACAGAAAAGATCAAAATGGCACAAAAATAGAAGTTGGCTATCTTTAGGGGTCCGTTTTGGCGAGTTTGTCATCTTTAGGGGGCCAAAATGGAATTAACCCTTTCATTTAACTATATAATCTCAATCATCTCTAACTTTTATACTTTCTAACAAGATTTCCTCTTTTTAAACACTCAAACAAAGTACTAAAAAAGTATGATGATTAAGTTATCTTCTTGAATATAATCTTAATGATAAAGGGTTAGAAGATAAGAGAAAAATTAATGAAGAAAGAGATGAACAATAGAAGTAAAGAAGGTTCAGTACAATCTTACCTGCCATGTTCAGGGGTTCCTTGGAGTAGCATTAAAGACTTTGTTATCAGATCTTCTTCTTCTTCTTCCTTCTTCATCACCTAAGTACAATTTTGATAAAAATGATTAACCAATTATATAAAGATAAGGAAATACCCATGATTTTCTTATGAACAATATGATGAATTCAAAGACTCTTCTTCTTTACTTGTTCTTCATCATTTTCTTTCTGAATTCTCAACTTTTAAAGGTTGTTTCATTCATAAATGTACAAACTTTTGATGATTATAATGGAGATGAAAAAGAGAATCAGATAAGAAAAGTTTCTGGTGTTGATGAAACTGAAGAAAAAAGAGATCTTGTCATAGAAAAGTTCAGGATCTTACTTGGTTTGAAGAATTTCAACTCATTAAATGGTCATATTGATAATGGGTTCTTATCACCATCTCCATCTCCATCTCCCAATGGTAAAGAAGCAGCTCCAACTTCAGCTCCAGTTCCAGCTCCTGTTCCTCTGGCTCACCCTCATTCACATTCCCATTTTCCGCCTCGATCGGTTTTACCCCTGCTAAAGAATGGAGAGAGAAAGGAAGATCAAGAGAAGGCAAGAGTGAAAAGGATTGTTATAGCAGTTGCTGTATCAAGTGGAGCTATGATTTTTCTTTCAGGTCTTGGGATGCTCTTATTCTGTTGGAAGTTCGGGAGGAGTCGACGAAGATCTGCAAAGACGATGTCGATTTCTGGTAGCTCCAGAGGATCGAAGTATATAAGTTCGGCGAACTCAACAAGCAAGGTTAGTTTTGAACAAGGTCCAGAGAATTTTTATTTAAGACCAACTTCAGATTTTGATCCATCTCCTGTGAAACAGAATGTTGAAACTGTTAGCATATCATGGAGGAGAAAAGATGAAATGGGTATTGAATCTGGTAAAGATTCAAGGAAATCTTGTTCCGATAATGCGAGTTGTGGGTCGGTCGAAGAAGTACTCTCTGTTCGTGAGATTAGAGAGACAGTCAAGTGTGTGACTTATAATGGAGATCGTTCGTCAGGAGAGGAGATTGGTCCAGTCGAGACATTATCGTCCGATGATGAATCTTTTCATTCTTTGTGTGATTCACACGTATCAAAAGTACGAAATTCTAGTGCTTCTGAGAAAGATCTAGTTGATACGATAGAGTTTTTCTCACCGCCGCAAAACCAGATAGAATCCCCTCAACCTCTACCTCCACCACCACCAACCCCACCTCCACCACCACCTCCCCCTTCTCCATCCCTACATTTCCTACCTTCTCGATCTTCGTCTCGTCCACATTTGCCTGCAAAACATAATGTTGCTTCCGATGCAAATTCAGATTCTTCTTTGGGATCGAATGACAGTTCTTCAACTCATTATAAACTTATCACGGGTTCGAGAGATCCACCAGGGAGTGCAACAGATACTCCTCCACCGCCAAGTCCACCTCCCCCGCTATTTGCCAAAGGAAGTAGTAACCCTCTTAGACCTCCACCACCTCCACCCATCCCTCAATTTACGCCCGCTGCGAAAGATGGATCTCCTCTACCGAAACTGAAACCACTTCACTGGGACAAAGTAAGAGCCACCCCTGATCGTTCTATGGTATGGGACAAGTTGAAATGCAACTCATTCGAGTAAGCAAACTCTGTTCTCTTACTCTGCTTTCTTTTCGTTTGACCCGTGTCCTCGCTGATGATTGTAGTTAACCATTTTACGAGAATGTTGGAACAGGTTCGATGAGAAAATGATCGAGTCTCTCTTCGGATACAAATTGCAAAACGGAAGCAAGAATGATGAAGCTAAAAGCAAGACTCCTTCTCCGAGTAAGCACATACTTGAGCCAAAGAGACTGCAGAATATAACAATACTCTTAAAGGCCCAAAATGCAACTGCCGAGGAAGTTTGTGATGCACTAACCCAAGGTATATCTTCCCTCCGAGAGTATTTCAATCATCATAATATGTTCTAAATCGTCCGAAATATTATTTTCTTGATGCTATTTTATTCTTGGATGAGAGCAGGGAATGGTCTATGTTTGCAGCAATTAGAGTCATTGATAAAGGCGGTACCTACAAAGGAAGAACAGACCTTGCTCTTAAGCTACCAAGGAAACATTAATGAGCTTGGTTCTGCAGAAATGTTCGTTAGAGCAATTCTCGGTGTACCTTTTGCCTTCTTACGAATTGAGGCTATGCTTTATAGAGACACTTTTGAAGATGAAGTGGTTCATCTGAGGAAGTCTTTTGCAATGTTAGAGGTAACGAACTAACTAACTAAATCCAGTAAAAGTAGTTGTCTGAGATTTCTAAATGTTCTTATTATGTAGGAGGCTTGCAAAGAACTAAGGTCGAGTCGACTATTCTTGAAATTACTGGAAGCCGTGCTCAAAACAGGAAATAGGATGAATGTTGGGACAATTAGAGGAGGTGCGCGAGCATTTAAACTTGACGCCCTTCTTAAACTAGCAGATGTGAAAGGGACAGATGGGAAAACTACCTTACTTCACTTTGTAGTTCAAGAAATGATTCGGTCAGAAGGAATTAGAGAGTTTGATATTATTACCACGAAGAACAATCATGAAATGAAGGGTAAGACTGATGAAGAACGAGAAGAGGATTACAAGAGGATGGGCCTTGATCATGTTTCGAGTTTGACAGTCGAACTGTGCAATGTGAAGAAGACGGCTACTATCGACTTGGACGTTCTTGCAAGCTCAGTGTCAAACCTATCAGATGGAATGATTAAGTTACATCATCTAGTACATGAGGATTTATCTGCGGATGATCAAAATGGGAACTTTTCTCATTCGATGAGAACGTTCTTGACTTATGCAGAAAAGAACATCAAAGAGTTAAAGAAAGACGAAGACAGTGTCTTGTTACATGTCAGAGAAATTACAGAGTATTTTCATGGAGATGTAAGCAAAGACGAAGCAAACCCACTTAGAATTTTTGTGATAGTAAGAGACTTTCTTGGTATGTTAGATCAGGTCTGTAAAGAGATTCGATCTCTGAAGTTACCGAGGACTCCAAATCCGCTTGCTCCTTTTCGTTGACATCCTGGTTCATTTTTTTTATTCAAATCTGCTTCATTTTGTGAGATACAATGAGATTTCTGTAACATTTTCAAATTTAATTTAATTTTTGACATGTTTTGATTCAAATATACCTTCTTGACTCATTTACTGTTTAAACTAACATCAGAGACAAACACATCTAGTTACCCTAAGATGTGAAACTACAAATTCACAGGAAGGATTATCCATATGAGATTATTATCATCTTGTGGTGTGTACTATTCTCACATGTCACATGTGATGCAACTATGCAAAATCACAAACAAATGACAGAAAAAAGAACAAAAATTGCAACTTATCTGAAGAAACCCAAATTACGCCCATCTGAAAGATCTCCTGTATTGCATTTTGATTGATCTTGAAGAGATTGAGCGTGGTGCTTTTCGGTGCGATATCAGACTTGTTACTCCCACTATCCTCATCTCTCTTCTCTTTCTACTTTTCTTTTCCAAGTAAACATTTGTGAGAAAAAGAAACAACACAACCACCATTCAACACCACCAAAATATCATAAATATCACACATTATTGATAAAAAGAAAAATCTTGTTTCAGGGTAAAGAAAAAGAGAGAATTTCTCAATCTCCAACTCGTATCATACATAAAAATCAAAATCAGAAGAAGAAACAATAAGAGAAAAAGCACTCGCTTTGGCTAGCCAGATCCAGCTCGTAGTCGTGAGTGTTGAGAATTTCAACATAAGCAACGGTTTCACTGAATTGGATAGACAAATCAGTGCGGTGTTGCCAGACTAACTGTTTGTGGTAAACGATCGAATTTCAAATGACTTTCCGATTTCAATGGCCGTCATGGTATTCCATTGTCACATCCATGGGTGAACGATATCTTTTTTCGCGTCATCGTATTCCATTGTCACATCCATGGGTGAATGGTATCTTTTTTCGTTTCCGTTCTCATGTTGGGCAAAAATGGGACTGAGATATGAATATGAATATGAACGAAATGGGGTAAGATTGAACTCTGGTCTCTCCAATGGAGAAACATACGTGTGAACACTCAACCAAAGCGAGCTTCATATCGAAATTCATTAAGTAAATGTAGATTTAATCGAATTTTTTTCGACAAAAGGTAACAATACAGTAATAAAAACTAACACAGGTATCACAAAATCAAATTAGTTCAGATTAGATCAAACACAGCCATGATTCAAAGTTCAAACTTATATCAATTAAAAATTGAAGAACAACCCACAAACAGAAACAGATAAATATCCAAAATTTAAAGCTACCCAGATACAGAAGTACCCCCAAAAACTACTACCCAAACCCTAAATAACTTCAACCATTCAAATTTAAAGTTCATCTTCCATTCTCAAATACTCACCAACATCAGCTTGATGAAGAACAACAATCCCATTAGGATCAAGCTTCCTACAATCTTGAGTTGATTTTGCTGCAATTCCAAACCCTAATGGTACATCAGACATTGAAAAAACAACAACCCCATCATTTGCTGTTGTATTTTCAGTAATTCTTCCTAACCCACCTTTCAAAACATGATTTCCATACAAAAATGACATCTCTGCTGAGGGTTTCAACCAAACTTTGTGTTTTGCATTATCTGCTAAAACAGGGAGAGATTGAATAGAAAGATGAAAGCTACCACCTTTAGTGAATTTACCAATACAAGTACCAAGAGAAATCAATTTATCTCTACTGATGTTTGTTGCTCGCTTAACTAGGGCTTCACTTACGTAGTAAACTCTGTTTTTTTGAAGACGAAAACAGTAACGACCTGGGGTTTCTTCTGGACCTTCATGTGATTCTTTCTCAACTATGTTCTTTAGATTGTTTCCTGTGAATTTGAAGAGCTTCTCGAAGACTGCTGTTGTTTCCTTCTCGTCTAAAGCCCTCATTTTTTTTTCTAGGGTTTCTGTGAAAGAGGGGAAGCGGGGATGAAGAAGACTTTCAGAGGATTTAGGGTTTATTGATTTTATTAGGTTTTATTGGGCGGAGTTTTGGTACAAATTTTGGGCGTAAAAATCCACAACCCCACCAAGTATTCTGGACTTGGCAGCGAGCAGTTTTAAGGGGTGCCTCAGAAGGCGCCCAGACCTTTTGCTCTTAGCCTATCCCCCTTTTCGTACTTCCAGTGGGAGTAGTTCGAATCAAAATTTCTTCATTCGTTGATTAGTGACCAGTCCCCGATCGATCGATAATCGATTTATCCATCTCTTAAAACGGTCACCGAGGGACACTTCGTTGGAGAAAAATCTGCAATACCCGTTCGTTTTGTCTGGATGTCTGAGTGAACACTTAGGATTTGCGCCCGTTCTGTCCGGACAGTTGAGTTAGTGTCCGTTTTCCGTCCGTCTGGACCGGTTGAGTTAGTTTTCGTTTTCCGCCCGTCCAGACCGTCTCCCCCTCGGAGTCCGAGAACACTCAAAATGATTTGAGTTTGTGGTGTTCAAGTCCAACACGGATAGGGCGCAGTCTGAGTGCCCTCGGACTGCCTCAATCTGTGGGCGCTAAGAGAGAACGAGACACACGAGTAAAAAGTTAAAGAAGTAGTGTTTATACACACATCCAAAATTTGAAAGGGGTTTTCTTTAGCTTACTCCCTCAGCTCTAATTGGTAATTGAGTTTACACCATGAGTGATTGATAATTGAATTTAACTCCTTGAACTTGGAGCAAATCCAATGGGGAGGGGTCCCAGACCCTTAATTCAAATTAAGGGCCCGGGACACTCCATCCTCCCCATTGGACTCCAGCCGGTCTCGGGCGGAGGGCTGAGCCAAATAAGGGGCGGCCCCTAGCTCCCCAAGGGACCGTTGGGGCTCCCCAACGGTCACATTGGGGAGCAAATCCCACCGTTGGATCACATCCAACGGTGGGATTATTTATTTATTTTTCCTTTTTTTTTTGTAAAAACAAAATAAAAATAAATAAAATAACTCATTAATTTAAAAACATAAAAAACTTAAATAAAAAAACTTAAACAAAAAAACTTAAACTTAAAAAACTTGAATAAAAAAACTTAAAGAAACTTCAAATTTAAGGGCCCGGGACCGCTCCCCATTGGAGCTGATTTTGAGGGTCTGAGCCCGGGCCCTTAAATTTGAATGAAAAGGTGAATTAAGGGCCCTGGGACCGCTCCTCATTGGACTTGCTCTTACTATTTTAGGCAAAATACTAGTTAAACAATAGAAACATGAATATAACTCTGTTCAAAATATCAACAACAGAAACATCCATTTTTCATCTCCAACTCCTCCGATCATCAACTACTCCCTCAAATCTGTTCAAAAATTCAACGGTTCACTTAGGACATAAAACAATCATCGGAGTTACTGTGATTATTCTGTTGTTGTTGTTTTCGATGATGAAAAATACGGAAAGAAACAAATTATTAGTGTAACTTCTCAGCTTTATGAATATATACTAACAAATGTTCGTGAACCAGAGGTAAACATTGTTCTTTAGTTTATGTTTTACTCTGTTCTTTATCACAAGTTATTAGATCTAAAATTAAGTTTAAGGATTTGAAATTTTCATTTGTTAGATCCTAAAGAGGCTTCTGAATAGACTGCTACTATGAGAGGAAGTCAAATGCAGGTAAGAATTATGTATGGGTTATTCACTAGGTGCCTAATATGATATATTGAATTACCAAAACATAACCAGAATTTTTCCTGCCAATAATATTGGCGGTATATCAGACATTCTTACCATATTGGATAGACTCGAAAAGGTACGCAAAATTTTCTTCTTATCTTCATATACTTTTTGCCCATATATCTCATGTATGACAAGATAAATTAGACAAGATAAACTAGATGGAGCTCAAGAAGAAAGATCTCAGTCTAATTGGTATAATCCTTCTAAGAACTTAATTTTTGGTGTTCAAGTTTTACAAGTAGACTGTGTGACTTCATTTTAGGTCTCCTCAATGGTTCGACACATATGTCACCACCCAATCAAAGTTGGGTTTGCTAATTAGATGGTTAAGCTCTCACATTTGGAGTATATCGCGATCGAAAAACTAAATCAAACACATGCTCAAATCATTTTTAACAATCTTCATAACGACCTCATAACAATTACTAAACCAAGTAAAATAAACTTGTTGATTTCGGTACTGTTTCTTAGGATACAATGATATATGGGTTGGTTATTAGTTGTTCTATCGAATCAATTGGAGTTTCTGAAGATATGATTTTGGGTGGAGTCCAATTTGAATCGACTACTCCAATTGTTGGTCTAACAGCAAAAGCTGAACTACAAGAATTGAATGTTGATGAACATACATTGTTTACCACTAGATACTTGAATTGATTTTACTGTTCAATTCAAATACTCAAGAATTGGATATTAGGATTTTAATTTTGTTCTAATGTTCTTACTAGATAGTAGTAAACTAATTAACACAAAAACAAGTTGAATCACCCAAGCATAAACTTTGGATTTCTTAATTTAACACATAAAAAGATCAAGGATAAGAACAATGAACCTGGATGTGAAGACCTGCACCAGAAACCCTAGAAATCTCGATCAACCTGCTTCACAAACCCGAGAAGAAGCCCAAAAAACCCTAAATCTGTCGCACAAAAGAAGAAGATGCAACAGAAACCCTAGAAAGATTAACTCTATAACTAGAACAAGATCAATAGTGTTGAAGAGGAAAGAATAAAATCATGGGGAGAAGAAAATCGTGGTGATGAACAGATTGAGAAACATGTAATCAGAATTGAATTCAAGTGTTAAAAAACAAACCAATTTCAATGCCCAGAGCTACTTCGATCCAAACTTACCTTTGATGTTAGCAGCGACGAAGGTTTAGGGTTTTGTAGTTATTTATTTTAAGTGTAGATCGTGCGGAGGAACCAGAAAGAACAGAGAACTGCTGCCTGCTGGTGAAGTCGTGATGGAAGGGGAGGAAGCGTGGTGAGGAGGAGAGAGAAAGAAAAGAGGGAAAACAGAATGGAAAAAAATAAGGAGGGAAGAAGGGTAAAGTTTTGCGCCTTTTTTTTTGGGTCAAAAATTTCTGATTTTTTTTTTTTTCTAAATTGTTCTCGGAAAATCCGTCCCTATGATAAATGAGTCCCAATTGTTATTTTATCGGGGACAAATAGCAGAAAATTGTCCCTATTACTGCTTTATTAGGGACATACGTAAAAACGTATGTCCCTATTGGACGTTTTTTTTGTAGTGTTTATCACATTATTGATGCTTTAGGTTGACAACTAAATCTATGATGATCATGTTGTTGATAAATAATTATTTTTAGTAGTTAAAAATTGACCAAATTTACCACATCTAACACACTAAAGCTAAGTCTATTAACATTTATTATGTACATAAGTACTACTTCCACCGATTAATTATTATTCTAATGTCACGTATAACTAGACGGTCATTGGATCTGTAATATTATTAGGCAGTTGATCCATCCAACGTCTTGATCGTTATTTTCTAATTATGATTGCACCGATATACTCTGAACCTAGGATTAAGGAGTCATGATAATAGATGTATTAGAGGGAGGGTTCAAAAGTTCAATTTGATAAAGACATACACTTAAAGGAGTTAAAGGCGATTAGACGCTAAATAGTAGTTAGTTGAATTTTGACTGTGAAAGGGTATTTTGAACCGCAAAGTCTACACTTTTTAATTAAATCAATAGTTAATTTTGGTAGTGCCACTGCTTATGATTTCGTGTGATGACAAGACGTGATAGTCAGAGAATATGCTTCTCTCTAATGATATAATTTAAATACGGCCTACTACTAGTCATTTCAATTTGGAATATTTATTCGATTGTTAAAATTTCTAAAAGGGTTTTTTGGACTTACCCCCTCGTCACTAATTGGTAATTGAGTTTACCCCCCTCAATAACGGATAATTGAGCTTACCCCCTTGGACTTACTATTAGTGATAAAAACACAAAGGCTATGTTTGGCGTACGTGAAATAATTGCCACTACCAAGAACACATATTCTTCAATATGATTCATATTAGAGATTCTACTTCATTTTATTGTTTGATTTGGTCAGGAATATGATTAGTAAAGATTGATTTTGTTTATATATTATTTACTTTCTGATTTTATTATCACATACCAAACATATCCTTAGTAGTTTTGACAAAAAATCTAAATTAAAGGGGGTAAGCTCAATTACCAATTATTGAAGGGGGTAAACTCAATTACCAATTAATTGTGAGGGGGTAAGCTCAAAAAACCCTTTCTAAAATCAAATTATTCTATTGATTGGATAAAAATTATGTTATAAGTTGTAACATAGAGGGGCCAGAGATGCATCAATTTTTCAGAAAGATAGCGACTACTACTCTACTAGAAAAAGAGTCTTGAGGAGTAGGAATATCAATACAAGTTTTTTCGCCAGGGCTTGTAAATCAATTCTTGGGACAAGCTTTACAAACGCTTTTTTGTGGTCATCGTCGACAACAACGACCTACATGAGAAATTAACATAGAAATGGTAATTACGTGAACCAATTCCAGATCACTCGCGGTTAAAGTACAATTTTATTACTTCGTGTGCTCTTCAGTCAGTACATTGTGTCTCTTTGATTATTAAATTTGTGCATTGGGTCTCTTTTGTCATATTTACAACCTTTGGAAAACTCGGGCGTAGGCTTTGTCCCTTCGATGATGATGATGAATGGATGGAGTAAAGTTGTCAGATGACTAGTAGCTTCAACCAATGTGTTTGTATTATAGTCTATAGACAGAGTACGACGGAAATAACACAACAATAATCATTACAGGACTCGTGATAGTCTCACATTGCTTGTGGATGCATTTGGATACTGGGTACAAGTGGGTGCTTAAGCTTAGTAAGTGTTGAGGCCTTTTGGGCGGGATCGTGAAGCCTTTAGGAACCAAATCGCGTACCCATTTACTTGAGTCTGGATATCAAAAGTGGGGACGACATTAGTAACTGCTAAGGCTCGGGGCATTATAGGGGTTGTTCTCCATTATCCGCTTAATGAATTTGAACAGTTCCTAAGTTTTCATGTTAGTAGATTAACTCTAAAATTTGCATTAACATTTGATGCTAAGCTTCTGTCGTTGTTGTCATATACAAATTTATAGGCGGCATGGGTCATGTGAGAGACCTACCAAGTCTCCAGAACTTTATGTTGGTCGAATTTTCATATTAAGGAACAAAATAACGGTGAGAATAAATAGACTTCGTGGTCTTAAAAGGGGTGTCCATCCGTTACACCAAAGGGTGGTGGACGTGAAAGGATGTCATTAGTATCAACTTGGACAAAAGATAGTATGTCTTTCCTCTATTAAGACCACTTTTTTTGTTTTTGTATTTTTTTTGTTGCTAGATCACTTCTTACATCTCATCAAAAAAAGATCACTTCTTACAAATTTACAGCTAACGTATAATTTTCTCAAAAATGACAAAACCGTTTTATTTGTCAAAGAAAAAAAACGTAGTGGATAAGTCTGTTTTTTTCTAACGAGAAAACCGGGGCGGTGAAATCAGTTTCCACTTCCCATTCTCCCTCTTTTATATCTATTATATTAAAACAACTCAGTCGGTTATCCTAGGGGATAAGTCTGACCGTTCATTTTTATTGGGATTTTCATAAAGATCATATCAGAGGATGATAATGGATGGATCTCCTCACTGATGAAGGTTCAAGAATTTACACCATTAACAATAGTTATACATGAGAATGCAGCTCCCAACCATATAAGTTTGACTGTTGATAATCATGTTTTCCTTCCTGGTCGTGTGTGGAGGATTATAACTTCCAGGTATTAAAGGAAAATGGAGTAATTAACTTTACATGTCAAGTGTCACACAGAACGACGATTTTCAGGAGTTAAAAGAAGATGGATTAATTTTTAAGATCCAACAGTAGATGTTAATTGAAGAGAAAATTGGAAATAAAGAAGTGGATGTTTAGTTTACTAATTCGTGACCGTCGGATTATCATTTCAAATTCGTGACCGTCGGATTATCATTTCAAATTTCATTATTCTATGAGAATTTGCTATTTGGTAATTTAATTGATTATGTAAATTTTATGATAATTAATTTCTTTTTCTTTTATAATTTCATACATTTTTATTTCATCTTTATGTATGTAAATTTTACAAGAATGTATTCAAATTTTGTAAAAATGGATGGATGTTGGGGTGTACATCAATTTTTACTTAGCACTTGAATTGCAGAGACTAAGGAAGTAGATGTTTAGTTTAAGATTAAAACTTTAAACATTAAAACTTTTAAGATTAAAAATTTAAACATTAAAACTTTTAAGATTAAAATTTTTAATATTAAAACTTTTAAGATTAAAACTTTAAATTTTAAAACCTTAAATATTGTCTCCAACTCCAACTCCTCCAACTTGCCTCCTCTGTGTTTGAGGCTCCGGCGATGGGTCTTCCCTACGCCGGATCCCTCTTTTTCTTTGGTTTTTAGTTAGTTTCCTCTATTAATAGTATTTAGGGCACAACCAAACCACAAGAAGAAAAATTGTCCTCTCTTCTCTTCAAAAACCTAAACCCATATCCTCTCTTTGAATCTCTTCCTCTCAATTTCATTGAAAGATTGAGATATCAAAAAAGAAAACACCCACACTTTTGCTTTCTATCTCTTTCTATTTTAGATCTATTTGTTTGTATTAATGGAAGAAAAGAAAACTACATTTCTTCTGAAGAACTATTAAAGCATAATAAAGCAGAAGATGTATGGATTTCAATTCAAGGAAAAGTTTATAATGTAACAGATTGGTTTAAAACAACACCCAGATTATAAGGGATGGAGATGAATAGAGAAATCATGTCAGTTCGGTTTTCCGACGATGACGATGGTTTTCCGGCGACGGTTCCCGACGGTTAAGGCGGTTTTTCGGCGACGGTTTCCAGCGGCAATGAAGGTTTTCCGGCGATATTGGTGGATTTTCGGTGATTTTGGTGATTTCCGGCAAAAGAGACGGGAGGTCATTTTAGTTTTCTTTTGTTGGTTGTGATATTATTTATACTATCTTTTCGTTTTTTGTCAGACCTTTAGGGTCTCCTTGCTCGGATCTTTAGGATCCTTTTTGTCAGACCTTTAGGGTCTTTTTTCTCGGATCTTTAGGATCCCTAGCGTTCTTGCAGGTGTTGATACACTTAATCGCAACCGTTGATAGCAAGGTTCCTTGGAGAATTATAAATGAGATCGACGGTTTACGATCGAGGGTTAAAGTACTCCGCGTCTAAGTGGTGTATTGTAACCGTATCTTTAACCAAGAAGCACATGCATTGGCAGCTTCGGTTATACCCCATCAAGAAGATTAATTGGATTTTTATCCTTACAGTTCATCAAGTTATAAGTTTAGTCCGGGTTTGTATGTCTTATATTTCTTTTTGACTTTGTTGTAACTTTTCTCAGTTAATAGACTTTTCGTTCAAAAAAAAAAAAAACCTTAAATATTAAAACTTTTAATATTAAAAATTTAAGATTAAAACTTTTAATATTAAAAATTTAAGATTAAAACTTTTAATATTAAAAATTTGGATTTGGATTTGGTTCTCTCTTATTTCCATAACCCTTTTCTTTACTCTTTCTCTCTCTAGAAAACACACACACACATGACATACATCTTCTCTCTTCTCCTAGTTCTCTCTCTAAACAGAGGAGAGCTACCACCCCAAATCGATCAACCACTACCCGAACTCACCATCAGATCTACTAAAAAAACTTTGAACCCCCCTCAATCCTCTTCAAAATTTACCAAGAACAAGAGCATTATACTACAAGTTGATTGTTCTTTCAAACAACCAGAACCTAGATCCATTTTATTTTCACAATGATCTGGAACCAGAGATAGATATGATGAGGTTATTAGATGATAATGGATGGATCTCCCCACTGATGAGGTTCAAGAATTTACACCATTAACAATAGTTATACATGAGAATGCAACTCCCAACCTTATAAATTTGACTGTTGATAATCATGTTTTCCTTCGTGTGTGGAGGATTATAGTAAACATTGACAACATGGAGGCTGAAGGTAATCTTTTCATTCCTCTTCTTTCCCCTTTTTGCTATTGTGAAACCCTAAAATCAATGAAATGCTATGTTTACTAGGGGTGAACATTCTGTATCCTTACTTATTAGGGTTTGTTTTTCTTCATTTTCAGTTGATTAAACCTCTCTTTCTACAAAATCAAGAGGTAAGACAAATTTGAGATCTATTATAAACAGGGACGAAACCAAGAAACAGAATCAAGGGGGGCCAAATGTACATAAACATATAAATAATTTTTCATTTTTATATTTTTTCATTGACTACCTAAAGTAGTTATTGTTACAAACTACTTACGTTAATTCATCGAGATAGTACAATGACAAAATAAGATTAAATATGTTACAAGAATGATCTTTTCATTGTACCAAACACACTGAAATTATTAGTGTAATAAATCAATAGACGACTGAAAACTTTAATAGTTTCAAGTAATTAATTAAGTCATTAGTGTTCAATAGACCTCACACAAGCAATTGTTTTTACGCAACTAACCAACAAAATTATATGTTTAAACATATAATTAGGATTATATGTTTATTAGGATTATATGTTTAAACATATAATTAGGATTATATGTTTAAACATATAATTAGGAACTAAATCTTATAACCGATGTTCTCG
This sequence comes from Eschscholzia californica, assembly GCF_041429995.1. Lineage (NCBI taxonomy): Eukaryota > Viridiplantae > Streptophyta > Magnoliopsida > Ranunculales > Papaveraceae > Eschscholzia > Eschscholzia californica. The sequence continues at coordinate 849,909 of NW_028238309.1, forward strand.
AATTTTTATATTAAATTTAACATTGGCTACTAGTTTAACGTAATATGAGTTTATGGATATAAACTAAATATTTTATTAATTACACGCTAGAATATGTATTCATTGACATACGCTAAGCAATGTTCGATATCCACATCAATTTTATCGATACAAATATGCAATACATAAAAGACTTAACTATTTGAAATGTATATTCAAATCAAGACTGGCTTATGATGAAATGATGTACTAATATTACCCCACATGGATAAATTGGTCTCCCCATATTGACTTAACTATGTTGCGGTCAGGAGGGGCCATGGCCCCTCCTGGCCCCAACATAGTTCCGTCCCTGATTATAAATGATTTAAGTGTTTATTAGGGTTTAGTTTCATTTAAGTGTTTATTAGGGTTCATGTAATTGTGTTCTTTATATTGCCAAATTTGATATCTATTATAAATGATTTGATTTGATTTAGAATATAATATTTTTAATCCCTTTTAGTACTCTTCATTCTTCATTTCTTTTTCAGCTTAGTTGTATACGAGCAACTAGAGTGAGGTTATTTTGTAAGATTGTAGTATATAATGTTTTTAATCCCTTTTAGTACTCTCTTTGAACATACAATTAACATAAGGTTGTGATTTAATACTCGGTAGATAAATGTGTACTCCTAGAGGCGCGCCTGAAAGCAATTTGGTTTGTCTACGTCGCGAGGCGTACGCATCTAAAGAAGAAACAAAAGATAAAAGCATTTAAGTCTATGCGACACAAGAAGTAACTAAATTGATATATTTTGTTTGTTAAATACTCAAGACTTGATATCATTGTAGCGAAAGTGAAAAAGAATATGTTATCTTTCTTTATAAATGTCGCATCAGTTTTTTCCTCTAAGAAAAATAGTCACATACGCAGCGCGGTGTATGCGTCAGGGCGGAGCAAATCGTCTGTGTACCCTTAGCAACAATATAATTAGCATTGGGAAATTATCTACATTTTTAATACTAATAGATGGATGTTGGGGGATTGAGAACCCTAAATACTCATTTTTTGGTACGAATTTACGACTAATGATCATTGAGAACTCAAATTTCTTTGAAATTATGTTGCAGTTGAAAGTTTTCAGTCAACAAAAATACTTCTAGATTTCCACTTTGAATGAGGTTGAAATTAAAACAATAGTCACTCTCAAAATTGAATTAGCAGTTCCTGTATTTCAGCACAAGAACAGAAGAGGACTAATTACCTAAAATCCATTTTGAAACTTCCAGTTATGTCTATAAACTTACTAAAGGTATATATATGCATAACTTCTGCCATTCTGCAAATAGAAAAATGAGATATAGTTATCGTTTATTGTAGAATCAGTACCTACTATAGTAAAAGTGATGCCAATTGGCAAAGGATTTTCATCAGGGCAAATATGTAGGAACCAATGCTTTAGGGTTGAGCACTTTAGCTTTGAAACGTATAATCTTATTACACTCAAAGATAGTTTACATACAATTCCCTTATACACTTACGACTTCTAACTTAAACACTCAAAGCTTCCTCATACCTAGTCGACCTTCTAAGTCTTTTCTACGCTTCTTTATCTTGTTGATTTGTTTCCCTTTCTTCTGAAGTCTCACGGTGTACTCAAGTTTTCCATGGATTATGTACTTTTAGTGGACTAAGTTCTAGGTTTTTGTCTACTTCCAGGAAACTTATTTCCTCCATCTCAGGTTGTACTTATATTTGATTGTCTTCTCCCAACCTCTCTTGGAGCTCTTCTACTAAATCCTTAGAGTCTGGAAGTATCATCTCTCGTGCATGTCAAAAATCTGCAGTCTCACACTCTCGTGTTTTATATACACATCTTGATTATGCAGAAATATGTAGATAGACTTTAATCGTTGTCCCTCCATTATTGGTGTGCCTGAAATTGTAAGGTCTTTATATACCTTAAAATATTTGATACCAAACAACACATACTTACATGATGATATCATTTGTGACACTGACAGTCAATTCTTCTTCATCCCTGGTACATTGTAAACATTTTGCAGCTCCACTTGTTGTGGACTGAAGCCAGAACTTACCATCGACTTTCCAACATGTGTTATTGACATCGTTGAGTTGTTAGTTGTCAATACAACTCGATCTCCTTTTACTCGCACATATTAGATAACTTCTTATCGCCACTCCTGTTTGGAGCACCAAGAATCAACGGTTCAATCTTCATCATAATTACTCGATTTGGGTTGGAGGTTGCAACAATTGCTAGTTCTTCATCTTTTATCCCTAGTTTCGTCTTGTCTTCAGCACAGGCCTCTCGTGCATACCCAATTACTGCTACAGATGCTTGGAATTTCATCATCTTCTATTATCTTGGTGACCACATAAGTTATTGTATTATCTTCGACTAGTTTCTTTTTTTGCCAACAATCTCTTGCAAAATGACCTTCTTCCCGCAATTATAAATATAGATTATTGTGTCTTTTATCACCTTTAGTTGACTCATATTTGTCTTTGGGAATTTGAGTTCCTCCTGATATAGAGCTCCTATCATGTGGCATCTATGCCCTTCATTTTTCATGAAGTTCTTTCTTCTGTACTTTCTTTTACTTTATTGTTGAAGAGTTCCCCCTCTCATTCCTTGACGGGACTCTACCACCTTGTTTGGACAATGTCTTTACTTCAGCTAGTAAATTTTCTAACTCTATATGAGAAGGTTGAGAGACCCAACAGTAACAGTTGTGATTGCTCGCTTGTATTCAGACTATAAACCGCGAACAATCCATTTTTTCATTCTTCGACAATTTTTGCCTTAGGATTTAACTCATTAATCTCACAAAAAATATTTTTTATTTAATAAAATATCGATTAATTGACATTCTTCCTAGTCTCGTATTCATCAACACATAATCTAAGAGTTGGAGAAGAGCGAGATGTTTTAGAGAAGAAGGATGCAAACTTGTCTGATGCAACCTTATGTGTATCTGTGTCTTCAATATGCTCTAGCAATTCATCCTCGATTGTTGTCTTCAGCACATACAATACTTTCTCAGCTATAATTCGCCATTTTTAGATTCAACAGCATTTTCGCGCAGTGGAGGCGTATTCTATGTACCACCAACAACCTCCCATAAGTCTTGCCCTTCTGAGTAAGACTTGGTATGTGTCTGCCTATATCTATAGTTACTTTTGTAGAGTTTAGTGAGTGCACATGCTGAGCTCGCAAGATCCATCATCAATATGATGATGCAAAATTACCAAACTTGGTCTTAGACCAATAATTTTCTCAGCCCCAGACTGTTCTTCAAATTTTTTATAACGATGCTAATTTAATAACACTTACCAAACCTCAAAGGAGAAAGAACGATCCACATCGTCTCGCTCTGGTACCAGCTTGTAGAAAATAATGCTTTAGGACTTTATCTTTGAAGAGTATAGTTTTATTACACTCAAAGATAGTTTACAATCAATTCATTTGTATACTTATCGCTCACAACTCAAACACTCACTCACACTATCTTCATACTCTGCTTGCTCTTTGATGGTTCAACGCAAGGGATACAAAGTTATGTATACTAGTCCTAGGATAACTCTAAAGTATCTAGAAGGCTTTGTATAAGTTTCTTTAGAGAGTTGTAGAAACATTATTCTAGATATAGTTCTCTGTAATATACTTATAAGGAAGTATCTAGACACGATACTTTCTAGTAAGGGAGAAGTCTCGAATGAGAGAGTTCGAGAAGATGAGGGGAGTTGATGACGATGCTTTAACAAAATATTCAAGACAACCACTGTTACGCGATAAACAATTAACATCTTGTTGTGGGCTGTATGCCCATCAAAAATTACTTCCTCTCTCGAGTTACTACTCAAGTTCATCCACCAAATGCATTGTATATAAACTTAAAAGTGTACTAGAACAATAAATCCGACATATTAACCCGATGATATCCTGGCGGTAAGCTGGAAATAACCTCAAACATTGACGGGGAACCCTCCACCGGGTACATCGGCAAAGATTCCGACCACCTATGGTATACAAAATTACCCACATTAAATCAGTAATGAAGTGAATTATTTATTATCTAATTGGTTGATGGTTGAAGAAAAGGGCAACGGGCATTAGTTGAGGTGGACGTAATTGGTGGGACCGGGAGTTAGTTTGTTAGATCTAACGGTTGAGATGTCATCCTAGGTCATTGTGTGGGCCTACTTGATAACTTTGTTAAACCTGACCGTTTATCTCGGGCAAATTTCTGAAAGAGCGGGAAAGGAAGAAAATGGTGAAGAAGAACTTCTTTAGTGAGCCCAAAAAGATTACTATTACAAGTAATTTGAAGTGCTTTCAACAAAAACAAATCTATGATTCTAATACAAAGATCACAATGTTTACTTTTGTGTTTGGAATCCTCTTTGGGGAGGAAAAACGTTCTCTCGAAAAATCTTTTTTTGATATATTTGATGTCCATAGTCTGTCATTCCTCGTGCAAGAATTGATAGTATGGTCGTCTGGATGAAACATTGATGTGGCGAGAAATGTCTCGTAATTAGGTATGTTGTTGTACCAAAATGTAATATGGGCTATTGATATGCTTGAATGGCCATGGCTTATGCCCAACATCCGAGGTGTCGCCTCTCGTGGGCATGTCGTGTTTTTTTGGCAAACTGAAATAAAAATCAAAAGTTTCTTTATATTTGATTTTGCGTTTGACTTTCAGTGCAATGGTATCAGTTTTGTTTAGATTTTTCGTTTAGATTTGATTCCGCTTTTGAGTTTTCTATACTTGTATTTATTTAGGCGATGACTTAATCGCATAGACTTCCAAAGACATTAACCACACAAAGGTTTCTTGCAGAAGTATTGTAGGGGAAAATAGGGTCATGGGAATGGCGGAACAGGCTCTGATTGAGTTCCATTTATGCACCATTGGAGTTCATTTGAGCACAACTCCTACCATCTTTTGTGACAATAATAGTCCCTCTCACATAGTCACATGGCTCATTATTCAATCTTACATTCTTGTACGAATAACGTTGAATTGGATTATCATTTTGTTTTAGCACGAGTGAATATAAAACTTTTACCGTTTCTTTTGTTCATATAACTGAACAAAAATGCAGATGTCTTTACAAAAAATGCGGATATCTTTATAGAAGTATTATCAAATTGCCGTGTCATCTATTATATAAAACGCAATGTTTTTGCTGACTGGGACAAACCGAAAAATAAATCTGGTCGTTCGTTGCGATTTTGATACGTTAGAATCCATTTGATCTATTACCTACCTTAAAACTAACGAATTTATTGATCCACTTAATAAAAGTAAGTGAACGAAACCTTTATCCCTTAATCCGGAAGGCAAGATACGCACCTTATCACGGAAGACAGACTCTTCTTCATCTTGAGTCTTGAGGCGCCAGTTAGGGGCGTTACGAAATTGATGATAGAAATTGATTATGATCATGGCAGAAATTGATTACGAATCATGATAGAGAGGTTAGGAAATTGATTATGAATCATGGCAGAGGTTAGGAAATTGATTATGAACCATGACACTGTGACAGAAATTGATTATGAATCATGGCCAGAGGTTAGGAAATCTCCTCTACGTTCTTCCACCACCCAAAAACTCTCAACGCCTCTTCCCCATGTTTATGTTCAGTTTTCGTGAACTTTATTGCTCTCATTAATCAACATTTGTTCCTTCCGTTTTGTTCATTACTCTCCATTTCATCTTCATATACAGAAGATGAAACTCACCCTCTCTATAAAACCTTTAACTTCTCTTATTTCATCTTCATCTCCATCTCCATCTTTACAGGGATCAAGTTTTTTTTATATGTAGTTTTGCACCTCATTATCTGTTTGTGAACTTAATCAACAAATTTCTTAACTTAGAAGCTGCTATGTATGTGTTCGACCAAAAGTCTAAGAGAAATGATATTTTTTTGTACTGCTATATTGTATCAGGTTCCGTTGGTGTTTCCTTAACAATTTCATATTAAATTTGGTTGGGGAACTTCTAATGATTGGTGATTGTTTATAATGCTAAGTACGTGAAGGTATTTTAACAAAAAGAAAGTGCGTGAAGGTATGTTTATCACTTATATTTTAATTTCTCAAGTGTTGTTGTCTAACTTGGATTTAAACTAGAAAACAAGGTGCTTCAGATATTTTCGGATTCAAACCAGTGTCGAAGACCTAGATGAACAAAAGCTTATGCTTAAAGCAATTGTTTGTTCTTAAGATTTTTTATTTCAAGTTCCATCTATCGTTGCACTTCCATTAATCTATATACCCTTGTGGCTTATGAAAAAGGCTTTATGAGGAATGATCTCAGAATGTTGACTAAGCCAGTCCTTAATCATCTTCATGTGTGTACTTCTTAAATAAGGACACTGAAACCCATAATGATGTTAAAAGGTCAACAGTAGCTTAAACAGAGCTTTACAGTTGTTACAATAACTAAGAACAATCGAAGTGGTCAACATTTAAGGGAATGACCCTAAAGTTGTAGTCACCTCACATCATAAGTTTACGAAAATATATTTTAGTACCTAATTTTTTTTTAAAGTGGTACCTACTTTGTTAGTGTGTTAAAAATATTTTGTGACATATTTGAATTGTTGTAACATACCAAGACCAACAAGTCATAGAGCTTTCTTTATGAAAGAAAATATTCTTCCGTGGCATTCTTACAAAGTATTTTCTTTTCTGAAATGTATCTACTCTTAGATTTTCCAATTTAGTTTCATGTGAAAAGTGAATTTTCTCTTGAAGAATTTGTGGAGTTTGGCTTACAACTGTTTCACATAACAAACTATATGTCCAGGAGGGAGAAAGTTTCTTTTACAAACTTCCATTGTTTTCTGGCACTAATATGAAAGTTTACATCCCCTACTTGCAGGATCTTGTTTTTAACTTGTGACTAAATCAAATGTTATGATGGTTAGGTTAGATGGAGTATCTTATTCAAGTTGTTGACCAAGTACGGAAAGAAGTTGTCATTAAAGGTTCAGTAGTGTCCACTCTATGACACTTTGCTGAAGACACATTTCTCACGGCGAGTGTCTTCTCAAGCATTTCTAATTTACTGCTCTAGATTATTTAACATTTAATTCTGGACTATAATGTTCTAATTGTTCTTAGTTTGATGCTCATTATAATGGTTTATCTAACTGGCAGTTTCAGTATTCTTGCTTTTGAAGTATAAAGATTAATTGATCCAGTTTCAGTACTACGCTTCTATTGTACCTCGACATGGTTATGCCATTATGCATAAACTTCAAGTATTACATTTTAATGTCTGTTTTTATCCTTCTTTTGGTTTTGTGTTTAAATATTTGGTGACACCTACACAATTCTCTCTCTCTATATTAACTTTTTAAATAAAGTTACATTTTCTTTTTGTGAATGGCCTAAATCCACTCGAACCAGATTACTTTGAGTTTGTTTAATTTGATCCAACTGGAAGATAGGAAGGGGTAAAATTTTACTTTAGATTTTCTTCCACTTTACTTTTGTAGCTTCCTATGATTGGTTCCATCATTTCTCAAATTTTTGTTTTTGATCACATATTTGTTGGAGTATAATGGAAATACTTGGCATAGGTTTAGTGTATATGAAATTCCTCCCAAAAAGATTTCAGATCGCTACAAAATTTAAATTATTTTATGTTGGTCTTTGTGGTTGTAAAAAATTTAAATTACTTTACATCTTGAGAAGTCCTGAAGACCTTGGAAGACTTATTGTGGAATCAAGAAAAGCTATATGATTTTTATGGTTTCAGTGTTGGGTTAGTAAATTTGATCAGAGAAGAAGGGTTGGAAGAAGAGGAAGAAAAAATGAGGAGCTAGTGCAGAGGAGGAAGAATGGATAACTACAGAAGAATTTGTAAATAATAATGTGTGGTTGAAAGATAAACTCCACAAATTTTCTTTGAAAAGGTTCGAGGTTTACCAATTCTTGTTTCACATCAAGGTTTATGAGTCAGGAAACTACTTTTTGCTTGAATACACCTTTATTTCTTTTAAAATGGATTTAATATCATTTTAGAATTAAAAGAGCTAGATCTTTAGACATGAATTGTTAAGGTTTGTTATTTGTTAATATTATCCATATCTTATTCTAGACTTCCTTTTGTGCATTCTTGGCTAGACAAATTTTTAAGAGTTAAATCATGCATTCAACTTGTAGAACATTTCTACGTCTAATTCTAAAGAGTGGCAAATTAGAATTCAGTTGGATTTGACATTCATTTTTTAGACACCACTGTGTATCTGACCAAACTAAAACAAGGATGTCGTTGATGGGTGTAACGATGAAGGAAGAAATTTCAAAAAATCTAGCCATATAGTGAAATGTTCGGTGAAGGGTGTTTCTAGGGGTGTCAACGGGTCGGTTCCGGTTCGGGTATTTAACTATCCAGATCCGGAACCTATAAATTGTAACGGTTTCGGTTCTTGACGGTTCCGGTACCGGTACTTTAATCAAAGGATCCAGAACCGGAACCTTTAAAATTCTCGGGTACCCATCGGGTATCGGATACCCATTGGGTATTCACAAGAGTATATCAAATATTTCTTAAAGTAGAAGAATTTGCATGAATCTAGTGAAAAAAAATACCATAAACGACATAAATCCTTAAATAAATAAATATCCGGGTACAATAGTTGATGAATGTAAGAGATTAGAGATTAGGAGAATCAAGAAAGAAGAAATGAACTTAACTCGCTTATCTTTGTGTTTTATAAATTAGTTTTCAACCAAGGAAAAGAGGATTTGAGAAATTTCACAACTTGGTGAATTGGTAACTTGGTGAGAAAAACCCTGATGTACAAGAATACTATATAATCTAGGGTAGTTTTTTGTATTATCTCGAGTACCCGACGGATATACCCGATAAGGACCCCCTTCCTAATCGGGTCCTATCAGGTATACCCATTTAAGATCCGATTTCCTTAATGGATCTAAAACCTATACCCGGAAACTACCCATTAAGACTCGGGGTCGGTTCGGTTCTCGGGTAAACGGGTACCCATTGCCACCCCTAGGTGTTTCTGACGAAAAACATCAGATGAGAAACTACTATGTCAAATACTGTAAGAGGCGAGGTGTATATAAATCAAGTTAGCATGAATTATCACGTCGACTATGTTGTCGAATATTTTGGATTCTTATAGTATTTTTGATATCCAACCTTCTTAATAAAAGTTATAAATAGTTCGTTCAAATACGATAGATTTGCTTAAGATGTCAATGAAAAATTACGCAATCGGAAAAAACAAAATACTTGAATGGTGACTTTAATCAGTACATTACTTTTAAGTTTTTTCTCCTAAGATGGGATAAACACCCACTCGTGCCCTACGGGCACGGGTTATACCTAGTCAATTTCTATTTCACAAGCTTTGACTTAGAGATCCTACCTTCCGTTTTCACAAAAATTGAGAAAAGATCGTATCAAATACTTTTTTGCGTAGCCGTAGAGTCCGTATTGAATTGCAAATTAGTATGCAAAACTTGGCCAATTCTAATATTTGATATTTCTTTTGCTCATATGCATCTTCTAGATCAACTTAACCATCATCAAAATGGATGGACGAATTTTAATGGGGGTTCCCTCTTTTTTTTTACTCCTAGAACACAAAGTGAAATGAATGGACTAATTTTAATCACTTGGGAATTAGAATAAAGTGATGTCTTCTAATAATTAATTTAGAGAACAATTGGATATTCTAACCCTTTGATTAATAGTTATTAACCTTATTATTAGTTCACAACTTTGTCATTTTCCGTTTGTGACAAAATACATCAACGTTAGGTTGGCTTAGCAATTCAGATATTTGAAAGAAACTTTTCAGTAACAACTGTAAAGTTAGAAGATCAAAAGTCTCGAAGTTCACTTCTTCATAAATATGTAAAAACAACATTTTACTGGCAATAGTAAATTTTACTGAGTGAAATATTTTCAGTTTTTATTTTTTATCGAATTTGTCTGGACTCCATCATAGAGATGATTCTTAAAGCTCTAACCAGCTTATAAATATATTAATAAACCACGAATAAATAATTATAATGGAATATTCATAGTGAAGACGTTATCAGCACTTACATATATAATATTAGATTATTCAAAGAATAAAGTGTATTAAATTAGACATTCAAATATGTGATTTTATTCTCTTTTAGTCACTGATTTTGACTGGCGACTCAAAAGTAGAGATGGGCAAATACGAAAAGTTTATTCTACTTCGGTGCATCTTAAGGTTCTCGTACATAGTTAGAATTTTCTAAAGATCTGCAAATGATATATGTAATAAATCATCGTGAAAGAGAGAACTACATTAGTATTTTGGTTAGAATTGACCATTGGACTCTACCAAGATAGTTTTAAATCGGCTTGGTGCCTAATTTTAACCTAGTAGCTGCATTATACAAGATAGAATTTTACAAGATTCATAGAAATCACTAGATTCCAATGGTTTTTTTTCTTTGTTATTATTTCCAATAATAGTACATTTTTCGATGTGGACGTGCACTTATACAAGAGATCGATTGGAGCAGGCGAACAAGCAGAAGAGACTACTTCTGGTCTTTTCATTCCTTACAAGTAAATGGAAAAGGACACTTTGGCAAGGGTTGTATAATGAGAAGCATTGAACTTAAAACCCTAGAATGCCTATATAGTATATAGACAATTGAGGGTTAAAAGTTTTGAGTTGGCCCCTACTCAAAGTGCCCTAACTTCTCCACCTCTACTTTTTTGTTAGTGTTTCTTAAAAGTAGAAAAATGATTTTTTGTAGTATCTGAACATTAGATCATTATATGAGAGCTATATAATTTACGACAATCACATAATAAAAAGAAAACATCGATTAAGTGATGTTTAGACCCGAATAAGCAGAAAGTCATTAATTCTTATGAAGATAAGTCGTCATTTGCAGATGCAGAACTTTTTTTTTTTTACTTAAAATGGTGCGAGGGGCTTACCATGAACCCTTTGATTTCTATCACTTTCGTTATTGTTGCTGAGTTGACCGTAGAGCTTGCTTCTACTGGACCCAGAGTTGGTCAAGGTACTGCTACGGAAAGGGAGGATGTTAAACTTTGAGTTGTCAATTATATCCTTAATGGAGATGGAAAACCAATTCGAGGAATTTCTCATACAAGGATTCAATTAGTTCGAATCCATGAATTTAGGTGTCTGATAGATTCTGTTCCTGGATTAACGAAAATGTGCAAAAGCACTAATTTTAATGAAATTAGCAAGTAAATCACAACCCCCAAATATCGGGCCCTGACATCTCCCCAACATAAGGGATGCAGGCTCATCGAGCTAAAAAGAGCATCTACTTTATAAACATAGCACATAGAAAATTCATCCCACAATTCCAAGTAATGTTGTTTAACTTAAAAAAAAGAACCAAATATATCTCTAAGTCTATAAATAGGGGATCTCACTCCATAGGTATACTATAAGAGAAGGTTATTACAAGATCACTAGTTGTTTTTCTAGCTTTTGTTTATAACTTTCCCTCATGGCTCCTGTACCATTTTCTTCACTAAATGTTGGCCAAATTGAAGATGTTCAAGAACTAAGAAAATCTCAACCAAAAATTATCCCACATCGATATGTTCGCGATGTTGCAGAGAGACCTATTCTTGGAAACCTCCTTCCTTCTTTACCCATCGAAGTACCCATTAGCGATCTTTCGAAAATCAATGAAACAAACAAAGATCAAACAGAGAAAGAACTACTCAAACTTTCAGATGCTTGTGAAAAATGGGGATTCTTTCAGGTAAAATGCAACTTCTTTTTTATTTAAGTTCATAAAGATTAGTACTCTTGAAGCTAATACTAATTTTGATACAACTTTAGATCATAAACCATGGAGTCGACGTTGAGTTATTGAAGACTATAGAACAAGTAGCTATGGATTTCTTCATGTTACCTTTGGAAGAAAAGGAAAAGTACCCAATGCTACCCGGGACGGTTCAAGGATACGGGCACGCTTTCGTTTTCTCCGAAGATCAAAAGCTAGACTGGTGCAATATGTTGGCTTTAGGTGTTGAGCCATTTTTCATAAGAAACCCAAAACTTTGGCCTACAAATCCTGCTAAATTTAGGTACATTTTTATTTGATTTCTTACCGTAAATTCATGAGTACTAGTTCATTTGTTGCTGCATTTTCATTCTTCAATTTCCTATGTTCTTTTTGCAGTGAAGCTCTAGAGGTTTATTCAACAAATATAAGGAAGTTATGTAAGACTCTGTTAAGGTGTATAGCCATGACCCTTGGTTTGAACCAAGAGACATTTAACAATATGTTCGGTGCGGCTGTTCAAGCTGTGAGGATGAATTACTACCCGCCATGTCCGAGACCGGACCTTGTTTTGGGCCTAAGCCCACACTCGGACGGAAGTGCTCTCACAGTGTTGCAGCAAAGGACGGGTAGTTCTGTCGGGCGTCAAATTCTTAAGGACGATAAATGGGTCTCGGTTCAACCTGTTGAAATTGCTCTTATCATAAACATTGGAGACACAATTGAAGTACATTTCCTCCCTTAGCAACCAAATTTTTTTCTGTCATTGTTTTCATGGATCAACTCTAACTATCTTCATTTTCAGGTTCTAACAAATGGAAAATACAAAAGTGTTGAACACTGAGCCGTGACACACAAGAAGAAAGATCGACTCTCAATCGTCACATTTTACGCTCCGAGTTATGAGATTGAGCTTGGCCCGTTACCCGAGTTCATCGACGAAAATCAACCTACCATGTATAGAAGATACAATCATGGAGAATATAGCAAGCACTATATAAACAACAAGCTAGAAGGGAAGAAAAACCTAGATTTTGCTAAGATTCAAATCAAGTTGTCATCCTAAGATTCTCCTCTCAACTTGGGTTTTCCCTATTAAATTGTATATAAAAATCTCAAAAAGTGCTAATTATTATTGGTTTAGTTCCTCAGGTCTTGTGAATAGAATAAAGGTAGCAAGTTGTTTGTGTACTTTAAATCAATGGTTGTCTTTCATGGGTAATAACTATTTAGAAGCAAAATTTATTGTTTTGAAATATGCTTGTGGGGCCTAGTTTACAAAAGTTCTCTCTTTTGGTCCTTTGATCTTTGATGAAAGTATAAGCATAAGGAGAAAGAAGAAGCCAAGAGACAATAAGAACACTTTCACTCTTTTGCTTTTGAGATTCCAAAATGTGATCAATTCGCCCTATTGAAACTGCCTATCTCAGACTGTCCTTTGGCCCGTAGGTCCTGATGCAAGGTTGGAATTCTTGCTAGTGGTATCTCACTGATGAGTTCTAGATTTCGTATCTAATTGAATTGTATGAATGTGATAAATGTCTGTCATGACTTATTAGAAGCCAAATCATTGGACTCACACTGTACCAAATCCTAAGGTTCTAAAGTTAGTAACAGAAAAGACTCTATACTTATACAACAAGGCTCAACCCCCCCCCCCCCCCCCCCCCCCCCCCCACAAGCTTTCTTCGTCCTCCACCTAAATTGCGCAGGAAAAATTCAAAACCAATACCGATTTTTGGCCTTGCTTTCGCCAAAAGAAGCCTAGGACCAAGGGCTTGCAGAATTTTGTTTTTTTATGGAGGCTCTGTAAAACCACTCAAAATGCTGTCATGAGCTCGCTCTCAGAACGATATGGGACTATCACAATTCACATCTACATGAATGAAGCACATATTCATGGAAGTATGAAACTACCAACTATCTCTCTCTAATAACAAGATGGACCCCTAAGCATTTGTTTTAAGGGAAGTTTTATAAGGCCTCCCCAATTTTGTTAAAAGGCCTCCCCATGAACCATTTTACTTGCTAAATTATCAGTGAGGGGAGGTCTTTTAACAAAAATGAGGGGGTCCTATTATCACTGAGGGGAGGCCTTTTAACAAAAATGAGGGGCCCTATAAAATCTCCCTTTTAACAAAAATGAGGGGGAAGCACTGAAATCATTAACTTCTTGTAGATTCTTAACCTAAATTCACCGTTCAATAAGTTCACAATAAAACAAAATCATAAATATCATGACATTCATTAGACTAGAATTAAACAATATTAACAAATTCTGTTTACAAAAGTAAAGTTGGAAAAGACCCACTATATTAAAACTATGAGTTTTGTATTGGTCAATAGATGTCCAATGTGCAAAGGGCATATGCTCTTTTAGTCTGGATACTCGTCTAGTATCTCCTAAAGAACTTGTGAGGGTGAAGAAATTAAGTACAAAAAAACGTTTAATATTAGTATGTCTGAGTAATAATTTCGTATATTTTAACGGTAGTGCCTCGATAATATACCCGTGTGAAAAATCATATAGGAGGAACTCATGTTTTTGTCATTCTGAGGAAAATTTGACAACAAAAAGACAATAGAATTTCGAAAAATTGAAAACTCTAAGTAAAAAAAAATCGTCATATAAGTCAATAAATAGATGTAATTATTAGATGACAAAAGTGCCTTCTTGAGTTCATTTCTCTTCAATGCTTTCATCATTTCAAAACAATAATAAGTGTAGAAAATGTGAAAAGTAGAGTACAAAGATTTTGAACCGTTATTTCACAAGAAGTCATGATGATTTTTCTTGCAATATTAAACTATCCTTCAATTATATAAGAATCTAAGTACTTTTAAAAAGCACTTAAAAACAATATGACTTATTAAAGTTCTCTACACGTTTCTCATACAAGCCCAAACTTAGAAAAAATAGACAATCAAATATTGTAATCACACATGTAACGTTTCAACAAAAAAAAAAGTAATCACACATGTAACTTTCAAATCTTCATTTTGGTCAAATGTGATGTATAACACTCAATTGTATTGGAGAGAGAAAACCCTAGCAAGAAAAGGAAAAGGTTGGAATCTTTGATGTTTAGAACTAAACCCACTAATGGAAAGAGATTACCAAATATACCAAGGAAAATCCTATGGGTTTGTGAGTGCTAGGGACTCATGAATCCTAGTTTTCATGATTCCGTCATCCATACACACCATTAGTTAAAATGGGATAGATGTCTCTCTGGTGTCCTAGATTTTATGATTTTATTTAGGAGATGGTTTTGATGTGTTAGTGGTTCTGGTTATAGAGCACTATATTTGCAGACATAAATGCATTATCAATGGAGGTTCTTTTGTTTTGAAGATTAAATTTACCGCTTAGAGTTGGACGATGGCCGACTTCCATACCTCAACTCATCGAGCTAAGTGGATTTTCACTCCACATGATCTGGTAAACTACAATAGATTCTCTCTTACTTGAATTACATTAAATCACCAATTTTTTGCAACAGTATGGAAACTTAATTTTTTGTGTCAATCTTTTTGGGTTTATACGTTATACTTTTAGTTGCGAAGTGATAACTTTAAGTTTATGTATAGATGGATAAATACCGAGCTACTAATCAGAGAGCCATGAAAACGCTGCAGCAGGTATTGTGTTGATATACTCTTTGGTCATTTAAACTTAATTCGTTATGTTATTTAACCTTGCTGCATTTCTGAGTAACTATCTTAGTAAAAGTAAAAGCACATAGAAAGGGTAGATTAGTGCTAAAGTTGTCGAAAAGGTTTAATTTGTTGAGTTATGATGTATACAATGCAGTAATCAAAATACATGACTTTTAACACAAGCATAAACTGGTGCTGGTTGATGTTCAAACACAGTGTCACTATCCAACTTCTCTTTTATTTAGTTTTAGGTGATGAAGTATTGTAAGATTTTGTTAGGCTTAGTTGGTATCTCGAGCTTACTTCATGTTGATCTGAATCGCCTAATGTTGTTTTGAAGTATGGAGCTACACGTATGCGAGGTAGTGACGACGGGTCCTTGCCTTACCTTGCGCCTCAAATTGATGCGAAAGATAGTGGTAAATACCTTGTCTTTTCATATGTCAAAACAATGTTACCCAAATTTAATTGAAATGTATCGACAACCTTGTACTGTTGGAACTTCAGCTGAAAAGAACTCTCTTCCAAAGCCACTAAGTACAGAAGAAGAACAACTTATGCGAGTATTCTATGAGCACAAGATCCAAGAAGTTTGTGGGGCATTTGGATTTCCTCATAAAATTCAGGTATATGGTTCTGTTTCAAATTGATCAAATACTACTTATCAAGTACTGTCATTTATCCATTATTAAATATGTCATTTCTCTTATACTTTGCAGGCAACAGCCATCATATACTTTAAGAGGTTTTACCTGCAGTGGTCTGTAATGGAGCACCACCCAAAACACATAATGTAAGACATGTTCTATCGGCTGTAAGATTTCAGCTTGTTTTAATGTTATATTCATGATGTGATCTGTTCGGTTCTTTTCTTTTTTTCTCTTATTGCTGCTCACTCTTCCACAAGCCCTCGTTCTTTTTTTTCCCTTAATGAAATTTAACTCTTTTTTTTTTTTTGTTAAAGGAAATTTAACTCATGTTTTCAAACAAAAACTCTTATGCACAGGTTAACTTGTGTACACGCATCATGTAAGGTAGAAGAGAACCATGTTTCAGCAGAGGAGCTTGGAAAGGGGATTCAACAAGATCACATGTTATTCGTTTTTGCGGATGAACTTAACTGTAAACATGGTATAGTTGTGGACCAAAGTGTAAAATCCAAATTATTTTAGGAAAATCACGTGAAGGCTTCTAAATTAAATGAAGTTGGATCACTTTATAAATAATGAAAGGTTTTTAATTAATATGTATAATTAAATAAGGATGTTTGTCTCAGTCATCGCTTTCCCTTCTGTTTTATTATATAGACGAGGGTACGGAAATTTCTATATTTATGTTATACAAAATTATCAAATATTTTGGTCTTATACTAAAATTGAACTAATAAAAATATATTTAAAATAATAACCTTGATATTTGCATGAAATCGAATAATTGTGTCAATCTCTTCAACTGCCTACAAAATCTTACTATGGGTTTGCTATGAAATGATCTCTTTATGTACTGATTTTGGTAGTTTGTTATCGAATGATCTCTTTATTTAGCTCCATTATATACCCTGGAATTTTCAATCTAAGTGTTTACAATATGTCTTCAATGATCAAAGTATGCTTGCAAATAATGTTTGATGAAATGAGTGAACAAGTTTCAGTTTGTTGGATTTCAGCACTTGGGCTTAATTTGATGAAATAATGTTTGATCAAATGAATGAACAAGTTTATTTAGCTCCATCACTATTCATTAGTTGAGCTAGAGTTTTTTTACGGTGGTTTGATGGGTTTAAATAGGGAGATGTAGGTGAAAAAAACACCCAAAAAACGGCTACATTTTGGATTGATCTTGTCCCTTCATCCTTTGATTTTGAAAACCTGGTGTAATCTGTAAATGAATTAGTAAAACATGGTGTAATATATAAATGGGCAAGAAAATAATATTGAAAAGTTTAAAGTTCAAACTAACAAGAGCTGGTGGAAAAAAGTAATTATTAAAAAAAAGGTAGGGATTTGTGTAAAGACGTTTTCAAAAGGTGGGGATTTCAGTAATTCTCCTCATACTAATGGTAATTTTAAGAAGCTTATATTGAGCAGCAAACATTATCTTAATGGTCTTGACAAAAGTAGTACGTCAAATGGAGAAAACTCAATTACCAATTATTGAGGAGGATAAACTCAACTATCAATTAATATTGGGGAGGTAAAGTTAAAAAAAACCATTTAAAAGCCCCTCAAAAGTGTAATGGTCGCGCGCGCCTTTTCCTCTAATTTTTTTTTTTGTAACTGTCAGCATACTTTAAGGGGTATGAGGCCGTGTCTCGAACTCATGACCTCAAGGGTGGAAACCAACTTGGTAACCACTCCAACTCAGGGTTGTTGACAACCTCTAAAATTATTTGTCTCACTATTTTGGTGGTGTACTTAAAGGCACACTATTAAGAAGATTTTGTAATGTATCATGGTGTCATATGAAATGGAGATCTCCATAATCACCCCGTACTTCAAATAGTGTTTGTTGTTTTATTTTGAAATCTCAATCGTCGGAACCTAAAATGTTTATTTTCATCAGATTCGTAATGCTTGGGGTACTTACTTAATGATTCACTTCCCAGTTCAAAAAGAAGATTGTGTCATAGATAATTTGACACATTTGAAATTTCAATTGTCGACTTCAGTCAGAACTTAAAATGTTTGTTTTCATCTAATTCGTAACGTATGGCATACTTACTAACTTAGTGTGATTTGAGTTCCTTTAAGTTTAATGATTCACTTCATAATTCAAAAGAAGATTGTGTCATAGATAATTTGACAAATAGAAACAACATATTTCACTCAATGAACCTCACTGGCAAACACAAAACCACTTCACCGAAACCCTAAAAAAAATAAAATCAAGATTTGTCAACTTCTCATTCCACCCCAAAAGTCATTCCTTCAGCAACTTTAACAAAAGCTGCCCTAGTTGAAATATCCTCCCACCATGCCTTAACGTGAGCCCTACTATTTATCAACTTGGCCCACTCTGTTTTCATCAAGTAATACGTGTACGGTAGATGATGAAGATCTGCTAAACTATAGTACTCTCCTCCTAAGTATTTGCTGTTACTCAGCCGGTCCTCATAAACGTCCAACACTTTCCCTAGTTTTTCAGCATTTGTTTCTATGACCGTCAGATCTGGTGTCTGACCTTGGATTGGACTCACAAAGATCTGATACACAATTGGTGAGATTGCTGTGTCGTATTTTTGAGATTCAACTTCTATCCATTGTTCCACTATTGCAGCTTCTTTGATGTTCTCTTCCCTTAAGAGATCGACACCTGTCTCTTTGTACTTTCTGCTTACGTATCTAGTGATTGCTCGAGATTCTACATCATCAAAAAGCAGATTTAGGTGAGATGCAAATGGGTCTTTGGTTCAGTAGTTTGTATCATCTGAAGTACCTGAAGTCTCATCTTCGAGTATTCATGAAAAGAGTTTACTTCAACACCTAATCCGTGTAACTCTAAGTACTAAATAAAGTAAATGCAGTATAGATGAACTTCAAGGCCCCTTTAGATGATGACCTTCAAGAGTCTATGGATGTCCTTTTAGAGTCCAAATGTCGTCGTTATAACAGTTATTGTATCTGTTTTATTATATTCATATAGATTGTTCTGGTGTATCAATATCATGTGATGATTGTAATGCTTGTGGGAGGTCTTTTGTTGAAAAAAAAGAAATAGGTAAGTTAACCGTACAGATGGGCTTGGCCATTAGGTTACACGGCCCAAAACCCACTTATCATCGACAAGTACCCCATAAAAATAAAACAATTCTGTGATAGGTTATATGGGCAGAAATAGGACAGCCTGCAGTCATAAGCCCGACGATGTGCCCGACTACTTGCCCAACCAAGACGAACCATTATCCATGTAGAGCCCGATCTCCACTAAGAGGCGCCTTTAAATCTTCTTTAGATATATGGGTGAAAATCAGACCCACGAGCCTATGGCCGGGCTTGATAGGGTTGCCACTCGTAACTAGAGGGGGATAGGGTTAAGCGGAGCTAAAAGGGTTTCATGAGATAGGAAATGAAAATTATTAGACTCACACTAAGATCTATGAATAAATGATTGTTTGATAATGAGATAGGAAATGAAAATTATTAGACTCACACTAAGATCTATGAATAAATGATTGTTTGATAATGAGCGAGAATAAAAGAGCCAAGCTCAGGCAGGCTATGCAGAATATATAACCCATGCCCGACACACCAATTTTAGTGGGTCGGTCAAGTACAACTCATTTACGGGTGTCGAGCGTATGGATCATACGCTCGTGTCGGACACGGGCTTTTCGGTTTTTTCCGCAGCCCGTCTTCTTATGCATGGAAAGAGTGTTGAGTAGTAAAAGAATGGCAGAAAACATACCAAAAAGTGTGAGATCTTCATCTTCTAATACAGGAACTTGACCAAATGGCTGAAAAATTTAGAAAAACTAATAATAATCAAAACCACTAACAAAAGGAATTGAGAAGATGAGGAAAAGGGAAGTGTTTGCTGTTTTGTTACATTTTTGGAGAGGAAAGGAGGAAGCTTGTGTTCACCAGTGTAAAGATCAACAGGGACGAGTTCGAATTCGACTTCCTTCTCATACAAACATGTCATTACCCTTGTAGTACATGTGGACATTGGAATCCCATATAGCTTAAGAGCCATTGTATATAACAAACAATCTAGAGAGAAAAACTTAGAAAGAGAGAGTTGAGTGTAGAAAATAGAGAAGGAAGAGAAAGATGATTAAAGAAGAAGGAATGTTGGTCTATATATAGAGAGAGGGAGTGTCTCAAACTTCTCACTCTCCCTCACTTTCACTCTTTCTCTCTACCTCTCTCTCTCTCTCTCTCTCTCTCTCTCTCTCTATCTCTCTCTCTCACCCACTCACTCTTTCTCTCACTCTCATTCTCACTCTCTCTAGTTTTCAAATGCAATTTGATTTTCAACCCCATCTCACATGGTTGGTCGGCAACTACAAAAAAGAAATAGATTTTTATTTCTTGAATTTTGACTATTCAAGATTTTTTACTAGTGAAATAGGACTAATCTTGAATAACCAAGATTGAGCTTGGAAGTCAAACGGGAGATGACTCAAGTGTGAATGATAAGGAGAAAAAGAAAATAACATCCATCTTTTTCTTTAGGTATGACAAAACTTTTAATGTTGACCGGATGGTTCGAAAGGTCGGATTTATTGACTTCAGCCTTGACTTTTTAGTCTGTGTATCGCTATCAGAGTGAAGTGAAAACATTGAGGTCAAAGGTAGAACTTCTGTATGCCCCTTTAACCCTATCTAGTAGAGCACTAGAACGTTAAGAGTAGGTGGTGTTTGTCTTTTTTATTGTTTGAATCCGAATCATCTCATTTAATTTGGTCGCTAGTAAAATAATATAGTCGTGTTATTTCGAACAAGCGAGTTTACTCTGTTTTTTCTGATGCATCCAAAATCAACAACTACTCAAACGAATCAAACTAACTAGTCGAATGAAAACAGAATAGTTCAAAAAACCGGTTCGAAGCAACCACTCAGGTCAGTGTCAACATATTGAAACCGAAAGGTGTTTTGTGTGTTGTTAAGGTCCTACGAAGAAATGATGACGCGCTTTTGTAATAAACCATTAACCATACTGAAAGGAGAAAATCTTTATCAGTGACAGTTAAGTTGATTCTCTATGTCTGAAACTTATAATAATAAAATAATAAAGACATGAAGATCTCTGATCTTAAGTTGAAAAATGTCCTTTCTGTAAAGTAATATAATCCATCATTTTTGTCTATTGAAAGAGAACAAACTGAACTTAGGGTTTGGGAAATAAAAGGGATCCAATTCAAAGGGCACTGAAATCTAAGGATGTATTTCTACTTATTCAACCCTAGAGAGAATCTTGACTCACTACATCAAACTTGGATTTTTGGGTTCTTTCAAATATTAGCAGTGTCTGATTTGTAGCTATTTTCTGATCCCAAATCTTATAATAATAATAATAATAATAATAAGGTCAGGAATTCGCGTTGATCGATTCACATTAGGGCAAAGGAAATGAATGCTATAAAATCCACCATGAAAACCCAAATCGACCAGTTATACGAGTGATGATGCTAGGGAACAAAAAAAACGATGTAGCCACTGGGCAGAACTCCTATGTGGGTTGTTGTGATTCGCAGTTCAGTGGATTTGAATCATCGTAAGCATGAATCGTAACAAGCTACACAAGATTTTTGCCTAGTTTTTCTTGTTCTCGAACATTTTTTGTTAAATACTAACTGACAGATAATAATATTCAGAAAAAGCATCAACTGATATCGATTTCAGAGCTTATGGTCCAACACAGAAAGCAGGAATTTGGCCCAACATGAAGGGGCCTCAATCAACTTGCTCTTACACAACCTGAATCGAATATATATAATAAACTCAGATCTGTATAAATGTTTGGGTTTTAGGGTTTTATCGACGTGGTCCGGGTACAATACATACAGAATCAGATCATCATATTCAGAACAGATTTCAGACTATTTTTTAAAGTTTTCTTCAGTTCATTATTTCAACATTATTCAAGAAGGCTCAGATACTGATCCCAGAAATAGAATAATAAGATTCTGGCATCGATTTAAGAGTGTTCTCAGTTTTCGGATTTCTTTATGGTTCTGGTTATTCAGTATACGAATAAAAAAGACAGAAGCTGCCAAAGATAATCAAATGTCTCAGAAATACGAAAACTCAAATTTAATATGATACTTAAGACAAGTCTTCTATAAAGTTCGAGTAACTAGTTTATATTCATATTAAAGCACACACATATACAAATCGTGTGTCGTGATGTAGTCGCTGTATTATAAATATCTGCAAATATGAACATGGATGTTTATGTACGAAATAGAAAAGATAAAGCTTATAGCCCCCAAGCCCAAAGACTACTACTAGTTGTTAGCAATTTCTAAGTGTCATCTAGATATTCACAATCTTACCATCGAAAAGCAATCTCACTAAGACGAAAGGTGAAGATGGAATAATTGTTGCATATAAATAGGAAGATAAAAGGTCACCAGGCTTCGGCTTAAAAAGCATTGTCCGGTTTCAGGAAGTTGTGATATTCAAGTTGAGTCATCTCTCCACCCGAAACGGGGTCGAACTTACACCTGTAAAAGCTGCATATATATGTAAAACCAATAACAAGTTAGTAATGAAGATAACTAGAATACTAGATTGCTTGAATGGAAAGAATTAGGTGTTTTTCCATGGTTCTTGGATTTGAATCATTCGAATCAAATGGACCTAAAATCAACTTGAATCGGCCATTCAGACGATTCCGACAAAAACAAACAACCTGAAATCTGACTCGAGTCAATTCAGCCATATAGCCAGAATTCATATCTGGCTTACAGATAAAAAAATGAACACAACCTAAGTTTGGTTGCTTAGTAATACGAGGACAAATACCAGTTTTTTTTCCGCAAGTTACTTATTGAAACTGCTGTTTTTTTTTCCATTGGAGCTTACCTTCCATCGACACCTAGAATCACAACTGTGTTCTTCTGATGACCAAATGCAACAATGCACTGAGAACCTTCCCGCAACCGGAATTGGGCAACTGACCATTCCGAGTTGAAGTACTTCGGCAACACTCCTGAAATTAAATATAACCAAGCTCATGTTACTCTAGACAACAAGTATTAATGTCTAACTAGCTATTTCTAGTTATTGCCCCTACGTTACCTTATTTTTTAATAAGCTAGCATTGACCCAATAAAACTATATCAAATTAATTAAACATGGTAATATTATTTGTCATTATGATCTATGTTGGTCCCTGAATCTTGGGTTTGAAAACCTATGATCCTACTTCACTGTTAAAATATCTTGACTGATCTATTCAGTCAAAGCACATCTTGATTCTTCTTGAGTTCTTGTAACATAAGTTCCCTATGCATAATTTATATTGCTCACAGGCAGCTACCCTATAAAGAAAGTGAGAAAAATATGTCCCTGATGAAATAAAATATAATAAAATGATGAATACCAGTTCACCAAGAGTTTATTAGGTGGTACTATGGTAGAACCGAATATTGGGAAGATTATAAGCATTTAGAAATTCTGGTACAAGAAAATGACTTTACCTTTGATAAAAGAGAGAGACAAACTGGTAGATGGAATCGAGAGGTTGTTGTCAGATGCAGAAGGAGAGGATTTCTCACTCCCAGATGATCCTGCGCTAACCTTGAGACTGAAGACATGAACTGTACCCTTGTCGCTTGATACTGCTAGCCACTGTGCCGTGGGAGAGAAAGCTAGACTGTAAATCTCTGCTCTATCTGCACCTCTTCTTACCTACATTTCAGCATTGTTACACTTGCATCATAGCAAGTAAGTCAAGTACAGGAAATTATTTCCATTAAATGCAAGGTTGCCGTGTTTTTCTGGAAATGTTGGATTTATGGTATTTCAGTGTGGATGAAATACTTGAACTCGTGTCTGTGAGCTGAGGATCCACCCACAACGGCCTCAAGATACATTTTATCGTTCTATAATGTGTTATAATGTTTATGAATTGTGGCGAGCCTTATTTATGCGTTTTTACAGGTTTTGATCGATATGGCTTAAAAAAGGAGACCATGACGGGAATCGACGGGCCTAAGGCTTCTAAAACACAGGGCTGACATAGAAGATCCTAGAAAGTAAGAAAGAAACAGAAACTTGTGATCAAAATGTACCATATCCGGAAAAAAATTTAGGGTGACTAAAAACTACCTTTAAGGAAGATGGGTCGGTTTAAATGAACATCCATTAAATGAAAGTTGCTATTCCTGACTAGTGTACAGCAATCATCCCGAGACATCCCAAGATGCAGGATGCACAATAAAGAGTATCATTTTGGCGTATGACTTTACAACAAGGAATGAAACTTCGGTTTCGGTAGAAGTTTCGGTAAGTCCAAAAGTGGAAACGTTTCGTGGAAACGTTTCGATCAGTGTGGAAATTTTACAAATTTTTGGAAGTGATAGAAATATGATTTAGTTGTTTACAAGACTCTTTAACCGTTATTAAGCACATATGGGTCAACAATAACAAAAAAGTAGTGGATTTGTAACATAACTTGTTAGTTGGAGAAGTAATCTTCAATCTCACACTTAGATCGGGGGATGGAGTTGAATATATTTGACTTCCACAGTTATTTTAGGGGGTAAATTGCTATACTAAACAATTATGTTGACTTTAAAATAAAAATGACGGACCAGAATACAAAAGATAGTTATATAGGCGCTCCGCATAAGTGTTAAAGCACCTCTTTCCTACACCCACGAAAATGTCTTGATGGGCGTTTTTAACACTTCAAGTGGGTGCTTTTAAAGTTCCTCTATAGAGACCCTTCTTCCTAGAGATGACAAGTATAGAGACCCTTCTTCCTTCTTCTCTGCCGCTCTTTCCTACACCCAGAATACAAAAGATAACATTAGGGTTTCATAGAGACCCTTCTTCCTTCTTCTCTGCCGCTCTTTCTCTCTCTATGATTTCTGAAGTGATGAAGAAGAAGAACACGAATCTCTTTAACTTTTTAGCCGTTCCAATCAAGGAGATGACAAGTATAGTTTCTGAAAACCAAATGAAGAAGGGAATCGACCAAAAATGTTACTTTTGTTGAACGGATTTGGTATTTTTCGGTCTGATTTCGAATATTTTGAAGTTTCAACCGAAATTTCGGTTAATGTCGGACGATATCTTGCTCGAAACATCTGTAAGTAGGGTTTCGTCTACCTAATTTGAAAAACCGAAATATTTCGACCATTTCGGTCGAAATATTTCGACATTTCATTCCTTGCTTTACAAGGAAGATTAAACTAAGAACCAACATTATTGCACCAACAATCGCTTACGCAGTACTAGTTACTATGAAACTTATTAAAAAAAAAACAATTTGAAAGTCCGTGCAATAAATAAGAAGTCAAAAAATAAAAATAAACAAGAGATAGTTTGAAGCTGTTGATTTGATTATTACTCTACATATAGATAACTACTTGATCTATAGGATACAACCTATAAGAACCTTAAAACTCGTTGACAATGCTAACCTAACCAAAGATTATACGTGGAATGTATCAGTGCAGGGCGTTCAATGTTGCATAACCTCTTACTCGAGTAAGAAAAACCTACAAACTACTTTAAGTATTCCACTAAAAAAATCTTAGCTTTAGCTATTTAGTTTGCCAACAAACAAGTTTTCATGCACCCACGTTAGAAACTATGAAACTAGTGAGTAGTGCGGAGACAAACAAAATGACAATCTTAACCAGAAATTCTAAGATACCTACACTGCCTATGATGGTTCATAAATGATGAAATTGGTCAGCAAATAGGTGTTGAATGAGCATGAAAACCACAATTTACTAGTTAACTCCAAACAGAATCGTTTCTAAGTCAACTAAACACCGTAAAAGTACAAACCGAGCTACGTAACCAAAGAATTCATTTAGTGGAGAATGTATACAGAAGCTTTAAACAGCGACATACCTCTTGCAGGAGGGTTCCGTCGGAAGTATTAAAAATCCTAACCAATGTCCCTTTCGAGCTAGCAGTGGCAAGCAATCGTCCATCGTGGGTGAGAGCAAAGCACACGATCCTCGAATCATGAGCCATTATAAACTTCGTCCTCTTAGATGCATAATGCTCAACCCTAACCTGCCCTTTTACAAGACCGGGGCAGACAAGAACAAATGAACCAGAGGCTTGTGAAACTTCACAAAGTCCCTTAGGATTCGGCAACGTCTCAATCTGATGCAATGTGTTCAAATCCTTGAAATCATACACTAAGATTTTCTGCTCTAGAACAGCAATAATTCTGTCCCGACGAAGCCGAACTGCTCTAACATTAGTTCTAAATGTTAGTTCTCCTATGCATCGAACTTGGGTATCGTCCCAAATCATAACCTGAAACAAATCAAATCTTCACTAAAACATCTATAGAGCTTCTTCATAAACAAACACAAAAGGTACACCGGGAACAAACTAAGGTGGTGTTTGTTTGTGTTTTCATTGCCTGGGTCTTACTCGACTGACAGTGAGAATAGTCCCACATCCGCAAAATTGTACTAAAGTGACCAAGAATACAATATCTAGATTTTTTCCATTCATCAACATGGTATCTGAGCTAGACCTACACTTGATCCACACCAATAAAGAAAAAACGTGTTACGCTCAAAGAAAGTCACACGTGGAAAAACGGTAGCCTAAATAACCACGAATATAATACCTCGGTTTATTCACTCATTGCCCACTGGTTTTAAGTTGAATGTCAGCAACCTTAAAACTGACTAGTCTGAATCTGAACCTTCTGACTCATATAAACCCAATAATATCCGTCTTAAATTGGAAAAGTTCACACATCAAGACTCACACAAAAACTAACATTCTGAAATCAGAGTCTGAATCAATTCAACCACCAAGTCAGACTTCATATCTGACTAAGAAAAATTAACACCGACTAGTCTAAATCTGAATCTTCTGACTCACTCACTCACATAAACCTAATAATATCAACCTAAAATCAGAAAAAAAAAAAAAAAAAAAGTCATATACATTCAAAACAAACATTCTGAAATCAAAGTCGAGTCAGATTTCAGATCTGACTGATAAAAATTAAAACAAAAAATTACCTTGTTAGGAGGGTACTGTGGATTAGGTCCACCACCAACAAGAGCATAGATATTGCACCGGAAAAGCATCTCGGCGACACCAATTCCACCACCGCAATCAGAATACCGACGAAACCACTCACGGAATGGATCACATGAGAAAATTTGAAAACCTTGATCTGTACCAACTGAAAAACACCCATGATCTTGATTGAAAGATATATGAAGAAGATTAGGAACAGAAGATGATGAGTCATGTGATGAAGTGGGATTGGAACAAGGATCGGAAGTGACGAGAAAGGAAGGAGGAGGAGGAGGATTTGTTGAGTCGTCGTCATGTTGAGGGGGGGTATGATGATGAGGAGGAGGAGAATTAGGGTTAGGGTTTAGTTTTGGAGGGGTCCAAGGAGGAGTAGAAGGATCAGATAGAGTCGCCATTAGAGAGAGAAAATTCGACGGATGAAGTTTAGAGAGATAGAGAGAGAGGTGGAAGAGTGCTATTCAAGTATGGTATATGCCACGTAGGAATAAACAGATAGTATTTTGAAATTATAAAAAAACAAGTTGGATTAAGGAGTCCTACCTTGGAAGAGTTTTGAATTCTTCCATCTAGGCATCTCTTATAGGGGTGGGATTTTGGTCCGGAAACCCATAACCCGCCCGCGACTGTCGAGTCCGAAGAGTCTGTGACCGTCCGATGTGAATCGGTCTGTAACCGCCTGACCGAAAGGGCTTAAGCGGACGGACACGAGCATAAGTCTTTACCCGGTAGTCTGATCGAGTTTGCCCGCTTATATAGTCCGTCGACCGAACCCTTCCATACTTGTCTGTTTATCCTACATGTTAACCCACCCGCTGTATGATTGATTTTAAATCTTTAGATTTGTGGGGTTAGCTACAACCGTTAGATTTCAAGAGTAAAAATACATAACACTAGAAACCACTTTTCTTAATCTTGTATTTGCCTCTTTAGTATCTCTCCCCCAAAATCTCAATATCTCATCAATAATCCAAGAATCCACAATACACCGATCGTAATCCATGAGAAGAATAGAACCGATAGTAATCAATAAGAAATCTCAATGATTATCTTTTAATTTTGTATTCATTTACTTTTTGGAATTGTAAAGTGGGAGTTCAGAAAGTTGTATTGAGCTACTAAAAAGTTTTAATTTCGAATAAAAATTTATTTATTTGTTCATTATTGATCGGTGCCCGACCGATCGATACCTTGTTTGGCCGACTATCAAAACTGTCACGGAAGTGCACCTTGTTAGAGAACACTCTGAAATATCCGGCTATTTTATCCTGATGTCCGAGTCGACACTTAAGACTTGTGCCCAATTTAAAAAAAAAAATCAAAGATAGGAAAGGAAACTCAGCACAATTACAATGAAATTTGTAATCTACTTCCGAAGGCAAATGACTCCACGAGTCATCACATTTACTAAACCACATTGTTCATGTCATAAACATATAATATAAAAATATACAATGAATTAAATACTCAATATAGAGTAGGGGTGGGAATCGGCCCGGAGGGGCGGAAAACGGACATTAACTCAACCGTCTGGGCAGAGGCAAATGATCGATTCCCGGTCCGTGGTGGGTTTAAGATTTTCAACTAGGCAACTGCAAAACTTTTGATACGATGTCCATATCTCCTTTTCTTTTTATTTGTAGGAGTGATATAATTTCATTCTACTATTTGTAGAACAATTTACTCTATAAAGTTGGGTTTGATTGTCTTCATTTATGTAGAGGTTTGGTAAGAGAAAGTAAGTCCGTTAACTCAATAATGTGATAAAGAATGTGGTTTCTAAACTATTCCATAGAATACACTTCTTTATTTTCCACAGATTGATTTTGTTAGACTCTTACCATAAACAATGAAACATAGGCAGAGTCCTCATTTGTATGATTTTCAATAGCTAAAAGGTTGTACTTTTTTGTTGCATAAGTACGATAATTACCGATTTTAAACCTTTACAAACGGACTTAAAGTCCAACTAAACTACTGACCTAAAGCCTAACTATTTTATTACAACAATTTGTACTAGTAAATATTCAAGATTGCATAAGCATAAGAGAATGGTAATTTCCACAGTAGAAGCCTTCTTAAGATAGAAGGCTGCTCGCTAATACATTGACGTTTATTATGATATCGATTTGCTTAGACACATTAGTATATGTAATTATGTCAGTGTGCTTGTGTATCCGGTATAGTAAATAAAGCACATATCACGATCGTTCACGCAAACAAGCAACAACGATAAATATGTTAATATTTATTCTCAAGTCTAATCGATGAGGTTAAAAGAATCAGCAATAATATTAAACTGTTGTTTAACTGTAGGCCAAGTCGATTCTGACGCCTGAGCATTTAAAGTGAATAAACGACCCTTTCTTGCACAACAAATAGCGACATTGTGTCGATGAAACGAAGGACTATCAACTCTAAATTCCAACTTATAGTAATTTAATCCCCTTACTTTATCTTCTCTTATGGTTGATTCTATCAAACTTCCTTCAACACCAGTCTTGCCCTGTCTTGTTATTGTCTTGAGCACAGCTTCCCCCACTTCTTTTGGCCCTCCAAATGCTTCAATTCTTCCAGCCCACCAAACAAAAAATCACTCAGATATATCTATCTACATATGTATGTACGGAAACATTTTATGTGCAAGACTGTCGTTTGTTTACTTACGAAAAATCACGAGGAACGGGAGAAACAATGACGCTAACATTGAGTTCACCATTGGAGCCTGGAGGACCAAATGCAACCACAGGCTCATTTGACCGACGTAGCTGACGAGGTATTGAATTCAAAGGAGGTGGGTCGAGGGATCTCTCTGATTCTGCCTTCCCCACTGCTCGATATAACAGTGTTTGGTCTCCAACCCAACTCGATGGGTAAATGAATTCTGCTCGCGATAAATAGCAAAGTTTGTGCATTATCACTACGAAACTTACAAATAGATAGTACTCATGGACAGGCAATGTGTTCTAAAATTATGGTTCTGTCTCGCATTCGTTTACTGCTAACTCATCATAATATGGTAACGAAAATGCTATTTAGCACCATAACACAGTTTGAATAGTCTTGAGAAGGCAAAATTGTATGAAACTTTTGACTTCTCACGCCGTTCCGGTCATGTGCTGTTGAGCCAAGTAGCATATGGTAAATGTAGAAGGTCTTGTGGAATTGGGACACGGAACGGATCCAACGGATCCGCTACGGTGTGCATCACTGTCCGTGGTGCCCAAAATAACCCGGGGATATGATGGGCAACTCTACCATGGGCCAAAGAACCAAAACAAACTCTACTTTTCACATAAGGTTAATAAATGGTGGATTAAGAGACCTATAATGGACTTACCAAAGCCTTGATTGGTTTCAAGACATCTACTAAATCCTTGAACAGGATAAATAACATCTAGTTTCAGATTCCGGCCAGTTTCAGGCGACAACCCAAGAAGAAAGCTTGTTGTTCCTACAAAATTAGCACCAACAGCAACAACTGAAGCTGACCCAACACCAACCAGCAACCGTCGTCGGAAAACAGACGCTAGCAGAGCGATTTCCTCAGCCGGAGACCTTCCTCCTGGTCGAGGACGTATTGCTTCATATGGTAGTCGATTTTTTTCTTCTCCTAGTTGTTTTAGACGTATACGACCTAGAGAAAGAACCTTTCCAGCCATTGTTTCAGCTTATATTTTGCTTTGAGTTTGTGGTTTTGAAGAGAGACATTTATAACGTTATCCATTTCTATTGGTATTTGTTTAAGCTGATATTTGGTCTCACCGTTATTCAAGATAATTTAGTTTTGAGTCCATTAATTGAAATATTTGGTTTTTACCCCCTTATTTTTTAAACCTCAGAGCGGCCATAAACAACCACACAGACACAGCCACTTCCGACCATCACTACCACAACCACACTATCAACGAGAATCTGAGGCAATTAGTAATTTTCCACTACTACTAAGGCACCAATTTAGCTCTCTAAATTTGTCTATCTTCCACCTTTAGTCCATTTTAACAGACTAGTTTCCGTTTTAACCCCTCTCACCAGTAATACATATCCCACATAAGCCACCCATTCTGGCTCTCTGACTTAGTTTCAGTCTTAGTCACCCATTGGCTCTCTAAATTTGACTAGTTCCCATTTTACCACATTTAACAGACTACTTTCCATTGCCCATTTTTAACATATAAAAGCTTACGCTATGCCCCAATTTTTACCAAAAAAACTTCCATTTAACCCCTTGTTAACAGACTAGTTTATAAAAGCTTACGCTATGCCCCAATTTTTACCAAAAAAACTTCCATTTAACCCCTTGTTAACAGACTAGTTTATATTTGGCCCCTTCGTCATAGACTAAGATTTAGAGAATTGCCGTTGATCAGATAATTGTAGTCTGATTTATAAATCGACATATTTTAATTTCGGATTAAATTCTCATCACCTCAACGGCCATTTCTCTCAAACCCTAATTCATTCAAAACCTTAATTCGACCAAAACGCTAATCAAAACAAACACAAAAAACCCTAAATCTATGATGATTAACTTAGAGAGAAGAAAGTAGGTTTAAGGAAGGGATGAAAAGCTCAGTAGGATCAATTGGAATATTTTTTCTATAATCAAAGGAAAATATTTTCCCCTCAGAAAATAGGTAGTTTTTCATCATCATTGCTTTCATCCCTATTTTTCCTTCTTTTCAATCAATAACAAAAGAAAATCAAAACCCTAACTCTTCTTACTTTCGTAAATGAACCAGAAAGAAAACCCCTAAGTTACCAGGAAGAAATCGCTCGCTCCGTCACATTGACAGTGATATTGAAACAAAGGAAATGAGGTTATTTATAGAAGAGGAGTTGATTTCTAGAATTAGGGTTAGGGTTTGTTCCAACGGCTGCTACTGTGTCCTTCATTAAAGCCCTAGAAAGTAAAACTAAATCCAATGGTTAAAGGCGCCTCAGTAGTCTCTCGGGGTAAATCTGAAGGGGGGGTTTGTGAGTGAAGTTGGCACCTTCAACACTTGTTCGGAGTGCTTTTAAAACTTCCCATTGCGGTTCACCGTCTTGTTTTGGTCCATTGTCGAATTCCGACCTGACCAGTGTCTTGTTTTGGTCCATTGTCGAATTCCGACCTGACCGGTTTCAATTTCAGTAAGTTGGAGGAGGTTCGACCAGAATCGACTGTGGGAATAATCTGATAAATGTAACAAAGATCGGTGAGAAAGTCCAAATTTTGCTACATATTTTAGAATGTCTCATCGATATGATAGAACATCTTATATCGTATTTGTAATGGGTCTGACTCCAATGTACAGCTTTAATGTGAAATCAGTTAATAGAAAAAGAAAATCAGACCAAGTGACCAGGTTGGATTTCTAAGTCACATTCAAGTGTGAGAATGTCAAATCTCAAAAGCCCAAAAGATAAAATATGTCATGACACGGATGTTTTAATATCTGACACACATGGAACATCAATCACATTTCTATCAATAAACAACTAAATTGCGTTCAGTGTAAAAGCACGTCAGATGCATAATGCAACTAAATTCTAACATTATGTTATATACATATGAGAAATATTTTACATGATACGTGCGTATATAAATTAAAGCGGAAAAATTTTTGGGCCACTTATACCTTTTTTTTTTTTTTTTTGATGAAATAGGCCACTTATACCTTGACGTTTCAAAATAAGACGAGGGATTTGAGGTTATTGGAATAAGTTTTCAAAATATTTACGCGTTATACAGGTGATGTCTGACTCACCTTAACAGTTTATCAGGAGTTATTTTAGATCTATTTGAGACAAACACAAAACGTCTTTATAAGAGTTTATTTTCCAAATTAACCAAAAATGACAAGTTAGCTCTTCACCGAGTCAAGTCGTATTCAGATGATTCAGATCCCAATGAAACAGACCCACCCATGAACAATCCTGTCAACATTCCATATAATTCATTCCTTACTTGGGCTTGATTTGCTTTTGATTCTAGGTTGTTTAGACCAGCCATGGCAGAAACAAAACTTTTCTGCATCAACTGTGATTCCGAGAGACTAGAAAACGTAAAATCTGATTTATTATATCAGAAGAACTATACCACTTACATGAGATGTTAATGAGATATAAGTATGACTAACCGAATATGCAACTATCAAAAGCTCAATTCGAGAGAAATTAGAGATCGGTATTAACAACTATTTTTCTACCAATCGATTCTCTTGTCGCTACAAAGACAATGCCAATAGAATATACAAGAAATAAAGATGTGTTTGACACTGTCAACAAACCTTATATATATTTCCTTCACATGAAAGGTTACCCAAGATAATACGGCTCGCTGAAACCTCCTAGAACCTGATGTTTCATATTTCCATGGTGATTTGATCTGTCGTAAAATGTGGGTCTAGTTCGATGAAATCCCCTCGAAGAACATCAAATACGACGAGTATATTAGTAACTCATGAGATTGCTTACTACCTCCATGTTATTACCACATTCAACCCTCTCATCTAGCTTAGACTCGACTACCCCGACAGTGATATCACCAGTTTTTCCTCTATTAGTACTTCTACCTTGTGCCTGAAACAGATTCTTCGGTTTCCTGTTATTGTCCAAGAATCCAAAAGCAAAAGCTTCCAATGCTCTTTGTGTTAATGGTCGGTTTCGTGTGCTATGCCTTCGAGCTACCAGAATAGGTTGTGTTTCTTCACTGGCTGACTCACTAGATGGTAAAGGTATCTCGGAGTTTTGATCACTTCGGGTCTTTAACACATCTGCGACAAATGGTTCATCGGTGTCCACATCTGATGGAACGTGAGGTAGGTTTAGGTCAATAAGATCTGTCTGTTGATGCTTCTCGTGGGAGGACTTAACGGTAGAGTTATCATGAACAAGCATTCTCTCACTACTAGCACCTTGACCGTTTTTAGATGAACTCTTGGGAAATGGACTTACTTCAGAAACAATACTTGGACTAGTTAAGCTTGAATGTAAATTGGGTTCATCCATAGAGAACCCATTGCTGCAACTTTCCTCTGCTTCACAACAAGCAGTTAAACTTCGGTGTTTTGTGACTAACTGACCAAATTTCTTCCTCCGGCTAAACTGGCACTTGAACACTTTACTCGAGTTCCTCTCAAGTTTCCGGGTATTATGATCTATGGGCTTTCCCGAAGCAAAATTGGTATCATCTGAACCGTCGACTAGAGTATGTTCTTTCTGGATGCTAGTTAAGCTACCCGGAAACTCAGAGTGCACAAGTGTTCCTTCTATGGCGACGGAGTTACAACCTTCTTGACCAGTTAGCATCATATCGTCTCCCTTGGGCTTATCTACCAGCTCATCGAAACCATCCTCTTTATTTTCACTCGAAAAACTTGTAGGAGGAGAAGTATTAGTAGTTTCGATTGGCAATCGTCTCAATTCTCTAACCGGGTATTGACTTTCTCCATTGCCCAAGCTGGTATCTACAATAGTGAACTCCATTGATACCTGTGGTTTAAGATAACTATGGTGTTGGTGATTAAAATCGTCATCTTCGTCCAATTTCATCTTCTTTCTTCCCCACCCATTTTCCTGGGTCATGCCGTCTGTAGCAGGATCATTATCGAGCTCAAGAAGCTTCGGATTTAATGCAACTTTGTTCAGGACATCGGTAACCGAATCATAATACTGGTCTCCTTTTACGAGTTTCTTTCTTGAGAATTTCTTAATACCAGGTACAATAAACACCAAAGAATGATTCGAACTTGTACTAGTCCGATCTTTAGGTTGCTCAGAGTGCCACCCTCTGGCAAGCAAACGTGGCCAAACCGCTTCCCAGAAGAGATCACTAGATTTGGATTTGCTTAATCGAATATCTCCCGTTAGAAACCTTGATATATCTTCAGATGTAAGAGTCGAGTACGCCTTGCCAACAGGTGTATCAAGACGAGCAATAGCTTGATTGATTCTTGTGTTCTCCATGACAATGCTAGTGAGGTCCTTATTTCCCTTACCAATCCGGAAAACTTCTATAAGAATACCCAAGCTAGATTTGGCCTTCAAAGTGGATACATATTCATTGAGTGTTATTTTCCCCTCTCTAAAAGCCTTTGAGACCTGCCACAAGATAAATCTGTTAGCGGCTATAAAAAAAAATGCATAACGATTGCATCAACTATTTGAAGATTATAAGATTACCTCCATTAAAGTATTTCTATGCTCCTCTGGTACACGAGGAATCAAACGTGATAAAAACTCTTGTTGCCTCCATCCTGTAAAAATCTTTTGTCCATGTATATATCTCCTGCATCCAATCTTCCGGCACTTGCACCACCTAAGGTATCCAGAAGACCTATAGAAGTCCCCATAATAATATGATAATATGTCTCTCATTTCTTTACTTTCAACAAATTTCTTCACCTTAACAAGATTCTTGCCGAAAATATAGAGACCAAGTAAAAAACTCTCCTTTTCGATATCACTCCAAGAACTACCCGAACAACCAGGAACTGGAATACAGCCTTCCGAAGATAAAGTTTTTAGCTTCGGAGGTTCCATCCTAGCACAGTTCTTTATTTTTCTTTTTCGCTTAAACGATAATGACTCATTTGTAACGTTTTTGGTACCATCAACCTCCTTAGGAACCCACGTAATTGGGATAAATAATCTTGTTCGAAAAGTATTGGTATTATTATCCATGACTCCAGAAAGAGTTGAGCTCTTTATAAGTTGAAGATGTTCTGATTCGGTCATAAGGGGAGGAATGTTAACCTGGTACTGACTTCCAACTCGAGGAAGTACCTGTTGATCTCCCCATATGTCACTTACATCACAAGAACCGAGAGAATGTGAATCTGAATCTGATGCATCATTCATTACGCAATTCCCAAAGGGATCCATCTGTCAAATAATCGACAAAGATACCTAATCAGAAATCAGATAAGTCATATAGGGCAACTAAAGTACTTGAATTCCAGCAAAAAATCACAACCCAAACTGAAGATCAATAACCTATTTAAACATATCTTGAGCAATTTGAAACTCCAATATTTCTCTCGAGACGAATTCGATGAAATGTGAAATGAAGTTCGAAGATAAATTAGAGAAAAGTAGCAAACTAAACAGATACGAACAAACTACCTTTTATCGAACGACAAGAAATACATATCAACATAACCACAAAAAGAAAATCAAGAATGAAATAAGTTAATAACCAAACCTAGATCCATTACTTGAGTGAAAATCAATACCCATATGGAGATAACTTATAAGAACAAGAAACCCACCAATTTTTTTTAAAGAATCCAATACATAAACAATACCTATGGATATCAAACACCAATGATGATCTTAAAAGAACTTTATCAAATAAGATGATGAAAACATCAAGAACCCATAATCTAATATGAGAATTATAATAAGATCTAATCAAATTAAACACTTTGATTAAAGTAAAGAAAGTTGAGAACTTCAAGGGTACTACATTAAACCTTAATATAGACTAAAAATAACACAAAACATGAACAAAGTAATAAGCTATATAGGGTTTACTAACATCCATTGAAGAGCTTGAAAATCAAAACCCACGTCAAAAAACAAGTTTCAAGAAATGGGTATTCATTTTTATGTATTAATT
This sequence comes from Eschscholzia californica, assembly GCF_041429995.1. Lineage (NCBI taxonomy): Eukaryota > Viridiplantae > Streptophyta > Magnoliopsida > Ranunculales > Papaveraceae > Eschscholzia > Eschscholzia californica. The sequence continues at coordinate 886,673 of NW_028238309.1, forward strand.
AACCTTGAATCCTCAATTGCCAACTAAAGCAATCATCATACATAGCAAAGAACAATAAATACATACTAAGAGATAGAAAGAAGATATATATATATATATAGAGAGAGAGAGAGAGATTACCTAGTTAATAAGAACAAGGAAGAAGACAGAGAGAAGGGTTCAAAGAGAAGGAAGAATATGTAAGAAGACTCCAAGTCTTTTTGCTCTCCTATAAGCAAAACGATGCTATAGAGTCGAGAGAAAAAAAAAATACAATCTAATTAAGTCTTGGGTTAATTCCATTTTGGACCCCTGAAGATAACCAACTAACCAAAATGACTCCTTAAAAAAGATGACCAAATTTTGGTTTGCTCCTATTAATGAGAAAATAACAAGTTACATCTCACAGAATAGAAGAAAGAAAAATGAAAATGAAGTCAAACTAGAAAAATGTCATCTTTAGGAGTCATTTTGGTGAATTGGTCTTCATTAGGGGGCCAAAATGGAGTTAACCCTTAAATGTTAGAGAGAGAAACTAATGAGGATTTAATATATCATGATGTTGAATTTTAGATGAAGTTAGGCTTCCTAATGCATGCCACGTGGATTATAAGTGGACCCACATTGTCATGTGATGAAAATGTAATGCATCCGACGGCTATGATTTCATAAACAAGGATAGGAATGATATGAGCAAGAACGTGGCAGCGCAAGAGTTGTGTGTAAATAACTGCCGCGAAATGCTGGATCATAGATTTTTTATATTTTTGATTACTTTAAAAATTGTGAAGTAGGGAAGACTTATTTTATTTCTTGTAGAAAGTTAAAAATGGAGTTATTACCATCATAAAAATGTAAGTATTTGTCAGTGACGGGTACCCCAGTTGGTAAGATATGTACTTCAAAATCTTGAAGGTCTATTTTAACATAGGTGAATTCATGGTTAATTGAACTCATGTTACTAAGGTATAAATAAATTAGTTTAGTTGGGCTTTAGGTGTGTTCCTTTGACAGTTTAAATTTGACAATTATCGTGGTTATCACATTTTATTGAAACAGGTTATCACGCAAATTTATAAGTTTATAAGACGTGAAAACTCAACTTGACGTAAAAGAATTTTGTTTTGAAAACATTTCAATACTAATATAAAACATCTGTGCACTTAATCGTATATACAGTTCACTACGTGTGTGGTATGTACTAGGACCGGAAAAAGATCTGCGAGCTCGTGATTCGAAGGTGACCGCCAAAACCATGAAAACCCCGCGGGGAAAATGAGTTAGAGTTGGACTTATCCGACCCGCCACAACTGATTATAACAGTCGAGACACGAGTAGGGCCTTCTACCTGAGCCCCGGGCGATCTCTTCGGTAACTAAGAGTTCGTTGAAGTCCACCTAGAACCCGTTGTGGCAGGACGAGTAAGCTGAGCTCAAGCTCATTTTGCCCGCGGCCCTTTTGTGATCCAGACGGTCACCCTTGGGTCAGACTCGCAGACCGTTTTTCCTGTGGCTGGCGTGGGTGAGGTGGTGCAACGGAATTGACCACAACTGGACGGGTCGGGGTGTAACATTCTTTTCACCCATCCCTCTCTCGCTCTCGTCTTCCCAAAGGTACTAACACCTCAACCATGTTCTAACACTTAACCTAAGCCCTAAGAAAAACCCTAAACATTCATTCTTCTTCTCCATCTCTTAGTTCATTTTTAATGTTTCAGTAAATTAACAGTTCGATCTTCTTTAGGGTTTCAGTCATGAGTAGTTGGCGAGCTCTTCTTCTCAGAATCGGAGATAAATCTTCTGAATACGGAGGAACTACTGATTTCAAAGAACACATTGTCAGTCTCCTTCTTCTTCCATTTCATTTCCAACATCCGATACCAGATCTTTATCTCTCTAACCTAACTAGTTTGTTTGACTTACTTGCAGGAAACTTGTTATGGTGTACTTTGGCGTGAAATCGAACACTCTCATGATGAAATCTTAGAAGTAAGTAAACATCACAATAGAAAGATAATTTCTTTACTTAATTGAAGTTCTAATCTTTTCATTTTTATGAAATTATTAAATTTCTGTTTTTTTTGTGTGTGTGTTTATAGTTTCTTCTTCAATGCTCTGAACAATTGCCTCACAAGATTCCTTTTTATGCCACATTGGTAGGTTTAAATTATACTGATTTAGGTTTAGCTCACTTTGGGTATTTGTCAAGTAAAATTGTGAGTGATTTTTTTGTTCCATTGTGTAATTGGATAGATTGGTTTAATAAACTTGGAGAGTGAGGATTTTGCTAAGAAGGTAGTGGAAACTACACATGCTAAACTTCAGGTGAGCAATTCATCAAACATTTAAGTTGCATTCTATTGATTATGGAAACTACACATTCTATTCATCGAACAATTTGTCGAATATTTAATCTACAAATTGTGAGTGATTTTTTTAGTCACTATGGTTTTTGTAAGAATCGAAACTTAGAGAGGGAGAGGTTCGGAGCTTGACATTCAAATATTTGATTGTTATTATCTGGTTATTCCTATTTTAACTGGTAGTGACTTATCATACGTGATTTTCAGGACGCATTAAATGCAGGAAACTGCGATCAAATTCGTATTTTGTTGCGGTTTATTACAGCGCTGGTATGTAATTCGCTTTTGATTTTCCCTTGCCAACTTATTGTATGAGGTCAAAGGCTAGTGAGTTTTCTCATGTTGTGGATCGCAAGTCCACATTTGATTGTTTTCACTTGCTAGCTTAATCTTACTGATGTGTGATCTTGATATGTTAGTGCTCATATATTTGTGGCTTCTAATCTCCTGCTTCTTGAAAAGGGTGAATCTTTCGTGAAGCAAATTCTAGTTACTCGAGTCAGTTCTTCTCATGACGAAGCAACCATTGATAGAGAGAAAAACCTATAGATTATATAAGCAATGCTAAAAAAAAGGTCGAGACAGTCACTTAATGCATTGAGGCGTACAGTATTGAATCGAAGCGTAAACTGTGTGCATCTGAAGTATTTTGGAGCTGTTGGAAAACATAAAAAAACAATATCTTTATAAAACACTTAAGACTGATGATAGTTAAGTAGAATAACTATGTTATGTTATGTTTTACGTGATTGATGTCATTTTTTTTACAAAAAAAGTAGTGTACAATTTTTGTGCATCGAGGCATACGCCTTGTGAGAGAAAACTACCTCGAGGCATACAAACGTATTTTAAAACACTGTATATAAACAGGACAAAGGTATAAATGAATTTTTATGATTTGAAGGAAACACATTATTTCTACTACTTGTCCGTCTCAATGTTGTTAGTCTATTAACTCTGCCTGTCAATGCCCTTTAGATGTGCAGCAAAGTCGTTCAACCTTCCTCTGTAGTAGTGGTATTTGAAACATTATTATCATCTGCCGCCACAACAGTAGATGATGAAGGAGGAAATCCTTCTTGGCAAGCACGGGCAGACTTTTACATAAGGTGCATTCTATCCAGTCTTCCTTGGGGAGGAGCGGAGCTAGTTGAGGTACTGTTTTCCTGTTACTGAAGCTCCAGTTCTGCTATTTCCATTTGTATATTTACTATTTAGTTTTAAGTTGCTTTTCCAAGTTGTGAATATACTTAACCGAAGTCATGTATCCTACCTACAACAGTAATATATCATTTAGAGCTTTATGGATACATAAAGAAAAGGAGCAAACTTGAACGTCAATAGTTGTTTAACAGTATTTATAATTTTCGACAAAAGTGAGTTTTGAAAAGGGCTAGTTCCATACAAGTATCCACAATTTAACATGTTACTATCTGATTTTACTTGGTAACGCGTAGTATTGTTCATCCGATAAACAGTATCTTTGAACTTCCTGTAATAAGGGACACTACTATATTAGGGTCCTGTATGCCATTTCTCGTATTTGTACCCGTGACCTCGCTGCCCTTCTCTCCATTTAAATGCAACGGCTCTCCTTCTGGGTTGACATGCATTTTACTTGCCTAAATATAGTATGTTCTCTCATATTTATATCCTTAATCACAGTTTTAAACTTTTTTTATTCATGAAAAGGAGAATGCTTTTGCAGCAAGTTCCTGAGGAGATTGAAAGGGTTATGGTTGGCATTGAAGCTTACTTTAGCATCAGGAAACGTGCTTTGGATACTGGTGTCTCTGTTTTTGAGTTTGATGATGCAAACAAGAAAGATCGTAATGAAAAGGTATATTTTCCATCATATGTTTTTTATCATCTTAAAATTTTGGTGTACTTCCATTTCATTTTGAGTCTGATGTTGCACTTGGAGTTCGAGTTACAAAGATGAGGTTTACTGAAAGTGTAGTAATTCAATGCTTACCGTATGTTGTCAGGACTTCCTAGAAGATTTGTGGGACAGGGTAAGGGCTTTGGCCAACAATGATTGGAAAGTCGACAGCGGTATGTTAGTTTGTAACATAAACATATATGATGTTTTACTTCAATTTTTGAGTCTGTACATGGTGCAAAAGCTTTGTGAAGGCAAGTTCGTGACTAATCAACTAGCTCATTATTGCGCTTATGAGCGTGTGCTAATTTTTTCCAATTTCCTGAGGAAAACAAATCTTAGACTAGCAAAATCAACTATTTGCTTGAAATTCGCTCATATTCATTGAACAGGATCTTTAGCTTGTTGGGCACTACCTCTTCAATAGTACCCAGTTTCTTTTACTCTGAAACTTTATTGGAATCCTCAAACTTATGGCGACACCTTGTGGAGATAGTACTTAGATTGTACACTAACTAGACATCAAGTACTATTCTGGGTTGTCCCCCTGATTATCTTTAGTATTGACTTAATGAGGTAGATTGGCCTTACTAAATTTGAGTAGAATGCATACTATCAACTCAAATCTTGTTTATCTTAGGATCATGTAATGTTTGGTTGTATTCACAAATGCATTGATAACTAATAGCTTGGTCGTTGTGTAACACACTTGCTTTCGGTGTTCTGTTTTAGTTCCCAGACTTCACCTTTCATTTGAAGCTCAGCTTGTTGTGGGAAAATCTCATGATATCGGTCCCATTAGCTGCCCTGAGCAACCTGAGCCTCCTTCAACACTCTCTGGGATTACTTGTGGAAGGCAGATGCACGAAGCTGACTTGAAGTATCCTCGAAGAATTCATAGATTAAACATATTCCCTGCAAGTAAAACTGAGGTGGTTACTTTGGTGCTTACATGTTAGAAACTTATAATGCCTCTTATACCGTATCTTTTAAGTCCTGTCATCTTTTTTCTAATGCTATATTCATCTTTCTCTATTTGATGATAGGAAATGCAACCAATCGATCGCTTCATAGTGGAAGAATATTTACTTGATGTGCTACTTTTCTTCAATGGCTGGTTCGTAAACATACAAAACCATAATCCTCTAATTTATTTTTGTGATGTATTTACCATTTAATTTTCTACCTAATATATAACGAACAAAATCATGCATCTGTTCTCAATGTTAAACATTGCGTGAGCAATGTAAAGCATCATTTCTTGTTTCCTTTCCATTTTTTGGAGATTTATGTTGCATTAATTTGTTGAGATGGCGTCCCATCCTTGCTTTGAGTTCATTTTCTTACCAAAAAGGTGTCATGATTATGGAAGAAATGTTCATATTATAGGGTTCTTGTTACGTCGTACTAGTGTATCGAATTGGTTTTAGAGACTGCTGTTCCATTTATGCTTATCCAGTCTGTTTCCTATTCACGTTATGTGGTTTTATAAAGCTAATCAAATATTGGATTCCTGATTTCGGTTCCCCGTTTCATGCAAGGTTAGTCGCAAGGAATGTGCCTTATATATGGTTGGCTTGCATGTGCCATTTAGATACGAGTATCTTATGGCAGAGACAATTTTCTCCCAGGTAGGATTTTCACATTCAGCTTTTCTTCTCACGTGGCATAACTCTACACAATAGCTAGTTATTTTGTAATGGCTTGCTATGCCTTTTCAGGCGTGGCCAATCTTTCATACAAGGAACATTTGTGGGTTTATTTTGGGATCTAGAAAGATGCTCATGTCCCTTCTGACAATACCTGAAAAATTATTGTTCTATGTCTTCTTCTGCAGCTACTTCTACTACCTCAACCACCGTTCAAGCCGATATATTACACATTAGTTATTATTGACCTATGTAAGGTGAGCAAAGGCTAAACTGTAGCTATTAGTTTTTCTTTTTTTCCTTCACTCGTCTTGTTTAAGAGTTCTAAATTAAGCATAGTTGGTTTCTGATTAAGATTTATTGTTTATGCATCTAGGCTCTTCCAGGGGCTTTTCCAGCAGTTGTTGCTGGAGCTGTTCGAGCTCTCTTTGAGAGAATTGCTGATTTGGATATGGAATGCCGTATACGGCTAATACTCTGGTTTTCTCATCACTTGTAAGCCCAACTTCTAGTTTTGATTTTTTGGAGTTACTTTTGTCTGATTGCTATTTTTCAATATATTGACTCGTGGGATGCCTTCTTTGTTTGCAATTATTTTCTTTCCTCTTTGGCACCAGATTTATGTTAGTCAACAAAATAGGGACTGTTGATTCTCTTTTCCAGTTGTGCAATATTATCTCAAACTAGATGTTTTTACACTTTTGGTAATCCTCAAAGAAGGCCTGCTGTCGAGCTAGTTAGTTTGGAAGCTTTGGGTTGGAAACTATTTCTTATTTTCTTTTATATTTGGTATTCATTAGTCAATATCATCATTGTTCTGCAGATCAAATTTTCAATTTATTTGGCCATGGGAAGAGTGGGTTTATGTCTTAGAGCTCCCAAAATGGGCCCCACAACGAGTATTTGTTCAGGAGGTATTGGAGAGAGAAGTTCGTTTATCGTACTGGGATCAAATCAAACAGGTAAAATATATGTTGACGTTCAACTACAGTTTCTTTAATTTTCTGCTGGTTAAACCCGTCTGAAATCATATAAGCAGCTGAATGAAGGTTATGGATCCACCCCAGTTTGTACCTTATAACTCAGATTTATCACCAAAGCATAGGAGTGTTAGTTGATAAAGAAGATTCAATAGTCTGGCCGCGACTTATTTATGGAGTATGGCCGCGACTCATACGCAAATATATGTCTAATAGTCTGTATGGTTACACGATGAAGATATATTTCACCTCTTCATGCCTCCTGGTTGTAGAAGATTTAAAACTCTTACTTGGTTATGACAAATCTCGATTTATTTATATGCTGGATCATCTTATGCAACTTTAAGCTTCTTATTTTTGTCTAAATAGAGCATTGAGAGCACCCCAGAGTTGGAAGAACTACTTCCTGCAAAGGCTGGGCCCAGTCTCAAATACAGTGCAGATGATGATAAAGAAGGCTCAGAACATGCACTATCTGTTGAACTCAGCAGCATGGTGAAGGGAAGGAAAACAGCTCGTGAAATTATTTCATGGATAGAAGAACAAATTATTCCTGCTCAGGGCTCTCAAATAGCTCTTGAAGTTACTATTCATACTCTACTCGACATTGGGTCGAAAAGTTTCACTCATTTAATTACTGTATTGGAGAGATATGGTCAAGTCATTGCTAAGCTATTTCCTGATCAAGATAAACAAGTTCTACTGATAAATGAAGTCAGCTCATACTGGAAAAATAGTGCACAAATGACGGCTATAACCATTGACAGGATGATGGGTTACCGGCTAATATCTAATCTCGCTATCATCAAATGGGTTTTCTCCCAAACAAACGTTGAGCAATTCCATACAGCCGATCGCCCATGGGAGGTGCGACTTAAATTCTAACAACTCAAGAACTTTTAATTCATTGAATTGTTTCCCGATCGACCTGCAATAAATATATTTTCTACTATATCTCCATAAACATTAAGTTGTATCCTTGGCTTTTCCTCCACAGATTCTCAGAAATGCAGTAAACAAGACTTACAATCGCATATGTGATCTAAGGAAAGAGATATCTACCCTCAAGAAGACTGTCTTGTCGGCCGAGGAAGCCGCTGCAAAGGCTAAAGAAGAGTTAGAAACAGCTGAGACTAAAATTTCACTGGTGGATGGTGAACCAGTCCAAGGTGAAGGTCCAGTTAGAATGAAGCGCTTGAAATCTTATGTCGATAGGGCAAATGAGGACCTGACATCTGCCAAGGACTCGTTAGAAGCGAAGGAGGCTCTTCTTGCTCGAGCCCTTGACGAAAATGAGGTATTTCAACCAAACATTTCTGCAATATTGTGATTGTTTACTAATCAGCCTATCGGGTAAAACAATCATTATTCCAAAACCATGATAATCAGAGTATTAACTTCAAATCCTGCAACTACCCAGGCATTATATATCGCTTTGTACAAAAGCTTCTCAGATGTGCTCATGGAACGGCTTCCTCACGTTTCTTCTGACGGAACAATTGAGAGTTTACGTTTGGGTCCGACAGATTCAATGGCAGTTGACCTTGAGGAACCATCCGAAATGGAAGTTGACACGGACAATGGAAAACCCAAGAAGAGGTTAGAAATTTTCGACAACATTCAGCTTAAAATTGAAATTCATATTTTAAATCTTCATAAGTCGGTATCTTTATTTTCCATCTGTCTCAGTAATCCATCAAATGGAGCAAAAACAAGCACCGGATACAACATCGGAGAAAAAGAGCAGTGGTGTTTGACAACCCTCGGATACGTCAAGGCATTTTCTAGACAATATGCTTCAGAGGTGAACGAAAATTCAGTTTCTTATCTTTTTTTCTTCGCTTGTGCTATTCTATATCAATACTGTATCTGGGTAAAATCCTTATCATTTCTTGACGTTGACAGATATGGCCACACGTCGAAAAGTTGGATGCAGAAGTATTTACTGAAGAAATTAGTCCTCTATTCCGAAAAGCTGTTTACTCTGGTCTACGACGACCGACGGAATGAGTCTGAGAGCATTGGGTAGTATGCTTGTAACTTTATATATTAACTCAAATTTTGAACTTTAGTAATTTGTGTTTTATGATCCATTAAGATGATCATGGTGGATTAAAAATTGTAATAGAAAATTAGAGATGGAATGATAAGAAAAGGGATTTCTCTCGAGTTGAAAAGCAATCCTTTCAGTACTTTTTTTTTCTCTTCTATCTTTGAATATTTGAACTAAATGTGGGTTAATTGTAGCCAATATTTATAGGGAAATGCTAAATGTACAAAGAATCTCTAACAAGATTCTTGACAAAATCTCATTTGAACGGTCTCTATCAAAGTCAAACTTTAAAAAGCTTTGATCAACTTTTGTCTTTTAATGAAAAAGAGTCATTAAGTCACAAATTTTGTGAAGGATCTTGTACATGTAGCAAACTTTCAACAAAATTACATGATTTACAGTTGATCTTCGAGAAAAATTATGGTTATATCAGTCCCTCTTTCTCTCTCTTCCTCTCTCCAAGTTTAGGTTAGTTATGGCCAACATATGAGCTGCGATCACGATGTTGTAGCAGCACGCCATGATCAAGACATTTTAGCCAACGTCTTGTGTGGGAGAGACACTGCTCTAGCATATTAGACACTCTAGGCGCTGCCCTAGCATATCAACGTGCTGTTCCGGAGCATCACGACATTTTGGCGAACGTCTGGCATGCGGGACTCTGCCCTAGCATATTAGACACTCTTCCCTAGCATATTAGAACTGCCCTAGCATATTAGACACTCTTCCCTAGCATATTAGAACTGCCCTAGCATATTAGACACTCTTCCCTAGCATATTAGAACTGCCCTAGCATATTAGACACTCTAGACACTTCCCTAGCATATTAGAATATAGGTTGATGAGCATAGGATCACATTAGGCACAATAGATTTAATATTAGTTTAGATGTTAGACATGTGCTTTCATAGCTCAGTTGGTTAGAGCACCCGTTTAGTAAGCGGGAGGTCTTGAGTTCAACTCTCAATGAAAGCATCTCATTACATGTTCTATTTTGCTTGCAGAGTAATCAAGGTCTTCGCCAGTACATTGAAATTTTGGGTTTTAACCCAATATTTCAATAGATTTTTTTAATAATAATAGAAAAATATAATAAAAAGAGATTCATTACTTAATGGTAATTTTGTTTCAAACCGAATGGACCATGGTAATTAAATTTAAGATCTAGATCATATCAATTCCCACTCAAGTAAGAGAGAAGATAAAGATGCTTAAATTATAAACCTCCAAACAAGTGGAAAGATTAATAAACTAAAAAAATATTTCATGGAGATCCTCAAAAAGTCTATGAACTTGGTTTGAAATCCATTGCATGAATATAGTGCTAATTCCCACTTATACATTTACCCTTTTTTTTAATCCTGCATTACTTTTGAATCTTGTATTGAAGTCCCAATGGAAAATGATGGGTTGATATTATGAACTTCATTAGGTTTTATTTAGGGTTGTTTCCCTAATGCCCCCTTAGTTTGGGACCAACTTCTTGCGTGACCCTCTTGTTTATGTTAAATACTCAAATGACCCCTTAGTTTATGCTAAATATGCAAATAGTCTTTTTCTTGTCATTTCAATGCATTGAGTAGAAAGTCACTATTCCACTTTCCTAACCACCAATGTTTATTTTGTTTTAGCTTTTCTTTTTTATTTCTTTCTCCCACCTCACCATCTTCTTCCCCTCTCCCTTCTACTACAACTACTGTTGACTGGCAACGATCGACGCTAGATATTTTTTGTAATAGCATTCAAACAACAAAAATGAGGCCATTTAGGTACTTACCATAAACTAGGGTATCAGACAAGAAACTGGTCAGCAACCAGGGCAGAAAATAACCCTACTATTTATGACATTTTTTTTTGGAGTACTAGAAGTCCAGAACAAACAAGTCTATGAGCATATCATAACCCTAAACAATTGTTAATTAATCATCTTTAAATAAAGTTTAATTAAGAATGCCATCACCACAAATGTCTTTTTTTTTTTTTTTTTTCTACTTTAATTTATACTTTCTTTGTGCTTAGTTAGTGTGGACCACAAAACATGAGTCTCTCACATTACACATCAAGGATTACTTTCTTTTTTTGCTAATGGTAGATCATACTCTATATTAACTTAATTTTAAGCCTTAAAATCTAATGTAATGGGAGACTATATGATAATATTGAACAATCATTTGCGCTTAGAGTTCGAAAATTTTATGAAGTACAACAAAGATTAAGAAATCTCTGAAGAAACAAGAGAGTATTAAACTTGATGTTTCGAAGAAATTAAAATGTTATTGAGCTACCCAAATGCTATTTGTCTTCCTAAATATGGCTCATCACGATCCGTTTAACTATAAGCGGGGTGTGGCAGGTCAGAGGGCTAGCCGTGCGTGTCCATTATGGCCCAATCCATTTTGCCACGGGCCTCTTCAATTTTAATGTACTCCATAGCTAGTTAGGAATTGATTGACACTCTTTTGAGAAAGAAGAAGTGCTATATATACAACTTATGCAGAACAAGTTCATAACAAGTTGAAATTCTTTTGAGTTTGTGCATTTTATAGCATTAGATCGAATCTAATCTATTGTATGCGATTTAGTTGTAAAAGTAGACTTTCTGTTAAAAGTAGCAAAACCATTTGAGAGAGCTAGTCACTACTAACTAGGGCTCAATTCGTAGCTTATCTTAGTCATTTTGATACCAAATTAGTTCAATAAAAATTGCAAACAATGTAGAAGGTTGTAATAGTTTGCCATCCTACCAAGTGACAATAGCTCCCTCTTTGAGTTTTGGGTTTTGAGTATAGGTGACAACTGAAATAACATAACAAACCTACCTATATTATTCCCCAATAGTACACAATTTTCTACAATATAGTATGGAGAAACTAAGATAGAGAGATAAAAAAAAAAAGTAAGATTGTTATAGTCCCACATCACTTTGGAAAGCGTTCGGAGCCCAGGTTGTGAGAATAGTCCCACATTAGAGAGTAGGTATCTAGCAACCAACAATATAATGTGCAGATCATTTCCACTCATTGCCAATTGCTTTGCAGTTGGATGAACACAAACTTAACACAGGTTATATGCCTTTTGGGTGGTCTTGAGAGCCTTCTCTAAGGACAAACCTACCCATGGAGGACTTGAGCTTGGGGGTCAAATACAGGGACGATGTCGATAATTGTGACTCTATAAAGCATGGAGGGTTACATACAAGTAGCTAGTTATGCTACTTTTATGTGTGATTTAACAATGTTTAACAGTCTAAGCAGGTGTCATTGATTCCCACTTTGAACTAAACAATTTACTTAAATCCAAATCATGTTTACTAAACATGTGCGAGTACATATATATATAAAGAAGTTCCATGAGGAAACGTGTCTGTGTTTAAGAGGCGGATCAATCCAAATTGAGTTTAACTATTTTTAAGAGATGGTTGATAATGTATTAGGAGATCCCAAGCTACAAGAAGAATCTCATGGAGCTAATCAACAACATGAAAACAAATATAAGTACAAGTTTGGAGGTTTTAATGCAGTTGGTAGTACTTCATATATCGAAGACGATAAGTTCGTTTCAAACGAGCAAGATATACTATTGCCTATAGCTAATGTTAGTCGAATAATGAAGCAAATTCTTCCACCAAATGCTAAGGTTTCTAAAGAAGCAAAAGAAACAATGCAAGAATGTGTTTCTGAGTTCATTAGTTTTGTTACTAGTGAAGCTTCTAATAAGTGTCATAAGGAGAAAAGGAAGACAGTTAATGGTGATGATATTTGTTGGGCTTTTGATTCATTAGGGTTTGATAATTTTGTTGAACCCATAAAAAGATACTTGCACAAGTATAGGGAGTTAAATGTTGATAAAGCAACTAATAATTACGATAACAAATCGGTTACTAATATCAACGAACAAGAGGGCGAAACAACGATGTTTGGAAGTTATCATCATCAAGCAACGGATCTGAACGAAGGCCCGTTAAGTATGTCTAGTACTGCAATGGGTAGAAGATGAAAATGTGTTATTTTATGTAGAATTTTGAGGTTTTCTTGTTTGTTTAGGGTTTAGGAATCTTGAGTTTTTCTTATTGAGTTTCTTGTTAAGGACTAATCTTTGTATTTTCTTCAAGAAATTAGACTTGAGGTTTTCTTGCTTGTTTAGGATTTGTCTTGCAAATAAATTAGTGTTCAAAATATGTTATTTTGCGTAGAATTTCGAGCTTCAACGAGAAGCTAAATGAAGATAAGGGTTTCTTAATCCAAGAAGAACTTAACCCAGGACCAATTCTTCGACGACTAATCAACAACGTTCGTCGTAAAAGTCCGACCAAATCGTAGCTAGCTAGGCATGAGGGAATATCTTTTAATATATTGAAATGGAAGTGGGCAGTCTTCACACAGATAGGGCTAGTTGCTTTAGTATAGGGCTCAGTGAGGAGCTCCTTACTCCTATCAACTAGAAGTAATACAAACAACTTCCTTTCTATAAGGTGAGAGGGGACCATTTTAGAGAAAGCATTTGAGCTTAGTTCTTCTTGAGAGACACATGACTTCTTAAAAGACACTATTTAGTAAACTAATTAAGAACTTAACTTTACTTAATTAGAGATTTGTATTAGCAAAAAGGAGCTCATTAAGCGTGCGCTTATCTGTTTAGAGGATTTCGTGTCGGGCTGATCACGAGGTATCAACAAAGAGAGCAAATCATAGTTAAAAACACAAAAAGAAAGAGGACTTCCATATGGTGCACTTTAAGGTCAATTTCGATTTAAATTGGGCGGGTATAACACCCCATGTCAAGTATATTTTTTGTTAGGATTCAGAGACAAGAATAAAACTTTTAACGGCGACTGATAGAGAAAAGTGAATGACACCGTCAGTTATATATGCAAATATTTTTAAAGACAAGAGATATGGCTCGAAGAACTAATCGATGTAAAATCTATAAAAAAAAAAAGGGGTAATAACTAGAAAGGTCAAAATAATATTGGAAATGAGTAGAAAAGCACAAAACATTTGAAAATTATTATTCAGGTCAAAAAGTATACAAAGACTAAATTACCCTTTTTTGTCTTTTTGTGTAACTAAATTCTTTTATTTTTCTTTAAACTTTAAATCGATATAACTTTTGTTTGAGATGTCGGATTTCAATAAAAGTTTTATATTTAGAAATGATTTTTCATTAGCTTTATAACAACATCCACTTTTAATATATTTTTTTTCAAAAAAAACCCAGAAAAAAAACGGAGTTTTTTTCCTTACGTTTTTCTGCAAACACGTGTTTGCAGCAATCTGTTCTGCAAACAAGTGTTTGCAAACAAGTTCTGCAAACAACTGTTTGCAACAATTGATTCTGCAAACAAATGTTTGCAAACATGTATTTGCATTTGCGATATTGCAAATTGTGTTTGCATTTGCGATTTTGCAAACTGCGTTTGCATGTGCGACAAAGCAAACTGTGTTTGCATGTGCGACAATGCAAACTGAGTTTGCATTTGCGACATTGCAAACTCAGTTTGCACACGTTTACATCTTCAACATATTGCTTAAAGCCAATTTTTGGTTTCCACCCAAGAACTTTCCTTGCTTTACTAATATTAATCTCTTCCTGTATATACAAAAATTTTCATTGTATTCATTAAATAAATAGTTTACATTTACAACAGATAATTGAACATTTACTCTGAAGATCAACAGATCCGTTCATACCGAATTCAAATTGACATGCCAACATATATCTACAGATTAATAGATTCTCTGATAAGCAACGCATATGGTATCATAGAAGATGATAGCTGTTATCAAATATCAAAAACAACACAGGCAAATATTAGACTTGATTAAAGAAGTTGAGATAACAAGGCATCATCCAAGAGACGTCAGCGTTTGCATCAAAATCTCCACCTCCTCGACCTTCAGAAGCAGGATGACCTGTGCTCATAGGAACTATGTTCTTCTCTTGTTTCACCTTCCATCCATCAACTCTTTCTTTCCAAGCTACATTGCCAAATCCTTGTCCACCGAATTTCCTTACCGGATCCACAACTCTAACATTAGCTGCAAAAGTGATAAACCATCAAAAACTCGTACCAGCAATATACAAATTGAGAAGACACTACAAATTAGAGAGAATTTTTATTCTTGGGATTAGAAGGTCATAAACTCATAGGTTCACACGTGATTGATTGACATCGACTGAATATGGAAGTGGATGAATTCTCTTCCCTCCACCTCCGCCTCCACCAAGAGATGCCATAGAAAGACGGTCAGGAGATGCCACCGACAACTCCCGGACACCTGCAGAAAATGAAATCTTAGTATAAACTTCACCATTCAAGGGCGGAACATATTATGCTAAGGTAATGAAATTTTCATACCATCTGCCCATTGGTGAGCAAAGGAATGTGGCTGTGAGGAACTCATTCTTTATCAAACTTAGGAGCACCAACGTCCTCTCCTCGTCCCGTAGTCATATGCCAACTTAACATTCGCTCCACAACCCTTTGCTTGTGATCTTGGTTCCCAGAAGCATAATTGAAATCACTTGCTAAATCATTTCCATCTTCATCATTATCTTCATCATCATGAATCGGAGGACTTCCTAAAATTATTTCATATAGGTTAAATCAATAATTCAACATCTTAACATATAAAATCAACAAAAACTAAGAGATTCAAAGTTGAATTGAAAAACCTTTAATCCTCTTGTATCTAGTTTTACATTGAGGACAAGACTGGTTTCCATCTTTCCTTCCATACTCAGTAACAAGGTCTACAAACAGGAAATGCACAAACATCACATACAACAAAAAGTTCACCATCAACAGTTCTACCAACATCATCACCACAAATCTGACAAACTTGACCTCCGTGATTTTTCACAATCTTTGTCTGAATTAGAAAAAAAAACAATTAAATTCAAGTTCAGACAATTCTATAAACAGATCTAGTAAACAATAAACAAATAGAGTAATCCACTTCATACGAGAGTTAGAGAGAGAGTACTAATCGATGAATCTTCGCCGGCATCCATTAAAGTTACCAAATTTCTTCGATAATCAACTCAGATTTTACAACTCAAAAACACATTTGACTCAAATTCTTTCCGTGAAATAACCTAGTTTGTGAAAAATCAAAGAGAATAACTGAAACTTGTTATGAAATTCAGAGTAAATGTTCAATTATCTGTTATAATGAAGATCAATAGATCAGTTCATACCGAAGGTTCGCTGGAGGACTCCACCGATTTCGTCCATCGTCTTCCTCTCTCGTCTTTCTCCAATCTTTTTCTCTCTCCTCTCTGCTTAAAGGTTAAAGCTTTGGTTGGATTTTTCAATGTCTCGATTTTTTTTTAGAAAAAAGGGTATTTTAGGAATATATAAATAATAGAAATAAGATTTTTGACCTGATTGATAATTTTTAATATTATTTCCGACATAAACAACAATTACACATAATAAAGTTGACACTTTTTGTGATTTCAAACAATAAGAAGCTTTTTTGATTATTATGATAATATTTTGTACCTAAGTAGTCATTTTCTAAAAAAAGGGGAAAGAACCATCAAATTTCCTACCAGTACATATTTAGTGCATTACTATGAGTCAGTCTATGAGAAATGAAAAAAAAAATCGTCGCCTGAGAGATTCGAACTCTCGCGGGGAAACCCCATGTACTTAGCAGGCACACGCCTTAACCACTCGGCCAAAGCGACTTGGTTGTTATTCATCTTCCATGTTAATAATTTGTAAAATATGGAAGAAACATGTCTCTGGACGACTCTACCATCCTATCAGCATAGGGAATTCCAAGGGCATAGCTCGGCCTAGTACAATAGTACATGATGAGAAACTTCTAATATGTTGGATAACGAAGAAATTTGGTGCGGGCTGAAGCTCGGCTCGGCTCGGATGTCCCATGTCATGACACGGGCGTCCCATGCCAATTTTGTTCCATTCAATGCCTCTTTCATGACCACATATCTTTCCCGCTAAGGAATGGAAATATTTCTCCTATATTTGTGGTTCTCTCCTATATTTGTGGTTCTCTTGTATCTGGACTCTCCGAAACCACTAGAATACATTGGATGGGTTACAACTCATACTTTAAGGAGTATGATGCCGTGTCTCAAAACCAAGACCTTAAGGGTGAAACCAACTTGGTAACCACTCCAACCCAGGGTTGTTGACAACATTGGTCTTGCAAGAAGAGTTGCGTTTTTTGGTACTTGGTCAGATTTCTTTCATCTACATTTGGCTTGATGGTTGTCTCAGTTGGAGATGCGTGAGAGACGGCGGTGGTATACCATGTGGAAAGTGTTAGCAGTTCAAGTTCGCTTATCTGAAGTGGGAGTGGGTGGGATCTTGATCTTCTATCGTTCAAATTCCATCCTCCCACGACAAAGTTGGTTGATATATAATTCACTAATCTTGTAAACATCATGTTATCCTCACATTGAACATCATCTTTTTACTTTTTCTAGTAGGCTAATGTTTCTTCCTATCAAGATGGTGAAAGTCTACAATCTATTCGAAGGTCGTAAGTTTATAACAAAAAAATAAAAATGCAACCTGCTACAAGGCTTCAGAATTAGCAAGAAAACTGTCCGAGTACTTGGATAAATTTCACAACATATTCTCACAAAAAGGTAATTTGGCTTCATCCCAATCGTTCTTCGAAATGAAAACGTTCATAGCGAGGCTCTCATTTCACCAGTTTTATCATGTAGTAGATCATCTTCTTCTATTGCTTTAGAAGGTTTTAAGAACAAGGCCAATCTCATCATGTACAGCATAGACATGTCCGAATATATATATATTTTCACATCTGGGTTCGACCGTCCACAGGCAGCAGCAGGCAGCAGCTCTCGGATAATATAAGAAATGAAAAAAACAGTACTTTTTTTGTTTCACCTGAAATGACAATCACATAAAACACAAGTATAAGCTTAGAATGTTTTTCGATACTAAGCGAAGGGCACTAAGGCTGAAGAAAATTACGTCAAACATTAAGCATTAGAAAACCACAAATCCTGTATCAGTGGAGACCTATTGCGCTTCACTTGGAGTTTTGCGAGACTTGTGCTTGGATCTCTTTTCACGTTTCTTGCTACCGCTGAACAAATAACATTATGAAATGGTCAGGAGAGAGCTAAAATAACAGACGATTTTTGCTTTTACAGTATTAAGAAAGAGGAGTTTAGGGAAGATGAGTTAGGTATAGGAAATTTGAAAACATACTCATCCTGTGAACTTGGATCCAAACAAGATTTTAGTTTCCGATCACTATGCCTCATGTCCTTGGCTGTAGGTACCTTGAGTTTCATCACCTTAAAGAAGAGGCAGAGAAAAAAAGCATGTTAGACCCAAACTCGAAACTGTAAACTGAATTATGTTTGTATATCCTTGTATGTCCATGGGAATGCCCCGGTATCTAGCACAGGCTGAAGCAGTGAAGTTGGATGACTATTAAATTAAAATTGTACTGAAAACGAGAACAATACCATAGAATCTATATTGTTCAGAGATTGGATGAACTCCGAGATGGTCTGATTGGAGTGTTGACGAGAGTAGACGTTTTCCAAGTACCTGTAAGGATTTATTCATGTTGCGGTATATGGGGTATCACTTAAGTAAAATATATACAGTTCAAATGAAAGACAAGATATGACTCTTTTTGAAGAATAACGAAGGGATTATCAAGGAATAGTCACAAACCTGTCAAAATCGATAACTCTGTGTGCCTCATTGGACTTACGCAGTGCAGCTAACGCCAACTGCCAAAAAAAGGTACATGGTTTAACATAACCTAAACATCGAGAACACAGGAAGTCTGAACTCCGAAAGAAGATCGAAATGAAAATTTGAACATGAATTTGGTTGACAAAATACATTTACATGGTTGACAGTGAAAATTTTAAGACTTTCATGGCCACGGGTTGACCTAACCATTACAACAAAATAACTTACTAGTTTGAGTTTTTCGCATCACAATGTTATCATCCTCGTGATACGAAAGGAAAAGACACATTGAGAAAAAAAACTCAGTCTTGGATAATTAGTACTCACGAAAGGAGACAACAGAAAGACATTGACTTTCATCTGAATGCATTCTCGACATGTCATCATGCATAATTAAAAGAATCTGCAGATGACAAGAGGTTCACTGGTTAGAGAAGACTACCTGCCCAGGAGGGAAAAGAAGAGGTGCATCTGTGAGCATAGCTTTATCTACTTCCAATTTCGCTGTTTCTTCTAAGCCCTAACAAGATAGCGGAGAAAAAACAACTTAAACAACATTCTGCAGAAGTTATTGTCAACATGATGTAATTAGATGGCATAATATTAACATTGATATAGTTCACCATGAAAGAACACAAATTACCTTCAACATCTGTTGCTCGTCATTTGTTAGTCGAAAGAAATCCTGGAGAACCCAAATGCATGAATTAGCAATTCAATCATGTAAATCATATAACCAATACTAGAAAACAGCTGAGATGACAAATTATAAAGAAGGACAATTCGTAGTTCTTATAGGCATAACTATAGGAATTTAGACAATGAGCATCCACACTCACCTCCATATCATCAATAAAACCGTTTATGGAACGATATGGTGCGTAAACAATAAGATCAAATCCTAGACTCTGCAGAAGCCATTCAAATACTTCAAATTGATATTACCATAGTACCTAGAAACAAAAGATAATAACAGGTGACTTGTAAAAGGTATTCATGCCTGAAAAACTAGCATCTCGTTATTGAGAATCACTTGATGATCTTGTTGAATCCCCTTCCCAAGCTCCTCTGCTGAAACATGGTTCTCTTCTACCTTACATGATGCGTATACACAAGTTAACCTGTGCATAAGAGTTTTTGTTTGACAACATGAGTTAAATTTCATTAAGGGCAAAAAAAGAACGAGGGCTTGTGGAAGAGTGAGCAGCAATAAGAGAAAAAAAGAAAAGCATCGAACAGATCACATCATGAATATAACATTAAACCAAGCTGAAATCTTACAGCCGATAGAACATGTCTTACATTATGTGTTTTGGGTGGTGCTCCATTACGGACCACTGCAGGTAAAACCTCTTAAAGTATATGATGGCTGTTGCCTGCAAAGTATAAGAGAAATGACATATTTAATAATGGATAAATGACAGTACTTGATAAGTAGTATTTGATCAATTTGACACAGAACCATATACCTGAATTTTATGAGGAAATCCAAATGCCCCACAAACTTCTTGGATCTTGTGCTCATAGAATACTCGCATAAGTTGTTCTTCTTCTGTACTTAGTGGCTTTGGAAGAGAGTTCTTTTCAGCTGAAGTTCCAACAGCACAAGGTTGTCGATACATTTCAATTAAATTTGGGTAACATTGTTTTGACATATGAAAAGACAAGGTATTTACCACTATCTTTCGCATCAATTTGAGGCGCAAGGTAAGGCAAGGACCCGTCGTCACTACCTCGCATACGTGTAGCTCCATACTTCAAAACAACATTAGGCGATTCAGATCAACATGAAGTAAGCTCGAGATACCAACTAAGCCTAACAAAATCTTACAATACTTCATCACCTACAACTAAATAAAAGAGAAGTTGGATAGTGACACTGTGTTTGAACATCAACCAGCACCAGTTTATGCTTGTGTTAAAAGTCATGTATTTTGATTACTGCATTGTATACATCATAACTCAACAAATTAAACCTTTTCGACAACTTTAGCACTAATCTACCCTTTCTATGTGCTTTTACTTTTACTAAGATAGTTACTCAGAAATGCAGCAAGGTTAAATAACATAACGAATTAAGTTTAAATGACCAAAGAGTATATCAACACAATACCTGCTGCAGCGTTTTCATGGCTCTCTGATTAGTAGCTCGGTATTTATCCATCTATACATAAACTTAAAGTTATCACTTCGCAACTAAAAGTATAACGTATAAACCCAAAAAGATTGACACAAAAAATTAAGTTTCCATACTGTTGCAAACAATTGGTGATTTTGTAATTCAAGTAAGAGAGAATCTATTGTAGTTTACCAGATCACGTGGAGTGAAAATCCACTTAGCTCGATGAGTTGAGGTATGGAAGTCGGCCATCGTCCAACTCTAAGCGGTAAATTTAATCTTCAAAACAAAAGAACCTCCATTAATAATGCATTTATCTCTGCAAATATAGTGCTCTATAACCAGAACCACTAACACATCAAAACCATCTCCTAAATAAAATCATAAAATCTAGGACACCAGAGAGACATCTATCCCATTTTAACTAATGGTGTGTATGGATGACGGAATCATGAAAACTAGGATTCATGAGTCCATAACACTCACAAACCCATAGGATTTTCCTTGGTATATTTGGTAACCAATCGGAATCCTAAGATTCTCAATTCCTTCATCAAAAATCTATTCGGCGTTTTGGTTTTATATAATGTGTGGGCTGAGTGAAAGTATTGTGTTAATAGAGAATAAAACCCAAACAAGATTCTTTCAGGCATTCTATCAAACACTTTTGAAGATACAACTTCAATCTTAAAATTACAAACCCAAGATTGAGAAAATTGATAAATTTTTTAAAAACAAAACCCACAAATTGAATAGGTTTCACAAGATAGATCTTGATTTTTCAAACCCAAACCCTCAATAGAATCATATAATAAATTGATAATAATATCTTAATCAGACATTGTATTAAACCCCCAAAAACCCTTGAAAAAGGGTTCAGTTATTCAAAGTAAAAGATAGACAAGAAGAAATTGCATATACAGAGAGAGGGTGAGTCAGTGAGAGAGAGAGGAATACTTGTTACCCTAAATTCTCCAGCTCTCTAGGGTTCAAATTGAAATTATAGGGTTTTGATCAACGAAACAGTGAGACTCCCATTCCGGCAAAAAAGAAAGAGTTTGTGGGTTCTCCTGATGATTGATTAGGTTGCGAATGTTTGGAGGGAAATTTTTTTTACTGCCTCGCAAAATGTTTACACAGGCCTATTATTTTCCGTCCAATTTTCTCGCTCAGTTTTCTTACGAAACAAACAGGCCCTAGTTAATTTGGAAGTGTTCATAAATATTTGATTTTTTTTTTAACATCATTTTCTAGTGACGTGTTTTAAGTTTTTGAAGATTTGAAGTGGCAATAGAAGGTGTAATGCTCCGGGAAGCTTTTTGACATCATTTCCTAATGACCTGTTTTAAGTTTTTGAAGCACTGAAGCGGCAATAAAATCTGTAATACTCTCTTTGAAAATAAAAAAATGTCTCACCAAGTGGTATAAATTCAAGTTTTAACAGACTAATTCTCATAATTCTGTCATTCAAGATAAACGAATCATCTCGCAAGTAAGTGGTATGCACCCAAACTAATAATAATTGCAATTGACAAGGACAAAGGCTTTAGAGGAATTAGAAAGTGTATGAAATTGTCAATGCATTGACCGATAAACTAAAAAAAAAAAGTAAGTCATTACTTTGTTTTTGCTCTTCTTGAACTCTCTTACTTATTCTTTACTTTCATACTCTCTTGCTTATTTCTTTCCAATGGGCTTTGTCGACCAACAGTTATATCAGTGGCGTGGCCGAGAATTTAGGGGCCCGGTGCGAAAAAAAAAATTGGGGCCCTTTCTCTGGTTAATTTAGAACGTAATCTTTTTTTTTACACATAATACATTTAGTAAATATCACAAATGAACAAAGGTAGATAAATTTTTTTTTTTTTTTTTTTTTTTTTTTTTTTTATCAATATGAATACAAGTTGTGACCTTAACAAAAAAGAATACAAGTTGTGTATTTTTTTCTCCTGAACATTTATATGCAAAAACTGTACATTGAACCACACACCTATGAAAAAAAATAGAAAAACAAGTATTTAACTTATAACTAGGCTTTAAGTATAACTAAAACTAATGGATTACCTTAACTAATAGTAGTTGTTGTTAGTAATACTTGAAGTTGAAGGTAATTCCTTAACAAAAAAAAAATACTTCCAATGTAATAATGAGTTGATAAAATGAACAAAAATTGCCAACTAGGGGATTTGAACATGAGACCTCAAGGATAGTGCACAAGAAGTTAACCAACTAAGCTGCATTACATTTTGGGATAATTTCTGACTGCGAAACTATAATACCTGTTCCATATTAAGGGGGCCCTATTTCTCTAACAAAATTTGGTGGTTTGAGGGGGTCCGGTGCGACCGCACCGGTTGCACCCCCTCAAACACGCCCCTGAGTTATATACTCTCTCTTTGGTCCGATTAGTTTTCACTTTAGGACTAGGTCATTCTCTAGTTTATTTATTATGTAAACGAATTTCGTCATCCACAATAGCACATTCTAAATTGCGAGTCTGTATTTTGCACTTCTTAGTATGCAATAACAGTCGATCTACTTATCATTTTTCTACTATCTAATTTTTATTAGCGTCTCGTATACTTATCACAAACTAGTTTTTTTTCTCAATCTTGTAACCTTTAGAAACCAAGACTAGTTTGCATCCTAGTCATTTTCTAACCTTTATGAACAGAGTTCCTAAATGGTATTTGCCAAATAAAAACTAGAAACTCACAAGTAATCTCTTTCCATTAGTGGGATTAGTTCTAAACATCAAAGATTCCAACCTTTTCCTTTTCTTTCTAGGGGTTTCTCTCTCCAATACAATTGAGTGCTATACATCACATTTGACCAAAATGAAGATTTGAAAGTTACATGTGTGATTACAATATTTGATTGTCTATTTTTCTAAGTTTGGGCTTGTATGAGAAACGTGTAGAGAACTTTAATAAGTCATATTGTTTTTAAGTGCTTTTTAAAAGTACTTAGATTCTTATATAATTGAAGGATAGTTTAATATTGCAAGAAAAATCATCATGACTTCATATGAAATAACGGTTCAAAATCTTTGTACTCTACTTTTCACATTTTCTACAATTATTGTTGTTTTGAAATGATGAAAACTTTGAAGAGAAATAAACTCAAGAAGGCACCTCTGTCATAAAATTTGGGGAATCAAAATGCATATAATTACATCTATTTATTGACTTATATGACTATTTTTTCTCGTTAAAATTTCCCTCATGACGGACAAAAACGTGAGTTCCTCTTGTTAAGTTTGTGGCCATCCAACTCAAAACCAATTGGCAATGAGTGGAGAGGACCTATACTTTATATTCTTGGTTGCTCGTTACCCATTCTCACATGTGGGACTATTTTCACACGCCCCCTCACGTGTGGGGTTCTTTGAGCCTAACACGTGTGTTCTTATTCTTTACGGGTGACGTGGAGCACGTGTGACTTTTAAGCCTATCAAGTGTGAGCCTAGCTCTGATACCATGTTAGGTTTGTGACTATCCAACTCATAATCAATTGGCAATGAGTGGAGAGGACTTATATTTTATATTCTTGGTTGCTCGTTACCCATTCTTCCACGTGAGACTATTTTCACACCTCTATGATTTTTCAGACGGATATTTTAACCGAGGCACAGTTGTTAAAGCATACAAAATTATTACTGAGACATACTAATAAAACGTTCTTTCGTACGTAATTTGTTCGCCCACACAGGTTCTTTATGAGATAGGAGATGAGCATCCAGACTAAAAGAGCATATGCCCTTTGCACAATGGATGTCTATTGACCAATACAAAACCCACTGTTTGTAGTCTAACTTGGGTCTATAATACATTAATTTTCACTCTCCTTTTTGTGGGTTTGAAGTGAAAAAAGTCCATAGTTTTGATATAGTGGGTCTTTTCCAACTTTACTTTTGAAAACAGAATTTCTTAATATTTTTTAATTCTAGTCTAATGAATGTGATGATATTTATGATTTTGTTTTATTGTGAACTTATTGAACCGTGAATTTAGGTTAAGAATCAACAAGAAGTTAATGATTTCAGTGCTTCCCCCTCTCTCTGCCAATAAACATAGCCAAGAAGTGTGTATAATTGTGGGACCCTTGTCCTCCATTGAGAAAGCTAAAACATAAACAATGAAAACAAATGCTTAGTTGGGTCCATCTTGTTATTAGAGAGAGATAGTTGGTAGTTCCATACTTTCATGAATATGTGCTTCATTCATGTAGATGTGAATTGTGATAGTCCCACATCTTTTTGAGAGCGAGCTCATGACAAGGTTTTATAGAGCTTCCATCAAAAACAAAATACTGCAAGCCCTTGGGCCTAGGCTTCTTCTGGCGAAAGCAAGGCCAAAAATCGGTTTTACTTCCGTGATTGCCGTTTGGGGGGAGGGGGTATTCGAGCCTTGTTGTATAAGTATAGAGTCTTTTCAGTTACTAACTTTAGAACCTTAGGATTTGGTACAGTGTCAGTCCAATGATTTGGCTTCTAATAAGTCATGACAGACATTTATCACATTCATACATTCAATTAGATACGAAATCTAGAACTCATCAGTGAGTACCACTAGCAAGAATTCCAACCTTGCATCAGGACCTACGGGCCAAAGGACAGTCTGAGGTAGGCAGTTTCAATAGGGCGAATTGATCACATTTTGGAATCTCAAAAGCAAAAGAGTGAAAGTGCTCTTATTGTCTCTTGGTTTCTTCTTTCTCCTTATGCTTACACTTTCATCAAAGATCAAAGGACCAAAAGAGAGAACTTTTGTAAATTAGGCCACACAAGCATATTTCAAGACAATGAATTTTGGTTCTAAATAGTTATTACCCATGAAAGACAACCATTGATTTAAAGTACACAAACAACTTGCTACCTTTATTCTATTCACAAGACCTGAGGAACTAAACCAATAATAATTAGCACTTTTTGAGATTTTTATATACAATTCAATAGGGAAAACCCAAGTTGAGAGGAGAATCTTAGGATGACAACTTGTTTTGAATCTTAGCAAAATCTAGGTTTTTCTTCCCTTCTAGCTTGTTGTTTATATAGTGCTTGCTATATTCTCCATGATTGTATCTTCTATACATGGTAGGTCGATTCTCGTCGATGAACTCGGGTAACGGGCCAAGCTCAATCTCATAACTCGGAGCGTAAAATGTGACGATTGAGAGTCGATCTTTCTTCTTGTGTGTCACGGCTCGGTGTTCAACACTTCTGTATTTTCCATTTGTTAGAACCTGAAAATGAAGATAGTTAGAGTTGATCCATGAAAACAATGACAGAAAAAAATTTGGTTGCTAAGGGAGGAAATGTACTTCAATTGTGTCTCCAATGTTTATGATAAGAGCATTTTCGACAGGTTGAACCGAGACCCATTTATCGTCCTTAAGAATTTGAAGCCCGACAGAACTACCCGTCCCTTGCTGCAACACTGTGAGAGCACTTCCGTCCGAGTGTGGGCTTAGGCCCAAAACAAGGTCAGGTCTCGGACATGGCGGGTAGTAATTCATCCTCACAGCTTGAACAGCCGCACCAAACATATCGTTAAATGTCTCTTGGTTCAAACCAAGGGTCATGGCTATACACCTTAACAGAGTCTTACATAACTTCCTTATGTTTGTTGAATAAACCTCTAGAGCTTCACTGCAAAAAGAACATAGGAAATAGAAGAATGAAAATGCAGCAACAAATGAACTAGTACTCATGAATTTACGGTAAGAAATCAAATAGAAATGTACCTAAATTTAGCAGGATTTGTAGGCCAAAGTTTTGGGTTTCTTATGAAAAATGGCTCAACACCTAAAGCCAACATATTGCACCAGTCTAGCTTTTGATCTTCGGAGAAAACGAAAGCGTGCCCGTATCCTTGAACCGTCCCGGGTAGCATTGGGTACTTTTGCTTTTCTTCCAAAGGTAACATGAAGAAATCCATAGCTACTTGTTCTATAGTCTTCAATAACTCAACGTCGAGTCCATGGTTTATGATCTAAAGTTGTATCAAAATTAGTATTAGCTTCAAGAGTACTAATCTTTATGAAGTTAAATAAAAAAGAAGTTGCATTTTACCTGAAAGAATCCCCATTTTTCACAAGCATCTGAAAGTTTGAGTAGTTCTTTCTCTGTTTGATCTTTGTTTGTTTCATTGATTTTCGAAAGATCGATAATGGGTACTTCGATGGGTAAAGAAGGAAGGAGGTTTCCAAGAATAGGTCTCTCTGCAACATCGCGAACATATCGATGTGGGATAATTTTTGGTTGAGATTTTCTTAGTTCTTGAACATCTTCAATTTGGCCAACATTTAGTGAAGAAAATGGTACAGGAGCCATGAGGGAAAGTTATAAACAAAAGCTAGAAAAACAACTAGTGATCTTTTTTTTTGTTAAGGACAACTAGTGATCTTGTAATAACCTTCTCTTATAGTATACCTATGGAGTGAGATCCTCTATTTATAGACTTAGATATTTGGTAAATTTGTAAAAACAACAAAAATTATGTATGAAGTTAGTGGTTCTTTTTTTAAGTTAAACAACATTATTTGGAATTGTGGGATGAATTTTCTATGTGCTATGTTTATAAAGTAGATGCTCTTTTTAGCTCGACGAGCGTACATCCCTTATGTTGGGGAGATGTCAGGGCCCGATATTTGGGGGTTGTGATTTACTTGCTAAATTCATTAAAATTAGTGTTTTTGCACATTTTCGTTAATCCAGGAACAGAATCTATCAGACACCTAGATTCATGGATTCGAACTAATTGAATCCTTTGTATGAGAAATTCCTCGAATTGGTTTTCCATCTCCATTAAGGATAGAATTGACAACTCAAAGTTTCACATCATCCCTTTCCGTAGCAGTACCTTGACCAACTCTGGGTCCAGTAGAAGCAAGCTCTACGGTAAACTCAGCAACAATAACGAAAGTGATAGAAATCAGAGGGTTCATGGTAAACCCCTCGCACCATTTTAAGTAAAAAAAAAGTTCTGCATCTGCAAATGACGACTTATCTTCATAAGAATTTATGACTTTCTGCTTATTCAGGTCTAAACATCACTTAATCAATGTTTTCTTTTTATTATGTGATTGTCGTAAATTATTTAGCTCTCATATAATGATCTAATGTTCATATAATACAAAAAATCATTTTTCTACTTTTAGGAAACACTAACAAAAAAGTAGAGGTGGAGAAGTTAGGGCACTTTGAGTAGGGGCCAACTCAAAACTTTTAACCCTCAATTGTCTATATACTATATAGGCATTTTAGGGTTTTAAGTTCAATGCTTCTCATTATACAACCCTTGCCAAAGTGTCCTTTTCTATTTACTTGTAAGGAATGAAAAGACCAGAAGTAGTCTCTTCTGCTTGTTCGCGTGCTCCAATCGATCTCTTGTATAAGTGCACGTCCACATCGAAAAATGTACTATTATTGGAAATAATAACAAAGAAAAAAAACCATTGGAATCTAGTGATTTCTATGAATCTTGTAAAATTCTATCTTGTATAATGCAGCTACTAGGTTAAAATTAGGCACTTAGTTCAACAAAAAAAAAAAAGGTTAAAATTAGGCACCAAGCCGATTTAAAACTATCTTGGTAGAGTCCAATGGTCAATTCTAACCAAATTCTAATGTAGTTCTCTCTTTAACGATGATTTATTACATATATCATTTGCAGATCTTTAGAAAATTCTAACTATGCACGAGAACCTTAAGATGCACCAAAGTAGAATAAACTTTTCGTATTTGCCCATCTCTACTTTTGAGTCGCCAGTCAAAATCAGTGACTAAAAGAGAATAAAATCACATATTTGAACGCCTAATTTAATACACTTTATTCTTTGAATAATATAATATTATATATGTAAGTGCTGATGACGTCTTCACTATGAATATTCCATTATAATTATTTGTTCGTGGTTTATTAATATATTTATAAGCTGGTTAGAGCTTTAAGAATCATCTCTATGATGGAGTCCAGACAAATTTGATAAAAAATAAAAAACTGAAACTATTTCACTCAGTAAAATTTACTATTGTCAGTAAAATGTTGTTTTTACATATTTATGAAGAAGTGAACTTCGAGACTTTTGATCTTCTAACTTTACAGTTTGTTACTGAAAAAGTTCTTTCAAATATCTGAATTGCTAAGCCAACCTAACGTTGATGTATTTTGTCACAAACGGAAAATGACAAAGTTGTGAACTAATAATAAGGTTAATAACTATTAATCAAAGGGTTAGAATATCCAATTATTCTCTAAATTAATTATTAGAAGACATCACTTTATTCTAATTCCCAAGTGATTAAAATTAGTCCATTCATTTCACTTTGTGTTCTAGGAGTAAAAAAAAAAAGGAGGGAAACTCCATTAAAATTAGTCCATCCATTTTGATGATGGTTAAGTTGATCTAGAAGATGCATATGAGCAAAAGAAATATCAAATATTAGAATTGGCCAAGTTTTGCATACTAATTTGCAATTCAATACGGACTCTACGGCTACGCAAAAAAGTATATTTGATATGATCTTTTCTCAATTTTTGTGAAAAAGGAAGGTAGGACGATCTCTAAGTGAAAGCTTGTGAAATAGAAATTGATGACAAGGCAATTTGATAATACTTCTATAAAGATATCCGCATTTTTTGTAAAGACATCTGCATTTTTGATCAGTTATATGAACAAAAGAAACGGTAAAAGTTTTATATTCACTCGTGCTAAAACAAAATGATAATATAATTCAACGTTATTCGTACGAGAATGTAAGATTGAATAATGAGCCATGTGACTATGTGAGAGGGACTATTATTGTCACAAAAGATGGTAGGAGTTGTGCTCAAATGAACTCCAATGGTGCATAAATGGAACTCAATCAGAGCCTGTTCCGCCATTCCCATGACCCCATTTTCCCCTACAATACTTCTGCAAGAAACCTTTGTCTGGTTAATGTTTTTGGAAGTCTATGCGATTAAGTCATCGCCTAAATAAATACAAGTATGGAAAACTCAAAAACGGAATCAAATCTAAATGAAAAATCTAAACAAAACTGATACCATTGCACTGAAAGTCAAACACAAAATCAAATATAAAGAAACTTTTGATTTTTATTTCAGTTTGCCAAAAAAACACGACATGCCCACGAGAGGCGACACCTCGGAAGTTGGGCATAAGCCATGGCCATTCAAGCATATCAATAGCCCATATTACATTTTGGTACAACAACATACCTAATTACGGGACATTTCTCCCCACATCAATGTTTCATCCAGACGACCGTACTATCAATTCTTGCACGAGGAATGACAGACGACCATACTATCAATTCTTGCGCGAGGAATGACAGATTATGGACATCAAATATATCAAAAAAAAGATTTTTCGAGAGACTGTTTTTCCTCCCCAAAGAGGATTCCAAACACAAAAGTAAACATTGTGATCTTTGTATTAGAATCATAGATTTGTTTTTGTTCACTAAAGAAGTTCTTCTTCACCATTTTCTTCCTTTCCCGCTCTTTCAGAAATTTGCCCGAGATAAACGGTCAGGTGTAACAAAGTTATCAAGTAGGCCCACATAATGACCTACGATGACATCTCAACCGTTAGATCTAACAAACTAACTCCCGGTCCCACCAATTACGTCCACCTCAACTACTGCCCGTTGCCCTTTTCTTCAACCATCAAACTTCCTTATAATCATTGGCTCCCTTTTTTCCCTCTCTCTCTCTCTAGTTCTAGGGTTTTCATCGCGATCCATCGTAGATCGAACAATGCCGATTACTTCAATGAGGTTTCTCTTACTCTCTCGATCTGTTATCTAGGGTTTCAAATTTATCTTATCTTGACGTCTAGTCTCTTAAAATTGGTGAGAATCGTTGAAATTATTGATTTTGAAAGAATTATAATTGGAACTGATTATTTAGTTCGAATTCGCGAGATTTGGAACCTACAGAGATTTAATTTGTTCCTTCTTTGAATTGTTCTTGCTGTTGATTACCATCGGATTAGGGTTGTTGAAAAATTCCCTAAGTTTTTCTAATTTTGGCGAGGGTTTTTATCTGAAGAGGAGTTAGTTTGGATGATTTGGTTGAGCTAAATGTGGAATTCGGGTAGTTAAGTTAAATTTAATGCATTTGGAGTAAATGTGGTTACTTTTTGGGAAAATTGTGGATTGTGGTGTGATAATTTCACAAAGAAGATAGTATTGTTGTATTTTGTTGTACTAGTTAAAGATTGATGGAAATGCACTCTCGGGGAAGGGATTCTTCGCCTGAATTGGCCGGAAATTCAGGTTCTGGGTCAGTTCCAGTGCGGTTTGTTTGGCCTTATGGTGGGAAAAGTGTATTTGTTAGTGGTTCTTTCACAAGGTGAGAGACTTCAATCATATATATATATATATATATATATATATATATATATATATATTTACTAAATGTGTTATTTAGCTTTCAATGATTGAAATTAGTCAATGCTTTTGTTGGTTTACACAATAAGGTTCTACCCGTTTGCGTATTCTTATTAGATAATAAATAATTCACTTCATTAATGATTTAATGTGGGTAATTTTGTATACCATAGGTGGTCGGAATCTTTGCCGATGTACCCGGTGGAGGGTTCCCCGTCAATGTTTGAGGTTATTTCCAGCTTACCGCCAGGATATCATCAGGTTAATATGCCGGATTTATTGTTCTAGTACACTTTTAAGTTTTTAACTTTTATATACAATGCATTTGGTGGATGAACTTGAGTAGTAACTCGAGGGAGGAAGTAATTTTTGATGGTCATAGAGCCACAACAAGATGTTAATTGTTTATCGCGTAACAGTGGTTGTCTTGAATATTTTGTTAAAGCATTGTCATCAACTCGATTGTTGAAAATAATGTCTTTGGGATGAGAACTTTATCTTTGAAATGTATACTTTTATTTCTCAAAGATAATTACAAACACTTTGCTTTATAGACTTATGCCTCACAACTCAAACACTCTTTTTAACTACACCCACACTCACTCTTTATATACTCTCACTTATACACAACCTCTCAAGTTGCTTGATCTTATGGTGATCAAATGAGAAGGGTTACATAGGTATTTATACTAGTCCTAGGATATTTCTAGAGTATGTAAGATACTTTCTAGAAGCTTCTCTAGAAAGTTGTAGAACCATTATTCTAGAAGTAGTTTTCTAGAATACAATAATAAAATAATAATCTAGATACTAGATATTTTTATAGTTAAGGATAATTCTAGAGAAAGAATTCTCTAGAAAGAACCTTCTAGAAGATGAAGGAGAGTTTGATGGTGATACTTTCAACACCCTCATCTTCTAGAACTCTCTCATTCGAGACTTCTCCCTTACTAGAAAGTATCGTGTCTAGATACTTCCTTGTAAGTATATTACAGAGAACTAAATCTAGAATAATGTTTCTGCAACTCTCTAAAGAAGCTTATACAAAGCCTTCTAGATACTTTAGAGTTATCCTAGGACTAGTATACATAACTGTGTATCCCTTGCGTTGAACCATCAAAGAGCAAGCAGAGTATGAAGATAGTGTGAGTGAGTGTTTGAGTTGTGAGCGTTAAGTGTACAAATGAATTGATTGTAAACTATCTTTGAGTGTAATAAAACTATACATTTCAAAGATAAAGTCCTAAAGCATTATTTTCTACAAGCTGGTACCAGAGCGAGACGATGTGGATCGTTCTTTCTCCTTTGAGGTTTGGTAAGTGTTATTAAATTAGCAGTGTTATAAAAAATTTGAAGAACAGTCTGGGGCTGAGAAAATTATTGGTCTAAGACCAAGTTTGGTAATTTTGCATCATCATATTGATGATGGATCTTGCGAGCTCAGCATGTGCACTCACTAAACTCTACAAAAGTAACTATAGATATAGGCAGGCACATACCAAGTCTTACTCAGAAGGGCACGACTTATGGGAGGTTGTTGGTGGTACATAGAATACGCCTCCACTACGCGAAAATGCTGTTGAATCTAAAAATGGCGAATTATAGCTGAGAAAGTATTGTATGCTGAAGACAACAATCGAGGATGAACTGCTAGAGCATATTGAAGACACAGATACACATAAGGTTGCATCAGACAAGTTTGCATCCTTCTTCTCTAAAACATCTTGCTCTTCTCCAACTCTTAGATTATGTGTTGATGAATACGAGACTAGGAAGAATGTCAATTAATCGATATTTTATTAAATAAAAAATATTTTTCGTGAGATTAATGAGTTAAATCCCAAGGCAAAAATTGTCGAAGAATGAAAAAATGGATTGTTCGCGGTTTATAGTCTGAATACAAGCGAGCAATCACAACTGTTACTGTTGGGTCTCTCAACTTTCTCATATAGAGTTAGAAAATTTATTAGCTGAAGTAAAGACATTGCCCAAACAAGATGGTAGAGTCCCGTCAAGGAATGAGAGGGGGAACTCTTCAACAATAAAGTAAAAGAAAGTACAGAAGAAAGAACTTCATGAAAAATGAAGGGCATAGATGCCACATGATAGGAGGAACTCAAGTTCCCGAAGACAAATATGAGTCAACTAAAGGTGATAAAAGACACAATAATCTATATTTATAATTGCGGGAAAAAGGTCATTTTGCAAGAGATTGTTGGCAAAAAAAAGAAACTAGTCGAAGGTAATACAATAACTTATGTGGTCACCAAGATAATAGTGAAGATGATGAAATTCCAAGCATCTGTAGCAGTAATTGGGTATGCACGAGAGGCCTGTGCTGAAGACAAGACGAAACTAGGGATAAAAGATGAAGAACTAGCAATTGTTGCAACCTCCAACCCAAATCGAGTAATTATGATGAAGATTGGACCGTTGATTCTTTGTGCTCCAAACAGGAGTGGCGATAAGAAGTTATCTAATATGTGCGAGTAAAAGGAGATCGAGTTGTATTGACAACTAAGAACTCACCGATGTCAATAACACATGTTGGAAAGTCGATGGTAAGTTCTCGCTTCAGTCCACAACAAGTGTAGCTGCAAAATGTTTACAATGTACCAGGGATGAAGAAGAATTGACTGTCAGTGTCACAAATTATATCATCATGTAAGTATGTGTTGTTTGGTATCAAATATTTTAAGGTATATAAAGACCTTACAATTTCAGGCACACCAATAATGGAGGGACAACGATTAGAGTCTATCTACATATTTCTGCATAATCAAGATGTGTATATAAAACACGAGAGTGTGAGACTGCAGATTTATGACATGCACGAGAGATGATACTTCCAGACTCTAAGGATTTAGTAGAAGAACTCCAAGAGAGGTTGGGAGAAGACAATCAAATATAAGTACAACCTGAGATGGAGGAAATAAGTTTCCTGGAAGTAGACAAAAACCTAGAACTTAGTCCACCAAAAGTACATAGTCCATAGAAAACTTGAGTACACCGTGAGACTTCAGAAGAAAGGGAAACAAATCAACAAGATAAAGAAGCGTAGAAAAAACTTAGAAGGTCGACTAGGTATGAGGAAGCTTTGAGTGTTTGAGTTAGAAGTCGTAAGTGTATAAGGGAATTGTTTGTAAACTATCTTTGAGTGTAATAAGATTATACGTTTCAAAGCTAAAGTGCTCAACCCTAAAGCATTGGTTCCTACATATTTGCCCTGATGAAAATCCTTTGCCAATTGGCATCACTTTTACTATAGTAGGTACTGATTCTACAATAAACGATAACTATATCTCATTTTTCTATTTGCAGAATGACAGAAGTTATGCATATATATACCTTTAGTAAGTTTATAGACATAACTGGAAGTTCCAAAATGGATTTTAGGTAATTAGTCCTCTTCTGTTCTTGTGCTGAAATACAGGAACTGCTAATTTAATTTTGAGAGTGACTATTGTTTTAATTTCAACCTCATTCAAAGTGGAAATCTAGAAGTATTTTTGTTGACTGAAAACATTCAACTGCAGCATAATTTCAAAGAAATTTGAGTTCTCAATGATCATTAGTCGTAAATTCGTACCAAAAAATGAGTATTTAGGGTTCTCAATCCCCCAACATCCATCTATTACTATTAAAAATGTAGATAATTTCCCAATGCTAATTATATTGTTGCTAAGGGTACACAGACGATTTGCTCCGCCTTGAGGCGTACACCGCGCTGCGTATGTGACTATTTTTCTTAGAGGGAAAAACTGATGCGACATTTATAAAGAAAGATAACATATTCTTTTTCACTTTCGCTACAATAATATCAAGTCTTGAGTATTTAACAAACAAAATATATCAATTTAGTTACTTCTTGTGTCGCATAGACTTAAATGCTTTTATCTTTTGTTTCTTCTTTAGATGCGTACGCCTCGCGACGTAGACAAACCAAATTGCTTTCAGGCGCGCCTCTAGGAGTACACATTTATCTACAGAGTATTAATTCACAACCTTATGTTAACTGTATGTTCAAAGAGAGTACTAATAGGGATTAAAAACATTATATACTACAATCTTACAAAATAACCTCACTCTAGTTGCTCGTATACAACTAAGCTGAAAAAGAAATGAAGAATGAAGAAAAGCAAGAGCAAGTTGAACCTTAATATTTAACTCATTCAACCAACCATCTACTATTCTCTAATTGCTCTTCTTTTTTTTGAACTCAGCAGATTCTTACGATTAGATTGGATCCATAGGACTATTATAGATGAATTCATGACAATCTATGTTCAATGCCAAAATGTTTAGTTAGCAGCAAAATATCGAGAACACGTTAACTTTTCTTTCTCCTTTTCCCCTTGGAATTTTTTGAAAATCATATCATACTCTGTTTGCTTACCAGAGTTGAATTTTTTTAATTATTAACTCCTTCAAGCTTTTATATGTTCCTTATAAGTTGTAGTGCTGTCTGTTAGTTCTAGCCTTCTATTGATGCATCTCTTTTGGTCTACCTGCTCATTTCTTTATATGTGACATTCTTGCATTCCATTAAAAAAACAAAGGAATAGTAACTCTTAGTTAATTAAACTGAGGTGTTGAGACATAGTCAAGGATGGAAATGATGCTAAAGGTCATTTTTTGCTTTCCTGTTGATATGATATTTTTCCTTGGACATGAACTTTTTTGCATTTATAGTTGTGAAACCTGATCTTTTTCATGTTTCATTTTGCTTTACACACAGTACAAATTTTTTGTTGATGGAGAGTGGCGTCATGATGATCGTCAACCTTTTGTGTCTAGTAACTATGGGATGGTGAATGTTATGAAGTTGACTGTGGAACCCGATCCCGTTCTTTTACACTTGAGTCCAGAGACACCTCGCTCCAGATCCCACATGGATCTGGACAATGATGGTCTTCATCTTGTGGTAAGTCTGGCTCTTGGACCTGGGCTCCTATAATTCTGTTGGTGGTATTACTTTTGGTTTTAGATGTGACTATAAGCTCCTATTTCCCCATCTGCATGTTGTCGAGCTATTTCTGTTTGCTCAGCATTGTGTTTCTCGACTCAAATTTCTGAAAGAATTTGCAGAACTGTGGCGCAGTTGTTTATGCATGAGTAGTTTTGGGATTGTAAGTCCATCATCAAGTTCAAGATACCACAGGTGTATGACGTAGAGACTAACTTATGACAGCCTAGCTTTCCCCTTCCTTTTGTGCCTTGTGCCTGTCATTTCATTTTTCTGCTTGATAAGTAGTCTCTTTTCCTTTTCCTTTTTTTTTTTTAAATCACGGAAGAGTGAGACAAAATTGCACTCCAGACAATGTCTTCTGTCTTTCCTTTTCTTTTTGGCAACTTTTGTTGTAGTTCATCAGTTTGAAAGTTGATATTAAGTGTGTCCTACGATAATCTTATATGAGTAACTAGATATCATTTTTTTTTTATATATGAAAGAACAAAAGATAGTAAACTAGCAGATGATACCCTGCAGGAAACAGTTGCAAGTTTTTCGGCTGCTGACTTAGAGGTCTCCCGCCACCGTATTTTGGCCTTCTTGTCCAAACATACAGCGTATGAGTTGCTTCCTGATTCAGGAAAGGTTTGGATACTTCACACTGTTATATAGCCTGCTTGTTTCATCTGGGTACAGGGCACTCACTTTATTGGTAAGAATCCAGATTTTGATCCATATGATCGCAGGTTATTGCTTTGGATATTAGTCTACCTGTCAAGCAAGCTTTTCATATTCTCTATGAACAGGTAATAATTTCTTTGGTTATAAATGGTAGAATTTCATTTTCTTCTCAGAATGTTCAGACTCCAGGGTACTTCATTGTTGCTTTCTCCTTTCCTTCTATGCTTAAGTCATTTTTTTGGTTCGTGTGAAACTTATGTTAACGAGAACGAGGATTTAGGATTAGTAAGATATACATTTGTTTCTGAATCAAGTTCTTTCCAGGGGCTTACCATGGCTCCTCTGTGGGATTTCTGCAAGAGGCAATTTGTCGGAGTTCTTAGTGCGTCAGATTTCATCTTGATTTTGAGTGAGGTATGTTGTATGTGTTAATGTGTTGAAAACATGTAATATATGTGAAAACACCTCAAACATGTGTATTAAATGATGTAGCCTTAGGTGTCTGATCTAGTATAATTTCAGAATTACGAATCTAGCTTCCATACATGTGACATCATGCTGCTCATGCAAGCGTTGGTCTCTAGCTTAAAATATGCAAATGTTAGTATTTTAGTCTGTTACTCGTCTTAATAAACTATATTCCGCAGTTGGCCTTCACCTCTTAGCTTAAGGATGTTATGGTATCCACCCTTTTTAACGTCACCCATTCATTTACTCCTTTTTAGCTCGCTTACATTTTGATGCTGCTAAGTGAATCTTATAACGAATGGTTAGGATGTCTTTTACTCAAGGTTTTGTAAATTGTTCTATACATTGTTTACACTTTATGGGATTGTGGGTTCTCTCAAAAGTTCCTTGATGAGCTCTCACGACAAGCTTATATTATTACTAGTCAACTGTTTTCTTGATTTGCTTTATGGTACACACACTGCAGCTTGGAAAGCATGGGTCAAATCTGTCAGAGGAAGAGCTTGAGACACACTCTATATCTGCTTGGAAAGAGGGAAAAAGAAATCTCAAAAGACAAATTGATAGGAACGGAATGGCGTTCCTTAGGGGTCTCGTCCATGTAAGTTTTTCATGTTGGCGATATCATAACTTTATTAAGCATGATACCAACTTTTCTACTTCAATATCTTACTTTATAAACGTTTAGGAACTTATCAAATCGATGGACTGAAAGAACTGATCAAAGCTTGAGAATACTAATCAAGCAAACGATGTTTAGATGTTACCTGTTGGTAGATTAGTTAGCTGTTAAGCTTATATCTGTGCATTGTTATATCGGCCAGATATACTTATTCTCAGATGTATGATTATGACATATAGACGAACATAAAAATGCACGTAGACATATTTTGCTTTCTGCAAGTTTTCACTTGTCCATAGCCTTGTTTCACGAAGGCAAACCCATTATGTTAGCAGCTTATACCTAATTGGTTGTTTAGGAAGTTCCAAATTTTTGTAAACCTTCGACATAATAAATCATGTCCAATGAGGTTTGGTGGTTGTTCTTTAAATTTTCCTATGTGTATTTTGGCTTCTCACCCTTATATAGGTAAGTTACATGATTTATGTTAAATTGTTAATACATATAATATTAAACAATTTCGGTCTTTCAGATATTTCATTAGTCATTGACTCATTGCCTTAACTTGGGTGATTGTAAAAAGAACTTCATGGCATATAATATTCCATTTTGCTTCAGTGCTCTCCTCATCTTACATTATCATGCATAAAGAATCGGATGTTTTTTGTAACCCTGTAACTTCATTGATACAGGCGGGCCCTAATGATTCATTGTATGATCTTTCTATGAAAATTCTGCAAAATGAGGTGTCTACTGTTCCAATCATCCATTCCCCTTTACAGGATGGTTCAACCCCACAGCTATTACACATCGCATCTCTTTCAGGAGTTTTGAAATGTAAGTCAGATTCATTTAACTTAATAGTTCTTGATACATAATCTATTACCGACCAGTTGGGCTTCCTTATGTTCTCCAGGTATTTGCAGACATTTTAGACATTCTTCTACCTCTTTGCCCGTTCTGGAGCAACCAATTTGTTCAATTCCTTTGGGCACATGGGTTCCCAAAATTGGAGAGCCAAATGGACGATCATTAGCAACGTTGAGGCCAAATGCATCTCTTAACTCTGCCCTAACTTTGTTAGTCCAAGGTAAGTTTCTTGTTATCATTTATGGTCCGAGTTCTTTCTTGCAAGTTGAAACAAAGTAACAAGGCCTGCAAGGGCACAAACCATGCCACAGATTGAAGCAAGATCACAATATTATATGAGTTGCTCTCTAATATACCTGTTTCATTTGCGAGTTCGAAAAGAAAATATCCCCTTATTGAGATTTGAGAACACCTTTCAAGAAAGCGACTGGCACATGAATTTGGTTTGGGTAAATAGTATTAACTAGTTTTATGCAAACAGATCTGTTAATTATAGTCCTTTTGTTTTGATTGTATTCATATGTTTTCTTCCTTCGCAGCTCAAGTTAGCTCAATACCAATAGTTGATGATAATGACTCGTTGCTGGACATATATTCTCGAAGGTAATTGGAAGTTTTCTGCAGTTTCTTCAGGGTTTGATTCCAGTATACCTTCAGATTCTACAATGGCTTGCCAGTTTGTCTTAACTTATTATATTCACTATTTTCTTCTCAAAAATTATGATCATGATTTCCATGACAGTGATATCACAGCGTTGGCGAAAGATAAAGCATATGCCCAGATCCAACTCGATCAAATGAGCATTTTTCAGGTTAACTGTTAAACCTTATCTTCCTGCGTATCTTCCGTAAATCTGTTCAAACCCTAGAAGTGTACTACTTCATAAATATCCTTTAGTGTGTTACCAAAATTTATATGCAGATCTTGCATTTGCAAGTGTTTTTTTGTGAGATAGATGCTGCTTAAATTGATAAAATAGGACTATGTAGAACACAACTTTAACAAGCAAATTTGAAAAGGAGGAAAATGCACGAGAGGCACGCACTTTAACATCTGAATGAACATTTCTAGCAAAGTCTCGAAGCACTGGCAAACTTAAAACAAGTAATAAGTGACTGTTTCTTATTGAGAGAAACCTATTCTGATGATGCATGAGGAATTATGATGAAAGATAATATTTTGTAGAAATGATAGGTCGTGAGAAAATTTTCTTGATTGTGTTAATAGTTGGAGATTTTGTTATCATAAAACAATCCTGATAACAGTAATTATATAAAGTGAGACAATGTTCTTGCAGGAGATGAAGCAATGTGCAACTTAATATATCCTTTTTGTTCTTATTTATATTTGACAGGCATTGCAACTTGGCCAAGATGCCAAGTCTCCTGGTGGCTTCTTCAACGGGCAAAGATGCCACATGTGTTTGCGATCTGATTCTCTTCATAAAGTTATGGAACGATTATCAAATCCGGGTGATTATATTCTTCTTTTGTCTAAAATTCAATTACAAAAGCTTGAAATAGCTCCTTTAGGTGTGCAATAGTTTCCTCAGAATGACCCAAGAACCAGATCATGTCACTCTTAACAGATACCATGTATCTTCACTTATTTTAAGTCAATCGATTTATGTACATTATTTAGTTTTTCACAGGTACTAATAAAAGAAAGAGACGAGAATGCTTGAAGATTGTTTTCGGGTTTATCTTTTTACTCATCTGATTTCTGCACCTCGGTTTAACAGGTGTGAGGCGACTTGTAATAGTGGAGGCTGGGAGCAAGCGTGTAGAAGGCGTTGTCTCATTAACCGATGTATTTAGGTTCTTACTTGGGTAATAAGAAGCTTGATGATAGGAATCCGGTTAAAAGAGACAGCCTCTGTTACTTCCAAGGAAACCGATCCAATTTTTCGTTGAATCATGGCAACACTAGTTATTCTGCATCGATAAATCTTAACAGACAGATCTTTTATGAGTCTGAAGTTGAAAGAACCTCGCGTTTTCAGAGCTCCTTCCTTCTCGGGATTAAAGGCCAGGAGAAGAGGTCTGGAACTGCAAGAATGATTTTATCATCTTCTTTCTCACTTCCATTTCTTCGTGTTATCTTCCGTATATGTCTGCTCAAATGTGCATTATATTGCTAGTTATAGTTCAGCATCCTTGTAAAGGGCATGGTAGGATTGACAACTAACATAAAAGAATAAGAGCAAGAAGCCGAAACTTGAGACAAGTGGATGAACGTAATCGTCGCCACTACCTTGCTGTGCAGAGAGATCATTTGTTTTAACCAAAAATATTACCATACTTACGACAATTGTACAACAAGATTCTTTTTTTTTTATGGATGATTTTTTTACTCGGTTGTATTTATTGCTTTTCTAATTTCGAAACTTGTTGAAAGCAATCTGAACCAGACAAAATGAATATGTTATATTGTATTAATATAATCACTTTTTTGCTATTACCATATGAATCAATGAGTTCCGTAATGCCTCAAACCTGAGACCTAAAAGGCGAAAACAGTTTCACGACTACTCCAACCAAGCGTTGTTAGCGAATTGTTGTAGTTTACTTATTAGGGTTTGCAGTAAAGGTTCATTGTGCAGCAATATTACTGTACCACACTGTTTTGTGTTGTTATTTTTGAATATTTTTTATTGGCTTTTTCAAATCACTTCATAAACACATGAGAAAACAATATCCCATAAGAATGCCAGTTACTTCATTGGGCTGAAGATCATACGCAAAACGACTAATAAATTATGATCTTATTAGTTTTAGATCAAGAGGTAAAGAAAACAAAAGAACAGTATCCGCAAATTAGATTTTATTCTCATATACAGTACTGAACGATTAAATTTTTTGACATGAAGTAGTCAATTTTTCTAAGTTTTGCCAGCAGCAATTTTAACACGCTAATTTGCGCCTGGAATGTAAATAAGGAGCTAATCTACACAGCAGTGCAGTTTAGCACTCGCTATCTTGCACGAGGCGTAGGTTACCAGATGCTACAAATCTGACAAAGGTATAAAAAAGGTGGATTCTTTGGGGAATAAAGAAAAGTCTCTAGGGAATAAGAGACCTGGTCAATCAAGGTTGACTCAGAGGACATTTTTAAAATTGACCCAAAAACAAAGCTGATTGTATTTCAACCCTTATTCTTCATCTTCCTCCTCACTCCACAATTTCCGACCACCGTTGCCACCACCATTATATCCTCTTTGAGTGCTCTCCATCTCTCTTTCTCTCAATACCAATCTTCTCTTTCTCCTTCTCTGTTTAATCATCCATACAAATCACCAATAACTATATGAATAGAGAGAGAGAGAGTTTTGAGCGAATGCTTTTATCGAACAAGGAGATACTCGACGAAACCCATATGTTTATACTATAGATTTTCGAGCAATCGATGATGTATGGTATACCGTTCAATTGTTTCTAAAAGACAAAACTCTAATAGTTTGTTACTTAGGTTTCTCGGAAGAACACGATGACAAATTCGAAGCAGAAGATTTCAAAAGTTTAAAAGATACAGATGAATTCAAAAAATTATTTTGCCCTAGTGTAGTGCAAGACAGTGAGTGCTCGATGTTAGCCCCAAAATGGTGGTTTGTGTTTCTTATGATTATGGCCAAGACGTTGTCAAGTTTTAGAACGCCATTATTGCATGGGTGAGTGCTTATTAATTTTGAGATCAATTAGGGCAAGATTAGTTAAAAATTTGGGTTTTTTTTATGAATGGTCTTGTTCAAATGTTTGGGGTTATTTCTGAGATCAATTAGAGATATATATAGAGAGAGAAGGTCAAGAGAAAGAAAAGAAAGAGATGAACAGAGAAGCCTAGTTTTAAGAGAAGACCTAGTTTTAAGAGAAGACCTTGTTTGAAGAGGAGTTTTAATGGCTTACCTTGAGAATTTATTGGTTTAATTGAAACAGGGGATTTCAATATAAGAACAGGAGATTTGTTTTCTTTGCAAGGATCTAAATTTAGGGTTTCGGATTGATTTAGTAATGTGGGTTTCACAGAGCTCTTAGATGAAACATTAATGGAGGCTGGTTCTTTTGTATCTTCATCATCCAAAACAACATTATTCCAAACCTGAAGATTTCGAGTGTTTTTAGTATTTGGGTATTGAAGATAATCATTGAATTAGCTTTAAGAGAGATAAATTGCAATTTCTATGAGAGAGAGAAGAATGGCGGATTAAGGTTTCTCTGGAGAGAAAAAATTTAGAGAGAAAGAGTGAGCAGCAGGAGAGAGTATGAGAGAGAAAGATGTGGAGATGAAGATTAGGGACCAAAATGCAAGAAATCTAATTTTCGGACCAAAACTAAAGATGTCCACAAAGTCAAGTCTGTTTGACCAAATTCTTTATTCCCCTGAGACTTTTATTTATTCCCCAAAGCCGTGGCCATAA
The DNA here is from genome assembly GCF_041429995.1 of Eschscholzia californica. Classification (NCBI taxonomy): domain Eukaryota; kingdom Viridiplantae; phylum Streptophyta; class Magnoliopsida; order Ranunculales; family Papaveraceae; genus Eschscholzia; species Eschscholzia californica. The sequence continues at coordinate 929,824 of NW_028238309.1, forward strand.
AAAAAAAAAGAGACAATTTTGAATTCCAAGATACAAATTAACAAAATTAACATGTTGGAGGTTATTTAGAAAGTTGATCGTCTCTATTTTGATAAGTTGGTCGTTTTGAAGAGGTCAAAATTGAGTTAGCCTAATCCGAAATTTGATCTCAAGACCTTAACTATGTGATTCAAGGTTTTCACCACGTGAGGTAGCCAGAGAATTTGTTTAAGAAATGGAAATACATACATAAACATTAGCTAGTGCACTATAACACAGACGAGCCACATTAGGGCCGTGGGAGCACACACCCCTATGGCTATGTGGACTCGCCCCCGGCCTACCCTACTGCCTTATAGAGGACAAGAAGGGCAACATTGTCCTTTCACACTATCTGAAAGAAGGAAAATAATATTACCCCTGGTCCTATTACAAACTTCTTAATTATAGAAAGTTTCTAATAACACCCACCAAATCCACCAAATGGACACATGCACGAATTAATACCAGAGAACATTCTATAACTTCACAAAAGGTTTGAGGCCAAAATTCCCATTGTCACATTGTGTATATATGCATCGACACAGTACATGGCTTAAAAACACTTTTAAAAGATGACTACAACAACAAGAAGAAGAACAACCACAACAAGAACAACAAATACATCACTGACGACTTCAAATCCAACAGACAATGATATCGACGAAACTGAGAATTTTGCATGACCTATGTAGTAAACGTGGGAAACAAAAAAAGAAAAATTATCTGATGTTCTTAACTGTAACATCGGCAGATGGACGGCAACTCTTGACACTAAAGGATTGTACAGGCGCACATGTTCTGCTTTGCCATCTCATCCTGGTTCTTGTCTATTTCGCAACAAAAACAACACATGTTAAAGTGGGGCAAGTAACGGCAGAACAACAAGCTTAGAAGAAAGAGAAAGAAACGAGAAGCAATGTCTTTTCATATCCCTAATACTAACTTTTCGTTCTCCAGACGTAATTGATCATGTGTCGGTGTGTGCTAGTTTTTCTAAGAATTTGGATTTAACAAGAAAATTGGTCCAATTTCCACAAGTCATTTGGGTAGAGACTTCCTACTACAAGACTAAGAAAGGTAAAGAACTTTAATGGAAATGTGCAGAGAAAGGGATAATTACAGTACCTGTCTTCTTTCTAGCTAGAGAAGGCTGCACAACTACGTGCATGGTAATGACTCCACCAGGATTATCGCCAAAAGGTATACTGGACTCAGCTAGTGTCTTATTGTTTTCCAAGACTTTTCCAGAATATATAAGTTTCACATCATTTGCTGACTTCGGAATTACTGTTTTATCTGCCAACAGAAAGGTCTTGTAGAAGCTTAACAAATTATCATAAAAGTACGATAAAACACGGAAACAAATCAATACTTTGAACCAAATCAGAGCGTTCATTCAAGTTCAAAACTCGTCACGTCAGACTGCCAACCGTTACTTTCACAAAATGCTTGTACTATGAGAATGATTTACATGACGAGATAATCATCGTCACTTGACATAAGCATTAAGATTAGTTCCATGTGGAACTACAACTTTTACAAGCAAAAAACGTTCAATGATAAAAGCAAGAGGTGTATTCAGATGGTTTTAACTTTGATAAGTCAAAGCGAAGTTATAAACTTCATTTAGTAGTCCATATTCTCCACTTTATAGCTAGGTAATCAATAAGTACACAAGTTTCTCTTTTCAAGTGATTTATCTAATAAGAACATCTCCAAACTCCAAAGATTCCTTCATGTTATTCCAAAAGTTTCAGATAAGAAGGTTCGGCTAATGAAATGTCGCGTTCATGATTTAACACGTATTCAAGTTCTTAATTGCATATCTATCACTCCATATGATGACAGGTTATGATTCAAAAGTAAAGAATCTAAGTAGTGCGCGAGTACCATGCATTTATAAATCTACCAATAAGAAACCCACTACTTTACCGACAAACCCAAACAGCAGAACATAACATCTGGCGAAAATTCTAGATTTCTACATAAGATTATCAGAGTATATTTGTGAAGATGCCGAAAAGTTCAGTACCTTGAGGCCATTGAGAAACTAGTCTTTCTTTAAGTGTTGCCACAGTTGTAGTTGATGCATAATTAGTATGACCAATATCTGTGCCATCGAAGATTCGAAATTTAAGTTCAATACTCTCAGCTCCGGACATTCTAACAACTCTTCGTCAATTTTCTATCGCGATTCTCACTAAAACTAGAGATTCAATCCCAAAATCGCAAAACCCCAAAAATACCTTGCTCACAAGATATTAATCCTTCCCCTATAACCTTCAAAGACGAAAAAAAACCCATCATTCACATAAATTATACCTTTAAATTTCATTTACCCAAATTGAAGATGATAAATTTAGAACAAAGGAAGCACCTTTTTCTACATTTGGACATGGAATTGTCAATCAAGTCCAGAACCCCTACTCAAATTCGATAAAAAGTAGAGTATATTCTTCTCCCAATTCTCCAATTAATGAAGGAAAACCTAAACCAAATATACACTTCATACAAACAAATTGCTTCTCTTTCACTCTCTAAGAAGTTCAATTTCTACAAAAACACTGGAAATTAGAATCGAAAGAGTAAAAAAAATCCCCAATTTTTTTTATCATTGATTAAGACCTAAATCAGATCAGTCCCAAATTTACGAATCAAACTAAATTTTAACTAATCGGAAAGTAACCTAAAAGGGAAAGTAAAATAGACTCTATAAGATCTAATAAAGCAAAACAATTTCAAAATCAATAAGAGTAAGAATAGGCAAGGGAGAAAAAAAAAACCCTAAATGATCAAAACAAAAACCCTAGAACGGATTGAACAAATAAAGTAGTTGTTTTTACCCGATTAAGACGCTATTAATGGAAGGAACGCGCAAAATGAAATGAAACCCTAGCTATTAGTTTCTGTCTCTAGAGTGGAGAAAAAGTGAAATTGGAAGTGATTAGAAGACGGTTGAGAGGAGTAGTTTATAGAGAAGAAGAGGTTAGAGTTGATGTTATGATCATAATAGCCGTCCGATTATTTGACTAATGTGGGTCGTACACGTCTTGATTGAACGGTTCATAAGAATCAGTTACTTTTACTGTTTAATCGTACTACTTGGTCTTTACCCACTATTTCACTTCACTACTACTGTATGTGTACATCTCTAGGAAGAGTTACAAATAAATTAAAAAAAAAAAAACTAGAGGTTCGAGGTTCGATTTCCACAAGTAAAATATATGGTTATTAAACTAAGGTTATTAAAAAAGATATAATAATGTTAGACTTTAGGCTTCTTTTATTGGATGGATTTTTCGTGGCGTCGATCTCTTCTTTTTTATGCATTTTTATTCACCATTCAAGCTTTACTATATTACCCTTGGGTTATTCCGATGGTTCCACACATAGCATCATCCATTGCATAAGTACTAGGGTATAACCCGTGCCCGATGGTTGGAAAATGAGAGAGCACTAAAACAAGAGATGGAACAACACCAAGTAAGAATATAGTTGATGTAACAACAACACCATTATTATCACTAATCACTATTATCTCTTAATATACTTTTTTTTCGTCTTTTTTTACATGATAATTCATTGCTCGCCGACAAATGCATAATATGCATCGTGCAAATTACAACCAAAATTTTAGTACGATCATATGTCTGAACCAATGCCCAAGTACTCAACTAACCATCTGGGTATGTAGGACTCAGAACTGCTTATTACATAATAGTTAACTCTATGGACTATCTTCACACATCGTCTCTTTTCGTACTCAATAGATTGAGGCAAATAATCATCGATCTTATTATTCTAAATCATTTTGGTATCAGAACAACGTAAAATAATCGTTAGAGCCAAATAGCTCCAGCTTCTCTAAGCATTGGTACCAAAGAACCACTAAGATGAAGGGACATGATAGAATTGGTGGAGCTTACTAATTTTCCACCAATGAACACAGCTGGTACAGATGGATTGCAACCCATTCTTTGGAGTGCTTTTTCCATTTCTTTTCCTCTTGGTTCTTCATCTAACTCATAAATTGCAGGGTTTACTCCAAGATCATAAAAAAGACTCTTGATAGCATGAGACATGCAACATGAGGTCTTGCTAAATATCACAACTGCCTTTTGTGATGCTAGTTTCATTACTCTATCCATTTCAACACCAATAACTATTTATCGATACACGTCTAAGTTATCCTATCTGACAGACGATTTATATAGATACGCAGTTGTACCACTAAAAATGTATCTACGTGAAGTTACAGAAATTCAATCCAAAATAGTGATCGGAGATTGATATGTCAACGATTGGATGGGGACTTAATGCATCTACTAAGGCAATTTGATAAGATAATAATAGAGAAATGTGATGGTGATATTGAAAGTTGTGAATCTTGACAATGAACTTTGTTGTAGTGTTAGTAGTAGCTAGGGTTGTGATGATAGAAAAGGTAATCCCACAACTACTTATTTATAGTGAAAAAGAGGGATTGTGGATTGAATTTTTTAAATGATTTTTTTTTTCGAAAAAGGATAATGTTCATTGGATATTTAGGTGGATGTCCAAAATACCCCTAATAGTGACCTTAGTTTTAGAGATAAAAAAGTTGTGGACTATGGGTATCACCTTTTTTCTTCTATTCTTTTCGCGGAAATCTGTTCATACAAATAAACATATCTATATAACGGCCTTTTTAACATAAACATCTTCTCCCATTTGTCTTTTTTTTTTTCATTCACATTGCCTTAGTAGTCACCGTTATCTACGCAGGAAATACGAAGAAGAAAAACCATCCCTAAGACCGACCAAATTGTCTTGTCCTTTCGTGAAATCAAGTGAGAGCAAATAAAGAAGCGCCACGAGTATATAGAAAATACCTTTTTCATATTTAGCATTAGTTTTATTTTGTAATCTTTTGGGTGTATGGGTTAGTTGTGGAGAATCTTGTGAGATGAAAGTGTTATTGGAGTTTATCTATTGAAAAGGAATGATATACTCTCCCCACTTAGCTTCAATTGTTTCAAACAAGTTTTGTTAGCTAATTTCCATTTAGGCCCATTGTGTCGGATACCATTTGGGCCATTATAGGCCCATGGGAATGTGAACACAAAACAAGCAACCAAGGGTTCACTTACCTCGCCAACATTTAGATTCGGCTCTACCCAAACTTTTCTGGTTCACTCCAACATTACGCACTTGTCGGACTGTTGCTTTGCAGTTTTTTGATATCAAACGGACCTCCCTAGATGGTCTGTCATGGTAATCTGTCTCCACTCTAGCTGCATTAGAAGATTTGCATATAAGCACTAACAACATGAAGATTATACGGTTATAACTTATACACGGCGAATAATATTTTCATTGGCCGACACAAGTGATTTTCAGCGTCAGTCTTTTACATTAGCTGTATTTTGTTTCAAGTTTCAACCATGGTTAATAGGTGTCAATCATTCTTAAATCAATTAGCCACAGTTTTGGTTAAGCAAATTCGTGACTATCTCACTTATCAGTAAGAACCGTGCCTATAAATGTCGTTTTTGTACAGGGGACCATTAGATAAGGTGGAGAGATAGTGAGAATATATGAAGATATGGATTGGTTTGTGCAGAAACAAAGTGGGTGATCGATAGAATATATGAGAAAAAAGATTCTAATTACTCGAAATAAAAGCTTGTTCTCTTTTTACACTCAAAAACACTCACAACAGACATACATGGATGCAGATGGCTCATACATATCTTCTTTTTCCCTTCTTTTTATCAAATATCCATTTCTGTGTGTCCGTGTGGGGTGGGAATCGGACCGAGCCGAGTGCTCATCGCCACTTCGGGTCGGGTGCACAGTCGGAATGACATTTTGCCCACGCCTGACCCACTAATTCTAGTGGCCCGGATGGGCTTTACCCGTCTTCAGACCTTGGGCACCAACAGACTCAATTGGTCTCGGGCGTTCATAGGTAGACTGAAGCTCACAGGCCTGCCTTTTCCCAGCCCTGTGTGTATTGTGTGTATGAAATGCTTACCTTTCTTTTTCATAGATAAAGTATGGAATCTAGATGAACTCATAGTGGGTACCACAAAGTGAAAAAGCTGAAAGATTCTGGTTTTATGGATGTGAAGGAATATAGCAGTAGTACTACCAAATAAAAGGTTCTGTCAGTGATCTCCCCACTAGGTTTTATTCAATTTTCTGAATCTCTAATATAGATTAAGAACTAAAAGTGCTTATTTGTAAGATAGACTAAAAATAATAATTCTACTTTTAGGTTTGTAAATTTATATATTCATGATTTAAACGTAAACTAAGATATATCATGTCTTAAACGAGCATTATTCGTTTCTTACCTACTCGAGTAAGACTTGCACAAAGTTGCAAAATTAGTCCTATTCATAAAATCATAACAATCACCTGCAAGAAGGAGAAGAAGATTATATTCTCTGAAGTCTCTAACAAAACGAACTTTTTCGCAAAATTAGTCTTGATTCTTATCAATCTTACAGTATTTTGTTTCTGTATGCCGAATAGTTATTTAGGTCACGAGAATCGTTACTAAAAGTCATGTAAACAAGCAATAGAAGGCATAGATATAGTATCAAGGTTTAAGTTAACTCCAACTTTAGTTACCATATTTACCCATTGTATATCTTTGGTTTGTGACTTTTACAGCTTTGAAGATGGATATTTTTCGAAGGGACGAAAAACTAGATGTAGTCATTTAGCAAGAAGTTCGATTCATTGTAGTGAAAGTAGATAGTTAACAAGAATTAAAAGTAAACTAAGGTAATTTCATTAGCTAATAAGAGAAAGATACATCGATAAGGTAGGCGAAAGCAACATATTACTAAATTACTAGTACATATAAAAAGCCAATATGGGTAGTAGTAGTAGTGCTAGGATAAGCTTATTCTGTTGACATGGTAGTACTGGTCAAGGTAAAGCCTGGTATGGCCTAAGCGATGGAAGAAGCGAACCACCGAGATGAAGAGACATAACTTCGTTCGTCGATCCGATAAACTCACCACCAATGAACACAGCTGGTACAGGAGTACTACATCCCATCCTCATCAGTGCCCTTTCCATTTCTCTTCCTTCTGGATCTTGATCAAGCTCATGAATCAATGGGTTCACCCCGAGATCGTGAAATAGTATTTTCACAGCATAACACATGCAACATGAACTCTTGCTGAAGATTACTACCCCTTTCTTTGATGCTACTCTCATTATAGCCTCCATTTTGATGATCCTAAAACTTTTGTTTTAGTTCAAGTTACTTAAACTATGGTGTGAGCTAGCTAAAGAACAAAGGAAGAAAATCGAAAATCAAAAGAAACCCGTAGTTAGTACAATCTCTCGAACCAATCGGATCGAATTCGAAGTCGAAATCGAATTACGATCCGATGGTTGAGAAGTTCGATATGTGAACCGTGATCGGTAGTACAACGGTATAGTTTCCGAAGAGAAAGAGAGAATTGGTTTTGAAGCTTCAAGGTGTGAGGAACTTAAGTTCTAAGGAGAGCTTATTTATAAGGACAGATAAGGGTAGGCTGAGATTCACTAAAGAATTTGCTTCAAGTTGATCCCCCCCATGACACCTCTGATTCTTCATTTGATAGAGACTTTTGTGTTTCACAATTCACAGGGCAACAAGTTGAAGTATTCTCTTTTGACCGTTCGATGATTCTATTTGTAAAGAATCTCAATTATTTCCTTCTTCTTATGCTTTTCTAAATTACTTTTCATTCTTCGAACAAATTACCACTTAACTTTCCATTTCTTTTTGTTGATACCCTCTTCTTAGTAATACAAGAAAAGAAGAAAAACACGTTCTTCAAGTATAGCGGTTATTCCGTTTAGATGTATTATGAGCTCTAAATGAACAAGCTTTCGGCTGTGTTTGATTCTCTTCGTGGTACCCGCCTCGTTTCTATCTTGATTTATTTTGTCCTCCCAATCAGATTCCGACATATCTATATACTCATAACTACAACTGATCTTAGTCATCACCTCACACATAAATGATTCGTACTTTGAATTTATCTTGTATAAGCATCGATTGTTCGAATATTTTGTTGGTAAAATTATCACCCAGGTTCCAGAAATTGAATAAAAGGCCGGACTTGGTCTCATGTTTCTTAACTACATAGTAAAGTAGAAATTCATCGAAAGAAGAAGCTAAGTCACTTTTACTTACCAAATCTGGTTCATACCAACAAAATGACCATAACAGAGAATCGACGTCTCCAAGTCGAAATCTCTCTAGCAAACTATTCTGTACCTGTAAAATAAAGAAAAACATTGGAAACTGATAAGAATATGCAGCTGCTGAAGAGTCTCGTGACTAGTCGTAGCAGTCTAGTTCGAAATAGCAATAAGGAGAATGTATATATATATATGAAATAGATTTCTCAGTCATCATCAACTATATGATTCATTTTTGTCTAGATAAAAGTGGTAATGGGAGTTCTTAAATTTGTTACCTTTTGAGGGTTTCTGGATATGGATGAATACATACACAAAAAGTTAACAACTTTTTTTTTCATCTCTCTTTTTTCATGCTAAGATCATATTCTTCGATTATGGGTCGAAAAGAATGATAAAATATACTTAGCTAGCTAACTCTGAATAAGTTGAGAATACTAAATTTGAACATGTTGAGAATGCTTAACAAATCATGACATACCGGCTTAGACAGCCTAGAGTATATACCAAGTCGAGGGGATCTTGGATTGATGCAGTTAAGTTACCGATTCCCATATAAACAGAGAGAGTCCATTATCAATCCACAACACCTCATGAAAAAAGATTAGTTTATTCACTAATTACAGTTTCATTTGACATCTTTAGCTCTTCTTTGAACAATATTAGAATGTATTTTGCAATGCCAACAACAAAATAGCGAATCAGTCTAGGCTAAAATACGAAAAATGACGTGCAAGGAAGTGTCTTCACTTAGTTTAAATCTCTTTGATAGTCAGTAAGAACGGCAAGATCACGAGGTGGCCTAAAGCCGAACCTTATCTGGGTACTTGTATCATCCCATCCTAAATATTTGCTCTGAGCATGTAAATAGTGAAGAGAATGTGTCTTGTTCTTTATACCAAATCCTCCAAAACCACAAGAATTAACAATAAGAAGAAATTTCGTTGACAATATATATAAACAATTCAAGTACAGCTAACGAGTACATTCTTCGTGAATCGTGATTTGATTTAAGATAATAAACTATACAATGAAGTATTTTCAGATGATATCAATATATATGGAGAAAGAGGGTGGGCGGGTATTCTAGTGTAACGAGTTGTAAGTTACTCGGAACATTGTATGAAAGCTTGGTTATGAAAGCTTGGTTTAAAGTTGGTCTGAATGCCTGATACTAAAGCCACATAGCTCCTGCTTCTTTGAGCATTGGCACAAGATATCCATTAAGATGGAGAGACATAACTGTGCTGGTGGAATCCAACCGTAGCAACCGGCCACCGATAAACACAGCAGGTACAGATGGACTAAACCCTAGCCCAAGAAGTGCTCTCTCCATTTCCGTTCCTTTAGAATCTTCATCTAGTTCATGAATAGCAGGACTAACACCAAGATCATAAAACAGTCTCTTGATTGCATGGCACATAGAACATGAACTCTTACTAAATATCACAACAGCCTTCTGTGAAGCCAATCTCATTACTATATCCATTCGAACTTCAATGATAAACAAACTCCACAAATATTAAAAGTATGCAAATACAAAGAACAAGTGACGTCGAAGATGAGGATTAGATGTTAGAGTAGTGAGAAAGAATCAAATGTTGAGAGTGATGGATGAATCTGAACTTCTCATTAGCTCTATATATATAGACAAGTGAGGGTGGTGGCATTCATTCTTTACCACCATATACTATAAATTTGGATAATGTTCTTTTGTAGATATTTCGGTTGATTATATTCATTTATATGCATATCTAAAACTTACTATAAAAAGACAAGTTGCACATTATGTGAATATCATTCTGACTAGATTAACCGACCACCTTGATTGAGTCGACATTGATTACTCGACCAAGGTACCCTCAACATTTGTGCAGCTGATAAACAAGTTGGGGTAGTCGGGTAGAGGATGTCGAATGCCGATAAATGTGAGCAATTATAAAGGGAAAAAAGAGAAAGGCATTCACACACATATTATGACGAGGAAAGCGATATTATATTTTTATGCGGGTGTGGTACAGAAATATTGTGTGTATAGATGGAATCTTAGAAAGGCTCAACAATTTGGCATCACAACTTGGAAAAAGCTAAAGATTCTGCTTAAATTTTTTGCCTTTTTGGATATGAAGGAATGCAACAGAATAACCATAAGAAAATTTCTATCCATTACACCTATTGCTTATGAGCAAGGATTATATGACTATTAGACTAAAAGAATCAGATGGGTTAGTTTATTTCATTAATTTATCGTCTACCTGAACCTTTCTTGGCGCGAAATTGTTTTTGGTACTACTTGCTTATCTATTCATATTCTATTCTTTATTCAATACTCTTCTTGTTTTCATATGTTTCGCGAATTTTGGGCCCTAAGAAGAGTCAAGGAAAAGAAGGCGTATTTTTCCCTTTTGCAGGCGACTTTGAATTCGCCTAAGACAGAAAGTTGTTATACATGCTCTTAGCCTAGATAACATTTCATTGCTTGAAATGTGAAGTTGGATTCATGCTCACATAATAGAAGTATCGATGATACGAACTAATAAGTAACAAATAGTAAAGTGAATAGTTCACTTGCTAACAAAACACAAGCACCAAAAACAGAAAAATAAAATAAATAAACGAGAGATCAACGCACTCAAACGCTTAAAGGTAAAATCCTGATTATATGTGCTTATTATCCTAATTTGCGATATTAGAACCATTACTAGAATAGAAGTGATCAAGGTAAAGCTTGGTATGGTTTGAGCAAGGGAAGCAGAGAGCCGCCGAGATGGAGAGACATAACTTCACTTGTTGATCCGACAAACTTACCGCCACTAAACACGGCTGGCACAGGCGGGTTACAACCCAACCTCATCAGTGTCTTCTGCGTTACCTTTCCTTCGGTATCTTGATCAACCCTACCTCGTGAAACAGAATATTGACAGCATAACACATGCAACATGAACTCTCACTAAAGATCACTACCCTTCTTTGATGCCACTTTCAAGATAGATTCCATATTGATGATCCTAAAACTAAAACAATAGCAGGAACTCAATATAACGTAAAATGAGGGCAATTTGTCAAAACTGATTGGGTCGATTCGAGGTTGAAGTAAGACCCAATGGTTGAAAAGGAAGAACGAAAGAGAGAGAGAGTTTTGATTTGAAGGTTGATGTTGTGAAGAACTTGAGTTTTCTGTACATCATATTTATAAAGGATGGTAAGAAAGAGCAGGCTCTTATGTTTAATCAACTAAAAGAGGAGACGAATGATTGAGACTATTGTTTTTCACAACCACAGAACAACAAGTTGAGGTCATTTCCTGTCACATTTAGTGACTCCTTTCAAGTAGACCCTTCAATGATAAAATTATTGAATCAACTAAAAGATATCAGCCGTTTAATAAACCAAATTACTTTCTTCATCTTCTTGGTTTTCACTAGAGTACTTGGTTCATCATTAGCGGATAATTTAAGGCGTTTCAATCTTCAAATTGGGTGACACGGCAAATCAAGGACGAACGAAACCATTTTCTACCTTTACTTCTTTTGCTAATGCAGCAAAAGCAGAAAGATACAAGAAAGATGGCTAATCTTCTTTAATCGTGTAAGAATGAAGAGCGAGTACAACTCGCACCTGATTCTTTCTGTGTAAATACCTACTTTATGTCTCTGTACATTCTTCGCCAATGCCTTTTTAACATACTTGAACCAAAAATCAAATACTGACTTTATAATCACCGACAAGTTCAAATTTCTTCTAGTTGGTGATAACCCCAGATTTTACAAACTAACTACGAAAATGAGCAAAAAGGTAGTCATCGTCTACCCAATATCGATGTATTTAGATGGGTGGGATCCACGGTTACCTTCTCCGCAACATCCAAACGTAAAGAAGATATGCAGAAAATGGAAAGTATCCTAAAATACATGAACTTAGACCAAACATGTTTGAATGGATGTATACGTAGTATTAGTTGATAGAGGATCTCTATATAGCTTTGTCATTTATCACCTAATATACAAGAACATGCCCCACCTCTCTTTTCTAGATAAAGTGGTTATGGGAGCTCCTAAAATGGCATCACCAACATTACAAAGATGACTAAGTTTTCCCTTTTACTCTTTTTGGATATGGAAGAATAATATAAGAATTTATATGCTAAAGTGCATTGTCAGTGACTTCTAATCCTTCGCTGAAATCGAAAAACATAACGAAATTAAGAAACCGAAAACGGAAGGAAATTCATCGGACAATCTCAAAAAGCAGACCGGAAAGAGGCAGAATTATCGATCATGAATAGGATGTGCGTAGATGAAAGCTAACCAAAAGATCTCTTTCTTCCCATCCTTCGATTATGACAACTAAAAACTATATGCTTGATCCTATCTGCTTCTTTATATTTCAAACCCAAAAGAGCCCCACAAGATCTCTAAGACTAAGAAGAACATCTCAATCTTTGTCGCATTTACAAAAGACAGTAGATTAATGAAAATCAAATGCAAAAATGGAGATAATACTATAATAGTTCGAAAATTAACTAGAAATAACAAGTGTGATTTATCATAAAAGTTTCACACAAGAACTAGTGTGTATCAAACACATTACAGACTGACAGACTCTATTGAGTATTTTCATAAGCCATTAGGTGACTAAGATATATATAGAGTAAAAGGGACAGATATAAAGAGACTTTAGCACTGCACAAATAAGCTTATAACATTGTATCAGAGCTAGATTTAGTTATGTTACTATAGCCATATAGCCCCTGCTTCTTTAAGCATTGGAACAAGATAGCCATTGAGGTGAAGAGACATAACAGTGCTGGTGGAGTCTAACCGTAATAACCGACCACCGATAAACACAGCAGGCACAGATGGACTAAATCCTAACCCGAGAAGTGCTTTCTCCATTTCCTTTCCTTTAGGATCTTCATCAAGTTCATAAATAGCAGGACTAACACCAAGATCATAAAAGAGTCTCTTAATTGCATGACACATGCAACATGTACTCTTACTAAAGATCACTACAGCATTCTTTGAAGCCAACTTCATTACTCTATCCATTTTTGAACTTCAACTACGTATAAATACGATATAATCCAACTAAACGATAGAATTCTTCTAAAAAGAAGGATCAAAATGGGAGTGGAGTGAGAGAAGAAGTGGGATATGACAAAACTTATGTGATTAAGATAAGTGTTTTTGGAATTCTATATGAGAGAATTGAGAGTGATTGGATGAAAATGAACTCCCAGCAAGCTCCTATTTATATACAAATTTTATAAGGACTAATTAAGGTGGGTGGAGTTCATTCTTTTACTACAAAATATTATAAAGTTGGATAATGTTCCTTTTAGGGACATTTCGGTGGATGCCCAAATCATTACTTATGATCAGATCATTCCGATTATAATATATATATACATATATATATGATGTCTATGGTGGACCATATGGTAGAAGTAGCGAGCAGAAACTGTATGTGAGTATAACAACCATACTCTAGATACGCGCAATTGACCTTTTTTTAATTAGATTAGAGATAGAAAAGGGAATAAGTGACTATTAAGTAAAGTAAACGTGCAGAATCCAAATATCAATGTTATCCTTTTACTTAGTGAAAAGATTAGACATGAGAAGATAAATATGCAAGCAGAGAATCCATGGTGTTCAATAATTCAATTGTGATTAGACCTCCTAATTAAATAATTAAATTTAATACCCAAAGTCAACAAATTTTTATTAGAGTGGGGTTCATCTTCATCCATGGTGGATGTTGTCATATGATATCGAGAATTCGAGATTTACACAACAACATTATGTAGTTGGGACTCCAGTAGCTGAGAACAACAATTATAAAATTATGATCATAACGTCCCAAGCCTTAGCAGTTATCGATATTGTCTCTGTTTTTTGACGACCAGACCCAAGTCCACAGGTACGTCGTTTTGTTCTTCGTGAAGGTTCCACGAGTCTACCCAAAAGATCTCGCCACTTACTAAACGTGAGCATGCACCTGTAGTCCGAGCTCCAGACTATCCTCCAAGTAATGTGAGACTATCAAAAATTCCAATCTTTAGAGACAAGGCTCTGTCGAATTTTAGTCTCGTATGTGAATTGTCATGACATCTCTTGTACACATTTTGGACAAAGGGCGATACAAATGTGGGTTTTTTTTCTTTATCTCACACTAGTTTATCTAACATTACTCTGACCCAAACGAACCCAAAATCAGCCAAAACTTATTTTTAGAACGAATTAGACATCATGAGTTCACGACTAAGATAAAAACAAACATTCATGAATAACAACACTAATTTATTTACACCAATTTCGAGAGGATGTGATAGACATCACAACCCTACCCAAAAGACCTCGACACTTACTAAGCTTGTGCAGGCACTTATAGTCCAAGCTCTGAGCCTATCACAGATTCCCATCTCTGGAGATGAAGTTTTGTGGGATTCTTAATCTTGTATGTTGTTTTTTTTTTTTTTTGGAAGTCGACTGCGATCAACGTATGTCGTTACATTTGGCATTGATACATCAAAGATGTGATAATCTTGTATGTTGTTAGGATATTTCTTGTGCACATTTTGGGCAAAGGGTGGGTCTTTTTTCTTTGTCTCGCACTGGTCTGATCCAAATAAACCCAAAATCCCTATTTTTTAGACGATTAGATATCACGAGTCAGACAAAAATAAATATTGATGAATAACTAACATTCATTTATTCACACCAATTTTGAGAGGACAAGTTAGGATGGAAATGCCCTTCAAGTAAATGTTGATTATGCAAATAGAATATAAAAAGATATATATAGAGAGAGAGAGAGACCAACAAACAGGAATATCATGGCATGGCATGAAAGTTTGATGACTAGGAGGAAGAAGTAGTTAGATTACATAAAATATACTATTTGGTATAGTGAGGTTCAATGCTACTAGACACACACACACACACACTCTCTTTCATCATGGCTTTCTCTTTCTCAAACTTATAGGATGTAAGAGAGTGATATATAATATACCTACCTCGATTATGTGTCAGCCTTATTTGAAAGCATCTTCTCCCCCCCATGAAGATCAAGAAGATGAAGAAGGAAAGTGGAAGCAGAGTAGAGCCCATCATGTTGTGTTCTTATTCTCCACGCCGCATTCCTCCCCCTTGAATTTACATGCACCCATGACCTCCACTCTCTTATTAGAAATGACCATGTTCTAGCCTTCTAGGGTTCTTTCTAGTGGTCTTTATGTGCTTCTTTAACGAAATCAAAAAGTATACTCGACCGGCCTCCCATGACTCTAACTTGAACGGCATGCAAGTGCCTTGTTGGAATGAAAAATGGCCTCAAAAATATGTTAATACACGTAGATCTCTGATGTTGTCGGTTCTAATTGGTCAGACCACGTGTAGACAAAAATGACATGACTAATTGGACCAGCCACAGTATTTTTCGACTAGTGGTCGACCCCAGTTCCCGAATCATGTAAGCATCTTTCTTCGTGACAGTTATGTGCTTATTTTGCAAATGGTAAATGTCCTGAACAATGGACAAATACAGATAGAACTATGATGTTATCGATTTTAATTGGTAAGACTATGAAGAGAGAGAAATGGCATGAGCAATTAGACCCAACCATGATACTGCTCGGTCAGTATTCGACTCTCATTTTCAAACCTCTAATTTTAGGTCGATTTTGTTACAATCATGTGCTTATTTGATGAAATATGCTAATTGTCATGAAAAATGGACAACTACAAGAAGAATTGCTATGTTGTCGATTCTAATTGATCATACAATGGAGAGAGAAATCGCATGAGCAAATGGATCCGGTAGCATCGTTGTCCATGATTTATTGAATTTGGGAACACATAAATATCTATATAATAAAACAGAAGGGAAAACGATGACTGGGACAAACATCCTTTTTTAATAAAGGATATTGTCTAGAAGTCCTCAAAATTTATGATATAGTCCTTCGTAGAAATAAAGTTACCTATTTAAAAAACAATAATCGTTTCATTTTTAGAAATAAAATAACTAATGTAAGAAAAAAAGAAACAAAATAAATTTCAAGAGTTAAAAAAAGAAATTAAAATCTCTCTCTCTCTCTTTCAATAAAATAATAACTAATTTAAGAGATAAGAAAAAAAAATAACTAATAAAAATCTCTCTCTCTCTTCAATAAAATATAATAATAAATTTCGTAACATTTGAAATCTCTCTCTCTCAATAGAATAATAACTAATTTAAGATAAAAGAAACAAAAAAGTAATATAAAAAGGTACTAATAAAAATCTTTCTCTCTCAATAAAATATAACAATAAATTTCGTAACATTTGATTGATACAAGTGTCCGTGCCATAAGGCACGGGATATACCCTAGTATAAATATATTAGAGGAGCTTTAGGCCAGTATTTTAGTGGGGTCTTAGACCTTTTTATGTAAGTTTAAATACAGTCCATATTACTTCAACAAAAAAAAAAAAAAATACAGTCCATATGGAAAAAAAATAGTACTAATGCTTTTAGTGGCTTTAAAGTTCTAAGGGTTACACCATAGGACCTATATAGCTACTAACATGGGCCCAGACAGGCCCAGACCAGAACAAGCCCAGAACCAGACAGAAGATCAGCACAAAGGAAACAACTATCAAGGTACTCCCATGGCGAACTCCGTTTTATGAATATAAACCCTAAAATTAAAACCCTAAAAATCGAACATCAATGGCTTCTCATCGAAATCTTACCCAAATTTGCAGAAATTCCCTCCTTTTCTCGTCAACGACATTCAATCATCAGCATAATACTCCATTGTTGCAGGTTCGTTCAATCATTACAACTTCACCTTTAAATGGATGGGTAGACAAAATCAAAGGGGTTTTCACAGGAGAACAACCCCAAACTAATCCTCAACTTCCTTCTCAATCCTTCACTCTCCTTCGTAAGTATTACTACTTTCTGCTCCTACCCTTTTTCAATTTTGTGTTTTTGATCCTTACCCTCACTCTGGTTCAATCTGACTCCTACCCTTTTTAAAGTTAACCCTAATTTTGTGGTTTTGACCCTTACCTCACTTTGATTCAATCTGACTCCTACCCTTTTTCAATTTAATGCTAATTTTGAGTTTTTGATCCTTACCCCTCTTTGATTCAATCTGAAAAAGATCTATTTTTTTTTTTATTATTGACTTGTTCTGTTTCTTTCTCCCTCTAGAATTTGCAGATCAGTTGATGACTGCAAGAAAAGCAGGCCAATTTAAGCAATTTATGGTAGGGAGAAGTAGTGAAGCTACATTTTCTGATGCATTTATGAAACAAGAATCAATAATTCGATACCTCGGTGGTTTCGATAATACCGGAGAGGTAAATGAATGAATCATCTCTTCTCTACCCAAATTTGCTAATGAAATCTATATTTTTCTTCTATAACTAATGAATCAAAACAAACTAGAACTAAAGAGTAATAATCGAATCGAACAGGAAAAACTGTAGCTAATAAGATTTTGGTTGTTTGATGTTCAGAATATACAAAGCAATCATAAACAACAAGCAGCAAAACAATGTAATTGCACAATAGCAGATGTTGAGAATGCACTCGCGAAGTTTACGTGGGCGAAAGAAGCACAAAAGAAGATCGAAAAGCTAAAGGAGGAAGGCAAGCCAATGCCTAAGAACTTAGCTGAGGTAATACTAATAGTTATATTTCTTAATTTAAGTGTCGAGTCTGACGATATAGTTGCTAATTGATGGGCTCGGGGCTCCCACTGAAATGGGTTCAACCTAGTTGATGGGTACCCGAAGCCCTTATCTGATTCTCTGAGAACCGTACTCAGATTATGTTGTTAAAACGAACTCTATATGTTATTCTAGTGTAGTTGTCATGACGAGTTTAGGTTCATTGTTGGTGGGCAAAGCTAAACTTATGACTTGAATATTAGAGTTAACTCACCTACCCTCAATCTCAAATTAATCTTTTTGACACCCAGTTAGGGGTGGGATTTTGGCCTGCGGCCTGGAACCCGCCTACGTCCGCCTGTCTCTGAAGGGTCTGCATGCGCCCGGTTACCGAGCCAGTCAACTACCCATTCGGTCCGGGCGGAACGGACGCAACTCAGAAATCAATACTCACTTGTCTTTATTATAATGTACCTAGGTCATTTGTACTTCTTACTTTTCAGCTAGATCTATACAGTACTTTTTTTCGTTCAGTTTATGGAGGTGAAATACTAATAGTATATATTAAGGTTGTAATTGTCGGTTCTAATGATATCGTAGCATCGTTCACTCATTCGTAAACCATCTAATAATATTCTGCCGTAGTAAAGGATTGCCGAGTCTGATTAGTGGCTGCACAAAGTATATATCCATAAATACCTTGTTGTTCTGATCTACAAGCAGATTATGTAAATCTTGTATAAGAAACACCTACACATCGGACGAACCAAAGTTATTAGAAGGCCACATTACACATATTGCAAGCATAAAGAGATCCAATACGGCAATACCAACATAAATTGGTTTATTTGAATAATCATCCGAATCAATTATTTGTTAAATAAACCAACTAAATAGCAATATTCCTTTTAAGATATATTTTCTATAGTTTCAGATACTAATACTCCAATTATGGTTTATTATAACTTTTTATATAATGCAGGTTCAGAAGTTGATGGGTTCGACACCAGTGGATCTTGCGAGGTCTAACTTGGCAAAGAGTGGTCAGATTAGTAGGAATGCACTCTGCCCTTGTGGCTCGAAAAAGAGATACAAAAGGTGCAACATTTCTGTCCTCTCATTTAATTTCACTACTTCCTTTTACTAGATACTTTTCAGTTCTCTCAAATACAGTTGACATGCTTGTCCTTGTGAGCCAAGTTGAACAAAGATTAACTACTTGACGGTCTAAACATGGCTTTTGCATGCCATAGTCTTCTAGGTTTTTAACATTTCCCCAACCAGCTATGCCAATGGTGTTTCTGATGTGTAGGATTGTGTAATGCCCAAGCGTTAGTAATTATCGATATTGTCCCCGCGTACGACACCCGGACTCAAATCCATGGGTACAAGGTTTTGTTTCTGGCGAAGGCTTCACGAGCCCATGCAGAAGGCCTCGACCCTTACTAAGCTTGAGCACGCACCTATAGCCAAGTCTCACGACCTCTTAGCTTGGAGAAACTTATGTTTTGATGTAGTGCTAGGATGACACGTACGAGCTTTTAGTCCAGTTGGCCAAGATGGGGTGGCTCTGGACACTCCCAAGCGACGTGGGATTATCACAGATTGTAATATTAATCATGTTTTAGTATAATATTTCTATCTGTGATTAAGTGGAGACAATTGTATCTTTTTGTAGCCTATTGATTCCCTATGTGAGTGTTGCTACCACATCTAAGTTACCTCCGGATTCGGAAAGAAAAAGATTAAATGAGTGCCTTCTATCTGACTACAGTTGTTTTGTGATTTTGTTGCTCTTTCACGAACTCTCTTGGTATTTTTTTTCATTAAGGTGTTGCGCGGAGAAGAATACATTGCAAAATTAAGAAGACCTCGTTATAAAGCTCTTGTGGTGGTAGAAAGAAGACATCAAGTTGCTCACCCTGAAATCTTATGCATCAGAAAGAGATTGAACTTCAAGACATCAGAAAGACTCGATATCAAGTTCCAAGAGCTAGTAGAACGGAGGAAATAAAATGGCATATTTTGACAGTATGATGCTGAAAAAAACCTTAGGCAGAAAGCAGAATGTAAACTGCAGTTGGTTCACTGAAAATGTAGTCAAATACCTATTTCGAAGAATTCTGCGATTGCTTTTAGCTCATTTCACTAACTTGAAGATGAGTAATGTTGGTACCTTGTATAACCCTTTTCCTTCATTTGTTATTGATTTTCCTTTGTTCCGAAAAATGTTAGAATATCATGATCGCTAAAACATAGAGAAAAAGGGTTTAGCTTGAGAATTTCACTAAGAAAATGTCACCTCGAACATCATCAAAGAGAAAGAGAGAGAGTTGAGTAGAGTGGTAGCGGCCGAATTGTAAACTGTCAACACAAACTACCAACTTGATAGTAGGTATCCTCAAACTTTTAACACAGTTAAACTCATATATATACATAGTTACATTTATGCATATTCGACGATTGATCTAGTCTCCGATATATATGTAGTATCATAGAATGGAGTGGTCTCTTCGCTTTTGAAATAAAAATTGACCTTCTGAATTAGACCTTGCTCCAATACTTGGTTTACTTCGCTTACTCAAAATATAGAGTTCAACCTTCTTAGATTTTTGGCGAAAATATGTACCTTACATAACCCTTTTCCTTCCTATCGTTATTGATTCTTCATTGTTCTGTGAAATGTTAAAATATTGTGATACTAAAACATTGAGAAAAATGGTTAAGCTTTTGAGAATTTCGCTAACAAAGTGTAACTTTGAACTAGAATATCATCGTAAAGAGAGAGTTGAGTAGAGTGGTAGCGGCGAAAAAAGTGATTGTAAACTATGAACACAACTACGAGCTTGATATTATGTATCCTCAAACTTTTAACACAGTTACACTCGTACATATACAGTTCCATACATGCATATTCGAAGAATGAACTAGTCTCCGATATATATGTAGTATCATAGAATGGAGTGGTCTCTTCGTTTTTGAAATAAAAATCGACCTTCTGAGTTAGACCTAGCTCCAATACTTGGTTTTACTTCTCTTACTCGAAATATAGAGTTCAACCTTCTTAGCTTTTTGGCGAACGACTTGAGCATTTTGTTTGCAGGATTCGGTTGAATAAGTTCTTTTTTCATAGTGACATGATCTTTTTCCAAGTCGGTTAGTCTCATTCTCATTCTTGAAACTTCGAGCTTTAGTTCACGATTCTCTCTTCTAACCGATGCATAGTTGTCTCTAGGGGACATGGCTCCACTACATACACCACTGCTGGAACGTTGAGGAAATTGAGCTCCGTTCATCGAACCGAAAAACAATTGATTATGGCTCCCATTCATTGCGTTTCGGAGCCTTATTTGCTCAAAATAAAGAACTTGTACTGCCATTTGAACTGGTAATCTTTCATTTTGAGCTGCATGACTACAAGCTTCTTGTGATAGTTTTTGACAATCTATGGTCTTGCATAAACGATATCGTTCCGAGTCCTTGGTACTTGGATGAACCTGTCATATGGGTAAAAAACAGATCATTTATGTCAAATACATCATGCTAACTTTTAGTTTTGTAAATTTCAATGAAGTTTGGGAGTTGATCAATCGGAAAGAATGAAGTCTAACCTTGAGGAAGATATCAACAGCTCTGTAAAGTCCATCATCTGCAACATGAGCGTGTTCAGGAAGTAGTTCGGCTAGAGCAATGAACTTGGAAGGTGTCAAGTTTGAATCAAGTGCTACTTCTGCTAGATAATTGTCTAGTAGCTTCGAAACTTTAATAATGGAGCTCTGTTTTGGAGATCTTGGGCTATCGAAATCATAACCCATATCGTTTTCATTTCTTAATTGATCTTCTTCTTCTTCTTCATCATCATCTTCATCTTCATTTATATTTAGGAAAATGGAGAAGATCCTTATTATTGTATCTACTTCATACAAGGAATATTGTTGGTTATTGATGTTTGTATTTGCAGGAATGAGAATATCTTCGATTATCGCTTGGTCTAGTTGCAACCCAATTCTCCTCTCTAAATCAACTCTATAAGAAGCAGAAGCTGACCCCATTATTGTAATCTTCAACAAGCTCGAAAGAAATGAAATCGGCACTGAACTTTTCCTCGACTGAGTCGGTAATAAACTCACTATAGTTTCCACAATCGCCCTTTGTTTCTTTTGCAATTCAATATCTAATAAGCTTCCTTTTATCATTTGTGGGTCTTTCACAAATAAACCCTGAAGAGAGTTATGTGCATAGTTTATCAAGATTTTCGATACCATTTCTTGTTTCAATCCCTTGCATTTTACTGCAGATAGAACCCTCTGAAAGAAATCTAGGTTGAGTATTGTGAGTGAATTGCCCCACCAATCTAATGGCATTTCTATTTCAGATTCAACGTTCATGGGTTTGACATGGAAATTCTGCTCTAGTTTCGATAATCCACAAGAAAGTTGTTCCTTACACGCGTTTATTGAAATGCCATTGATAATTCGACTAACCAAGTTTATTTGTTCTGCTATGGGTAAGAGAGATTCACAACTATGGAGAACCGATATCAAATTCGAGATGTTTGGAAGAACAATTTCCTTTATGAAGTTCTCCGATCGAGTTTCTAAGTTTTTTTCAGCAAATTCTTCTGTCATTTCCAGGTAATGAGCAATACATCTTATCATGGCAACACTCGATAAGTTGATATCGATACTTACGCCATAACAAAACTTTGCAGCTAGCTCAAATGCCTCGGGTCCTCCTGGTACACCATTTAAAGTTACTCGCGCAGATTTCGAATCCTTTGCTTCTAACAACAATTTTCGAATCTTTCCACTTCGAGAAACAAGAGGAAACTGCAGAAGAAGAACCAAAAAACTCGATAAAGGTTTGTTTTGTACTTATCTTCATATTTAGATAAGTAAGAGTCAGACAGACAAACAGGCAGACAGATAGTTAGATAAGAGAAGCTTTTGAGTGTTCTTCTTGTTACCTTGTGAAGTGAAAAGCTTTTCGTACCGACTTCTATAGTAAGATCACTTGAAACATCTGAAATCGGCCTACAAGAATGAAAATCGGAAAACTAAATAAACTTGGTATAAACTAGAAAGAACCCAAAAATGACATAAAGATGAAGAAACTAAATCAGTGACCTACATGTTCTGCTGTAGTTTCATATGAAATCATAGGAAATAAGACTAGAAAATCTTAATATTCATGTCACATTTCCCCTGTTTTTTTAGATTGAATATGTCATATTCAAACAAACATGTATTTAGGTAGGTGTTGAATAATTTGTGTTGAGTGGGGACTTGATGAGGTCGGTTTGTCGCCTCTAGCCTTCTTTTCGATGTTGAATATTCAAAATATCAAGCTCCCATATTGGTTGGTTTATGAAAGCGAGACAAGAAAGACGGTCGAATGTATGCACTTGTGTAGTTGTGTTGATGCTCAAACGCAGTTGCGTTCATGCTCAAACATAGACTTTGAATACCAAATTACAGTTATAACTAAGAACAGAAGAAGTAGAAGAAGAATTACCATTCTGTGGCATGCCGAATACTAGAATTCGGACGAAACGATCTCTTTCCCGAGATACTCGGCTTCAACTCACCAACAGTAGCAATTCCCATCTCTCACAAAATAACCCAAACTCAATTTCACAAGATTTCTAAGTTCAATAGCTATTCAAGACTGAAAAGGGTCCAACCTTTAAGGATCTTAATACATATTTTCTTATGACCCAAAGTTGCAGATTAAACCAAGATTACCTGTCTTTTGTGGAAGAGATGATTAAGCTAAGAGAGAAAGAAGAATTGAAGGTGGAGTGAGCTAAAAGTCACTTGAAGCCATGCATGATTAATGGGTTTAGTTTTGAGTTTATAAGTTAAGATGTTTTGTTTATTTTGTTTGAAGTCAAAAAAATGTATGTCAAGTTGGACTTCTCACATAAAGGAGGAAAGTGTTCTTTAATTTGATCCTTTTCTTTTTTGAATTTTTAGCCAGGATTTGTGAAGATTTGTATTGCTTTAAGGGGTGGCAATTATAAACAACCCATTTTGATATTATTATTTAAACATCACTATATTATGTCTAATGATAATAAAAGTAACAATTAAGGAAATAACATGGATTACATAATGCAATTTAAAAGTATTAATCAATAAAGACATATAAACACTAATAGTTAGGTGTTGAATTTGAGTACAATAAACTTTACAATTATACTTTTATATATATATATATATATATATTATGTATAAGATGGTCGGGTACTGGGTAGGATCAGTTTATTGATTTTGATTATTCTTAACAGAAATCATATTGTTCCAAAACTTCTATTTTCCTCGTCAAGATATTTGAATAGCTAGATTTTATGAGCGTCTTACATTTTTTGGAACGTCTGGAGTCTAGAATATAAGTGAATATTTAAACGTTTTGTAAGTGCGTTCGTAGAGCATTTGCTAAGAAACAAATCTCATACTTGTGGACTTAGATGTGGTCACAAAGGAGACTGCGTCCATGACCGTTAAGGATCCCCAATGATATTGTAAATCTAATAACTAAATTTTCACCACAAAAAAGAATTAAAATAAAATTTTTGGTAACTAAGAATTGAAGAAGATTAAACTTATTAGGTGAAAAATGTGGCCTACAAATACTTGTATTGATCAAAAGCAAGAGGGACCTAAGGGACAACAATAGTAAAGGTAATCATGTGTCATGATTAAGAGGATCGATTTTGAATCACTAATTAGAGCAGGTGAAAAAAGTTGGTAGATATGACCTTTTTGATGATGTAAATGGAACACATGACCCCATTCTTTCACCTCACAAGAAAAAAAATGTATATTGAATATGATTGATTTGGACCTACCACTTTCATAAATATGACCCCCAAAGCGAATGTGTGAATTCTTGTTTACCTTGTCTATGGTTGAATTTAAGGTGGAAGTATTCGAGAAAATTTACTTGGTTAGCACTATTTTATTAGATCAGTTATGTTTCTATAAGATAAAAAAAAATTGAAAATTTAGTGACGATTGTCAGTTATAGAGGTTGGGAGGAAAATTATAAGGCTCAAAATTCCGGTCAAAATATCAAATGAAGCCCAACCTGAAATAATAATGCAAAAAAAACCCAAAAGTTGAAATTACAAAACATTTTTGAAAATTTCTGAACAAAACAAAGTTTGCTCTCAACAATTTTGTAAATGTATGAACAAATTAGTTTTTGTTCACACATAATTAAGAACATAATTATATATGTTATAATTCGAGGAGAGAGAAGCTCTGACACCGGTAACTTTTCCGGTGTAGAATCTTGTGAAGTTTTAACCAGAAATTGCAGATAGTACGAGCAGGTCGTCGGTCCGGGGAGGGGATAGAGATGGAGAAGGAAATCAAGGAGTAATATCAGGTCGTTTTGCCCACAAAATGACGACCTCATCGGGAAGAGGTGGTCGGTGGGTAAGACGCTTATTCCGGGCCGGGAAGAAACACGGGGTCTGGGAGCTCGCGTTTGGTAGAACGAGCATCTCCGAGCTGGGGAAGGAGAAACCCTGGGTTATAGCCCTTCACATAGAAGGGGTGAAGAGTCATGGCAGGTTTTGATCGAGGTCTATTCGGATCGACGACGACCAAAGCAAGCTAAGATGTGGGGTTCAAGCAAGGAAGGGTAAAACATTTGGGGTTGGGAGATCATAATGAACACGCGAGGAGAGCACATACGGGTGCAGAGGGCGGGAGTCGATTTCATCGGAACTTGGTCCATTAGGGTTCCGGTGGTCGGGACAAAGAAGGGTGGGTACGTCTTGGAAAAACAATTGGGTGATGTCATGTCAACTAAGATGAGGTGGGTCGGAAAAGGTATGGTAGCAGACTCGCGATGGGACGGCTTCACGCTATCCAAAGCTAAACGCATGCATGCAAGGGACGGAGATCTGGATGTCAACTCGCCGCCTGACCCATCGATTCGTATCCCCTAGAATGGATTTAACCCATTATCACTGTCCCAATCCCATACTCTTTCTCACTTTTCGTCGTTCTCACTTCTTTCTTTCAGAACTACATCAACCATGGTCGTTGTCAGTAACGAAGTGATTTCATGGGTAGGTAATCTGGTTCTAGAGCTAAACCCGTCGGTCGATGATTGGACGGGAGTAACAAGGGTAATACACAACGTCCTGGGTTCGTCGGAGTTTGGCATCTTGCCGTTTAGACTGGGGGAAGCGATTCTGAGAACCCTCTTAACACGGAACACCTACGTGAACTGGAAGCTATTATGATCAATGAAGCAGAGGCAACCTTGTCAGTCCGTAGTTGGGAGCCCACATGCAACGCTTTGATCAAAAGAGATAGCGCTTTTGCTGTAAAACTTTTCGAACTGCCATTTCACTTATGGTCGGAACAAATCTTGGTAGAAGGGGTTGCGACGATCTTGGCCATCCATGAAGACACAGTGAAGTTGAATAACTTATGGTATGCTTTGATTACAGTTCTATGTGAGAAAGTCAAGGCAATTCCAGTAAATCAGGAATTAGTCATTGATGGGGTTTCTTTCATAATCTATGTGGAGGCGGAGTCCCTATCGGACACTGAGTCGAAAGTGTGGCAGGAGTTGTTTCCTCCTGTAAGAGTCCCAGTACGATTACCTAGAAACTCGTTCCCGATCTTACGTAGGACCACTAGACCTCTCTCGAACAGTAGCTTGAACTCAAGTCCTATTGGTGATCTATCGGTAGGATCAGTCAGTAGAAAGAAAGATATCATCAACAGACTCAGGGTTCCGGAGGGAGGGACAACAATACAGGCAAAGGAGTTTCAGTTAGACCAAGGTAAGTTAAATGTAGAGGCAGGGTGTGTTGTACTAACAGGAAAAGGGAAGGAGATTGTAGGGGATGAGTTGGCTCCAGAGAACATCAACCGCAAATCAGTCAAAGCAACACCACAGCCGGAGGAGGTCCTATCGGCGGTTAAGGTCCTCATGGACATGTCAGTTAGGTGGGCGAAATCTAATGTTGGGCCGGAGAGCCTAAAGAAGGCTTTTCACAAAGCACAGGACTTCAAAAGGGCAGTGGACGAGAGATGTTTGAGCATCGCGGCTAAAGGCACCCCCATCCCTCAAGTATCCAGTGAGTTGTCGTTAGAAACACCAACTCGGGGTAAGGATGGTCGAGAAGAGGCATCGGGAGCCAGGGAGGACAAGCTGGGAGAAAAGATGAAGGCCTTGGGATGGTCAGTGGGGCCTTTTCAGAGCTCGACTTCGAAAGGTAAAGAGGCAGTACAAATGGACCAGGAAGTATCCATTCTTGCAAGGCCTATACAATCCCTGGCATCTTTACCACACCATCAGGAGCAAGTGACGCAGTTTGGCTCGTCTTTGGATGCCATGAGAGAGCGCATTAAAAAGAAGAGGTTTGCTGGGCAAACGAGAGAACTCAGGCAGCTGGAATGGAATTTATCTACTCCTAGGAGGCACAATCCGATTAGATTTACTCAGAAGGAGAAAATTAGGAGGGAAAGGAAGAGCAGAGATGATGGGGAAGACCGGCAAGACAAGGAATGAAGGTTTTCATCAGAAGGGAAGGGCCCAAGGTGGGGGATGGTGGGCTTTAGCTCGTTTTGTGTTTAGGGGATAGGGGTGGGTTTTCGTTCAGGTCTCGTGGGGTTGTATTTGGTCTCTTTTTCTCTTAGTTAGTAAATGTAGTATTTTCTTTTTGGGCCTTCACTTGGGAGGCAGGGATGGCGTGCGCGCTTGGCTCGCAGGTTAGCGGGTTATTGTTTTGGGTGTTTAGAGATCACGGCGAGAGTGTTACTTGGTAGTTTTTGACACCCCTCTTGATCGGGCCATCAGGGGTATGGGTCTTTTGGGTATCGCCGTGGCAGTTGGCTTCAACGAGGGAGTGGCCCGTTCGCTCCCCCGTTTTTTTCCATTTTCCATTTTTTTCGTTTTATCTCGGTTTAATATTTTGTAACTGTTTTTTCTTGTTCAATTCAATCAGTATTTCAAAAAAAACAATAATTATATATGTTGTCACAGTTTCAAAAGTGTTGCTAACAATTTCAAAAGTGTTGCCAACAGTTTAAAAATTGGGTTTTTTTACATTATTATTCCCGAGTGGGTTTTTTTTCGTATTTGGGCTCAAATATTGGCCTTTTCTTACGTAGTTTCTTTTTAATAGGGTTATTATTCGAATAGGACCACCAAAATAGTTAGATTTACAATATGCCATTGTCAATTAAGGACATTTTCCTTTCAACAAAAAAAATTGAGGACATTTTCCAAGTCCAACTAGTTAAGAAGGATGGAATGTCCTAGTACAGTTATCCTTGTCAAATTTCAAATGATGGAGAGTTCAAAAGTCCTTGTTTTTTTCTTTTTTGACGAGAGTTCAAAACTCAAAAAACCAAACATGGACCGAAAATAGTCATAGGCCATTAGAATTTCGAGAGTGCTACAATGATAAAATCTTTAACGAGATTCTTGACATGATGAGTCATTTTCACTAAAGAAAAAAAAAATCGAAGTTTTTCAAAATTTAACTTTGATCTGGACCTTTTTTTTTACCCGTGTGACTCATCGTGTCAAGGATCTTGACAAAGATTTTTTTGTATACTTAGAATTTTGCTTTCTCCCATGTCAGAAGGTTCAATCTCTGATCAACTGGATCGTCCATGACCATTTGACTATTTGATGTTACATTAAGTTTTACCGTCTATTTGTCATTTTTATTATAATTTAGACTAGAATGATATAATATGATGGACAAACTCAAAATAAAAAAGCGAAGTCAACCAAATATAAATCCAACGGTCCAAATCATGGAATCACCAAATCATGAATCAACATCTCACTTCTGAGCATTGATATTTTTCAGTTGACTTTGACCCTCTTGTATGGGTCCTACACTCCTACTATTATTTTGCATCCATGATGTTCTTTGGCCTGAAATTTATTGTCGACACGTGACAAAAGTTGATGTGACGGACTCTCGCAAATCAAGACATTTCTCTCTACATAGCCCAACAACTAATGCGAGTCGGCCACATCAGTCTTCAGCCCGTGTTGAGAATTCAAAATTTCTGTCTGGATTTAAAGAAGAAACACTTGGCCAATGGCCTTGGAATAGAACCAACACTCATGAACCGATTCCTCCTAATTCAATGGACACCTAAAATCTCAAGCACCTCTCAATTTAAACCTCTCAAAACCACCAAAATTCTCTCTCTCCTCTGTTTCTCTCTCTACCTTGATCAAATTGAAACAGAGTAATCAATTCTGAATTACAATTTGAATGTAAAAATGGGTTGTAATGAATCAAAACATGATGTCGTTACCAATAACTCTGTTACTAAAAAGCAAAAGCAACAATCACAACCACCTTTAAGCAAGAAATCAAGCGTATTTTTTAGAAACAACAAAGATGATTTAGAAATCACCCCTCCTGATGAAAACAAGAATTCAATCAATACCCAAGTTCATAATCATCTTGATAATGATGAAGAATTTGTGGGTAATATGTCTGTGATTAAAGATATAACCATTAATACAGAATTGAAAAAGGAATCAAATGGTGGTGGTGGTGGAAATGAAGATGAATTTGTGAAGAAATTAGATAGTAAAGAAGATGGAAGATTGTTGGTTTGTTCTTCTTCCCCAGATCATTATTTTTCTTCTAGGAGAAACGATGATGTAGTTTCAGCCATTGTTGCAGAAGAAGAAGAAGAAGAAGATGAGTTTGAATATCACTCCCCTGTTCATGAACTTGTTAAAGATGGTGGAAAATTGGTGGAGAATTGCGAGGAGGAAGAAAAGAAGGATGTGTTGATGAATGAGAAAATCACAAACCAAACATATCATAACGGTACGTTTCTAGGTCATGTTTGGCTCGCAAGAAATGATTTACATTATCAGAAATAACTATCTTCCCCGTACCTGTAATACTTTGTTTTACTCTTTAGTTTAGTCATATTAGTGATTGATAGAGATTGATTTTGTGTATAGATTATGCGACGAGAAAACATGCTACACTTCCAAAGTACAAAAGAAGTAGCGAAAATAGACACTCTGAGAGTCTGGGTTTTTTGTCCCCATGTATTCTTGTAAAATGAGATTCCTAACGCATTTTCGTGTACGTAGTAAAAGAAAAAAAAGGGTGGGACTAATTTCCCTACTAACTTTTCTACTATCTTCTCCTAATCTTCCATGGTATCTAACTATTTTTAATGACTTAAATTCTCATATAATGCAGCTAAACAAGAAGATAATTAGAAGATCATACTCTCATAAATGAAGCACAAGTGAATGAAAAAATGTGGAGTTCAAGTCCCACCCACCACATGGAACTTGGTTGATTTGAAGAACCTTTGTAAAGTCTGCGGAATAGATTACATGATCTACAACTTTCTCGTATTATTTTCTTTGTTATCTATATTTTCTTCTCTGCACTTGTTAACGTAGATCCACCATATACTAAAGTAATAGTTCTAACATGTCATAGTACAAATTCGTATAAAAGAGAAAATATTTCCCTATTTTATTTGGTCGATTCATACAATTATTTGTAAACACACACGGACATTGAGTATGAAACCAATATGAATCAAATGAGCAATATCAATGTGAAAGATACTGTAAAACAGAAAGAAAGAATAGCCTAACTAGTTTTATTTTAACACTCCCTGTGAGCCCATTTGTCAAACTTATCTTTCGATGTCATGAGGAGCTATATTGACTAGGAAACTCCTACCTAGCTTGCTCTTGATTTGCTAATAATCCAATTCAATGTTTGTAACAAAAATTCGGCTAAATTTCGGTCACTTTTGACTGTTGATGAAGACTTGTCTTTGAATCGAGAACATCAAGAATGACTTCTGGCGTCTTTAGTTCTAATACAATGTCCTCTTTTGAGTCCTTGTATATGATATATATCAACATTTGTGCCACCCCAAAGATAAATCCCAAGACGTTCGGCAACTATATACATTATTAAATAAAATATTAGAGAACTAAAGAAGATTGAAAGTAAAAAACTAAAATGTTAAATATTACTTACTGCGATATAGTAGTCCTTCATAAGTAAACCATAGAAAAACCACATGATCGCGCACAAAGTGAGGAAAAAGGAGAGCGAAAATGGCATGAATTCTACGCTCTTTGTTCTTATTACCAATCTCTGCAATAGAATTATAAGTGATTTGTTACCGCTATTGGTAACGCGGCTACAAGCAAGTTTTTAGTAATTCAACTCGTTTTACTTACCATGATGCTAAGAGGAGCCGCGAAAACACTAATTGCGAAAGCAGAACATATCCAACCAAGAATCGCAACTCGTCTAGATTCATGAACCAGTTTAAGTGTAACTAGTAAGATTAACCCGTAAACTCCTACGTTTAACAAGAGTATCAACTTAGTTGTGAATATCTGCAATAAAATAATTAACCACAAGTTGAATAAGGAACAAAGATAAAAAGAAAATAAAACTAAAACATTAGAAGTTGAATAATGAAAATGTCTCTCCGCGCCGCTACTATCCTGGCTGAGTTCTAGTCGATGTATGTTTTCAGACATGATGTAAGATTTATTTTTTCTCTCTAAAATCTTGACCGACCACATATTTCTGCTGGGATTTTGCCAGAATATTGATCGGCCAAAGTATCACAGGTGAAATGTAAGTTGTGACCTATTCAAAAAGTTCGAACCCATTCGTAGTAATTTCGTTATTGCCTTGTGGCCATTAATGAAGTAACTTTTCCACAAAAAAAAAAAGAAAAGTTGGAAATGGACACACTTATCTTTATAAAATGATGATTTTTTGTAAGATTTATTCAGAGAGAGGTAGACTAACCCTGGCTGCTGGAGGTGCATAAACCAAATACATAATGATGTAGGCTGATTCAATGGTGCATCCAATAGTGTTGATGATGATAAGCATTTCAGCATCACTTTTAAAGAAGGCATAAGACATCCATAACATTGCACTAAAAAGTGCCACTACATATGGTATTGATTGAAATCCCTCTGTTGATTTCTTCCTGTATACCCTATAAAATGTTGGCCTGCCAAAATATATCATAACAAAGTTTATTACAAATAAAATGATTTAAAAAAAAAAACAAAAAGATAGTGCATGCGTTGGAATCCGGCCAAAACCCAAATTATCAGATTTCGCCCTTTGTTTCTCTCTCTTGGTTGTCTCGGCGAGAACTTTTGTTTGGCCCGAAAATATGAGTCGACTTTAGCTCAGAACTGGTGTGGTTAGATCTTATTGGTCTGGGTATTTTTCTCTCTACATGATCGGACCAATGGAAGTCAACTACATCACTTTTCGGGCTCAGGTCAGCCCCAATTCCAGACCAAACATCATTTTTACCGGGCAAGATCTAACCATCTGTGGCGGGTTTTAGCCTATTTTTCGGGGCACACTGTCATTACTTAAAAAAAAAAAAAAAATATATTCAGAATAAAATAATAGTTTTACTTACAGTGGGGCCAAATACACCATGAATGATATAATATTACCTACAAAAATTGACAAAAAGACCTTAGAGTTAAAAGAGAGAGAGAGAGTTAAAAGAGAGAGAGAGAGAGAGAGAGAGAGAGAGAGAGAGAGAGAGATCTAGGGTTGGAGTATTGGTACCTAGGACACCAAAGGCAAAGGGTAATGGATGGTGAATCGGTAAGATTGTCATTCTTGGAAATAGGTAGATGAAGCTCAATGAGGAAGAGCTTGTGGCAACTCTATCACACTAACTTATGATTTATAATCATAAAAAAAAAAACTAGCTAAAGCCTAGAGATATTGATGAGGCTTGATAAAACTGTTTTTTCTTTTCTTTTTTTGCTTTTCAAGTTCTTTCTTTTCTTGTTAGCTTTTTCAAATTAGCTTGCTTGAGCTTCTTTCAAGCTGTTGTCCAAATTGGTTTGATGATGTTAGTTACAATTAATTGTAACAAAAAAAAAAGAGATAAGGTGGTTTTAAAACTAAGTTCAAAAGCATGGGTTTGGGCCGGGCCCGAGGTTTGGCTCAACCGAGTAGCATTTCTTTTCGTTTTAGGATTGGTTGTCCATTTCGACATTCTTTTTGTATCGGTTGTTTTTCATTTATCAACGTAGACCCTTCCATTTTTTGTGCAAATAGTAGTAGATTCGAGCTCTGGTCTTTCCAGTAGATAGACATATATATTTTACTACGTAATTACATTCATTCGTACATATATCCAAAAATCATTGGTCAAACTAATCATAATTTTAGCATCCAAAATGAAACAAATGTTAGTTCATTTTCCACCCAAATGGGCCTAGATAAAAGCCCCTCGTGATTTAACTAATGGACCAGGGCCAAAATGAAATGCTAGTCCAGTATGAAGGGGCAAACCAAGTTTGTTTCTGGCGTGAAGAAAATGAAAATTTGCATCTTTAAAGTTAGCAGAAAAGAAGGGTGGAATTGAGAATGGAAAGACCCCATACATCTTTAAACTGTCTCCACCTATTAGCCTCCACTTCCATTCGTCCGCTACATACTTTCTCTCGGTATGCCTTACGAAAATCCAAGGGCCATGGGTCTTGAAATTAATCACATTAACAGAAATTTTGCGCGATTTTGACATCAGAAACTTCAATTTCATAAATTTTGCGCTTTTATCACTTTTCTTGAGTGTCTTGACTAACTTCATGTAAAACATCCATGTTTCGCCACCAAAGAGGTTAGAGTTTGAATCTTACTGTTTCCAAAAATATGAAGCCTTCGGGGAGGCTAGGGCCTGGAGCCAAACCAATACCCGGCACGGCCCAGATTGACTTTCATTTGGTTTTAGTTTTAAAGCTTTATATCTTTAGTAGTTATTCTTCTTTTAAGTTAATGAAGGTTTTTGTACACATATGAAATCTGATTTCCTTTTTTGGTTGGAAAAATGAAAATTCTTCTCTGCTTTTTTTTGGCTTTGTTATGTTTGTAATAGCTGTTTCTCTACATCCACAACTGATTTCATTTTGGCTTAGTTATAGCCAAATTCTTACAAAAAAACTGTTTTTGTCTTGAGGCCTTTCTTTTGCGAATTTGCAACTACTAGATCGAAGAAACTAGATAAGAAATTTGATTTATACGCCCTTAGCAAGACTCAAAAGGATCGTTTTCCCACCAAGCAATCTTACTTGCATTTTTCGAACTACAATAATTAACTTCAAGCGTACTTTTACGATTAACCGAAACACATAACACACACACTTATATTATATAGTATATAGTTCATAGTCGAAAGTGAGAAAGAGATCTCACACTATCTGTCCGTGGTACTTTTGTGCAGCTTCTCTGCTATCAATGACACCAGTATCTATAGAAGTTGCTCCTAAGCCACCAAATCTTCGAAAATCGTCTCTACTATCAATATTTGGCGCCCCGTAATTTCCTAGTTTAGGAACCATAGGAGTTGGAATGTTAAACCGACGTAGTGTTGGAGCCATGGTCACAGGTTGAGACATAGCTCCAACAATATCATTTGTTGGTTTCGTAAGTGTTGTAAGTGTCTCAGGTGCTTTCCAACCTGCTTGACTGGGTCTAGTCCATCCACCCTCCGTGATTATCAATGGTTCTTGCACATACTCATGGGTCATCTCGTTTCTTCCTTCATAATATGGTCTCTGTGAAGAAGTTTTGACTTCGTGGCCTCCATGGGCGCCACTGGAGTTATGTGTCTTACGCCAATGTAAGCTGCTGAGGAAACCAGCCTTATGTGGCTTACTCGGTTCGGTTTGGGTTTGATTTATAAGTCCATCGATTTGTTGTGGTTGATTCGGACTTACGAGCTTACTCCATCCATTGTTGAAACCTGCATATTCTTGTAATTGGGAAAGCTTTCTAGGAGACATAGCTTCACCGTTACTACCAAACCCGGTGGGCTTGCTCCAATATCCATCTCGGCGTGTTTCATACCCGTCCTTCCTAGTGTCCCATGTCTCATTTCTATTCTCTTGAGGTACATATCTTCGGTTTGTATAAGCATAATCTGCCATTACTTGGTGACTTTCGCCTCGTTTTTTTCCTTCCTCACAAGAACTAGAGAGATTAAGCTTCCTTCATATATAGGACTCTTGTTCTCTCCTCTCTTCTCTCAATGGTGGAAGAGAAAAAAGCGAGATTCTTTCCTTTTACGATACTGATTTCCACCCAAGAAATGGTGGGCAAGAATCAGATTCTAGATATGTAAATTTGTCTGCATTTTATGGAGAGAACAAAAAGGAAAAGCTAGAAGAACCTCATTGACTACTTTCAGTATGAATGGGCAAATTCATATTCCACTAAAATCTCCATAAAGTTAATACAATATGAATGAATAATTTCGAGCCTTTGAAAAAGACTTGATGTACTGAAACGAACGGTAAATAGAGAATTTCGTCATTAAAAGAAAGATACATCTAACAAGGACATATTGTGAAGTGTAACCGTTGAGGGAAGATCGGCGGAAAAATGCGTAAATCTGTATATTCGACGATTTTGATATACTCCAAGGGCCAATATCTTGTCAATTTTGGCTCTTTGCTATCTTATTACCTACCACCTTGTACTCTAACTTGTTTGTACTTCTTTAGGCACCAACAGAATTGTCAAGCCCAACTCTAACCATGGTTTAGTAAGGTCTTTGGTGAGCTATATGGAGTCCCAGTTCCAATAGATAGGTAGGAACCTTTCAGCCAATTATGGTTGTAACACAAAAATGTCTACTTTTGGTGACGCTTTATTAGCGACGGTTTATTTACTCCTGCCACAGTTAAAAACCGTCAGGAATAATATATCCCACGGTTCTGCTTATAAAATTTCCATGATATAAAACCTTAATATGTATTACTAAATTGTTTATTTTATAAGGTGATGTTTTTTTTTTTTTGTAATTAACGACATACAAAAACTCAAAATTTAAGTGAATTAAAACAAAAACCTAAATAAATCATCGATCCAGGTTATTATATAAAAAAATTAAAAAAACGTCGAAGTTTATAATCCTACACATTCTTATAACTAATATAGAAATCTCAATGAAATGATGACGAATAAACATTGATTCATAAACGCCTAAGTTTATAATCCTACAAATTCTTATAACTAAAAAATTAATAAAAAGACAACCCATCTTTTTAACTAGCTAGACCCCAAGTAAGTTATAAAAATAGGCTTGAAGGACATTTTTAAAAGCACCAATTTTTTAAGAGTAAAAAATACTCTTCATTCAATTAGAGATACCTAGTAATAATCTAACTAATAAATCAGGAACTTGAGTTTTTCTCATGAACGAACCGAGTTGGATTGTCGACGCCGATTAGAATTTCTGGGGTTTGAATCGATTTTGGCTATAAGATAGGTTGATGTTTTAGGTTTTGGTGATTTAATCTATTTGCTTGTTGTTTGAAGAGGCTTTTAAGGGGTTTGATTTAGTTTTTGGTTCTAAATTTTAGAGAGAGAAAGTTTTATATACTTTCAATAGAAGGAGAATTTGATAGTGTTTCAAGGTATAATCCAACTTCTTCATTGCTTTATTTTCATTGAGTTATGAATGATGGATGACAATTTGTTAGTTTTGATGTTTATGTTCAAACTTATTTGTTGGATTTATATGGAAGTTGTGAAAGTATAGTTGATACAAGCAATGTGTTTGATAAAATGCTTGAAAGAGATGTTGTTGCTTGGAATGCAACGTTAGTTGGTTATACAAGACTTAGGTTGGTTGAAATAGCTATAAAGTTGTTAGATGAAATGCCTGTGAGAAATATTTTTTCGTGGACAATCATGATTGGTATTTATGTTCAAATTGAGAATTTCATGAAAGCTTTGGAAGTTTTTCGAAGAAATGTAAAATGATGGTGCTAGAGCTTATAAAATGACTATTATGAATTTGTAGGGGTTTTAGCTAGTTTTTCGATACAACATTCTATTAGACAATATATAATAATTTGTAACAAATTTCATGTTAAATCAATTCAAAAATTAATTTGCAAACCATTTGCATGGCATTGCAAGGTGTTTGCAAGCCATGCAAATGGTTTGCAAGGCTCTGCAAGGTGTTTGCAAGGCTCTGCAAGGTATTTGCAAAGCTTTGCGAGGCTCTGCAAGGTGTTCGTAAGGTTGTGCAAGGTATTTGCAAAAGTCATGCAAGGTGTTCGCAAGGCTCTGCAAAGTTTTTGCAAGGCTCTGCAAGGTGTTCGCAAGGCTCTGCAATTTGTTTGCAAGGCTATCCAAGGTGTTTGCAAAAACCATGCAAGGTGTTTGCAAGGCTCTGCAAGGTGTTTGCAAGGTTTTGCAAGGCAGTGCAAAGTGTTTGCAAGGCAGTGCAAGGTGTTTGCAAGGTATTTTCTTAGACTAGGGTTAGGTTGGTCTTTTTACTGAAATTAAAAATTACATAATTGCCATCAGGGAGGTGAAGCCTAAAAAACTTTGATGAATCTTTTTTAACCAAAGTCATAATTTCTTTGGGAGTTTTGGCCAAATTCCCGTAATAAAAAACAATATAGAACAATCACGTTTTTATTTAGCAGCAAAACTTTTCGTAAATAATTGTAAACGATGTAATTTATCATCTTAATGTTGTGTGTGTCCATTAAAGATTATACAAGGACATTAGTTTAGGTCAATTAACAACTAAAAGTGAACCAATCTTGTTTATTGCTTAATCGAATTTAATATTGTAAGATAAAGATATTCATAATCACACCCACCTAACAAATTTTTATCTAGAGAGGTATTAGATGGGCTAGAAAAAAACAGGTGTTTGGAGGCATACAGTTCTGTTTGGGCCACGAAGACTTCAGATCAATCTAATATGACTCAAATCTATAAGAGGACAATTGATTTCAAAATCAATATTTTTGTCTTTCACGTGCTAATCTCCATTTTCATCAACATCCTAAATCATTCATTCATTCGCCACCACCGATTTTGTCTTTCAGCAGAATCCCTTCTCCAACGAACTAAATCATTCGCCACCACCGATTTTGTCTTTGAACGGAATCCTTTCTCCTCTGTCTCTGGCGAAAGGGACAGTTTCTTTCGTCGGAATCACTTCACCGAAATAGTTTTTTTTTTTTTTGTTAAGAAATAATTTTATTAATAGTGCGACAAAATGGGCCAAAATTACAAAGAGATAGTCTCGGGGTGGGGCCAGAACTGCAAGTGGATAATAAAATGGCAGCCAAAAGATAATAGTCCAAATGAGAACGTTTGACTAAGAAGGTAGTAGTCATGATTTTGACTTTCTTTAGAGAGAGAAAGAGTGTGAAAGGGGAGAGAGAGAGAGAGAGATAGATGTGAATGTAATCTTGAGTACGCAACTCGCCATTTCCCCATGCAAACTGGCTGACTATTCACTTCAATTAATTTGAATCAATCACCTCTCAAGTTCTCAATATTCACATTTATTTGCCACCCTAAAGATGAACAAATCATCAAAATGACCTACTAAAGATGGGCAGCTTCAAATATTAACCCTCTTTTGAGTATTTTCGTCAACCAGTGTCAATCAGTTTTAACAACTGACTAATTCTTTCTCTATTTACTCCTCATTTCAAATAATCTACCATATTTATCTGTCTTCTCTCTGTCATTTGACAAGGGTCGTCGGCGACAGATGTCACCTTACCAGCGACCCTTCTCTGACGATAGAGATGAAAGAGAAGTATTGTACAATATTTGAAATGAGGGGTAGATAAGAAAAGAATTAGTCAGATGTTAAAATTGACTAACGAAAATACTCAAAAAAAGGGTTTATGTTAGAAATTACTCGTCTTTTAGTGCCCAGTTTTGATGAGTTGGTCATCTTCAAGGACCAAAATAAAACTAACTCTTAGCTGACTATCTTGGCTAGGTGGCTAAGATATATCTAGATATATTTGTCCCACATGCAACAAATCAACCATATAACATTAATACTACTTCAAATTGAACTCTTATCTTCTTTCTTATTCTTCTTCTTCTTCAATCATGTTGTTTTATACTATTTATTCCTATCTTCATCTTAAATGTTACTTACTATATATGTGAATTTGATCTCCACCCTAGTCATTTTCATCTTTCATTTACAACTCCAACCTACCACCACAAGCCACCTTTTTACTTCCTTGTTGACCCTCCCTTAATTTCACACCTATCTCTCTCTCTCTCTCCAACCCACCTCTATCTCTTCACCCTTCTATATATCATCCATTACCCATCTCTTCCTTCTAATCATTTTGTGCCCTCTCTCTCCCCCTCTCTCACTAAATACCCATCTTCTTCCTTCTTACACTTTGCTACGTTTCTTGTTTGTATCATCATCCACTTCTTTTTCTCTAGTTCTGTCGGTTTGTCTGTCTGTCTATCTGTCTGTCTACCCAGAAATATTTTGGTAATGGATCAGAATGCGTACAAGGCAACGAACATAGAAGGAACACCAACGCCAACACCAAATAGTGGTGGAATGGCAAACAAAAGAACTCTCATGGGTTCTGACTTCATAGTTCGATTCGTTGCCGTGGTTGCTACATTAGTAGCCCTTATTGTGATGGGTGTTAGTAAACAAACTGAAATCGTCGCTGTTAGTGTAGTACCGACTCTACCACCATTCAATGTCTCCATGAATGCTAAATGGCAGTACTCTTCTGCCTTCATGTAAGTTTTAATTCTCCATCATCTTATTCATGTATTTTCTAAAGCAACTTCTTTTTACGACGGTTTAAACAACCGTTGCTAAAGCTCTAATCACAGATTTATGAACTAACCATTAATTTTTCTTGCTGTTTTTTTTTTGTAGATTCTTCATGGTGGCAAATATCATAGCCTGCATATATGGAGCATTGACTCTAATCTTAGCAATCGGTAGCCGATTTAGAACAAAAGGGTTGGATTTAACGATAATCGTTCTGGATTTAGTCATGTTAGCCCTGTTATTTGCTGGTAATGGTGCTGCCGGAGCTGTTGGTATAATTGGATACAAAGGAAACTCACACACTCGATGGAACAAAGTTTGTAATGTTTTCGATAGTTATTGTCGACATATAGCTGGTTCGATTGCTGTTTCTTTGATTGGGGCTTTGATGTTCTTAATTCTATTGGTTCTAACTATTTCTAGGCTTCATAAGAGATCTCACTAATTAGGTCTAAGAATTTTATAGGACTTTTGTTCATTTGGTATATGGTTTGGTTCTTGTTCTTTGTTTCGAATTTGGGTTTGATTTGTTTCCTTGTATTGCAAATAGTGAAATGAATAAACATTTATTTAATTTTAGTTGTTCGACTCAAACCAATTAGACATAAACATATATTCAACCCTGACTCGAGCTCAAGATTTTATATCTGATTTAGAGAAAAACAATGTCGAATACATGAGAAATCTTAAATATTGTTATTCAGAGACGTCACAATTCAGACCATTACAAATATACAAACCTCACATAGACATCATTTCGGCGGTTTGGTAAGCTTCAACCTATTTGGGTGGCCGAGGGCCTGCCAATGTGGATGTATCTGAACCATCATATCGAATAATAACCAATACACTAACAAAGAAAAAAAGGAACACCAATCATCCGAAATAAATGTCTAAATTCAGTAGTAGAATCACTGTAAACAGCCACTTTCCGAACAAACATAAGTTACATTTCAGATTATACATGATAATGTGAAAATGGATTACAGTATATAGAGGAGGAAAATTCGTCTTCGTCGATATAGATATTTGTATGCATGACAACAAAATTATACATTTAAATTTCAAACCACACAAATGAACACAATAATTAACTAGCTTTCATACTTGTCTCCCTCATTGTGCCATGGACCATCGCCGTGTTCTTCAACAACTCGATTACTTCCTCGATATAGTCTGAAGAAGTATTCGCGTATTATCTGCAAAAGATCCGAGGGATATTCAACCATGATCGAAGCAATAAATAACAGACAATAAGGGTATGTGCCCAAGTTTTGGTCAAAATTTGAGGTGGACGGCCGGACTTAACCTCTTGTTTCTTTCTCTTGATTGGTTGCGAAATCCGGCCGTCAACCTCGGATTTATCACTTTTGAATAACAAAGGGTTAAGTTTCTTAATTTTTCTTTTTTTTTTGTTAAAGAAGTTTCTTAATTGTTATTGTGATTTTGGTATGACTTGTTTTGTACCTGTCTGTGTCTGTCATTCACATGCAATTTTGGTGTCGAAGCTGCTGAGACATATAGCAAACGCTTGGAAAGCAGATATAGGATACTGAAAATCCATGGTGAATAAATCTTTACCCACTTTTCCGAACTGGAGTAGAACCTTCTCGTGTTCTGGACCAG
This sequence comes from Eschscholzia californica, assembly GCF_041429995.1. Classification (NCBI taxonomy): domain Eukaryota; kingdom Viridiplantae; phylum Streptophyta; class Magnoliopsida; order Ranunculales; family Papaveraceae; genus Eschscholzia; species Eschscholzia californica. Next base: position 970,973 of record NW_028238309.1, read on the forward strand.
CTGGCTCGCCCTCAGGAGAAGCCACAAGTTGGAAATTCTTTACTGAAGCAACAGTAACTCGTCCTCGAAAGTTCAAACACCAACATTGGAGCTGTTCGTGCCATCTTGGAGCTTTGTTCTTTAACACCAGCATTCCTTCTTTTCGGTTAGTTAAAGATCCTGAACGAAAACTATCTGTTCGGGTCGACTTGGATCGGAAAAATGGGATTGATGGAAACGAATCCGTATTGCTAACTGGTAATTCATTCTGCACTTGGGCTGTTTCTGTTGGACCAACTGCATATCCGGGTTGTCCATCCATGACACACTGCATCCTCCTAGGACCGCTGCTTTTTCATATAAAATTTTAGCACGAGTTTAGTTGACTTCCAATGAAAACGAGCCTGAAAACTTTCTTGCCAAGATAAATGTGTTAGGAATTACTTAATTTTATTGCTTACCGGGAGCCTAAAACGTTCAACTCGTAAGAAATATGTGCTACTGGATAGTTGCCGGCAGGGACCTTGGGAGAGACTTGTTTCAAACCCACAAGCCTAGTGGAACGACTTCTTGTAAGTGTAGCCCCACCATGAGGTGGCTGTGCATCATAGACGGTAAACTTGGTACCGAGAAAGTTTGACCTAAGAAAGAAAAGTCAGACAAAGAAGGCCGAGAAAGTAACAGAAATCACTTATTTGGTATATCAGTAGAAGCTCACCTCAGCTTCCCAATGTAGGTACCACTTCCCTTTGACATATCATCTGCATTTAGAGAGATGATGTAATCTGTGCAAGTAGCTCTGCGGAATTTGCGAGCAGCAAGAAGGAACTTCCCGTTATCACTCAATGCTGTCAAGAAGACAATGCGTCACTCGATGCTAAAACTCAGAAAAGACGAGGAAAAAGGACCTTGTTTTGTTGTAGAAATTTTACACCATGAATTGTACTAACCTTGACTTAAACTGAGATAGAGATGATACGTATGTGAGCTTCGATTTCGTGTTATGAAACATTGGATAATGGAGTCCTTTGGACCAGGCTGCAAAAGGAGTACTTTCTTATCAGCAACAATGTCGAATACATTGAAAAGATTTGACAAACAGAAATCCTGAACATCTTACTTAAGCAGTTCAAATAAAAACAACCAGCTAGCAACCTTTTACAGAAAAATATGAACAGGATAAACTAACACCGGTTGCTGCTTCTGATGTGTTAATTTGGATATGAACTAAATGGCGTATCAAGCAATTTTAAGCATCACTCAAGTCTCAAGAATCGCAAAACTATTGAAAAGGAATCAAGACAACACTTAACTAATAGTTAAATATCTGGAACAGGCAAGTGCCTCCTAGATAGTGCCTATCACAAAGTAGTTCATCTTACTGCTCGAATTCCGCCTCACAAATGCCATCTGAAGAGTAATCAAGTTGTATGTACAACGTTCAAGGACAAGTATAGATATTAGGGCAATAAGCTGGTTACGTAATTTGGACTTTCAGTGGTTATCGTACACAAATACAAATATTACGCAAATACAGTACAAGCCTTCCCCACACCACGAATTTAAGAAACGACTAACAAGATCAAGAAATTCGCAGGATCCAAACGGATGAGTTAAGGGAATTAGAGTTTACTTAGCTAGTTTCTCCTGAGCAAGTTTTTAATTATAAAGGCTGAGAACGATCTCAGTTTGCAACGAAAGTATAAGGTAGCTACCAAGAAGTACTCTTGCAGTGGTGAGAGAGTATGAGATAGCTACCAAGAAGTACTCTTGCAGTGGTGAGAGAGTATGAGATAGCTACCAAGAAGTACTCTTGCAGTGATGAGAGAGTGTGAAAAACAAATTTTCTCCAATTTTTATATCCTGTTTACTTGCATACAAGTAAGACCACTGATTGCTCAACAGTGACAGAGCAGCCGCGAGCCGAGTATGGGCCGAAATCATTTCAAACAGCCAGGATTTTCTGGCCAATCTCTCTCTTCTGGATGCTCGATAATCCTCGCTGTTGATGACCGATTCGGTAAAATTTAAAAAATCGGCCAAGATTTTGGGCTCGCTTTCTTTTGTTTGTTACTTGCTTTACCTTTACACTAGACGTTCTACTTGACTATGACCACTCCAAATTTTAGTCTACCAAATGAAACTTGGTTCCATTGACACTAAGCTAAAGTAGAATCACTTCTTATTCGAGCAAATGGTAAACAATCCTTAAATTCAACATTAAAATGGCAAAAGGGAAGCATTTTATACCTGTTTCAACGAAACCGGGAACGTTAACTTGCCGGAAGCTTCAAGGGTATTGACAATCTCCTTTGTGATTTCTCTCCAATTTCTGCAAACTCCAGCACAAGCAACAACATTCTTCCTCAATGGCCAAGTACTATCAGCTTCCTCTATTCTCATTAGAACATCTCTTAGTAGCTCAGGTGGCATATTAGCCCAACAACTCTGTTTCAAAACATCAGCAATTCTCACTCCCAAATCCTCTTGAACTACCCTCTGGGATCTTGATCTGAACCCATAACCTAGTTTAACCTCAAACCCTTTTCTTGAAATGCTACCAAACTCCCCTTTCATGTCCTGAAGAATGCTCTTGAAAGACATTGTTGACTATTCCTTTCTCTATATCTCTGTAAGAACTTCTAGATCTTGACTAAACCCTAATCCACTACCAACCCATGTATAAAAATTGCATCTTTTGAACAAACAATATGTAAGGAAACAAAAGCCCTAAATACTAAATGTACCAACAGTACTTTCAGAATCCACCAAAACAGCAAAAACCCTAGATATTTTGAAAGAGAGAATCTCTTAAAATTAACAATTATTACATGATTGTAAACAAAAATAGTGAGTGATTCATTCAATTTCACAATGGATTAAACATTGAATTCAACAAAAACATCAATGAATCACTTCAATTTCATCTAGTACTTGAGCCTCCAAATACAGATTTTTTTTCAGAAGAAAAACAAGAAATAGTACAATATAATCAAGAACAGTGATGAAAAGGTAGATCAATAGTTGTTCTTCCTTTATCCGTTACTTTCTGCTTTTCAGTCTAAATTTATCTGCAACAGTAGAGAGAGAAAGTAGTGAGAGATTAGGGTGAGTGTGTTTATGGAGGAGGTAGAAATGAGTGAAGTGTGTTCCAGAAAGTGTGTGTCTCTTCTACTTTAGTAAAGCAGAATATCTTATAAGGACTTTTTGTTATGCTTTTTATCATTTTTGGATTGTTATTTCAATTTGGCCCCAATTCTGGAGGCAACTTACAAAAATTTGGCTTTTTATATACTAGTAATTCTGGTGAGCAACAATCGTTGTTTTTCGATTTTAGCTTGATCCGAAGTCGAATCAATAAGTGGTGGTTTAACGAAATCGTCGGCCAAAGCCGAGCCGATTATTGGACCGACCGACATGGTTCGGTTTGGTTTGGTTAGGTTCAGCTCGGTTGATCAGCACAATTTCATTTCATTGCATAAAAAATAAAGTTCTTATTCTTGATTAAAGTTCTTTTAATTTCTTTGCCTTTTTCAGTTGAACCCTTTTGAACTTTATTAAATTATTATTAAATTAAGACAATAATAAAGTTAATTCGGAATTTATTACTGAAGTTTATATTTCTTACTCTCTACTTCTATATATAAGATTTTAGTATGATAAATACTTTAGGGTTTGGTCGGTTCGGCTTTCTCGGTTTATAGAAACCAAAGTCGAAGTCAAACCAAACCGATTTAAGTTGCTCGATTTTCCAGCCGAACCGAGACAAACAATGATCGATTCGGCCCAAAAATCGATTGGTCTGGTTTGGCCAATTGGTTCGGTTTTTGCTCACACCTATAAATCAGATCCTGCTTCACATTTACACAAAACTAACTGTCTTTATTTCGAGTCAATTTTTTTTTTATGGATTTTCCACTCTTCGTGGACGGTTAATTTCTATTTAGATTCGAAATATGTTTACTTTTGTAGCATCTTCTGTCATCTTTTTATATTTGTCCCTCTAAAACTTTTCAAAATATATAATTGTCGGACAATTTAAAATTTTTTTCTCCATAGATTGTAAGTTATCAGTTTATTTAAGATCGGTAAATTGGCGAATTATCTAGGTGCGTCAATTAATATGCAAACTATTCAAAAGTAGAAAATGTGTTTTCTACATCTCTCGTCTAACTTAATTACATGCGTAACTCTGCCTCACATCCAAATTTAAATAAACTGTTCTTTTTTTATTCTCTTTTTTCTATTCAGAAGAAGGAAATTTTAATTTGTCTTTTGAACAAAATAAAACAGGGAATTGGGCCTCCGACCCAATTTTCGAATTTTTTAATTTTCTCTTATCAGTAAGGTTACTTTAGTATTTTTCCTATATTTGATTATTTACAAAAATGCCTAGGGAGCTGAAGCCTACAAAAAGTTGATAAATCCTTTTTAATCAAAGTCTTAATTTTTTAGGGAGTTTTGGCCAAATTTCCGAAAACAGGAAAGTTGACAGATCCTGTTTTTCTATTTGAATTTTTTCCTTAAAGTTTTTCTTCCTGCACGATTTTTCATCTACTAAAATAAGTTGTTTTGATCTCTAATTTCTTAATCATTGAAGCTATTAGTATTTACTTGAATAAACACGATGAAAAAGTTTTTCTATTGGGAAATTTTAAGGGTTATTTATCGCAAGGCCCCCTACTTTGTGACTAGCTTCTCGGGAAGCCCTCCACATCATCAAAAATATCAGATAGAGCCTTTTTTTCTGTTACCGTTAAATGTTCGCTACTCTCTCTCCTCCATCTCATCACCTCTCTCTGACATGTCATCTATCACGCCACATCATCATCTTCTCCGATAGATCGCCGCCCGACGACCTTCATACTTAAATTCTTTTTTTTTCTCTCTCTCCACTAGGGTTTGGGGAAACCCAGCTTCATGTTGAAGCTTCAACAGGTTAGGGTTTGGGGGAAGAAGAGAGAGAGAAAAAAACAATTTTTTTAAAGTATGAAAGTCGTTGCCGAAATTTTTGGCCGGTCGGCGACCTATCGGAGAAGATGATGATGCGACGTGATAGATGATGTGACAGAGAGAGGTGATGAGATGGAGGAGAGAGAGTAATATAAAAGATGGGGTCATCTGGGTATTTTCGATAAAGTGAGAGTTTTCGCAAAAAACTAGTCATAGAATAGGGGGTCTTTCGAAAAATAACCCAAATTTTAAATATATTAGTTTCGAATATGTCATTATCGTGTACTGAGCCACTTATATCATGAAACCTATTAAAAAATTTCACATATTGTTAAATAGATTATTTTGTATGTTTTCTGATTAAATTATCTCGACAAAAAAATGTTTTCTGGTTAAATTTTATCCTAAAAACTCAAATATTTTTAAATTCAATCATAAAAATTTTAAACGGGGAAAATTTTCATAAATTCATATACAACTTCATAAATAAAGTTCATAAAAAAAAGTTGGGCTCTAGTTTGTGGTCAATAAAAAATTTGCCCCTAGCTAACAACTGATAGCTCAATTGGTAAGATATGTATTCCAAAATCTTAGAGGTCATAAATTCGGTTTCTTACGGAAGTGAAATCTATTGTTTATTGAACTTGATATTAAGGTATAAATAAAGTTGTTTAGTTGGACTTTAGACCCGTAGTTAAGTTGGACGTTAGATCCGTTCCCGTAAAGGTTTAAATTTAACAGTCATCGTGCTTATGACACCTTATTGATGTATCATTCTCATTGTAATGACTATTGTAGTCAATTTCCAAAAATGAAAGATATGTTGATTATTTTTAACAATTGACTTTTACCTTTTATTTCAGAAGTAAATCCTCCCATACTTATATCACGATTTCTTTCTGGACAGAACATTCCTAGACAGGCAGATAGTCGATTAGGCATACTTTAACTAATTCTGGAATATCACGTTAATATAGGACTCTAAATTATCAGTTGGTCATAAATGAAGGGCCAAAATAAATTTGGAATCTACCTTAACTTCGTCGTGCTATCGTAGGGCGTTGTACGGGGTAGATTCGTCTCTCCACACCTCTTTTACTTTTTTTTTTTTTTGTTAAGGATCCACACCTCGTTTACTTGATTGCCACTTATTTGTAACAAAATACCTTTTTTTTTTTTTGAGAATTCGACTACGGTCTACATTAATCGTTACAAGGCATAGATGCATCATGGAGATGTAATGAGCACGATAACCGCCTAATTTAAAGTGAGAATGAAAGGGGCCAAAAGTCCGACAACGAAGAGGCCTAAAGCCCGACAAATTATTACATTATTCATAGCCTAAATTACATAGGATAAATCTTGATGGCAACTGCTTCCACCGAGACTCGATCCCACGACCTCATGGTCTTAAGAGGGATGTCCAACCGTTACACCATTAACTAATCCGCTTTTAGACTAGAGAAGACATTATTCCTGTCACCCAATTATATCGGAGGTGAAGCTACTCCAGCATCATCTACCGTTCGATACGATCAAATCTCACCACTGTAATGATGAGTGAATATGCTCACTTACGTTACCTAGTGGGGTGAACAAATGATGCACGATTTTTATCACTTTTAAGCTTTAATCATACAAAAGTCTCTGTGGGTCAAAATTAAAGAGCTTGCTTAAAGTTAAGTCATTAGGTATTTTTAGTTGGTAATCCCTTCAATTATCAGCCCACCCAGCACTTAAAAAGAGGTGATCCAATCACTAATTTGCATCTTGTTATAATATCGCCTTATATCTGTGATGTTCTTTTCGTAAAGAAATCAATTGTCTCTGAGTAGAGTGACTACAAAACATTACTATCCAAAAAGTCATAGTCTAAATTTTATGCCTCGTGACTATTCCTTGTAGAAAGGACTCGTGAGACATAAGCACAGGAAGTGAACACTACATCGGTGCCAATTTGCAGACAATGAAAGAGATGGGCCATATTTCATCAAAAAAAAAAAAGAGATGGGCCATTAATGGTCATTTTTCTTTCTCTATTTAGCACTAACAATTCTACATCACTATTTTACTAGAGGATATATATTTGAACGATCCATTCAAACACGTATTTATATTTTAACTACAAAGCTGGAGTCTGGATAAACTAATTATATCTTCAAGCTCAAAAAGACTCAATTTTCAGACTTTCAGTTCGATCGCATTGAATAGTTGATTGATAAATTTTAGTATAAGGCTATCAATTATGAACTTGTCAATTTATCTAATATCATCCCTTAAAATACAAGTAATTATTAATAATCTTATAGATCTGGCTTGTGTTTTTTTTAGTATACTTAATTACTCAATAATTCCACTCAGGGGCGTGGAAGAGGGGTGCCATAGGTGCGACGGCACCGGGCCCCTCTCACACGACAAGAAAAATCGAAGAAATTGGGGCCCCCTCGAATAACTTATTTCGGTATAAATATTTAAAGGACTAAACCTTTATCATAACTTAGTTGTAGCTCATTTGGTAACCTCCTTGTTTTACAAACAAGAGGTCAAGAGTTCAAATCTCACTACCTTCATTTTTTTTCTTTTTTAAATATCAATTACAAATATATGCTTCTAGACTAATGATTCAAAGGAAGTTTAATAAGTATTGTGTTCGTCCTTTTTTTTTTCAAAAATGATTCTTGAAAATTTGTATAGAATTAAAATTAATGTTTTTTATCTTGAAAAAAATAAATGGTTGGCAAGTTATTTTGTCATAAATATTTTTTTTAATTGTCTTAAATAGTTTGAAGCATCAAACATATTCAATTGTTATATTCATTCACATTCATCTAAAATATATCAAAAATGAATTTAGTAACCAAAGTAAATTTTTTTGGTTAACTATGATACGTATAAGAAATTTTTTCGTCTTATATTATCGAAGGGCCCCAAATAAAACTTCGCACCGGGCCCCGTTTTTCTCAGCCACGCCACTGATTCCACTCAGCTAAAAAATAAATATAAACTACCTAGAATTCTCAAGCTTCTCAAATCGTGTGGTTCCAAAAGTGTTGAGTTGCATTAACAAAATTTTGCTTCTACGGAAACGGTTGGATTAAATCTGAATATAGTGTGCCCACGTCCAATCTTTGACTTGAATATATAGGTCTACAAGAAATATGACTCGTTCAGAAAATTCGGATTAGTGTCCCCTTCCACTTAACATTCCATCGCTTCTCTTACACTTCGAAAATTCCATGAAACCATCTATACTTTTTTTTTGTTGAAACCATCTATATTGGTTAAACAAATAAATGGGGCAAATTCTTTTTTTTTGAGTTCTCCTGATTAATCCCTTCTGTTTTCATATATACTCTTTTATTTCCATAATACGGCGACAAACGTAATTCTTATTACTGTAACAATAGATTATTAAATTCACGATTATGTTATGATCGGACAGATGAACATAATTTAAAGACACAATATTTAACGAGGCTCGGTCGGATATTCACAACCTACATCCTCGGATAAAGCCTGAATGGCTACATACTTTATTAACCACAATTGTGGTGATTCGTTACAATAACTGAATAGTAATCGAATGCTTAAACTCCTAAAACCCATCTCTTATTTATAGAGTAAATTAGGATTTAGGGTTTCCTAGTTTCTACTAACTAAACTAGGAAGTAGGAAACTAGATAATATCTATTCATTATTTCCATTACATAGTTACAAGAAATATCCTAATATAAGAAATTATATCTTCCATATCTTCTAATATCCTAGATTAGTCTTGATCGTCGGATCTTCGCCTTCTCGATCCGTCTCATGTATCGCGTATCTCAACCCCCCCCCCCCCCCCCCCCAAGTTGGAGCAAGGAAGAGTGTCTAACTTGAATAGGAAATATCAAAATGCGGTAGAAAATTCGGGGAGCAAAATACTGTAGATAGAAGCTCGTGTTGAAGTAAGTTTCTTTGAGATTCTGTAACGGAAAAGAAAGGAGAATCGTCGTCTTGAATCAGACTTGTAATCTCGGTTGTACAGTACTCACGATTGTAGAATGAAAATGTCACAAGATTAACTTGGAAATCTAAAAAAAATATCGATGAAGTGATTTATCGATTATTTAATCACAACGACTAAAAAATCGTTAGAAAATTGCGGAAGCTTAAGTCAAGAATGAACAACCTTCTCAGATACCATGTTAAATTCACGATTATGTGATAATCGGAGATATGATAAAGTCATGATTAATAAATCATCGGATAGATAAACATAAAATAATGACACGATATTTAACGTGGTTCGGTCGGATACTCAAGATCTACATCCACGGAGAAATTACTTCATTATTAATAATCACTACATACAATTGTATGTGGGGTTGATCGGTTACATAACTCGATAACTCGATGATTTAAACTTTGTAACCCAACTCATATTTATAGAGTGATTCGGGTTATCTAGTTTCCTAAGTTTCCTAACTAAACTTAGGAAAGAATACAATATTTATCTAAATATAATATAAGAGATATCTTGAATATATGAAACTAAATCTTCTGTATCTTCGTATATTCTTCGAATATCTTCGAACATCTTCAAGTATATCCAGACTTTTCTTGATCGTCGGATCTAGTATTCTCGATCCGCCTGATATTCTTCACGTATCTCATTATAGATCTCTGGAAAACCGTCCAATTTAAAAAGATATCAGAATTTTACCTTTTTACTAGAATGACCAGTCTCTTATCATCAAGTAAATGGACTTCAAAATAAAAATTTGTTATTATTATAATGAGTATGAGTGTGATTAGTTTGGACTAGGCCACAAGGGCTAATATTAATTTTGTGTTTATTTTGTCAATTACCATCAACCCCAAAATTTAGGTGACATGATATATTGTATACAATATGGCAACTCAATATGTTACTTTCAAAGGGACCATGAAACTGTGAGAGTTCTTGGCTATCTCTAACCCCACATTTTGATGACTCATGGAAGAAGCCAACTGCATAGTTCTTGGCTATCTCTAACCCCACATTGAAGGGCAAAAATAGGATCTCCGTGTCCAATTTGAATCTACAACCATACAAATGAAGGAAAATGTCACACCAATAGACATTTTCTTCATTAAATTGGCGGGAATCCATTTAGTAGGATTTTGATTCAAGCCAATATCACGTCTAATTTGTCGATTGGACTGATAAGTAAATGTCTGAAAAAGGCATACTGCAGTTAACACAGTAGTTCAGTTTCGATCTGGTTTGATAATTAGGTGGGTTGATCTTTAGTTTCCATTTCTTTCACTTTGTTAGAGCCTTTGATATTGCTCGGCCTCTCCATCTACTCGCAACTATGACGATGAGAATGAAGAGAATGAAATGTACGGATATTGTTATATTATGTTTAACACATTTTGCAGGTGTGATAGATTTTCGATATACTTCCATGAACAATTGTCAATTTCTTTGTTTTATCAATGTACTAATGAATTTTGATCTCAAAAAAAAAAAAAGCATCGGTACATCAATGAGAAGTGTTAAACACGATAACCGTCAAATTTAAATTATTTCAAAAACAGGTTAAAAACCTAATCAAAGTATCAAACAACGACCTAACATCAACGAATCTGGAACCTCCAGAATTTTAGAGTTTATGTCAACGTTGTTGACCATTTAGATTACCAAATGTTCAACGTAAGAAGGCTGAGAAACAACAATTTTTTTAAGTACTAATATTACTCCTATTTCTAATCTTTTTTTCCAATGGTCTATTTGACATTTGTAGATCTTCCATCTTCCTCGATTTTCTTAACTATATAAACCAACGGACCGTATATAAAATAATTAAACAATTTTTTTTCTTTTGAGAAGCAAATAACTAAAGAAATATTAAACAAAATCATTTGCTTGATTTGATTGACTTGGCTCTTTCAATAAAGGAAAAGAGAACAAAACAACATGATTAATGACTTGCTTCCATTAACTCCATCACCTTCTTCTTCTTCTCTCTCTACTTTCTCTCTCTAGAATAGAATTTGCACTATTACGTGTTCTTGATCCAAAAAGCTTTTGATTACTTCAAGAAGATCAACTGTTTTAAGATTTCTCTCTCTCTCTCTCTCTCTCTCTAGAATCCAGAATAACAACTTTACTGTTTCGATCTTCAAATCCTTCCTAATTAAGCTCTTTACTTAAACTCGATCATCCTCTCTGATTTGCAATTTGAAATTTGAAGTAGAAGTTGTTCGATTCAGTTAAATTCTCATTTTCAACTCCGTTTCTTCAAAATCGAGATCTGTTTCTAGTTTCGTTGACTGTTCAGTTCTCAATTTTGATGTATATACGTTTCGAACTGTTAGAATTTGAACTGTTGATCAGGAATTTTGTACTGAAAGGAAATTCGAATCTTAATCCGATCTTTTTTAATTCAATTACTAGTTGAGATTTTGAATTTGGATCATCAGTTGAGAATGGAAATGTTGATGAATCTGTTGTTATTGTCAGAGAAATATGCTAGTGTTGTTTCGTTGAACTTATTTGTTACGCTTCTTTGTGCTTGTATTGTTATTGGTCATCTTCTTGAGGAGAATCGATGGATGAACGAATCCATTACTGCTATTGCTATTGTCAGTTTTCATCTTTCTCTCTCTTCAAATTTCAGTTTCTCATTTGGAATTTCACTTTGTGATTTTGGAATTTCAGTTTGTGATTTTGGAATTTCAGTTTGTGATTTGGAATTCCTATGTGATTTGAAAATCCTATGTGTTTCGATTGAATTTCAGGGCCTTTGTACTGGATGTGTGATTCTATTAACTACAGGAGGAACAAGTTCACGTTTATTAGTGTTTAGTGAAGATCTTTTCTTCATTTACCTTCTACCACCAATTATCTTTAATGCTGGGTAATTACTACTAATTAAATTAATGATCTAATTAATCTTCACTTTCATTTTACTACTACTACATTTTTTGTGAGTGTGACTGTTTTCCTTGTTTGTTTTTGTTTTCTCAAATATTAGATTCCAGGTTAAAAGAAAGCAATTCTTTCAGAATTTCACTACCATTATGCTGTTTGGTGTTGTTGGTACATTGGTATCCTTCGCAATTGTTTCGTTAGGTAATTGTGAATACGTTTACTCTATCCAGTTTGTGATTCTAAGAAAAATTGTTCGGACAAAAATTAATGCCCAATTTTCGTGAATAAATGTGACTACTAGATGCGCAAACAAGCTACCAAAATTCTTTTTTTTTATTGAGGGTGGTCGGCCGACCGCCCCACCCACTCACACATAGAGACACACATTACCTGATTTAGTACTTGAAGAGATTTAATTCATAGACATGTTATGGACCACGAGACCAGATACGGGTGTGCTAAGTTTGTGCTCATCATCTAACTCAAAACCCATTGCGGTGAGTGGAGAAGACTTAGACGATATATTATTGGTTAAGAGATCAGCTTTTCCCCATTTGAGACTATTCTCACACGCCTCTTCGCGTGTGGCATTTTTTTACCCAAACACGTATGTTTTTTTTGGGTGATATGGAACACGTGTGGCTTTTAAAACTTATCACGTGTGGCTTTTAATTCAGGTGCTACACAAATACTTAGAAGAATGAATATTGGTTCTTTGGAGATCGCCGATTATCTTGGTAATTTTTCTACATCATTACTTTCTTGCATTACCACTATATAATTTGTTCTTGTTGTTGGCTGTTTTTATCTTATTCTCATAACATTAGTTGTTTCGCCTTTTATTTCTTGCAGCAATTGGAACTATATTTTCGGCTACAGATTCGGTTTGCACCTTGCAAGTATGAAATATCTATGATAACTTTAACTCCGGTTTCAGCAATGGACATACAAACTGCAGCAACTAAATCTTTGACTTCTTCTTTTATACAGGTGCTTAACCAGGATCAAACTCCTCTACTTTACAGTTTGGTTTTCGGGGAAGGTGTTGTCAATGACGCCACATCAGTGGTGCTCTTCAATGCAATCCAAAGCTTTGATCTCACTCGCATAAACTCTAGCACGGCCTTGCAGCTTCTTGTCAACTTCTTATATTTGTTCACAGTTAGCACGTTGCTTGGAGTGTTTGTAAGTCTCTCTCCCACTCATTATATGTATGAACACTCGAACTTCTGCTGAAATTTTGTTACTCGTCGGGTTTTCCTTTCTCGTTTGCTAATTTTCTCGTGCGAACTCATGAACAACGCTGAAATTAGTTATTTCTATTGCAGGCAGGTCTCCTAAGCGCATATATTATCAGAAAATTGTACTTCGGCAGGTTAGAGACTCATAATTCTTACTTTATCAGCAAACATTTTCTTTACCCTTTGATTAGTTCAATCTTAGAACACGTAAACAACAAATTTCTTGGAGTTTCTAGTACTAATTTTTGCTTCTCTTTCGGAAAATGCTAAAGATGAAGTTCTTATAAATTGCAGACACTCGACTGATCGAGAGGTTGCACTTATGATGCTTATGGCTTACCTTTCCTATATGATGTCTGAGGTAAGTTTCATGTTTTGGAAGACATTTGTTCCTTTCTTTGTTTCAATACTTCCTTGGAGATTTATCGAATGTGAAAACTTCTTTGTTGTAATCTAACGCTGGTTTACTTTAAATATTTGTCGCAGTTATTTCAGCTAAGTGCTATTCTCACGGTGTTCTTTTGTGGGATCGTCATGTCTCACTATACCTGGCATAACGTTACGAAGCAATCACAAATCACTACCAAGTATGTTAAATAACCATAGAGTTCGTTTGTCACTATTTGAGTTATTTGTTCATATAGTTTTCTTCCTTCATTTCGTACTCCATTCATCTTACATTTACATTCTTATTTGTCTTTCTGATCCGTACTACTTGTTTGTAGACATACTTTTGCAACATTGTCTTTCATTTCCGAGATATTTATCTTCTTGTACGTCGGAATGGATGCCTTGGACATTGAGAAGTGGAAAGTTGTCAGTTCTAGGTATTTCTTACTTATCTCGTGATAATCTCCAATACACAAACCGAAAATTATTTCCCATTGCTTGAGAAATAATTGCCTTAACTTTCTTTCATATTTGACCTAGCAAAAGTTGATTTCCTTTATGCAGTCCAGGAAAATCAATCGGAGTGAGCTCAATATTACTAGGTCTGGTTTTGGTTGGACGGGCAGCTTTCGTTTTCCCTCTATCCTTTGTAGCCAACTTGATTAAGAAAACCCCGGGGGATAAAATTACCTTTCGGCAGCAAGTAAGTGAAAACTCGGGAAATGATAGAGTGCCCATCAATTTTGCCCATTAAAATGTCCAAATTTCCTCATTTGGAAATAAAAGCGGTCCCCACCGTAGTCAAATTTTGAAAAAACCTTGTCTTTTAGTGATTCCACATCAGCTGGGCATTTTAATGGGCTAAAAACTGGGCACTCTAGCATCTCCCGTGAAAACTCTTCCGTAATACCAAATTCCTTGTTAGGTTTGAACCAACTTACGTAATAATTATTATCAATTCCTACAGATTATCATATGGTGGGCTGGTCTTATCAGAGGTGCCGTCTCTGTTGCACTTGCTTATAAGAAGGTAATATTCTTTTTGACTAATGTATACAGTTGAAGTTTTAAGAAACGCCATTAATCTAGGTTATAAGATCTCTTTAACCGATGTCTTGCTCATTCACCAAGTATAGTACCTCTGGCCAATTATTAGGGAAAATTCGTTTGGCATCCTCATTTGGCCATAGGCAACACAAGAGCTTTCGACTTCGAATTCCACGATCCGTAATTTGTTAATTTGAACTGAATTTGGAACAAAGAATGACATTTCAATTTCGCTGGAAATTCGGTAGACATGTACATTGGTCATTTTGACCAAAACATTTCGAAATTTATTTCTTTGACAAGACATTGTTAAGAGTAGTAGTTCAATTTTGGTTTTGATGGAAATCTTGGTAGGCGGGCGTGGAAATAGAACTATTTTGGTCATTTCAACCAAAATATTTCGAAATCTAATTCCTTGGATTGGAAAGTCCAGTGACATAGACATCAAGGATGCCTTTGACCCTAGGTCACATGCGCTCAGGGGGCAAGATTCACCATAGAAACCCTAGGCAACAAGCTCCATTTTTCGGTTGCTTTGGCCTACGAAATGAAATCTTACTTCCCTAAATTATCACTATTTTTCGCTTATTGGTCCCTCGTCGGTCCTACAGTTTACGACAGCAGGTTATACTCAACTTCCAGGGAATGCCATGATGATCACCAGCACTATAACTGTTGTTCTTTTCAGTACAGTGGTAAGTTCATCTTGTACCTTGTCTCGCTAAATTCTTCTCCATATCTCCAAAACTAAAGCTTCGTTACAGTGATTCAGTTTAATGATTATATTATCTATTACTCTCAGGTATTCGGGATGTTGACTAAGCCATTACTAAGACTCTTAATTCCTCATTCACAACTAACAAGGAGCTTCTCATCAGATCAATGGAGTACTTCAAAGTCATTCAGAATCCCACTCCTAGGAAATGGTCAAGGATCCGAAACCCACCAACATGAAACCACTCGGCCGAGAAGTCTGAAAGAGCTAATTTCTAGGTTAGATGTTCATCGGTATTGGCGAAAGTTTGATGATTCATTTCTGCGACCAACTTTTGGAGGGCGAGGGTTCACGCCTGAATTACCACAAGAACAACTAAGTCCTCGTGCAGGGTAACTAATTCAAGAAACTTATACGTAAACATGGATTTAACTAAGATTATCAAAATGTTTGTTGTTTATTAGCTTCCTCATAGGGTTTTCATGGACTTTCTTCTCAAAAGTTTTGATGATTTTTTTAGTCTTTGAATAAGTTAAACATTGTTTCCTATTGGAAATGCTTGTATATCTTTGTAAAATTTTCTGCCTGAGTGAAAAAAGAACCCTAGTATTTCTAGGATGGTAATGTTTCGAATTTTATGGGTTTCTTTAACTTTTGAATGAACCATATGTTTTTTTTGTCAGATAAACCCTAAATCTCAAAACTCAAACTTACTACATTAAAATTCAAGAGTTAGAAATTAGGGGTAAATAACTAGGCGGATTAAAACCCGATTAGAAGGTTTCCACCAACTTGAAGGCTAGAATGAATAAAAGCGGATCTGATACCTGAACTGTGACCAAGTTCGAGGATGTGGGTCCATGGCTGGTATATGGGCAAGAGAACAGATCCTCGACCATCAACCAACTTGGCCCCGGAAGGTGGTGGCATCACAATTGAGATATATTTCTTCTCTTTTTTGGTAAAAAAAAAAAGGTTAAATTATCAGAAAGGCCAAGAGGCAAAGAATGAATAGAAAGAACAAAAATAAACAAAAAAGGGTTATAGTCCCCACACCACTTGTGACGAGTCCCTTTTCGGTGGCCTCGTGGAGTGTTCGCTAGAAATAAAAACCCGTACTTAAGGCTTTGAACTGGGTGTCAAAAGCAAAGACAATATCGATAACTCCTATGACTTAGTGTTACAAGAAAGAAAATTCACTTTCCCATGGTAACAGATTCACAAGCTCACAGCTAAATATTGGCTATAATATCATGTTCTATTATTGTATAAAAGTTCGTTAAAATCATAAACAAAAAAAGTTATCCTCTCTTATTAAAAAACCCAGATCTTATATATGAGTAACTAGAAATTTGTTCTATTAATTTTTAACAAGTATCAAAAACTAAACTAGTTATAGTCATGCTAGTTAACTTTAGTAGTTAAGCTTCTAACCTTTTGTTCTTAATAGTGTAGTTTATATCCAAGAACCAAACTTATCATAGCCACCATGCAAACGAAAAGAGCAGGGAAACCTACTTGAACTTTTCGGACATCAGTCTTCGTTCTCAACATCGCCTGTAAAGAGATAGGGCAAACCCCACGTTAAAATTAGGTTGTGTGACGGTGTGAGAGCACTATGATCTTCAAACCATAGAAATAATCAGAATCGGAAATTTCAGAACAAAATCTTTTTTTTTTTTTTTTTTTTATCTATTACAGAATTGAATGGGAAGTATTTGACTCACTAGTTCTTGACTTAATGCTTGCTTATCTTCAATGAAAGTGCCCCTCTCTTCCCTTAATGTTTTGATCGAATTTTGAGCCTGCAAAAAGAAATTGGAAAACAATTATTACTGGTACTTTCTATTAGATGATGTGTTCTATTATAAGTAAAGCTTTTGTCGCATTTGCCGAGATTTTTTTTCCCCCATTTGGCATTAGATGCAGCAGTGAAACCCTAATGGTTTTGGTCGATCGGTAATAAGGTAGGAAAAGGAAGGAGGTAGGAAGCATATAACTTACATCGCTTAGCTGTGACTCCAATTCCTTCAAGTTTGTTTTCAATTTCTCGATATCCTTAGCTAACTGCAAGTTCGCCAAATCCTTAGCTAATTTCAACTCATCCACATCCTTTGTTAGCTCGGGTTCCTGCAGAACCGCTGCTAGTTTAGTTTCCTGCACATTCTCGGTTCGCTTGGCAAATTTCAACTTCTCGACATCCTTTGCAAGATTCAGCTCCTGGATATCCTTGGTTGGTTTGACGGCCTCACTTTTCTTCGTAAATTTCAAGTCCTCGACATCTTTGGCAAGTTTCAAGTCCCGCGCATCCTCGGTTGGTTTGGAATCCTCACTTTCCTTGGCAAATTTCAAGTACTCCACATCTTCTGCAAGTTTGAAGTCCTGCACATCCTTGGCTGTTTTAAAATTTCCCACATCCTTGGCTAGTTTCAAATCCTGCACATCCTCGGCTGTTTTCAAATACCCCACATCCTTGGCTAATTTCAAATCCTCCTGTACATCCTGTGCTATTTTCAAATCTTCCTGGTCGTCCTTGGCTATTTTCAGATCCTCCTGCACATCCTTGGCTATTTTCAAATCCTCCTGAACATCCTTGCCTTGCTTCAATTCTTCAATAAGATTCTTGGTGACTTTCAGTTCCTCCCCATCTGTGGATATTTTCGGTTCTCCCTCCACATCTGTGGGTATTTTTGGTTCTTCCACCACATCCTTAGTTAGTTTCAGTTCTTCTCTCAAGTCCTCAACTTCTTTGGATGGTGTCAACTCTCCCGGCAAGTTCTTGGCTGGTTTCAGTTCCTCCATATCACGAACAACCTTCCAAAAAGAAAAAAAAATACATTTTAAGGGGGACTTCTAGCTGCCCCATATATCAAATGACCATTCTCGGACCTCAGCTAATACAAAACATTAGGACAATAAGATAAAACTCCTACAACTATATAGATAGATGATTAAAAAAAACATCGCCTTCAAAAGCAGTCGTCAATTGATAAGTAGCAAGATAAGTGTCACAACTCTTAAAACATTGACCTTGACAATATATATAAGAGAACAAAAAGTTACTTGTCGCCTAGGTGAAGCAACAGATTGAAATGCTTTTACCGTTTGAGGAGGCAGATTGTCTTCTGCTCTACTTAATACTACTTGCTCCTTTAGAACTGGAGCTTCATATGTTGGTTCCTGCTTCTGAGTTCCGTTATTCGGCAGCAGGACTGGAGAATTGGGTGGACTCAAGAGAACTACTCTCAATTTCCTTTCTTCGATATATGTACCGTTGTCTTTGGCAAACTGTCAAACCATATTGAAACCACAATAAGGACAACCCTCATTTTCATGTACAAAATACAACTAACATATACAAGTACGCAATCTTACCATGGTAGGTGTGATATCCACATCAGTAGTTCCAAATGGAACAATTGTGCTCTGAATTAAGAATTTATCTTTGCATTGCATATCCGGTGGAGCTACCCGTTGAGCTTGCATAGTAACTACATTAACAACAAATTAAAACATCATAACATAACAAGAAGATCACAAAGCCAAAACAAGCAAGGAATAACATAGAAGTGGCAAAAAAAAGAAAGCTGTTGGCCAGTATACAGGTATAGTGTCAAATAAATCATGAATATACAAAGCCAAAACATGGATGAAGTGGCATATCAAAGTTGGATTTGTATTTTATTCTTGATAGTTGATACATAAAGGAATACAAGTGATTTATCACTAAAATACCTGTGAAATCACAAGTAGACCTTGGCTGAACAATGCCTACATTTGGCCGGACGCAATATTTCTTCGGGGAAGTAGTTTTAACCTGAAAATGAAAACACTTCAAATCTTAAACATTGGAAAACCCATTTGTTATCAACAAACAAAGTCATACTTTCTCTAATCTTACATGTGCATACTTCATGCAAGATAGCGATGCAACTCAAATATCTTTGCTTGCATTTTACCCACTTCTCGTGATAAGCTATAGATATTTTATTTCATAAATTTAATGACTAAGGAGGCAACGAGGAAAAAGAGTTATTCATGAGAAAAACAACGAAACTAAGGCATATCGTACACAATTTTAATTAAGAAACCACCCATTCCCTTGCCCATCAAAATAATAAACCCAAGTAATTGAGACTTGGGATGAGGTGTGGATCAGTACGAGCATGCATTTACTCGAAAGAACCTGTACGACTTTCAAGAAGTCTACTTTTATAGAAAACTAGAAATGCCTGATGGTAAATAAATGTGTATTTTGCTTTCAAAATAAAACAATATCACATGACATCAAAATGAATATGATTCGCACCTTGAAAGCCACAAATTGATCTGTCTTGTTTAGAAGCTGAAGCAGACACACACTTTGCTTCTTCAATTCAACTACCAAAAGAAAAATAATCCATTACCGATATGTAAATCAATCAGATTCTACAGTTCAGAGACAGTAAAAAAAACATGATATTCTCATGCATTTGCGAATGCGCAACCATCTAAAATAAACTCGAAGGAACTAAGAAAAATCATATGAGAACACACAAAATAGCAGAAGAAGAAACATACCACAGTTGACACAAACATGAAAAGGATTCATAGAAAGTAAAACCTAAACCTAAATCTGAATAAGACAACCTTTATAAAACAAAAATGAAGCTACAACTAACCGGCCTATGATGATACACGAACTCCCACTTAGACCTCTTACTTGACAGCCTTCAAAAATCTCACCATTCATCTATCGTCATTTTCTCGAGATATGTATTTCAATCTCAAGAGCGTTCGATAATCTCAAATAGATGATCATGTAGGAAGTCTAAGTGAGAGTCGGTCTAGATTTATTTACAACCAGCTACAATCAAATAGATGATCATGATGGAGTGCTAACCGCCCAAATGTTGTAATACAGATTGAAATTTTTTAACCTGAAAATCATTTATATATCTTCAAAAAAACAGGTCATAAAACCACAAGAACAGCGAATCAAGTTTTCAATTTCATCAGATTTAACTCCCTGTGTTGAATATAAGAGATAGGTTCACAAGTACGGAAATGAAAGATAACATAATCAAATTGACACAACAAAAAGTAAGAAAAACATTAATCACGTGTATATAGAGAATTCAGGAGTTGCTTTTGATCCACTTACATAAAAAGTTGAGTTCATTAGGTCGAATCTCCAAAAGCTCTGGCCCCATATTTCTTCCTCAATCAAGTGAAAGCTAAAATCAAGTCCCTATTAATCAAAAAAATTGAAGAAACCAGATCTCATCACCTACAAATGCAAACAATTACAGATTAACTAAATAAACCTCTACAAAATGAAGATTATACAAGAGAAACAATCAAATTATTCTATTAACAAAACCTAATCCAATCCAAATCAGTGAGTTAACTAACGAATCATTAACAAAACCAGAACTATATAAAGAGTACTAAAACTACTCGATTGATCTGAATATCTCACCGATCAACTAACATAAACTCATTTTAAAACACCGACACACACGATCAAACTTTAATCTGTAGTCAGATCAATCAAGAGAAACAAATCAAATTCTATTAACGAAACCAAATCCAATCCAAATCAGCGAATAAACTGACGAATCATAAACAAAATCAGAACTACATAGTACTAAAACTACTTGATTGATCTGAATATCTCAACGATCAACTGATATAAACTCATTTTGAAACACCGAGATGATGAAACTTTAATTTCTAGTCGGATCAGTCAATTACACACTCAATTAAACCAAAACATACGAAAAGATAACCAAAATGAAGATCGAAAAGTCGGAAATAGTAATGATAAAAGTAAAACAAAAAGATCATCAAAGTAAATGAAAAGAAAAGAGCAACTTACTTTTTGACGGAGAACTCTAGATCGATAATCTCGCAATCAAAAATGTTAATAGGTTAATAAATTCAGGAGTGATCTGCTACTACGAGTTAGAGAGAGAGAGAGAGAGAGAGAGAGAGAATTATGAAGGAGACGGTCACGGACTTGATAACTGGGAATAGAAACAGTAGAAAGAGAAAGAAAGTTATGGTGGTGGACTGGAAGGTAGCAGGAGATTTTAGAGAGAGAAAGAGAGGGACCGGTTAGTACAGTGGGAGTGGGTACATAACTTGTACCCGGTCGGGTGGTGGTTGTGGACAATGCGTGTACGTTGGAACGTCTCCGTTCGGGCTCATCGCTTCAAATACAAGAGAAAAGAAAAAGAATGTGAGAAGAATTTCTTTTCCAAGCATTATTTTTCTTTTCGCTTTGACGAATTTGCACGTGTTAGATGGAGTCCTTGTCATCTCAGCCTATTTTGCCTCTCATGCTCCTAGTGAGAATTCTATTTTTTTTTTTTTTTTGATGAGAGTGATAGAATTCTATTTAAAATTCAAAAAAGAGAGATAGTGGCACTATGGGCTTCCATGTGTTATGATTAACCGGATAAATTTTCAACAAAAAAACCCGATAAAGAATAAAATAAAATTTTGACAACGGATTTTTAAACATAAAATATAATTCTGTTTCAACAAAGAACGAAAGAAAATATAGTTTTGAAAATTAAATTAGGATATCCCACAATCATAGGGCTATATTAGAATCAAGTTCTGAAAAAAATTACAAGTGTATGCAATTTTTGATTTGTACATCTTTTAATTATAAGATCCAACAGATTTTGTTGTTTGAATATAATCTTAAGATATTTAGTTAAAAAACAATGAGATTTGAAGTGATTTAAGATTCTAATGGACACAAATGTTTAAGCAAATTTGTATAAGCGGATATCTGACAAGATCTATGCACATAGTATATTTCTTTGGGCTTTTGGTTATCATAATCGACCGAGTCAAATCAATCCTACTGGACTCATAAATGTTGGATCCTATCTTAGTGAATTCATTTCTTTTCTTTTTTTCGATTATTATAGCATATTTGGAATAGGAAATCTCATACAAAGAAAAAAATCTTAACGATTTCAAAATATGAAATGAATTAGGAATGCTATTTCTTCTAAATATTCTAAAACAAAGATTTCACTTCATAAAATTATTTCCTCGGTTAATTACTCTGTATTTTCTGGAACTTCTTCCACACCATTACATTGTTCCGTCTTAAACTTGGCCTACAAAAAGATAGTAAAAAAAAGGCAAAGACAAAAACATCAAAACATGATGAAAATGAGTTAAAATAAAACAATCTAAAATTCACATCATTAAATATTAGAATTTATAGATGGGATTAGGTCAAGAATCACATAACTAAAACATGAATACCAAAAATTTATAAACACATGAAGTTCCGAGGAAATTTTCGAGTCTAGAGTCAGTAGTCATACTTTAGTCCTTACATTTGTTTCATGTAATTTATATGTATTAAATAAAGTAAAGATGGTTTCTGATAGTCTTTAGAGTTAGTTTTCATGGCCTTCAGGCCGGTTGAGAGGTTTTTCAGAGTTCTTTTTTCTTATTCCACCATCATGTCCAATCCATGTTATATAACTTAAGGCTGACTATACATGTCATTCAATTATAGTATAATGATCCTTTAGAAACAAAGTGTTCGGGGTTTAATGTCATATTTGAAGCTTATCATAGTCAGATTCTGTATCTTGCAGATTAACAAACTATCAACGAGAGTAAACCGGGTGAATTTAAACAAGCTA
Organism: Eschscholzia californica; assembly: GCF_041429995.1. Lineage (NCBI taxonomy): Eukaryota > Viridiplantae > Streptophyta > Magnoliopsida > Ranunculales > Papaveraceae > Eschscholzia > Eschscholzia californica. Next base: position 993,860 of record NW_028238309.1, read on the forward strand.
ACTTACAAGTTCTTCCTTTAACTTTTTGTTCTCTTCAACAATTGCAGTCTTCTCGTGTCTTAGCTTTTCGATGGTATTGTCAGCCTAAATAATTTAAAGACCAAATTAGTATCCGATCGAATAAGTCTGTTGAAGTTCAAAGCTTATATGCTGCAACCCAGACAAACTAGTTGAAGTAGAGTACCCTGACTATGAGTTAGGAAATAAGTAAAATGCGAGTAAAAAGCAGAAACAAACCTCAATTAGTTTTAACTCTAATTCGTTTACATTTGCTTTCAACTTGTCAAGCTCCTTAGACAAATGCAACTTCTCCTCATCCTTAGGTAACATCAATTCTTGAACAACATCCTTAGACGATGGAGGTTCTTCCACATCTTGGGCGAATTTTAACTTCAGTACTTCGTTTGCGAGTTTTAAATCTTCCACATCTTTAGCTAGTTTGGCTAGTTTCAATTCCTGCATTTCTTTGGCTAGTTTCAACTCTTCCATGTCTTTTATTACCTGCAAACAATAAGAACTATCATAAGATGATGAATCTGCCAATTTGGCTGGAACTTAACTAACCAGTACTCCAATTCGCATATACCCATTCTTTTTGAGGAATGAAACTGAAAATAGTATTCAAATTCCAACAGAATAGTAGGAAAATCACAAAGAAAGACTAGCCATAAGCTAATGGACAAAGAAGGCAAAGACACTACTCGGATATCAAAACCCTCGAGAGATCTTATTACCTGGGACTGCAACTTTTGTAACAGGTCCTCCACTCTAGCTCCTTGATCCTTCACAGCTGGATGAGCTTCATAAACTGCCTGTGGCTCTGGATTTCCCTTAAAATCCTTCGGAGTTGGAAGAGCTTCACAAACTGCCTCTGGCTCGGGATTTTCGTCGAAGGGTACCATTGCTAGAGAATGAGATGGTGTTATAAGGACCACCCCCAACTTCTTCTGTTCAATATATCTTCCATTGACTTTGGCAAACTGTCAAATCAATATAAGGTGAAAATATTTAAACTTACAAGGTGAAATCCTAACAAACAATTTTTTTTTTCTTTCATAGAATTATAGCATTGCAAGACTTACCATGCTACGGTCGACGTCCTTGTTGGTAGTCTCGGGTGGAACAATTGTGCTCTGAATCAGAAATAGATCTTTGCAATCCATATCAAGTAGAGGCGTCTTCGGCGCTTGCATAGTAACTGCAGAGTGCAAACAGACCAAATAAAAAAGCATACATCAGTTGATACAATTGAAATAATAAAATTTTAAATTCCAAATAAGAGATTGTGAGAAAGCAAGAATTGTAAAAGGAAGCTCGGACTTTGGAAGAATAAAGAAATGCAAGCAATAACAAAACCCAGAAGCAAACCAGCACGCATTACTCAGATCGCTTCGTAATGACATGGAGAAAGTTGGCATGTTGTGAACATATCCAGACATGACGATAATAATTGAGTCATAGAAAATTTGAGTCAACAAATTCACAAATTATAAACATTTACACCATATGAAGTTATGCATCTGACTAGCGTGAAATGGCTTATATGTATTCCAGCACAAAACATCACACATCAAATGGCTTTGATACATCATCATTAGTATGAAATATGTGTTAATTTTGTGGTCATCCAAATCAAAACCAACATTATACTCTTAGTCAAGAGATTATCCCTTTTCCATGTGAGGCTATTCTTACAATATGCTCATAACTTTCATGAACTGTCCCGAAGACACTCATAAACCCTAAAGGACATTCTTAGCCTAATTCACATTCACTTATACACATAAATAACACGAATCAATAAATGATGGGTTTCCACCCCCCACCAAAGTGTCGATACTGTGACCTTCGGGTCTTGGAGTGGGTGCACTACCATTGAAGCAAGACTCCATAAGATATGAACCATGTCAGGTTACATTTCAGCCATTGTATTTTAGAGGTTCTGAGTTATACAAAATAAAAGAGGCCTCATATGTTTCAACTTAGTTTTATTTTGCCCGTATAATGATCTTGTAGGCTCGATATGTAAACCTTATCTTAAGTCCTATCTGGAATCCCAATTAGGATAGGGGACGGGCTTACTCAATAACTAGAATACTATACATTGTGTTTACGTCTTTACGATTTCATAAATTCAAAATATACCTCCAATGTGGAGTTTTGGCCCTATACAATGTTCAGATATATCAGTGGAAAAAAATTTACAGACACAACCAGAACATGTATGAATTGCTAACTCAAAGATGGCTTGATATAGCATTAGTGTGTTTGCTACTTTGCTTCATTCAAGTATTTGCTTTTGGACATAAAGCAACGAGATATATATACCCATCAATTCGCATGTAGACATCGGCTGAGCAACGCCTATGTTTGGACGTACACAATAATTCTTCGGATTGTTGGTGTTGACCTGGTATTGCAACAAGTACGGAAAACGTTTAGATATTAACCTCTAAGAGAAATAAAATTAGTTTCTTTAGGCTTTAGGCCATTTCATTCGTCGGCTATAGGCCATTCAATTTTTGTTGGGCTTTAGGCCAGTAATAATTGGGCAGTTATCGTGCTCATCACATCGTATCGATGTATCAATGCCTTTGTAATGACCATGTTGTCAATATTCAAAAAAAAAAGATATATGGAAAAAGTTGTACTGTTCTGCTACTAAAGTTGTATCGATCGTAAGGGAGATAAAACAAATATGAAATTCAGAATAATGCAAAGGGAGAAGTTATACATAACAAAAAGGGATATAAGTAATATAGGAAACAAGATTCGAACCATGACATAAGCTTAAGAAATCTTGTGCCATTTGCAATAGCTAATGCCAAAAATTAGGAAGTACAACTATATATGACCCCAAGAAAAATATTCGCACCTTGAAAGCCACACATTCATCTGATTTGTTCTGAAACTGAAGCGAGCAGGTACTTTGTTTCTTCAACTCAACTGGAAAAAGTAATAATGGCTCAATTTCAGTTCATTGATTCTACAATTTAGGAGATAAATAAAAATTTAGAGATAAAATGCAACAAAAAGTATATGATTTAAAATTGTTAAGAAGAAAAAGAATCTTGAGGACTACAATAGTACTGAGAGGGGGTAAGATAAATCCATTAATTCTTTGATTATCAATATAACCGGTAACCTCAACTAGACCAACCTGTTTTCTTAACCGAAACCCCAAATAGAATCAATTGGGGAAGTTTTCTACCCGAATAAGGCTATTGTAATGTCACTATGGTTAATTGACAAACAGATACTCAAAGAAATGTGACTTAGGTCGTAAATTCTATCTTATTTAGCATATCTTAACGAAGAGTGATGCTAAAAGAGGCTACAAGTCAAAACCAACTCCAGACCTACACAAAATCAACAGTCTCCATTTTCGATTCGACTCTCGTTCTCTCTTTTGATAGACTTTTTCACTCTCGAGGAATGTTTGTAGCCTCTTCTACCATTTTCCGTAAACAAATTACTATTCTAGTGAAAACGATAGGAAATTCTATAAACATTACGGATATGTTCATTCGGAGAAACCATGAAATATTACTATGGCTGCCCATAACTTGCAAATTCCATCAAACTAGGTAAAATAAAAAGGCATTCGGTTCCAAATTCAACGAACTTACACGTAAATACGAGTTCGTGTTGTTTATATTCCAGAAGTTTATACTCCAAAAGCTCTGAACCCATTACTCTTCCTCAAAAGGAAAATCCAAGCAAATATCTTCAAACACAAAAATGCAAAAAAAAAAAAAATCAGTATAAGCCAAATCACCAAATCTCATACTAACTTAAAAAGTGGGTAGTAAGTAATAATCGAATCAACTTTTAATGACCTAGATTTTAAAATGTCAAAACGAACTTGAAGTAGTAATCAATAATCTTGATTCAAACACACAAACAGACCAAAATCATGAAACATACGCGAAATCATTAAGGATGATAAACAGGTAATAGATAGAATGATGATGGAAATCTTGATTTCATAACGTACCTGGTTGTAATCGTGATGGTTTCTAGGGTTTTTCGAGTCGCCTAGAGTGAGAAAGTCGATCAGATGTATATATATATATAGAGAGAGAGGGATCGAAATATTTTTCAAATAGAAATGCGCGGGAAGCCCAACCGGGTCTGGGCGTAACGCTGTACATGTCAGAAGCCTGAAAGCGGAAGGGACCTGTCCGGGCCCATCAGATAAGCCTAGGCGCCTCCAAAATTTTGCCATAGGCCCGCCCCTTTCTCAGCACTGAGTCCCACCAAAGGGCAATCCTTTAAAAACGAAGATGGTCTATAACCATCATCTGTTGACGGTCTATAACTTTTAAAAACGAAGATGAGTTATTCGGTCACTCGTACCAGTCGGTTAGGGGGCGGTCATTCGACACAAAATTTTGATCGTGACCGTCAGCCATTCTTTCGAGTCGGTCGGACACTGACTGTTATGACCATCGGGTGCCCACAGGCTCTTTTTTGTCTCGGTCGACCAGACCAGGTAGCGGTCTTCCAGATTTTTTTCCCACCAATAATAAGAAATCATAGTAGCCCTGACTCCGGACTGAAATGTCTATTTGCTAAGTGACACCAAAAAATTGGGGCGCCCTCAAGAGCATGGAGAGGCGTTTATAACATAAATCATTCTCCCTCCCTACAACTATCGAACAGAAGCCCAAATCGCACACTCCATTCTGAAATCCCCAAATTTCAGCTGAAATCGAAGAAGAATCAAATCGAACTAGGGTTTCTTTCGAACTAAACGCCCCTGCATTCGAACTGTGCACCAACTCTCTCTCTTCTCCATTGGTGTTGACATCTTCACTTGGTAACTCTCTCTCTCTCCATTGATGCTAGAATCTCACTATGAATCTCAATTCCTCATTCTGCATCTTAAATCAAATTGAATGCCCAGATGGGTTTACTTGGAATAGAATAATTAAAGCATATTTGAATAGAAATTATTATCCTCAATATACTATTATTATTTTATACAAATTGATGCTGGAAAAGAACTTTGAACCTGATAATTACACTAACATCAAGCTTGTTCTGTTAGATTGCCTGTAAAAGAAGGGAAAACAAATTCATAATCATGTTTTATAGAACAGATTATCATTTAGATGTTCATGTTATAAATTTACTTCGGTTAATTTTTTTTTTGAAAACCAACCGAAACTTTTTTTCATTCATACGTGATAAAATCACATTGTTTACATGGATGAAACTTTTTTTCATTCATACCTTTAAATACAAAGTGCCTCACGAATAAGAGCGAAATTGGACTAGACACCGACTCAATAAAAGACACTAATGGTCGAAAGATGAAAAGATCCTATAGATCAAGGATGAAAAGACCCTAAAGGTCAACAAAATATCACATAATACAAAAAGAAAATACTAAAAAAACATCTCCATCGCTTTCGCCGGAGGTCCACCAATGTCGCTAGAAAACCGCCATAGTCGCCGGAAAACCGCCATAGTCGCCGGAAAACCGTTGTCATCACTGGCAAACCGCCATCACCATAGAAAAAATCGTCGTCATCACAAAGTACACCACCACCTTCCCCATTAAACACATCCATTTGCTTCATTACTTCACACAACCGCCACCACACCCCCACTGAATCATAGAGCCCGCCACCACCACCACTACTTAACACACCACTAGATCGGTTTCATAATCATGTTTAGGCATGAAAGCTTGACGAAGAGCATCACCAATTATTGCCAAATCTATATCTAGGGTTTTCGGATCAAGTCGGATCAGTTCTTTTACCCCATTAAAAACATAAAATTTGACTAAACAAACTTAGGGTTTCATCATTTCATGGAATTGAATCTAGGGTTTTCTGATAAATCTAGGGTTTCTTGATCAAAAGTGATTTGGAGATCTAGAAATGAAAGGTAAAGGGAATGGAATCTAGGATTTTTCGTGATACTAAGGGAGATCACAAACAAAGTGTAATCAACACCCAAGAAAAGTAACCATTTCCTTCCATTGTTGGTGATAGTAGAAATCGACATAGAAGAGGATACAGAGAAAAAAAAAAGAAGAAGACAAAGAAGAGGAAACTCCGGCGAAGCGACGCGCTTCGCCGGAAAACTAGAACTCGATCTCTTTTCTCTCTCTAGGAAAACAGTTATGCAGAGAGTTGTTAAATACTTCGGTTACTATATATGGTGTTTGTGGGGATATGAGAGATGTGCGGAAACTGTTCGATGAAAGTCCTGTAAAAGATTTGGTATCATGGGCTGCTTATGTTAAAATTGGAAATGTAAAAGAAGCATTCCTAATTTCTAATGAATTATGGTTCTTCAAATTTGAAATTAGGAATATGGGGTCTCGAACGGAATTTTATGCTTCTGGTTCTCTGAAATTTGTAAATTGGACTCTAAAATTTTTATACTTCTGGTTCTCTGAAATTGGTAAATTGGACTCTAAAATTTTTATACTTCTGGTTAGTGGAAACCAGGTCCTCTATCTTTCTCATCTCTCTTAAATTTTGTACTTTTGAAATTTCAGAGTCCAATTCATTTCATACTCGGTAAATGAGGGTGGTAACTCAACGGTCCATTTTTTGGTTTGATTATGTCCATAGATTTTGACACGTGTCAAAATCTGGGATTTTTTTTTTTTTAAACATGGTGTAATTTGTAAATGAATATGTAAAACATGGTGTAATATGTAAATGGGCAACAAAGTAATTTGAAAAATTTAAAGTTGAATCAAACCGAAGGTGGTGGAAAATATAATTATCAAAAAAAGGTGGGGATTTTAGTAATCCTCCGTAAATCGGAAGACAATCAAAGAGTCGAATCAAACACGATTTCATTCTCTCTTATTATTCTTCTGGAATTGTGATCTTCTTATCCACCCCGTATCGCTGTAAGTTCCTTCTTCTACTAGCTGATCTGAGGTGAATTCTGGTTAATTTTTTGATCTTTTGGATTTTTATTATATGCTTATGGTAGTTTTTAGAAGCTTATATTGAGCTGCTTGATGGGGCTTAATTTCTGTTTCAATGGGATCTTGTACTCAACCTATCATTCTGTTCTGCCTGAAATTTTTGGTTGTCATATTGAATGTTATTGTGGTAGGCTTGATTATGTTTCTCTTGTCATTTTCCTCACTCTTAATTTGGAAATGGAGAAGATGAGAAACTCGGTTTTCAAGAAGGAAGGTTTGAGAATAGTCCCACATTGGATAGGGTGATTTAGTAACTAAGAATATATAATGTATAGGTCCAAGCATTATTTTTCTCCAAGACATAAAACTCACTATTGGAATGCAACATTGTTCCGTAAATCTTTTGTGGGTTTATTGAAAAAAACCTATTAGATATCATCTCGTGTATTGGATACTTTTCGTCAGGATCGTCGACACCCCGTGTTCGTGGACGGGTAAAATTATATTCATGTATCTACAAGTTTGTACAATCTCATTTTGCAAGTACAGTGGTCTATGATTATAACCAAAATTTCTTTCAATCTATAATTGTTTAAAATTTCCTAACAAGAATCATTTCGATTATCCTCGAATAATTAACTGGAAAAATATCAATTCAAACCACTTTGTATAGGAACAATGCTTGTTGAATTATAAAATCAAACATGATCTTCATAATAAAGAACTCATCTCATGAACTATGACCCTTTATGCAACAAATCAAAAACCTATAAGGAATATAACTTAGATATGAAGACAAGAAACTCAACTGAAATTAAATTTAAATCAAAGAAAATCTAGGTAATATAAGAGATTGGAAGTATAAAACCCTATGCGTAGCTAAATGGGTGTTAGGGTTTTATGGTAAAGTAAACCTTAGGTTAAAACAGTAGAAGAGGAAAAGCTAGAGAGAGAGAGAGAATAACCTGTAAAGTGGGGAACTAGGGCTAGAACTCGTCTCTCCGAGATAGGCCTAAGAAGATGAAGTGAAAAGAGAAAAAAAATAGAGGGGCTTCTAAAATGAACAGGGTGACGGATGCACCATTACGGAATAACTTGAATATTTTTACTAAATCATCTCTTTGGCCCCGAGTTTTTTCAGATGGACCATTTGACCCTCAAAATTGGAAGAGCGAAGAAAATATTGTGCGGTAAAATAACGAAATAACAAAAGAGTTTAAATTTTTTGAGCACCCAGCAGAATTATAATTCGCGCGTGTACCCGATAACACCCAGTGTCCTCGTCTGTACTGGGTGCTATCGGGCACCAGAGCAAATTGTAATTCCGCTAGGAGCCAAAAAAATTTATCTCTTCCGTTATTTCGTTATTTGACCGCACAATATTTTCTTCACTCTTCTAATTTCGAGGGTCAAATGGTCTATCTCAAAAAACTCGGGGCCAAAAAGATGATTTAGGTAAAATATTCGAGCTATTCAGTATGGTGCATTCGTCGTCTTGTTCATTTTCAGAAACCCCTCAATTTTTTTCTCTTTTCACTTAATCTCCTTCGACGTATCACGGAGAGACGAGTTCCAGCCCTAGTTCCCCACTTTACAGGTTACAAGGTTATTCTCTCTCTCTAGCTTTTCCTCTTCTACTGTTTTAACCTTGGGTTTACATTACCCTAACACCCATTTAGCTTCGCATCTTATCAGTAACCTAGGGTTTTATACTCCCCATCTTTTATATGACCTAGATTTTCTTTGATTTGAATTTCATTCCAGTTGAGTTTCTTGTCTTCATATTTAAGTTATGTTCCTTGTGGGTTTTTGATTTGTTGCATAAAGGGTCATAGTTCATGAGATGAGTTCTTTATTATGAAGATCATGTTTAATTTTATAATTGAACAAGCATTGTTTCTATAAAAAGTGGTTTGAAGTGATATTTTACTAGTTAATTATTCGAGGATAATTGAAATAATTCTTATTAGAAATTTTGAAACAATTATAGATTGTAAGAAAATTTGTTAAAACCATAGACAACTGTACTTGCAAAATGAGATTGTACAATCTTGTAGATACATGAATAAAATTTGACCCGTTGACGAACACGGGGTGTGTCTAAGATCCTGACGAAAAGTATCCAATATACGAGATGATATCTAATAGGTTCTGTTCAATAAACCCACAATTAGATTTATGGAACAATGTTACATTCCAATTGTGAGTTTTATGTCTGAGCTATGTTCATGTATATGATACAAGTAGATGGTTATGGGTGGAAGTTAAACTAAGAACGATGTTGCGGTACTGATTGTGAATTTAAGGGTTTTATTATCTATTTGCGAACATCACTCAATATCAGAAGAATGTCGCATTGAGAAAGTATATTTAACGGTACTAACACTTTGATGTTTTAAATTGTCTTTCAGGTATATTGGTCCCACTCAGAGATGAATATTATGAATAATTTTGCAACAACTTTATGCAGACGAGTGAATCTGAAGGACCTCGTTACAATTGTTCCCGTCTACATTGGTCTTTCTGGTATAACCATAGAACATATACTCAATAATAACTGTGAATTGTTGTATGTTGCGGTGCTTCTAGGCTAATGTTACTGCTTGCTTGAATTTTGGTGTTGTAGAAGGAACGGCAACAAGTTTGCTGGCCAGGCGTTGGGCTACAAAAAAGACAGCAGGATCCACAAAGAACGGCAGAGACTCAAACCCAAAAAATTTGGGGGTCAAGAAATTTGGTGGGGAGGTAGGTTGATCATCCTATGGATATAATCTTACTTTATGGCTAGAAATGTTTGAACTTGATAAAACATATCTCAACAGTCATTTGTAAGTGAGCTTTTTTATGGGCGTGAAGAATGAACACCCCAATACCCCATAGGCACGTCAAATAGCCTATAATGCTATAAGTAAGTAGTTTACCAATATAAAAGAGTTCCTTTCACAAGTGCCACAAAATACAATTTCCTTCGATTTGCTCGTATTGCTTAGTTTGTCGACCGATGTTTATGTTAACCCGCCCCATTGATGATATATGTGTTGCCTTGTGCAGAGAGTGATTCCTGGAAACATCATAGTACGTCAACGAGGCACCCGTTTCCATCCAGGTAACTACGTTGGAATCGGGAAAGATCACACCTTGTTTGCTCTAAAAGAAGGTAACGTAAAGTTTGAGCGTCATAAACTAAGTGGTCGCAAGTGGGTACACGTCGAACCCAAAGAAGGTCATGTGCTTCACCCTGTCTACGCCAACAAGGCGGCTGCTGAAGTACTAGAGACAGCTGCTTAAACATTTGACACAATTCAAAGTCTTTCGGGACGAGACTGAGCTTCAATCTTACTAGATGATTCTTAGAGCTGTTGTTTGCTGGATGAATATACTGCAGTTTTCTTGCTTGATTTGTTTTCCCCTACTTGATTTTTCTAAGATCCCTTTTCAAATTGATCTACATTTGTTAGTTTGTACTTGAAAATAATTATGCTACAAGTAGTTAGTTCATAAGAGGAGAAAACTCCTGTTAAAACAGTTGAAATTTTCAGTTTTTATAGTTACAGATTTGACAGTGACATAAAACAACGGGAAAGCCAACAACCATTGGTAGGAGTGATTCACAAAAGTCAACAACCCTCGGCTGGAGTAGCCCAGCACTTGTGTGGCTGACCTCAATGGCAGAGTGGTTGAGCACTTGTGTGGCTGACATCCAACCGGGTAGTCAAAAGCATTCGTCAGTCCAAACTTGTAAGTCCGGATAGTCCAAGCGATAATCCGATAACTAAATTAAACGTAAACCCATATAGCCGAAGCAATGCCCCGACAACTAAATTAAACGTCTTTCAACAAAAACTAAATTAAACGGAAGTTTAGATAGCTCAAGCGATATCCCTTCAATGCCTTTGTTTTAGGGTGAACCTGTTGCTTTTATAGGCTCGTTTGACCGATTGTGTTTGTAGAGGGCTGAGATGGGGCGGTGGTAAATCACGGGCTTTGATTGGACCACGTATTGATGGGCGTAAACTATAGGTTTTCTTCTTTACATATAGTTTGTATTTGATAGATCTTATAGTTGATCTTGTGCATTTTGCATTGGGAATTGCCTTTTGAAGACTCTTGTTTTAAAAGTTATTTATGGTGTGTTTGGACGGAGGGAATTCATGATTCACGGATTCATTGAATCCAAGTAATATTTTTTAGTTTGTTTGGCAACCAATAAGAATCTTATGATTTATTATTATTTGAGTATGTTTAAACGTTTCTTTAGAAAAAATATTGAATAAACCTTGTTCTCATAACTCGTTTTTTCAAATATCGTTTCATTCGAGGAAATATCAGATTTTGAGAAAAAAGGGATTTTGGAGAAAAACAATTTCCGTTTATTCTCAAGAGCATGGAGGGGCGTCCACCACCCTTTGGCGTAACAGATGGACACCCCTCTTAAGACCATGAGGTCATAGGATCGAGTCTCGGTGGAAGCAGTTGCCATCAAGATTTATCCTATGTAATTTAGGCTATGAATAATGTAATAATTTCACTAGTCGAATAATCAAAAAAAAAAAAAAAAAAAAAAAAAAAAGAAAAAAAAAAGAAGAGAATGGAGGGGCGCTTATAATATAAATCCTTCTCCCTCCCTGCATCTATGATCTATCGAACAGAAGCCCGGATCGCACGCCATTCTGAAATCCCCAAATTTCACCTGAAATCGAAGAAGAATCAAATCAGGGAAGAAGAATCAAATCGAACTAGGGTTCCGTTCGAACTGTGCACCAACTCTCTCTCCCTCCATTGGTGTTGACATCTTCACCTGGTAACTCTCTCTCTCTCTCTATATACGGTTTCAAACTCTTCTTTTAGTCTTCTTCTTTCTCAATGAATTTTGTCAAAACCTATATTCCTTCCGCCATTAAAAAAAATTCCACCTTAAAACCCACTATGAATCTTTCACTTTTAGATACCCATTCACAAAAATGTGGAAACTTGAAACAATTTAATCAAATTTTCTCACAAATGATCGTTTCTGGATTATATTAGAGACACATTTGCCGCAAGTTTGACTTATCAAGTTCACTTCAGATTCTCACTTCATTCATCTCAATTACTCATTCTGCATCTTAAATCAAATTGAATGCCCAAATGGGTTTACTTGGAATAGAATTTTTAAAGCATATTTGAATAGAAATTATCCTCAATATACTATTATCTTATACAAATTGATGCTAGAAAAGAACTTTGAACCTGACAATTACACTAAAATCAAGCTTGTTCTGTTAGATTGTCTGTAAAAGAAGGGAAAAAAAAATTCATAATCATGTTTTATAGAACAGATTTTCATTTAGATGTTCATGTTATAAATACTTATGTATGGTGTTTGTGGGGATATGAGAGATGTGCGGAAACTGTTCGGTGAAAGTCCTGTAAAAGATTTAGTATCATGGAATTCGATTTTTTGCTGCTTATGTTAAAATTGGAAATGTAAAAGAAGCATTCCTAATTTCTAATGAATTATGGTTCTACAAATTTGAAATTAGGGTTAGAATCCGAAAATATAGTGTCTAAGGTCCTCTGCACTCATTGCCAATTGGTTTCTGAGTTGGACAACCACAAATTTAACAGAATGATGCACATCGCATTGTTGTACATGGGGTTCGAAGTTGGGAAACGCTAGTTTTGGCTTGTTGCAAGTGCTGAAGATTGCATCTTTTCATTTATTTATAGATTATTTATTATTGTTTTCGAAGATGAATATGATGCTTTTGAATATCTTCTTTCTGTTATTGTCATTGACTTATTGTTACTGTCCTATCAACCTAAGTATTATATTATGTAAAGCTCAACTCCTTTAAATATCTCCCATGTATGCTCACAAGATCACTAACTGCAGAGTAGAGGAATAAAGAATGGCTATGGCTGACGTGATAAAATCTTGCCTGGATTCTATTAGTCAGGTAAGGTTGTATAGATAAGAGTTTCCTGTATTTTTTGAAGATTCATGTCTACTTGAAATTGAGCATGTTCGATTAAATACACGATCATCATTAAATTCAAAATTCTAGGCAGTCAATGTCAAGTAACTTCTATCTTGGATGTAACTCTTACGAAGTTGACTCAGTACTTTTGAAATATAATTTACACTCCTGGGATACTGGATATGCATTTGACTGATAAGACGGATATGCATGCAGAATTTTCATGTGAACAATCAAATAATTTAGTTCCACTAGTTATACTTTAATTGTCACACTTGTTGGAGTTCTTATATTCAATCTTCTATAATTATCTCAATAGGATCTGCACTTCCTAAAGTAGTACGTTTAAGATGTCCGGGGTGGTGATCATTCTCTTGCAGTTTTATGTTTTAGACGAGATTGATTTTAATATCTAAAAAAGTTAAAAATTGTCAAAGGTCGCATATTAAGTTTTCCTTTGATTAGATATCAGAGCAAATTGAAGATTCCGTTCTTTATCTGGATGCTGGCTGCACAGAGGCCTTCCAGTTTCTTGGAGCATTTCCACTGTTATTGGAACTTGGAGTGCGTGCTGTTTGCAGCCTGGAGAATGCTTCCTCTCTTGATTGTGTAAGTGTTTGACTGCAGTTTTTTCTTTGTGAAGATCCTCAGATTTTCTTTTAGATGTGGTCTTTGATGATTATCGATGACCATTATTACAGTCAATAGTAGCTCTTTCAAGGAAAGAAACTAGCCAGTGGACTAATAAATATTGAATTATGACATAAAATGTACTACTACTGTGCTTTTTTGAACATTTTTACTTATAACTTAGTGATTTGAAGATAATTTAACTTCTCTCACACTACAACGAAATTGAATGGTAAGATTGATTTGTGTCTATTATCTGTATGATGTATCCATTATGTAGCGACTTGAAATCATATCAGTTACAGTTTTGAACATTTTTTCCTCCAACTTAATTCTGATCTATCTCGAATTCTCGATTCTTAACTCAATGTGTCAGATATTTTATGAGTAACACCCAATTTTTTTTGATACCTCGTCCAACATTTCAAGTTTCTCCACTATTATCTTATAATATCGTGCTTGCTCCTACTCACTCAAACAATATACTAATAAAGTCCGAAGATGTTTGGCTGTTTTAGGTGTATTCAAGTGTTTTTATCCCACCTCACCCAAAATTTCTAAATTTTGGGTTTGAGCATCTGACTATCAAGCGTCATCTTTTTTGCCATCTCATACCTTAATTATAGATTGATAATCACATCTTAGGATATACTTTCGCGTATAAGTTGTGATGTATTATTTATCTTATCGAGTGTTTCTCTAGGTGGTTGATTGGAACTCAAATAACAAGCATTCAAAGAAACTGGTGGTCATAACATCACGTCTTTTAAGCGATGCACATCGGTATATTCTTCGTTGTCTGAGCATGCATGAAGGTGTTCTGCATTGCACCATTTTTACATCAATTTCAGAGGTTAGGTTTGTACTTCTACAAGTGTTTGATACCAAGACTAAATTTTCCATTTCAGCTATATCTTAAGGTTTTGATGGTTAGATACATTTGATTGCTTTTGTAAATTTCAGATAGCTCACTCAACATATCCCGATTCGCCTCTTGGACCTGATGCTTTTCGTGAATACGAGTCTTTACTTCTCCAAGATTACGAGGAGCTTGTTAAGAAGTGCAAGATAAAGGATAACAGGTCATCTCAATCTGGTGATGTTGCACTACCACAAGAAAGCAAACTTAGTGAAAATTTAGGTTCGGAAGATGAAGGTTGGTCAAACTTTAATTTGGCTGAAGAAGAAATTCCTGGTTCAGAAGCTAGCCCAAGAGGAAATGTCGAAGAAGGTAGCCCAATTATTCGCCAAGGGGATGGTTCACTGAGACTGGCTATTTATGTGGACCACTTCCCAATGATCTTGTGTCCTCTATCTCCGAGAGTCTTTGTTTTACCTTCGCAGGGAACAATTGCAGAAGCATGCTTATCAAATAAGCACGATGATTCACTTGGGCCGGGATTGCCTCCATTTAGTACAGGTATGGCTTCTGATGGCGAGGACGTTCCTCCTGGAGCAACTCTTACTGCAAATCTACTTTACCATCTTGCTGCCAAGGTAACTATGTCTAAATATAATTCTGTCTGGTTTTATTTGCCTATCTCTTCTTAGTAAGAGTTTTCTTTGTCATATGACCGTTACTTTGTTTTCTAAAACATGTAGATGGATCTGAAAATGGAAATATTTTCTCTTGGTGACTTGTCAAAAAGCATTGGGAAAATTATGATGGACATGTCAAGTCTTTATGATGTAGGTCGACGAAAACGATCAGCAGGTTTATTACTTATTGATCGCACGCTTGATCTGCTTACTCCATGCTGTCATGGTGATTCACTTGTTGATCGTATGTTCTCATCTCTGCCTTGTAGGCAAAGGGCATCTTTAAGCCAAAACAAACATGGCCATATTAGTATTCAACGAGCTCCACTTGATGTTCACATACCACTTGAACAACTTTACACTAAAGAATCCGCCGTTTGGCCAACAGAAGGAATCGAAGCCTTTCTATCTGGTTGGAGTTCAAGTCTTTCTGCAACTCAAACAACTGATCCTACTGATCTAAGAACGAGAAATAGTGTCGAAACTTCTAAAGATGTTGATGTTTCTTCACTTAGTGGTTCTTTTATCTCGACCGAAAATCATCGAGGAGCACAATATTTAGAAGCTTTACTTGACAGAAGAACAAAAGACGGAGCTACACTGATTAAGAAATGGCTCCAGGAAACTCTACGGCAAGAGAAACTGTCGGTAAATGTAAGAACTCGCCCAAATTATACAACTTCATCAGAGTTACTTTCCATGGTCAAAGCTCTAGCTAAAGATCAAACATCTCTAGTTAAAAACAAAGGAATAATTCAACTAGCTGCAGCTGCAGTGCTTGCTCTAAGTGAACCTCATAACTCTCGGTGGGAGGCATTCGTCAGTGCTGAGAGAATATTGAATGCGAGTGTTGGAGATACAAGTCAGGCTCTTTCTGCTCAAATCCGTGATCTAATCACTAGAAGTGCTTTAGTGAGAACTGATAAGCAAACTATGGAATCTTCGCAGGGCCTTCTGTCTTTCCAAGATGCACTACTCCTGGCAATTATTGGATACATTTTGGCTGGTGAAAATTTTCCAACATCCGGGTCAAGTGGGCCTTTTTCATGGGAAGAGGAACACTTCTTGAAGGAAGCCATAGTGGACGCAGTCCTTGAAAACCCCTCTGCAGCCAGATTGAAATTCTTCAGTGGCATGGAGAAAGAACTTGAAGCCAATGCAAACAAGGTTAATTCTGAGAAACCAAAGGAAGATTCTTCTACTCATATCGATGACTTTGATGATGATCAGTGGGGTACCTGGGGCGATGAAGATTCAGATCAAAATAACGAGCAAGTATACGATGACATGCAACTAAAGTTGGAATTACGTGATAGAGTGGATAACCTTCTCAAATTCTTTCACAAATTGTCAAGTCTAAAGACGAAAAACACTACATTGCGAAATTGGCCATTAACTTCAGAAAGCAACTATGGTGGCGATTTTTCTATGGGTAAAGGATTACTATACAAACTTCTCACAATGGTTCTTGGCAAGTATGAGGTACCTGGATTGGAGTACCATTCCTCTGCAGTTGGACGCCTTTTCAAAAGTGGCTTTGGTAGATTCGGCCTTGGACAGGTATTTTTCTTAACCTAACATTTCCTTAAGTCAATTCTAGTCACCCTTCATGGCTATTTATCTACTTATATCGTGAAAAGGCTGCACATTGTTGAACCAAATTATGTTCGTCCCGTTTCAGAAAAGTCAAACCGACAAGTTTGATGGGTTAATCACTTATACCTGTCTTGTCCAAGAAATGTAAAAATGAACTAACACTATTACTGAACCAACAAAATAAAAGTTTGGGGATTTTGGACTTCTTCTCCCACGTTAACTCTGGAGGGAGCAAAATCGAACTTTCCGCTACATGTCGGAAACTTTGAATGATTTGGCCATTTCTGTCTGTTCATCTGGAACCTCAAGTTGACTACACCGGCAATGGACAGTGGCCACAAATACATGAACGTTGACTTTCCCAGATTATCGACGTTTTCCTTTTTCGCTATAATTTAGAGCCCAAATATTTGAGTTTTTGCTATGTATGCTTAAATGATGAAACTATTTCCATTTTCATATTCTGCAGGCAAAACCAAGTCTAGGCGAGCAAAATCTTATCCTGGTTTTTGTTGTCGGTGGCATAAACAGTCATGAGGTAAGAACTTCACAACTTTTGAACACCTTGAATTTTTGAATATTTCAATATCAAATTCCTTGCTTTCAGATAGAGTGCAGATAAATATCTTTCTCCATCCTTGTTTAATGCTTAGAAATTGATAACTAGAAAAAGAGCAGTAATGGGGTAATATTTTTTTTCGTTTGTTTCATTGAAGGTACTTGAAGCTCGAGAAGCGCTGTCAGAAAGCGGGAGACCTGATATAGAGTTGATTATGGGTGGTACGACACTTTTAAATCCAGATAACATGCTTGATTTACTCTTGACCACCTAAGTCTATACCAACATAGATCCTCCTCATGGCATTCTTGAAGTTTAAAATTGATAGAAGCTTAAGAAAGCAAGACATAACTTTTTTGATTTGTTGCTGGTGCTAATTTTGTAACTCTGTAATATAAATTTAATATGGTTTTTAAAGTGCTATAACATTAATATTCTTCGACTAGAAGAAATGACATGAAATTTGCAGAATATGAAATGAAAGTTAACTTGTTTTGTACAATTCGTAAACAAGTAGAGAAGTTCATTATGGCTTCATCATGTACAACTCTGATTGTGAATTGGTAAAAAAGTTTGCCGCGAACCCTCTCATCATACGTCTTTTGATCTGAAAAACAAAAACAAATGATTGAACTAGAGTTGTGAACTTATAATGCAAAAGAGTAAAGAATAGCGAGTAGCCATAACATATTAGTAGCATTACCATTTTGGGCTTGATAGAAAAACATTTGTCAAAGAAAATGTGAAGGACACCCATTGTTCCTGAGGCTCATATAAGTCAAGTGCTCGAAGGGAAATTTTATATGCACCAAGAGAGAGTTTGGTACACAACATTTTTTTACTTGTTTGGTATGACGAAGCCAAGTTTTATACCCTCAATGGCAGCAATTTTGCAGCTAGAGGGAATCTCGTACCACCACCATTGCTCTCTCTTCCTCTCTCTCAAGGGTTCCCAGTCTGTCTCTTTCTACTGTAAAGAGTTACCAGCGAACCTGGAAACCGTTTCAGAGTATTAGTAACGAACTACCGAAATCTCAAATGAACTAGTCAGTAGAATGCTAGTGGTCGCCCTACCAAAATCTACGACCACCACCACGGAGTATTTACTCTTTCTAAAGAGAGAGACTACTCGAGGGAGTGAGAGAGACAAATGAGAGATACAATGACAAAGAGAGATGACCGGAGAGAGCGAGCGAGATAACTTAGTTTTTTGGGGACTCATTTTCTGGACAAAATTGGAGAAGTGATGGGAATACACTAACAAATTGTTGGGTGTGTAGTTTAGTCCAAAAGTAAATTAACACTTTCCACTTTTGCAGGACCGGCCCTAGCCCAAAGCCACCAAAGCGGTGGCTTTGGGCCTCCAATTTTAAAGGGCCTCCTAGTTAAGTTTTATGGCTTATTTCTGTACTTCTTTACAACATTAACGCAAAAGATGGATTGGTAAATTGGGCCAAGTATTGTTTGCAACCCAATTGACTAGGGTTCGGCTCCTCTCATGTGCACTTTTGTTTATAATTTTTTTGTAAAGCCTTGGTAGGGAGCTATTAAGGACCCCAAATTTATAAGTTGTTTTGGGCCTCCTAGATGGTAGGGCCGGCCCTGCACTTTTGAGTCTGATTTTTTTCTCTTTAGGTGGATTTTTTTGAGATAACTTAGTTTTTCGATCAGAATATTGTGACCATGGTGAAGTGTAAACTTGGTGTACCACTAAACAAAGTCAAATTACTAAAAACATCGCCCTTAATAGTGACCATCAAGCATCATTTTAGAGGATATTTTGGACAATTCAATATTAGTCTAGTGATCCCAACTCATAACTCTCCCGCCGATACAAACAAAGCCAAACAAACAGCATATAAACCCCAACAACCTCACAACTATCGCCATTTACTTCTCACTCTCTCTAGAAATCTCCGTCTTCTCTCTTTCTCTCTCTACACTTTCTCTCTCTACACATCAATGGCTTCCGCTACAGGATACTCAGTCTCCGCACCGATTCGTTCATTCTCCTTCCAACCTAATCAACAGGTATAAATATAATCATCATCATCTCGTTCTTTCAATTTTTTGATGTTAAAACATTTTGATTCGTGTTTGTTTTCTTAAACGTCTTGAATTTAGGTTTTAATGCTCGTTGATTTACTATCTTGATGTTTATGTTCGTTGATCAATGCTTCTCCTTGAGTTTTATCGAGAGTGACTGACCTGATCAATGATCGTTTGCTTTCGTTTGATTATCAAAGCAAAGTATTTCGATTCGATCTTAAAGTATCATTTTACTACTCTGATTTTACAATTTTGATGTTTATGTTCGTTGATTAATGGTTCTTCCTTGAGTTATATTTGAGTTTTATCGTCAGTAACTGACCTGATAATTTGCTTCCGTTCGATTCTCTGAGTAATATAGTTCGATTCGATTCTTGGAGATTTTTTATCTCTATACTATACAACCAAAGAATCGGGGTTTTTTTTCCTTCATGTTAAGGTAGAATAGAATTACGTCTTCCAATTAGCAGCTAGTAGCATTTCATGAAGTTAATGGTGATTCTCTTCTTTCATGGATTTACTAAACTAATGGCTCTAGATGTATTAACATGTAAGATTTGAATTTTGATTTCGATGAGCTTTTAAGGCCGTGTGTTGAATTTGCTCAAACCAGAGCATTGACATTGGATGTGTTTTTGTTCAATTGTCCCAAAAAGTGCAGTAGAAATTCAACATATAAAATGTAATATGTTCCAAGGTGATTAGATGATGAGATGAGTATATATCATCATGATCCTTCATCTTTTTCAGAGCTTAAGCTCTATAAGAATTTTATTTTTACAACAAAAATATTTTAGCAGATCGATAGGTAATGGGTGTTTTTTTTCTTATTTTGTTATTCTCTTTGTACTTAACAATGTACCCGTGTTTGAACTTTCTGAGCAGGTGGGAACCAAGTTCTCTGGACTTAAATCAGTTTCACTCTCCCTCCAGAAACCGAACTTTCCATCACTTCGGTTGAGCCTTGTGCCACATCGCCTCCAAGTTTCCTGTGCTGTAAGCTTCTTTTTCCATGGCTCTGTTCTGTTCTACTTTTTATCTTTAAATCATTAATGTTTATTGAACAAGATCAAAAATGAAATTTTACCTTGAGTAGTTTGATAACATATACTTCAACTGAAGATTAACAATGTGAATAATCTTCAAAGTTAGATATCTTTAATAAAAACACTTACATATGTACATTGTCACACTTGCGCGTTTTGGTTGTAAAGCTCGCTTACATGGTAAAATAAATGATTCTAGTTTGACATACATAATGCAAAATCTGGGTTGATTGACCCTAACCTGAGATGGGTATTATCTGGATTATCTAACCCCAAAAGGTGCGTCAATTGGTGATGTCGATCATTTATCAGTTGGACTATCTCAATGGTTTTTGCAAATCTGATTGATGTAACTTTCATGTGTCCCTAGTATGTACTTGAGAATGTTTCTCCGTGCATCCTCGATGAATGAACTAAAACTATTTTGTGGTTATATGTTGATTGACAAATTTCTACTTTCAGGCCAAGCCAGATACAGTGGAGAAGGTGATTGAGATCGTTAAGAAGCAGTTGGCACTGGCAGATGACTCCAAGCTGTCTGGCGAATCAAAGTTCTCTGCACTTGGAGCTGATTCTCTCGATACGGTAGTTACAAACCTTTTTGGCTTTAAACTCATCACCTTGTGAATTTGTTTAATTTCGGTAACCAACTTTGTCAAATCTTGGTCTTACCATGGATTAGATACACATTCATCCAATTGACAATTGCTTTTCCGAGTCACTCTCTTTTCATCTTTGATTCTATCTTTTATATCCTAGAATTTGAAAAGACAAAAATGATACTCGGCCAACACCTACCGGAATCCGGGCTGGCTTAGGTAGAAGGACAAGACTTAGATAGAGAAATGAATTTCACTTCTTTCTCTAAATTCTGGCCGTCCACCAAAACCGAGTCAGGATTTTGTCCGCCTAGGTGTCGAGCAGAGTATCACCGCTGTTCAAAAATAAATAACGGGATCATTTTTAGTGTACAGAGGACACATTTAGTTGTAAATATCGGGTACCACACTCGTGTAGTAGCTTGCCACCTGATAATTGAAAACTTCCCAACTGGTTACGAAATCATATTTAGTGTTCTATATCTCTCACTTTCTGTCACACATCTAACTTCACACCTAATAATCATCTTGATGTTCTCAATCTATCTCTTTCTCTGATTTAATGATAATAGGTTGAGATTGTTATGGGACTTGAGGAGGCATTTGGAATCAGTGTGGAAGAAGAAAGTGCACAGAGTATTGCAACCGTTCAAGACGCAGCTGACATGATTGAGAATCTCATTGAGAAGAAATAAACCATGGCGTCTAAAAATGAGTGAAATATAATAATCGTTTATAATCCTGTTAGTGTCGAACAACTCTTGCTAGTTTTTCAGTTAACTATGAACTAGTTAGCAACTCCTATCTGTTTTATGTGGGTTATTAATCATCAAAATTGATAAATTCACTTGATTTTGTTCTTTGTGTTTATGTTTTGTGAACTTCTTTGATTCTCTTGGCATTTGGTTATTAGCTTCTCTTATAGGTTGAAGAAACTCGAAAACTACCCACCTCGGCTTCTTATGGCATTCTTGTGGTTGACAACGCCAAACTCGAAAATAACTTTAAAGTATTATATTACTCAAGCACTCAAAAAGAACTAAAAATAAAATAACATAAAATAAAAGAAACCTTTGTTGGTCTTATTCTTCCAAGCTTCTTCTTTGTAGTAATAGGTATTTTCCTATGCAGAAAGATTCAACTTCCAAATAAGCAAACTCCCCCTTCACATACCCTTCCTTTAATAATACCTTCATTCTCATCCTTGGATGATGTTTCTTTCTCTTCTAAAGCACATTTAGGATCAATGTAAAAGTAACACTCATCACACTTATATGCCCATCCTTGACAAGCTTCTTCACATCCAAGGCACACATACATATTCGTTCGACCTCGTTCAAGCTCGTGTTCTTCATGGAGCTTAAACTTCACTTTCTCCGGCCAATCCTTCCCCATTTCCACAACCATTGCATCCATATCCTTCACTCGATTTTCATCAAATGGGTATGATTTCGATCCAAAGAACAGTACTAGCTCTTTTGCTTCTTTTAGTATAGTTCTTCCATTTGGTCCTACTACTTCTAGGTGAGGCAGGAGACCATGGTTTCTCAATTTACATCTTAATGATGCTTCTCTCTTGTCATTGTAAGGAAGAACTAACCATGGCATTTGGGAGTAGTATTCTTCAAACGATTTTTCGTCATTGTCAACCGAGACGAATATTGTTTCAAAATCATTAGGATGCTCGGCTTTGATAGCATTGTATGCTTCAATGAGCTTCGGGGTGAAAACTTCACATTGATGGCATATCTTTCTCGAAAAGTAGAAGAGAATAGTTTTCCCCACGAGTTCGGTTACTTGAATCTAATGAAAAAAGAAGAAGCAAATCATGGCTAGCTAGTTTGACCTAAGTTGAACTAAGAGTAATTAAATCATTGTTCTTAAACTAATAATGGATTAGAATCATACCTTGTTACCATCTTTGCCAAGAACAAAGTCAAGTTCATCTAAAACAAGAAGGGACTCCAATGTTTGTGCTTCCATTCTCAACTTCTCAATTTCATCTAGTTCCATCAATTTCTCACTAGAAAATGGGTATGCTTCAACTCCATGAGTAGTAATGTAATTTGATGCATTTGAAGTGAGAGTTTTTCCATCTTTATCAATAATAGCTATTGTTGGAATTGCTTCAAGTTCAAAATATTCGATAAGTTCCTCTACACATTTGTCTTCAAATGGTAGAGCAAGCCATGGCATTTCCATGAAATTATTTTTGTATGATTCTTCATCATTATCCATACTAGTAAATATAACTTCAAACTTTTCTCCTTTTTCTTTTAGTTTTTCGTACATTTCTATTAGGTTTGACTGAAATTGATGGCACGATCTATACTCCTTTATAGCAAAGTAAAATGCTACGATATGTCCTTCTAGTTCTGATACTAGAACCTGCCCATGTCGCAAAATAAATTAAAATAAATGATTTAATGAAATGAACAATGAAAACCCAAAAACATTAAAATATGTTATGTTTTTGTTCATCCAAATCAAAATAAATTAGAAACAAAGAGCGAAAACATTCATATTATATTCTTAGTTACTAGAGTTTCTTTTTTCTACGTAGAACTATTCTCACATAATCCATTACAAATTATCACGCGAGGAGAGAAAAAAATAGTCAAGAGAATGAATGTACCTTGTCACCATTGTTACGCACAAGAAAGTCTCTATCCTCGGTAACCAGAAGCGATCTTAGATTTTGGGATCCATTCCCCTTTCCTTCACCCTCCTCTGCCATTCCTCCAACTACAAATCTCTCTCCCAAAACCTCTTTCTATATTATGTTCTTAAACTGATTGATAATTTGATTTCAGTTTCCTTTTGTTTCTGATATATAAAATAATATAAAATCCTAAATCAAATATCCCTTTTTTGTTAAAAAATACTATTTATTAAGTAAGAATAAAAGAATATATATAGTACTCCATATAAAATCCTTATAAGGAGAAATTAATAAAGTAGTTTATTTATCCAATCATTGTTGACACGAACATCGAGGATATCAATTTTGGAAGTACCCCAATTCTCTTCAAATAACAAATAAGGTCCGTTTTGTCAGTTATTTACAAGAAAACCCTTAACTTTATTTATTTATTCCCCGTTCCCTCCACTTTCTGTTTTTTGCCTCAAAATTCGCAAATTTTGGCGGGGAGACCCTTAAACCAGATCAGAATACAACCTAATAGAGAGAGAAAGAGGGAGTTCTAGAGAGAGAGAGAAAGTACAGAGAGAAAGAGAAACCCTAATTGAATCAGAATTCTGAGATCAAGATAAACTCCGATCGAATTGATCGCAAAATGGAAATGCCGACGTGAATCCTTGTTCAATTTCGTTCAGAATGAACTATTCTTTTCTTGCTCGATCTTGATTTGACTAGTTCTAGGTCAATTTTAGGTTTCAAATTCAGATTCTTGTTTCTCCTATGGAAATGATTGGTCGATCGATCGATCAGGTTAATGGTGAAGCACAAAAGAAATGCTTACGTTTTTTTTCCATGTTCAATTTTGTGAAGATTGAAAAATCACAATAGTTTTGTTTATCGATCTTGATTTTTGAGTAATTTTAGGTGTTAATAGGTTTGAATTTCGGATTCTTGATTTTTCTAGGGCAGAAACGATCGATCAATGGTCGATTCGTGTTTTCAATTTATTGACAAAACTTGAAGAACAGGTTTTAGATTCTGTTTCACGTTATTAGGTTTAAACTGAGATTCTGGAACTTTTAATGGCGGTTTTCATGTTCAATTTGTCAGAATAAACTTTAGAAGCGGATTGATTCAATAAATTTTGGTAGGAAATTAGAACTGAACTAAGATTACTGTTATTTTTCTGGATTAGAAACAATGGATCGTCCTGTGTTTGTTAGGCAAAAGAGTATTTCTAGTAATTCATCTGGAAATCCTTCCTCTCCAATGTCATCTCCGATGCATCGTCATGTTAGGTCAGGATCTACTGGTGTAGCAAATTTCCGTAAAACACAAAATAATGCAGCAAAAGCTGCTGCTCAAAGGCTTGCACAAGTAATGGCCCATCAACCGGCTGACGACGAGGACGAAGATGATCTCTCATTTGATTTTACCCCTTCAAATTCTACTCCAACCATTGGACTTTCAGGGAGGTCAATACGATCACGATCACCCGCGGTAACTAGTAGATATTATGATATTTGGATTGTTTTACTTGCTTTAGTTAATGCAATTATGATATTTGTACTTCATGGTGTCTTTCTTGCATAAATTAACTTATTTCCATAAATTGTATTGCATTTATATGGTGTCAACTAGTTTTAGGCATAGTTCCGACAACTAGGACAATATCAAACAATAAATTGGAAACAAGAATACTTATGTTTTCAAAGTAATCTTTTCTAGCTACTAGGATGGGTCTTATACTCTTATTGACTATAATACCTAGTACGTATTACCCAGTCACCCAAATATACCCACCTTGCTCTGTGGACTTATGTTGAAGCATCTTAGCAACCGCATTCAAGAAAAAGTCTTCACCGAATCACTGACTTTTGCATATAACAATTATTTGAATGCCCATATGCATCCTATTAGTGTTGATATTCAATAATCTCCAGGTATTATTGTTAAATTAGTGGTCATCCAACTCTAAACCAATTGGCAGTGAGTGGAGAGGACCTACATATCATATTAACTCATTTCCCATGTGGGTCTATTCTCATAAGCCCTCTCACATGTGGTGTTCTTTTGAGGCTAACATGTATCATATTTTTGAAACATGTGGGGTCGTTTGGTCTATCATGTGTGGGGCCAGCTCTGAGACCATGTTAAATTTGAGATCATCCAACTCAAAACCAATTAGCGGTGACTGTAAAGGACCTAGATACTATATTCTTTGTTACTACAATACCCTTTTCCCATGCGGGAAAATTCCCATGAAGGCCGAAGCTTATATATCTTTCTGGAGTCATGCTGAAAGAAACTTGAGAGCGATGCTAGTTTTCTTGACAAGAGAGTTTATATGATGTTCAATCTTGAAGTCAATCTAAATATGTTACAGGGGACAATAGACTATAGCTATTCATTTACTTACACAATATGAGTTTCTTCTGTTTGATTTTAAAATCCCTCTAACTGAACGAAAACTTTTATTTCATGATTCCTTCACACATAAGAGTTCTATCTGAAATATGCCACTTGAGTAAGATATGGAAATGTGAAAATGCATGACTACTTGTTTGTTGGCTTTCTGTGTTATGATACCACTGAAATTGTTCCTTGAACTTCTCCATCTTTATAACCATCAGTTATATCATCACTTTGATCTCAAGATTACATACTTACTGTGACAGAGCTTGCTGATGATTATTTTCTTTCTATTAGTTAGTTCGTAATACTACCGAACAGCCGCAATCTGTTCGTTCAACAGCAGCTGCAAGACCAGCTTTAGCAGTGAAGACAGTTCCAATGGTACGACCCAGTGTACCAATATCACTGAAGCCACCACCTTCTGTACCCGCAGGGGAGACACCTCGAGATAACCGAAGAGATAAAAGGTATATTTCAAGCTATAGAGTTATATTACACCATTTTGTCATAAGGCCTCATCTTGGGATTGTGGTTGACTGCAGGTAATGGTAGCTCTTAAGTTTTTCAGGTTAAGTATTATTCCCTGGAAAAGGTTATTATGGATTTAGTAAGGTATAGAAAATGTTAATAAAAAATTCTATAAAAATAACTTCAACAAATCCATATAGTGTTCCGAATTTTTCTCAATGTATTGTAGACGATGTGCCTGTGCTTTCATGTTCATTGGTCCATTACATCATTGTAAAAGCTACAGGATAAGAGCAGTTACAAAATCTGGATACAATGCTCTTTGTACATTTTAACATTTTTTTATATTCTGTTCATTTAATATTAAAAAGGAAATAGAGCCGTTGCGAAATAAAACTAGCGTCCCTACACACTGCTGTTTCTTCCCTCTCGAGTTTGCTCTAAAACTATCTAGTCCGATTATGATATTTCTGGAGCTTCCTTCCTCTTGGAAAAGTTTCAACTGTCTCGGTCTAAATCTTACTGTTAATATGTAGGATGTCTATGGATATGGAGAGTTCGAATGCCCGGGAAACCAGTTTTCGCTCTTCCTCTGATTTTCAAGACGAGGTAGTCAATCTCAAAAATTATCTTTCTGAGGCATGTCCTATTGTGTTATCTAAAGTAATCAGCCGAGAGTGTATCACTGTATTTGTCTATTTGTTTATTTCGGCTGTTACATTGATCTACTTATATCATACATTTTTTTGAAAAATTGCAAAAATTAATTATAATTATCCAGGAGGATGAGAAAAATTCAAGAATGATAAACCCCCAAACTCAGCTATACTAGATGTTTTAATGCAGTGGCACATTGTAGATGCTTTGGAATGTTATCCTCCTGATCTTTCGGGTTTTCCCTATTAATATTCTCTTGTACAACTGCAGATTGATATGCTACAGGAAGAAAGCGAAACCATTCGTGAGAAGGTGCAATCCTCACAGAAGCTTTACTTTGTTTTTCATATAATTTGCTGCTTAAATAGTCAAGTCCGAGTCTTTAAGTCAATATCTTAAGTTTCGAAGAGCTCTTTCTCTAGCAATTCTTTACTTATTTATAACAGTAATAGTTCTTCAATTCATTAATCCAAGTTATTCAAAAACAAACATTACTGCTCCATAAGGTCAATCTGTAGTTCTTATACCTACTTCTACAATGAGATAAAGCTTGCTGAAAACTTTATTTTCTTTCTATTAGTTAGGTCGTAACTCTATCGAACAACCTTCATCTGCTCGCTCGACATCATTCGCACGACCAGCTTTAGCAGTGAGAACAGTTCCGGCAGTACCACAAAGTGTACCAATAGTATTGAAAGGACCAACTTCTATAACTCCCCGTGAAACTCCTCGAGAAAGTCGAAGGGAGACTCCTCGGGATAGTCGAAGGGAGACACCTCGAGATAGTCGAAGGGAGAAAAGGTGTGTTCAAGCTATTTATCCTTGTCAAAAAGAAAAGCTAAGACTTGTTTAAACTCATAATGATAAATGTTACTATCCTTTATTGTTCTTTGACAGTTGACTTCGTAATAATATCTTACATCTTCAAAAAACAGAGTAATGACTTTTTTCAGAGTTTCTTGTCAATTGCAGATAATTTTATTCTAAGGTTGCAGACAACAACATATCTTACACGAGTAATAGGATGACTTAAGTGATAAAATATTACCAAATAACAAGTTAATATTAATATCTTTATTCGTCCATCTAGGCATTTAATAGTTGTATGTTCATGTTAGTAGATTGATTTTACAAGTTGTAAAAGCTATACGATGATTCAATCTTTTGCCATTTACTCCATGTGCTTGTTTCTGCTTAATTACAGTTAGTTATCTACTGTGATTAGATTGATCTTCCTTAAATAAAGTATCTTCATGGACGCTGTTATAAGTTTTTTGTTGGTATGTAGGATGCCTATAGATTTGGGGAGTTCACGAGAAACCACGTCCCTTTCTTCTTCTGCTCTTCAAGACGAGGTAGGCAATTAAGCAGAGCTTAACATTTGTTATGAACACTCTGTGATACTCTCTGACTTACATTTTTCCGTTTGCCTAACAATTTGGATGTTTTGAACGTTGTCCTTGAGAGATTTCTTTCTTATGTTTTTCCCGTCTTCCATGCAGCTTGATATGCTACAGGAAGAAAATGAAACTATACTTGAGAAGGTGCGATCAGAATTTATCTAATATTATGTCTTTTAATTTAGTTTAAATTCTCGTGTTTTAAATTTTAATTTGGACAGTACTATGATTGTTCAGATTCAGACCACTTATGTGGTATTGTCTCTCTGTCCAACCTTTATGCGGTTATGCCTGCACACGGTTGACATTGTTACAGTACAACCTGACGCCCGAAACTGTCGAATAACAGTTGAGGCACTATTATAGGGAGCTTATTGTAAATCATATTCTTATTTATACTACTTCGTAATGTTATGTGCTATCCCAGCTTAGACTCGCTGAGGAGAGGTTTGAGGAAGCAGATGCCAGAGCTAAGCAACTGGAAAAACAGGTTCTGTTTATTATCTTACGTAACTGATGTTACATATCCGTACAGATATTCCGTCTATATAACTTCACCTTATGTATCAAGTTGCTAAACTATATCGAGCGTAATTGACGTTTCATTTATGTTCTCGACCAAAACGATATTAATAAGAAAATCAAAATAAAGAAGACAAGTAAATTGCATTGAGTATCTAATTCTTAGTTTACCTCAATAGGAAGTATGAACTATGAACCAGCTCCTGGTAGAAGATGCAAGTATTAGTGTTTTATTTTACTAACTGTTCATTCGACTATAAACCCACTCACGCAAAGCAGGTCTAAAAAACCTACTTAGGGCCGGGTATTATATGGTTACTAACTGAAAAGGAAATAATTATGAATTCAAAAGAATTATGCTGAGTTGGAGCAATGTCATTGAGAGACATCAATATAAGTATCCAAATGCTTTGGACATCGGAAGCCTTTGTTGCATTAAGCGATCTTTTTCCCCCTGAGAACAGCACTAATTACCTTCATCTAAGTAATTTGAGTAAACTTCCTTAAATCCGTTGAAAATCGATTCTTACGAGAACCATAACATCAATATATTTTCTACTTGTTTCTTTTGTTGCATTATTTTTCCGGCAACTTAGTTGAGTCTCATCTAAAATCTAATAAACGTTTCCTAATAGGAGAGTGGTATTATATTTGAACATCTAAGGCCCTACTCCAACATATTTTCTTATTTCTAGGTTGCTACTCTTGGAGAAGGTGTGTCGCTTGAAGCCCGCCTTTTAAGCAGGCAAGCTTCAGAGTTCTTATAGCCATTCTATCTTGAAAACTACAAAAACATTATTCTTATTGTTTCTCTTACTATTATTTCAGGAAGGAGGCAGCTCTGCAGCAGAGAGAGGTAGGTACAAGAACCGGGTATATTTATCCACGTTACTACCTTGCAACATGCTACTTTCAATGTTTATCTCATTGGCTAATACGTCCTACAAACTAACATTTAGCATGATTGGACGTGATTAAGCATGTTTATGTATGTATTTATGTGTGCTGTTTTACTTGTGTCTAATGCACGGATTGATTTTCTTTTTGAAGAAGGGATCTTTTTTTTCTTCTGAAAAATAAAAAAGAATGAGTTTGAAGGAAAGTTATTTAATAAAAAAAATTGAGATATTTAAGTAACATATGCTGGACTTCTTGCTTCCAACATTCAATTCATAAACAGGCTGCTTTAAAAGCTGCTGAAGCACAAACTCATGGCGTCAGAAGTGAAGAAATTTCATCCCTTCGAGTGGAAACAGAGGTATTGATGATTTCTACTTTGAAGTTTGAACTGAAATTTGTTGCTACACTGAATCACTGACAACTTTGACGTTTCCTCCTTGAATCAGACAGCAATGGAGCAACTCCATGAAGCTGAAAGTGAAATTAAATCACTGAGAACAATGACACGGCGAATGATATTAACCACGGAAGAGATGGTTGGTTTGTTCCCATAATTGCCTATAATTTACGTTTGATCCCCATTCGCATTATGTTATAATCTAGTGGTTGGTTGTCCATAATTTTCTCAGGAAGAGGTTGTTCTTAAGAGGTGCTGGCTAGCTCGATATTGGAATTTATGTGTTCAACATGGTAATTTATTTAAGTACACTGTTACTTTAAAGAAACTCCTGTCTTTCATGTGTTGTACTACCTTCAATATGTTATATATTTTGCATTCAACGCATCTTTTGTTAAGTTGGATTATTCATCAAGCCATCCATGGTACAATAGGTTCTCCAAGTTAAACTGAAAACTAACATATGGTTTGGAACTACGGTCAGCCGACTACCATGGGTACAGCCAAATCGACACACTCAGAATCATACTGAGAGTAGTATCCATATTTTAAATCAAACAGATATTGGTTAAGATATGCTTTTAATGTTGGAAGATAGAATATGTAGTAAGGTTCA
The DNA here is from genome assembly GCF_041429995.1 of Eschscholzia californica. NCBI lineage: Eukaryota > Viridiplantae > Streptophyta > Magnoliopsida > Ranunculales > Papaveraceae > Eschscholzia > Eschscholzia californica. The sequence continues at coordinate 1,024,758 of NW_028238309.1, forward strand.
TGTTGAATTCATCAGATAAAACTAAACTAGTCCTATCGATTAAAACAAAAAAAGGGAGAAAACTCTGCTCTTGGGTCTTATCTTTCTTTCATCTGAATTTTTTCTGCAAAAATGTAGAAAAGCCGCAACCGGCATGCTTGAAGGCAATAAAACAGCGGGAATCCGACGATGCCCAGCCATGATGTGTAGAAATAGAAGATATTGTGATGAAATGAACACCTGAAGTTAAAAATTATGTAAATCAATTTTTCCAGTGTCATACTCCAACTTTGATCCATGAAGAATAAGACAATCCTGATTGATGAATATCTCAGGCCTTTCTTCGTGGGCTTTTCTTTTTTGCTCTTCACGTAAGCTAGGAATTAGCTCATTGAGCACTCCAAAATAAATTCCCAGGATCTGCCTGGATTATCATCAACTGTTGTCACGTGTTTCCCATATTGATGGGTAAATGTATTTAAATAGTGTACAGGATCACCTGCCTTTGTGAACTCACCGGTATTCCTGTAGGTATTCATGCTGAGATAGCTGAACAAAAACATGAGTACTGGTCGTCCTTTGCCCCTCTTCCTCTTGAGGTTGTGTTGTCTGCTGGACAGAAAGCTAAAGAAGAAATAAACAAAGGTTAGGCCCCTTACTTTTAGAAGCAACTATTTCTAAGACCTATTCTTATTTTGAGATTTTTCTACATCTTATTAGAATGTACGAAAGGATCAAGAAATGAAAATTTCAATATCTACTTCGACTTTCGACCAGGAAAGATCAATTTCCATTTAAAACATTCATTCATTCCGCCTACATTTCAAGTTGTTTAATAGGTTTGAAATGCATTGGCTAGCTCAGAACTTGTGGTAAAAAAAATGAATGGTGGATTAATATGGAATATTGGTAGACCAACTGAACTATGATAGTTCTAATTGGACAGTCATTTTCTCTTTCTGAACCTGCCTCTACCTTATAGTATTACTTGATTTCTAGAACCACGATGTTTTTCTCTTGTATATGCCACGGCTTCTTTCTTGTAATCTGTATTACGCTTTGCATTGTTTGGCAGAAAAAACTGACGTTGAGGAGAGGGAGAAATTCCCACTAGACATGAATGATCTTTCTGGAGAGGGAAGTATTGAGAGCATGCTTTTAGTTGAAAAAGGTCTTCGGGAACTAACTTCACTTAAGGTCACTTTTATATCTTTTGGTTGTCACTTCTTCTAGTGCTAATGTATTTTGTTTTCCTTCTCACTGTGCTGTTATTTGTGAAATCATGAGGACCCCTAGGTTCGAACTAAGAGGAAGACTTGGTTTTAAATATAGATGAAGATAGCTTTCTGATCCATCTCAGTAAGACAAATAGGCTGGATATAACACATGAAACTCTTAGATTTTCAAAATAGAACAGATTCAGATATAGAGGAGAAAACAAGTATACCCTAGGGTATGTAATTTTAGGCGCTAGGCCATGCGAGATGATGAGCCTTTCGCCTAGGCGAGTGCTTCATATCGTGGATCAGTCTCCCTCATGCCTTATCCCCCTCTAACCCCTTCATGTATTTTCACTATTGTAGACAAAAACTTCATTATTCAACATAAATTTAAGGATTCGTTGAAAAAAGAAAAGAGAATGTGCGTGTTGCTTTGGTTCGCCTGAATCAAATGCGGCAGTTTCTTACCTGTTGTCTGGGGTGCCTCAACTTGCCCGGGTGATGCCTTTGACAAGATAGGTATGAAGGCGAGCAGGTACTTATGCCCTACCGGAGTAACGTCGAGTTATAAACCCATTGTGTAACTTCTTGTTCTGTTTTAGTCATGCTTATAGATTAAAACAATGTAATCTGGTTAATGTTAGACCACCGTGTCATAAATATAGTTTATAGATGTATGAACTTCGTCAAAAGCAGACATGTTTTACTAGGCTTTCTTACCCTTTCTAATGAAAGATCACTTCCTAGTATTATTTGAATTTTCATTATTTAGCAAATATGAGGCGAAAAATGAAACTCAATCCAGTTACTGACTTGACTTAAATGAATCTTTTCAAATTGGATTCCTCTTATATTCAACTTGGCTTTCTTTTCCATAATATATTTCCCGAACATGAGCGCAAAGTTCTAGTTCTGAGATTGAGAAATCGTTTTTCTCTTTAATAGAATAAACCAAATGTTTGAACCCTCTGTAGAGAAGGTCCAATTAGGAACTTTAACTATAGAATAACCCAACAAAGGTCACAACTATTAATTTCATTCTGCATGATGATCCCTTGTTTTGAGTCAGCATTTTGTCATACTTTACTTTTTTGAAGGTAGAGGATGCAGTAAAGCTTGCAATGGCTCAACACCGAAAGCCGAATTTGCTTAAGTATGGTCAGAATGTCCCAGGTATGTAAATAAATCTTGTTAATCGTTTTTCTCCCTATGTTGGGACGGGTCATGTGGTTTATGTTCTCTGTTGTATCTCATGTTAAACCCAGTCGTTAACTCAAACAGTATGCCTTTGCTCTCCCTGGCGAGGCAGGTTCCTAGTCTTCTTCTGTGTTAAGGTTTAGTGACCTTTCGTAAAACCTCTCTCGCTATTCCCCCAAACAATCTATTTTAAATTTACTGATTGTGTCATTTTGATTGGATGATTATTCTGACCTTGGTTGAGTCTTTAGATCGATACTTCTACAGTTAACTTGATTTAATTCGTAATCTTGTACTTTTAACAATTTCTTTTATAACTAATGCAGATGACCAAAAAGTACCAGTTGAGAGTCAGACTATATTAGAAGCTTTCGGTAAGTTGATCTTCTTCTTTTCAATTGCCATACTTTTAGTCTTTTAGGAATCTAGTATCGTTCAAATACCTAAAGCGGATCCGTTTCAATAGTTAACTAAACTGATGTTGGTTTTCTATATTTTCAATTACTCCCAGAGCTGAGTCAGGAGGAGTCCGAAGATGTGCTATTCAAGCAGGTATGTCTTCACTTCCACTTCTTTTGAGTGAGATGGTATTCTTCATTTAGTGCCTAAACTAATCTTTTACGAGTTACCATTGCTATTAATATATGAGTCTGTGACTATGTTGTATGCGGCGATAGGCGGTGAACCTAGCCGATTGTCTGGGCACCATGTAAGTGTTTAGTTTCTTCTAAGGTAGATAGATGAATAGAAAATATAGAAATAAGTAATAACTACAACACCGAATTCAAAACAGAAAAAATAAAAGAAACCTCAAAGGCGAGTCAAGCGGCATACGAATGTTTAGAATGTGGCAATCAAAGCCTCGAGTTGTTATAATTCTCTTCTCATAGTACTGTTTATTTGTCTGGGTATATGAGAGAGGTTTAATTGTTGGCAAATCTAAGGTTCCAATTGGGGCACTGGGTGAATCGTGTTTTCACTTTTCATCAGATAAGTAGCTTCCGTGGGAATTTTGCGTCTAATAAAATTTTATATTTCTCCTAAACAACTTAGCCTCCAAAATTGTTACTCCTATTATTGTTTTTGTCTGATTTCTTCGTTCTTCCAAAACTAAAACGTAGGAGTTCTTGGTCATTTCTCTTACATTACTTTCTTATTTATCCAATTTGCTCACTGTTTTACTGTTATGAACTTGCAGGCTTGGCTTGCATATTTTTGGAGAAGGGCGAAAAATCATGGATTGGAAATGGACATTGTAGAGGAACGTCTGCAATCTTGGATCAGTCAAAGCACTCGGACACCCACTTCACACGACGCTGTTGATGGTATACTCAACTACCATATCCATTCATCTATCTTTTGTTTAACCAAAATATATGTTTGGCATCTAGTGATCCGAATTCCCAATGACCCGATATGACGATATACATAGTCTTGAGCACATCTACGAAATAGCCTATTCTGCTAAAGTTTACGTTGTTTAACTTGATAATGGTTTATATGACAATTTTCCATGCATACTAAGAGCTGTTATTTAAATTTTCTTCCTCCCACCAATATGAACCGAGGGATCGACAAAGTCTACCCCTTCTCACCTTTGGTTAACGATCTCACGGCTTGTAGTAGATGTGGATATAAGTGAATATGCGTACACAAACACATGATTTCAGTATCTCAGCCAGCTTTTAACGGCAATCTTAACTTTTTAATTGTGTTGTAGAATATGATTTCTTAAATAAACCATATTGATCTAATATATCATGATAGGAATTGGAACATATAATGTGTATACTAGAGTCACCCATTTATTAATTTTCTAATACACTTGTCGATGCTTCGTGTTCCGTGTCACAGTTGAGAGAGGACTGATGGAGCTGAGGAAGCTAGGAATCGAAAACAAATTATGGGAAGCATCTCGAAGACTCATCGACCCAGACTCCATTTATAGCAAAATTACAGAATCCGAATTTTAATGCTCTCATTCTTCCTTCCCTTTTCTCGTTTGATCTTAGTCATATCAACTTAAAATCCTTTCATAAATATATAAACGAAAAGAAGACAATCGTATGCTTGGATTGATCGGTGAGTATATATCAAATTGAAAATCGTCGGGATATCTCCATAGTTATTGCATTACAAGAAATAAAGCCCTCGTTTATGGCAGTTTTCGGTCTAGATGCGAAAAACAATATGTAGAAACTGTTAGAATTATAGTAATAGTTAAGGTAGTTTAGTCATTTGTTCCGCAGAGCTTTTTAGTCTTTTGCTTTTTTACTATATAGATATGTCTATTTTGCCATCTTGTAAACCTAAATTCTAAAGGCACTTCCATTTTTAGGGTAGATGGTGACCAAATTCTAAAGGCACTTCCAATGAACCCCTAAATTTATGAAACTCACTCTTAAAATCCTAATTCTAAAGGCACTCTTCTGGTTTTCCCACACTCCTATCAAACATCAAAAAATTCAATTCACATGTGAAAGCAAATGACTTTCTTACTTCTGATTTCTTACTCATCATTTCTGACGTACGAGACGGACCCTAAGGGAACACTACCCTACAAAAATTGTGTCTAAATCAAATATTAGCTGGCATATCTGATAACCCAAAGGGCTGAGGTGGGGCATAGCTCATGCCGTCTTGGAGATTAGACATGAAGAATGATGTGAGTAGTAAGATATGTTTGGGGGGTGAAGGTGTTTGCATGTATGACATTTGTGCTATAAAATAGGATGTTTACAAGTGGAAGGTTAGGAGGTAATGAGAATCCCGTGATGAAACCCTAAATGGAGCCAAAAAAGAAGAAGATGCATTAGGAAGGAAACGGTGCACGAGAAAACACAATCGTTTTGGAGATATTACATAATTTCATTTTATTGTAATTTTGCTTCTTTTGGTAGAATATTTTCCTTCTTTTTCCTTTTTCAACTCTCATGAAAAGAAAGAAAATTGAAATTTGTTTGTCATGAAATTTGTCAAAGCTCCCTAGGGTTAAAAGAGTTTTCGTCGAGAAAATAATCGAACATTTTCTTTAGATTTGACGGGAGACCAAGCTAAAACTAGACATAACCTTAGGCCAGGGTAAATTGATACGCACCTTTAACACAAGGTGAATATAGAGAACAAGATAAGAGGTTAAAGATCAAAGATAATTCGCACCCCGTGGTGATGTAATGTAGAATCCACATTTAAAATATCACGAATTTGATAGGCTACATAGAGTTTGGGAAATATGAGGCGACAGTTTAACGTTGAATTCAATTTAACCTATACGGCATCTGTAATTTGTCGATGTCTGTCGAACAGTCAACGACAAAATTACTAAATCTATAAAATGTCGTTATGGTAAACGACGTTTTCACGACATGCAAAATATTTGCGCTCCGTTTGCCGTTTGCTGTTTGCCGTTTGCGTGCGTTATAACGACTGTTTGTCTGAACATGTTACCGTTAACTTATAAATTATAATTATTTGTCGTTCTTACATTAACTTTTTTTACTTTCGAAGTGAATCATAACACTAATGAAATCTCTCGTCTACTTAAGTTGGGTGAGACATATAGAGACCTGAGTTTCAAATTTACCGTAAAATGAAATATTATATGAACTTCTCATTTTAGTTTTAGGGATTATTTTGTACTATAAATATAAAAACAAGAAACTGGGTCGGAACAATTTTAATTTTTTATTTGTCAAAAAGACAAATTATCTTTTTCTCTTTTTAGGCCCCATATATAGTTTGGAAATAGTCTTGAAGGACAATTCTAAAAGCAATCTCATTTCTAATGTCGAAATTGCTCTTAGAATCTAGCTTGCAAAGCTTTGCAAACTGGTTTGCACTGCTTTGCAATCTAGTTTGCACTGCTTTGCAATCTGGTTTGCACTTCTTTCTGGTTTGCAATCTGGTTTGCACTGCTTTGCAAACTAGTTTGCAAACTGGTTTGCATTGGTTTGCAATCTGGTTTGCAGAGCTTTGCATTCCCATTTGCATTGCTTTGCAATTTGGGTTGCCTTGCAATGACTCTGCAGAGCTTTGCAATCTGGTTTGCACTACTTTGCAAATTGGTCTGCACTACTTTGCAATTCGGTTTGTCTTGCAAAGCTCTTGCAATTTGGTTTGCAGAGCTTTGCAATCTGATTTGCAGAGCATTGCAAACTAGTTTGCAATCTGGTTTGCAATAAGGTCAATTTCGTCTTTTCCCTATATTAGATAATTTATAAAAATACCATAGGCAGTTGAAACCTATAAAAAGTTGATATATCCTTTTTAACTAAAACTCAAATTTTTTGGCCATTCATATTTTAAAACTGTTTTTTTCTCTCTAAATAATTCGTACTTTGGCATTCATATTTTAAAACTTTTTTTACTTGTTTTTTTTCTCTCTAAATAAAATATCTTGTAGACCATACTTTATTACTAATATATAAGAGAGATGTCCTTGTGAAGAAAGACTTTGCAAAAAGAAATTGTAACTGATTTATAGCTTCTACCAAAAGAAAAACAAATTTTATGATAACAAATCTCATGTGTAATTCTCGACTTTTGCCTAGCTTGTAAGTTTAGCTTTTTGTCTTTTCTGATAAATCGGATTATTCTCAAAACCATTTATTTTTTGTGTTATTGTCGTTTGATACTATTTTGCCTTTTCCCTAAACAAGTTTTCGGTCCCGTTATATTGTTTTTTTATCTTTCAATGTTACCCTTCATTCATGTGGTACTATTTTTTTTATTCTCTTGATTTTGATTGACTTCCATATGTATATGTATTTCAACTAAGATGGAAGACTCTTTCTTCTTTCAACTCTTTTTACACTCTCTGCCGGGTATTAATAGAAAGTAAAATTGTGAAGACAATAAATCGTTATCACCTTCTAATAAATCAAATCAACTGCCGAAATTGGTTTATTACTTTTCTTTTCAATATCCTTAATGACGAAAAGATTTCGATATTTGATTAGGAATTCTTTCCGTAGCTGAGAATTCGGTGGCTGATTATTGACTGGAAAAATCATTGATGAAAAAGTAGAACAATAAGTTCATAACCGCCTTCGCTTTCGATAGACAAGTGTTATGTGATAAACGTCGTTATCTTTAACGGAACTACAATTTTTTCCGTTTACCAACTTCACGGCGTTAAAGATAAAGAAGCCGCCATTTTTCTCTTTCATAAATGTCCTGTCTGCTTCGACACGATTTGATGACGGTACTTATTTTTTGCCTACTATTTTGTTGTTTTCGTTTGTTAGTCGGCGCTTTTAATTGTCGGTTTTTTAGGAAAACTATTGTTTGTTTTCCACCGTTGGATTTAATTGGAATATCTAGACTGTACGTATATCTTTTTGACAACTAAACAACTTAGAGTAAATGGAGAGAAAATACACTCAAGTTAGGCGTCGCCTCATCAGCCGTAGGGGTGGGGGAGGGAGCAAATGGAGGGACGAAAAATATTTCTCTATAAAAAAAGATGCCTGACATCTAGACAGGTGGAACTTTGATAGTCAAAATATAGAGAAACACGAATTTCGATTGTTTATAAATTGTGTCCGCGCACCTAGCGGTTCGAGACTATATTGACTTTGGTGTCGAGCATACTATTCTCGCCCTAAGATAATATAATGTTTGTGTCATTACTACAGAAAATGCTAGTATAATATTTGTCGAAAATCAAGTCCCAATTTACTAGTTTTCTAAACAACGGCGATAGAACACCTTACTATGTATCATTTGTCAGGATTCAACCAGGATATTGACATTATTACAGTTTCCTTTCGGAGATGAAAGTTATACTGAGTAAACTCTTTAATATTGGATTTTGAGCTATCATAAAAATTTGTACATATTTGTCAAAATTCAATCGTCAATTTACTAGTTTTCTAAACAGCGGCTATTGAACACCCTACCACGTATCCTTTCTCAGGATTCATCCAGGATATTGACATTATCACATTTTCCTTTCAGAGATGAAAGCCATACTAAGTAAACTCTTTAGTATTGGATTGTGAACATTCATTAAAATTTGTGCATATTTGTCAAAACTCAATCCCCAATTTACTAGTTTTCTAAACAACGGCTATAGAGCACCTTACCACGCATCTTTTGTCAGGATTCAGTCAGGATATTGACATTATCACATTTCCTTTCGGAGATGAAAATTATACTAAGTAAATTCTTTAGTATTGAATTGTGAACATTCATAAAAATTTGTCCATATTTGTCAAAATTAAATCCCCAATTACTAGTTTTCTAAACAGCGGCAATAAAACACCTTACCACGTATCCTTTGTCACGATTCATCCAAGATAGTGACCGGGCATGAAAGTTATACTAAAAATGACTATTGAAGTTAGGTGTGGTTAGGATATAGCCGGCATAAAGTAGAGAGACAGAGTATATAGAGAGAGAGAGAGACAGAGTTTAGGGAGAGAGAGAGACAGAGAGTATAGAGGAGGAGAGATGGTACCCTTGGCATTTGAAAGGTGACTCGTGGTAGACAATAAGGTGTCTTACTACTCTGAATAAGAGGCATCAAACAGTAGCAAGTGTCCAATCCCAACATTTTTTACCTTCATTTCACAGAGAGAGTGAGAGAGAGAGAGAGAGTAAAACTGTTTCAGAGTTTTACAGAGAGGAAGAGACAGAGGGTGAGTAACTACTCCAAAGTATAAAAAGGGTTTGAGAGAAAATGGATAGAGAATCCTTCTTCCTACATTCATGACTAATTCTGTTTATTAGGAAACAGAGAGAGAGAGAAGCCATTAATATAGTAAAATTTAAGAAGGGTCTGTTTGTTTCCTTCTCTTTTGTTTGTACACAGTGAGCAAAGAGAAAGAGATGATGGGTTCTGTTGGAGCAGCAGAAGGTTTGAATTTAGAAGGTATATGCCCTAATGTTAAGGATACTACTTCCATTGAACAAGTCCTACTTTCCAAATCCAGAGGTCAGTTGTCATTTCCTCTTGACTTCTAAACTTTTATTTTAGAATCCCAACTTGATTTCAAAATCTGGGTATCTTTTAATTTTTCTATATGGGTGTGATTTTGAATTCTTACTCTGTTTTCTCTCTGTTTTTGGTTTTTTTTTGTTGTTGTTATAGATGAGAGAGATGGAATCTATGGTGATCTATGGCATGCATGTGCTGGTCCTCTAGTTAATATCCCACATGTAGGAGAGAAAGTTTTCTATTTTCCTCAAGGTCACTTAGAACAGGTCTCTCTCTCTCTCTCTCTTCTACTGTTACATTGATTCATTTATTCATTCATGGTGTCTGTTAGAAACCCAAATCCTTTAAAATTTCATTTTTCTTTTGATTTGAAGAAGCTATTTTCTTGTTGTTTTGTTAGTTGCATGAATTGGGGTTTTCTTCTTGTAGGTTGAAGCTTATACAAATCAAGAAACTAGTCCTCAAATGCCAATTTGTGATTTACCTTCAAAGATTCTCTGTAGAGTTATTTTTGTTCAACTCAAGGTTCTCCCTCTCTCTCTCTCTCTCTTTCTTCATGCTTTGTAACGCTCCCGTCCTGACAATTCACAGACGAGATTAATGTATGACGGAGTCTTTTCTATAAATCGGACTTGTCGTATCTATAAAAACTTGTCATAAAAATGATTCTAAATAAAAGCGGGGACAATATTAATGTATGACAGAGTCTTTTCTATAAACCGGACTTGTCGTATATATAAAACTTGTCATGAAAATGATTCTAAACAAAAGCGGGGACAATATTAATGTATGACATAGTCTTTTCTATAAACGGAACCTGTCATATCTGTAAAACCTGTCATAAAAATCATTCTAAACAAAAACGGGCACAATATTGATAATTACTGACGATTTGGATGTCTGAGTTGATTAGGTTATCAAAGCGGGGTGGCGTTATAGTTAAGTATTTAAATTTTGAATTTGAATTGAAAATATGATTATTTTTTTAGGCTGAATTGGAAACGGACGAGGTTTATGCACAAGTGACATTACTTCCGGACTGTAAGGTATTATTTTCTTGATTTGGGTTGTTTTTTTAAGGGAAATGATAGAGTGCCCAGCTAGAATGCCCACTAAAATGCCCAAATTTCCTCATTTAGAAATAAAAGCGGTCCCACCATAGTCAAACTTTGAAAAAACCTTGTCTTTTAGTGAATCCACGTCAGCTGGGATTTTAGTGGGCACTCTAGCATCTCCCTTTTTTTAATCATTTTTTTCTTAATCATTGTTTAACTAAATAAATGGGTATTAAATATTAATTATGAATCTTTGCAGGAAGAGGAGCCAGGGGTGAACAAGGAAAAACTTCAATCTCCTCCTATGAAAACTAAAGTCCACTCATTTAGCAAGACACTTACTCCATCGGATACAAGCACTCATGGAGGATTTTCTGTTCTTCGACGACATGCTAATGAGTGTCTTCCACCTTTGGTAGGTTTTCCTTGTTCTAAGTTCGACTCCCTTATTGACAATGTTCTCTATGAATTTCATTAATTTATTGAAAATTTTTGGTTTGTTGTTATAGGACATGACAGAGCAACCTCCATCTCAAGAACTCGTGACGAATGACTTACATGGCATGGAATGGCGCTTCCGTCATATTTACCGTGGTAACTTTATCATGTATCTTGAAGACCATGAATCAAATTTTGCTAAAAACACGACCTTAAAGACACACACAATGTTTTTCTTTTCGAAAGAGGTAATGCATGTTAATTTCCATATGTAATTGTAGGTCAGCCGAAGCGACACTTGCTTACCACTGGTTGGAGTACGTTCGTGAGCTCGAAAAGGCTTGTCGCTGGGGATACTTTTATTTTCCTAAGGCTCTCTCTCTCTCTCTCTCTCTCTCTCCCTTGCTTTATATCTTTGTAAGTTTATGTATGGAGAAGTAAACCTAATGTTTGTTTTTTCAGGGGAGAAAATGGGGAACTTCGAGTAGGGGTTCGTCGTGCTACCATGCTACAAGGTGTTGCATCATCATCATCAGTCATATCCACTCACAGCATGCAATTCGGCATACTCGCCACTGCTTCTCATGCTCTTTCTACGGGGAGTATGTTCACTGTTTATTATCGTCCTCGGTAAGGATACAATTACCGTCTTGTGATGGAAAAATAATCGAAATTTAGTTCTTGCAGATTTTCGACTAAACCATTTACATTTTTTCGGACAGAACTAGCCCTTTTGAGTTCTTGATCCCATATGATCAATACATGAAATCATCTAGAAACAGTTATGAAGTTGGATTGAGATTCAGAATGAAGATTGAGGGCGAAGAATCTCCCGAAGAAAGGTAAACCAACCAATGTGGTTTTAAGATCTTTTCGATTAAGTTCCAACCCCGATGTATTTTTTTGGACTTCAATGTAAATATTTGTTTCGTCTGTACCAGAATTTCAGGTACCATAGTTGCTATTGAGGAAGTTGATCCGATTCGATGGCCCGTTTCTCAATGGAAATGTCTCGTGGCAAGTTACCTGTTATCTTTACTTCGAATAAAAAATGAAAAAATTTACAAAATTATGAACTGAAAACTTATAATTTATCCATATTATTATTGAACAGGTTAAATGGGATGAATCTCCTGCGAACATTTCACGTCCGTGTAGAGTTTCTCCTTGGAACATTGAACTGATTTCCGTTACTGGTTATCGATCGCCTATATCCCGATCAAAGAGAACTAGAACGAGCCGTTCATCATCTCTTTCAATTCATGATGGTTAGTATACTTAACTAATTCAGTTTTGAAGTTCGAACCAAATGGTCTTTTATTTTTCGGCCAGCCATTAATCAATCGCCTACGATCCGGTTGTACTTTTAGGTTTATCAGTCGGTTCAATCGAGCTTCCGCCATTACCAGCTCAAGGACACTCAGGGGTCTTGCAAGGTCAAGAAATTAATGCTATAAGCACCCGGGAACCCGTAAATGCACTGGATGCATCAATGACAAACTGGGTTCCTCCAGATAACTCCAATTGGGATAAGAACCAGCTTCTCCTTCAGATGAAGGATCCATTTCTTCTACATGCCGGAAACAGATTATCAATTCCGAGTGCTTTTCCTCCAGATAAATTGGGTCATGGTAATTACTTTTTCCCACCAATTTCAGGGTCAGGTCAAAATTGGTCCTTCCCACGTTTTGACTCTGTTCAAGAATTGATAGATCCTGAACCAAACCAAGCAATACTTGCACCAACAACTCAACCACAGAAGAACGTCGGTTCTTGCATGCTATTTGGTGTTGATTTAGTTAAAAACCCAGTCACTGAAGATACTGATCAAATTTCGGAGCCGTCTAAAGTCATGAATCCTTCATATTCTAGTGGGTCTGGTAGTGGAGTTGGAAAACCATGCATGAACTGCTCTTCCACCACCACCACCACCAGAAGATGCACCAAGGTATATGCACCGTCTTACAAGTTAATTTTTTTTTTTTCTTTTCTTATGGTATTGAGTTGATCTTTTATTACAAGATTCAGTTTGTTATCTTATTATTGGTTTTCAGGTTCATAAGTATGGTACTATACTTGGGAGATCACTAGACTTAATGAAATTTAAATGTTATGATGAACTTGTACAAGAACTCGACCGAATGTTTGATTTCGGAGGTGGGTTGATGGATAAGAGTAATGGGTGGAATGTGATATATACCGACAATGAAGGCGATATAATGTTACTTGGAGATTACCCGTGGCCGTTAAGTATCTCAAAAACTTTTCATTCTGTAACTTGTTTTCGACGAGTATACTAATCGAACTAATCGTTGTTGATATATGTAAATGCAGGGAATTCCGTTTTGTTGTTCGGAAGATGTACATCTGCCCAAAGGATGAGCTAGAGAAGATGAACCCTAATGCGAAAAGTCCCATCCCAGTGTAAATCTCTCTCTCTCTCTAAGTATGTAAGAAGGTCTAATAGTGAGTCCTATATAATATGTTATATGTGTATATGTAAGTAAAACATGAATAAAGGAAGCGAAGAACAGAGTGAAACATTTAACTCTGGAACTATGTTTGTTGTCGGTTTTATTATCAATATAAGTTGGGTTTATATATAACCTTGTGAGAATCTACTTTCTGTTAAGTTTGTAGTCGCGGCAACGAACAGAGAGGACCTAGACATTATATTTTTGGTTGTTTGAGTGTCCATTTCCAATGTGTGGGACTATAGGGGTGTACTCGAGCCGAGCCGAGTAGTAAGATGTTCAAGCTCGATTTGTGTATTTGACTGTTTGCTCGAGCTCGAGCTCGTTCGAGTAATTGTCCACTTGTTCAAGCTCGGCTCGTATAAGTTTGAAAGAGCTCGAGCTGGAGCTCATTGTTTTAAGCTAGTTTCTCAAAATACTTCAAATTAAAACAACTTCCTAAATTATCAAAATTCTTCAATGATCATTTGTCACATACAATAATAATGATTAATGATTCATATTCCAATAATCTTTTAATGGTTGATATTTCATGTACAAATTTCAATACTAATATAGTAATTATGGACTACACTATTTTATAATATGTTAAACGAGCTATTCACTAGTAGCTCGTGATACAGTAAAGAATGATCAAACTCGGCTCGTTTACATAATCGAGTATCATTTTAGGCTCGTGTTAAGCTCGTACTCGTTAATCTCCGAGTCGAGCACGAGCAATAGTCGAGCCAAGCTAGAGCAGCTCGTTAAAAGCTCGGTTCGCGTACACCCCAATGTGGGACTATTCCCACACTTTCTACCCTTTGGCCTGTGATTGATCTTGTGGGTGGGTGGGGGGGGGGGGGGGGGTTAGAGTTGAGAATTTGAGAATGTTCCTTTTATTAAAATGGTAAACAGGATAAATGTGATGAGTAAGTGACGATTAAGGAAAAGGAAACAGGGCTTTCTTTTTGTGAGTAATCATAAGTTCATAACTGAAACTTAATGGCTTTTCAGGCAGAATATAATCACATCTCGTGGTTAATGTGCCTCACTGCTCATCTCCCTTTCATGATGAGAAAAAAGTAGGGGTTTCGGAATGTGGCATGGAGACATGGCACGCCAATGGTCCAACGACCCGGACGGGCGTGGCTTAGGTCAAACGGGTGCCATGGAGTCTGGCCACGACCTACCCCATGGCACAAACATGGCTCATGCTAAACAGGTGGAGTTTGGCCGCAGCCTGCCCCACTGCAATAGCATAGGCACAACTCATGCCAAACGGGCCAAGGAGTCTGGACCATGGGTTGCCCCTTGCAGTGCCACAATCGGGGCTCATGGCAAACCGTCCAGGACCTTCGAGTCCGGCCACGACCTGCCTGCTGTAACGGCAGAGCCGTGGCAGGGAAGCCGGAAGCCCCCTCCAAAATATAGGGGTTAGGGTATAAGTTCGAAGCTCTATTATGTATAAATCAATCCAGAACGACGCTGAGGAACAGAGCATTTCCCATATTCAGAACAAATACCATTTATTTCTCCTTCATATGTTCTTGCAAGAAATATGCAAGTTCATCATTTTCACCCCTCTTCCTTTCAAGAATTCATATAGCTATTTCTTCAGTTTGTCATCCAAAACCCTGTAAAAGATAAACTGATAAGTTGGGGAAGAAAACCATTTGAGAGAGATGATCTGTGTTCTGTCCTGTGTACCTGGTTCGGATATGGTGGTTCAAAGTGTCGGCAAGGTGTAAAATGAAGGAAAATAGAACTGAAACATACTCAGACAAGTGGGATTTTAGATGGGAGTTTTCTTGAACCGTCCGATCAATCCGTTGATGTATCTCAGACAAGATTTGAAGAAATTTTATACAGTAAAATTTCGTGACATGCTTTGCCGATCAAATTTAATAATCAATATAAACAAGATGAAAGCACAAGCTCCTTCGATCAAAGTTCAAAAGCTAGAATATCTCTAGTTAATTAAATGTATATCATATGATCATATACCCTAAACCTTTGTTAAGAAACAAAAAACAAAACATTGTCTTCTCAAAAGTTAACCTAGGCATCAATAATGACCAAAAAAGAGAAAAGTTGAATCCCTAATTCTTAAATGAAGTCAGAGTTCAGTCCCTTCAAAGAGACCAGCTTTGACCAGGAGGAAGCTGAACAAATCTTGGTTCAATCCAAACTCCCTTCTTCTGCCTGAGCTCCTTCTTTTCTTCGGCGTGAAAAATCTCATTATAAATGCAAGTAAGACGCCCATTATTCATCATCATTGTTCCACAAGTCGATAAACCGCTGTTCTTCAACCTCAGTTTTCTATCGCAAGATGTCGTCATTATCGACGAAAATGGTAGACTCTGACGACTACTTGCAGATGAATCACGAACCCTAGATATTATCTCATACTTAAACTGAGTAAACTTCTCGTTTTCGAGAGAAAAAAATAGTGCCATACTTTCAGAATCCAAGAAGTAAATAATCTCATTGCATAAAGCAGCACAAGTAATATCTCTTCTCATTTTACCTTCATGATGATATTCATATTTAGCCCACTCTTTAGCTCCTCGTCGAATAACATATAACACAAAATGGGTATCGGTTTTGGTTCCAACACACACGATGCAGTCTGGAGAAGTAGGACTCGACGAAAATGTTGCTATATGATTAACTAACTCATAAGGAAACTTCGGAAGGTCTATTTTTGCTCGGGAAAATGGGCATAAGAAAAATAACGATTCCTTTCGGTATACTAGAAGCCACCCACCACTCGATGCAATACAAGTAGCACGGGCTAATTCCGGGATAGAGATAGTGAACTCTTTGTTCGATTCAAAGTCATGCAGAGACAAGTTTCGAGCATTACCGTAGAGTAGTAACCAAGGATATCTCGGAGATGTAGATGAATCATATCCCCCAGAAGCTGTCGAAGAAGCTAATCGCCAGTCTTTACATACACCACGGAAACTAAGAAGCTCAAGCAAAGATAAATTTTCGGCAATTCTCTCTAGAAGTTCACTAGGAAGATCCGACCATCCTAATTCGTCATTGATATTAGTAGACGACTTCCCTTCGTTTTCCATTATCCCCTTTTTCTTACGCAATCTCTCACTGCCACAAGAATATACATAAAAAATGATGAAATATTAAAGCATATCAAATTCTCAACTAAATCTCCGAAACATTGTCTCAACAAAATAATACAAAAATTAACAAAAACCTAAGTAACATTACAATAATTCAAGCAAAACCTCTATGAATTGTTAAATCTAACAAGTCCATAGAGAATGTGGTTAATTTTCGATAACAACACACAAGTATAAGTGACAACCCATCAAGCAAAACTCATTGAGTTATGAGTATTTGTTACTCTGTTTTAAAGATCAAATTTTAGGTTATGATAATCAAATATCAGATATTTACAACCACAACTACTAATCCAAACCCTAATTTGAATTGCTCAATAACCCAAATTAAAAGTTATACAAGAAACATTCAATGATGAATTTGTCAAAATCATGAATCTTATTTGATCCCATTAGATTAAAAGATAAATCTTGATTAACTAAATTCAAATACTATATAGATAAGGATCAAGACAGACAGTGAGAAAGAATTGAAAAAGGGCAAAAAATAAGATCAAACAGAATCAAAATAAATAATGAAACTATTGAATCAAATAGATCAAAAGAAGACATGGGTATTGATTGAAATTGAAAGATGAAAAAAGGGTTTTTTTCTCTCATGGAGATTTGGTTTATACCTGCGACGAAGTTGTTGAGAGAATTCCATTGATTGATGAATTCGAAGAGATTTTTTATCTTTTTTTTTTGGGGTGTTTTATTTGGAGTATAAAGGGAGAGACCGAGAGATTTTAGAGTGGGGGGTGGTGGTGACGTGTGTATCTAGTCTTCTAGTTTTAGATGTTGCCCACGGTTTACAAAATAATTGGGGAAATTCAAATTGAAAACAAAGCAATCTCACGTGGGAGGTAGATGACCAAGTGTGGTACCACTTCAAAAAAAAAAAAAAAAAAAAAAAAAAAAAGGTTTAAGCATCATTTTTAGTGGAATAATTTGAATACAAGAGCCCCGCAAACCTCAAGCCCAACAAGATTACTAGTACATTTGAAGACTGGTTTACACAATCTTATAGTAACATGTTATTATCACAGTAATTTTTGTTACGTTCGTAATATTAAGTAAGGGTGTTATAAAGTTATTTCGCATTGCAGGAGCCAGAGTATGGTGTTCCCTTATAAGCAAGGGTTTTTTGGGCTTACCTCCTCGTCACTAATTGGTAATTGAGTTTACGCCCCTCAATAACGGGTAATTGAGCTTACCCCCTTGAATTTACTATTAGTGACAAAAATACAAAGGCTATGTTTGGCGTACTTGAAATAATTGCCACTGCCAAGAACAACTATTCTTCAATATGATTCATAGTAGGGATTCTAGCTCATTTTATTGTTTGATTTGGTCAGGAATATAATTAGTATATATTATTTACTTTCTGATGTAATTATCACATACCAAACATATCCTTAATAGTTTTGAAAAAAAATCTAAATTCAAAGGGGTAAGCTCAATTACCAATTACTGAAGGGGGTAAACTCAATTACCAATTAATTGTGAGGGGGTTAGCTAAAAAACCCTATAAGCAATTGAGCAACTTTTTATCGTGACATGTTTTAAAGTCATGAACTCCTCACGAAGATACGGTAACAACAAGGACGGATGTACAATCCTACATAAAAAAATAAAAAAAGGTTAGCCAATGTTTGAAATGTACTTTCTCCTCACACAAATCACATTTAGTACAACTATGCTTGTGTTTTGATTACGATATCGAAAGATTTGGCAAAATTTGACGTATGCGACTTAGATATGTGACAACCAGTTATTCTGAGGCGCATAATAGTCATTTTACTTGCTTTTAGTCCTAGAATAGACAGAGTGATTCTTAGCCCATACCTTATAAAGAATTATTCGACTAGACTTCTTATAAATGAGATAAAATATGTCGGTTAACACATGTGTCTCTATTTTTTTTTCTTTTTTTTTTGATTTGAAAGAACACATGTGTATCAACAATAAGGGGAACAAAATTCTACTCTTACTACTTTGTAGTTAAAGGTTTTGGTGAAGCAAACACACACATAAGGGCATTTGGTCTAGTGGTATGATTCTCGCTTTGGGTGCGAGAGGTCCCGAGTTCGATTCTCGGAATGCCCCTTTCTTTTCTTTTCCTATACGAAATTATTTTCCAACATATTTTCCCCACGCACGTGGCGCGGGAAAAAAGCAACCAAATTTCCCTCGTCATTATTTTTCCCTCCAAAAATTTCCCCAAATGCGCTGGAACCCAATAACACCTTCTTTCAAACCCTAACCCCACTCTCTCCTCGCTCTCGTTAACTTTTCTCAAAAATCCTTTTTTTTTTTGTTTTTGAATCCAAATCGATATCCAGATTTTCTCTACTTCATGCTATCTCACTCAAAGATCAAACCTTTTTCGGCTCAGGAACCCTAAAAATGAGTTCTGATGAAGATAACGATTCACATTCATCAAACCCTAAGGATTCAAACAAAAGAAATGATTTTTATAACGAGATTTATACCCAGGAGTTCGATGATTCTCAATCTACTTTTGATGATCTTGGAGATCTGAATGATCTTGATTACCCATTGACGGTTCCGTTTGACGATACAGTTCCAGTGGAAAATGAAACTCAACAAGTTGAAGATTTGGGTTGTGATGAGAATTTAATGACACAGTTATTGATTGATGATACAGAAGTACAAGTTTTTACTGAAGAGGAAGATGAAGAAAATGGAGAAGGATCGGATAGAACTGAAGCATTGACTGATATTGATGGGGTTTCAGATGATGAAGGTGATACAAACGTTAGGGTTGATTCTGATCCGTCACTCGAAGAAGAATGCCGAGGTTCAGGTAAAACAATTTAACCCCTTTTCATTCTTGATTACTACAACTGCTTTAATCCCCATTTTTTGCCCTAATTCAGAGGTTGGATTTCTTGTCTTTGGTATTATTGGATTTATGATTGTCATTGTTCTTTTTAAATTAAAATCCAATCAATTATGCCCTAAAATGTTGATTTTAATGCCCTAAAATTTTCTTGTTTTCTATAATATTGGTGATATATACAGTATCTTACTTTAATTTTAGGGCAAAAGGCTTCGACTATTCCATCGGTGGATAAAAATATCGAAGAACCAAATTCGGGTAAGAGCACTTTTATTTCCCCATTTTTGCAGATTGGCATGGTTTTCGAAGAAATTATTTATTTATGTCAAGATGGTGCTAGTGGACCTTAAATGTTGTTATGTTGACTCAGGATCTGCTCCTAGGAGCTTTATGTCGATTCGTGCAGCATCGCTTCGAGCTGCTGGTCTTGCCGCTGCTCGCAGAAAGAGTACCGAGGGAACTGAGACTGAACCAGGTTCTAACCCGAGCAACAATCAGCCCATCAAAGATCAAATCAGTATTGTTGATGCAAACACTGATTTAGGTCATCAAGATTTGATTGACAAGAAAGAAATGGATAGTGATAGTGATAGGGATTGCGAAGTTGAGAACGTTAATGAGAATATAAATGGACTTAAGGACGAGATTAAAAAAAAAAGTGCAGTTAGAAGGCTCTTTACAATTGATGAACCTAGTGAAACTAATCCAGCTATAAACGACAATGATAGTATTACTGAAGGAATCGATTTGCCTGAGTTGGATAATGGTAATGAGTTTGCTGGGTTAAGCTATGTGAACTCCCAAGAACCTGGGGAGCTTTCACAAGCCAATGCTTTAGATGCGATAGATAAATTTCTTTCAGTTAATAACGTTGAATGTTCTCCAGTAGATGAAGTTTACCCTATAAAAACCACAAAAAACCGTTCTCCTGCTGTCCCTAGTGCAAAGGGTCCTCGAGCTTTGGCTTGTAGAACGAATACTGGAAGCCCAGTTGGGAAGTTGGGGCCATTTGACTGGGATGACAATCGTGAGGATGAAGGTGGGGGTGAGTTCTTCAGCAGGAAGAAGGATGTGTTGTTTAAAAGCGATACCCGTCGACGGAGATCCTTTACCCAACCCAAAAAACCAAGGCATCTTAGCTCTGGAAAGGGCAAGAGTGTGAACACAGAACCATTGGGCTTCTGTCAGAAAATAACTCGTTCAATTCATTCAGATTCAAGGTTGTTTGTACCAAAATCTAAAGTGGGTGAAGAAACTGTACGTGTGTCAGAAAATAAAACTAAAAAGAATCTCTTCGAGGAGATGGATGAACAGCTAAACCCAGAGGCTTCAGGGCAGCAATCAGAAGGGCTCGATATTGGCAATAATCCTCGAGAGATGTATGACGTTGGTATTGATACTCAAATGGCTGCAGAAGCGATGGAAGCCTTAGGTGCTGGGGTCGAAGCCCACATTGATACTGTTGATGCTTCGGAATTGGAACCAAATATGGGAGGGGTAAGAAAGAAGAAATCTCAACTAAAACAGGCTTCTGGGTGGAAGAGGACGTGCCGATCTGACGAAGGAGGCATTTCCAAACAATCCAAGAGAAAGAAGACACTTGATACCAGATTAAGTAGTGAAGTTCCCATTTCATCTCGAACACGTTCTAATAGATCAAAGGTGGTGGAGGAATTAGAAGTAAAGACAAAGCAAAAGAAGGCTAGGCCAGAGGCTGAAGAACAAGCAGGGTCCAAGAATCATGTCGGTGGATATGAAAAATCAGGCAGAAGATCATCGAAATCTGTTGGCGGGGGAAAACAAGTGAAAGCAGTTGAAAAGTCCCATGCCCAAGAGGTTGATAAATGTCATGATTCATCTGCATCAGAAGGAAATCATTTATCCAGTAAGGTGCCGTTAGCTGAGGATTCTAGGGTGCCCACTCCTGTAGCTCGCCGGACAAGGCGATCTCAAGCTGTAAATACATCCAAGAAGACAGAGAACTTCAATGAATCTCGAGAAGGGAAAAATGAACAAACGGAGGCCAATGATCTTGGGGGTAAGAGATTACGCGGAAAGATGGGCATTAATGATGGTAAAAAGACTGAGCAGATACAGCATGAGCATATGGATCTCGATGAACTTACAGCGAAGAACCCCAGAGGAAAAAGATCATGTCAGAGAGTGTCAGTTCACTTAAAGGAACCCGATGACTTAGATGGTTCATCGACAGTGGTTGAGGTCGTAGTAGAAGCTAATGGTCAATCCATCAGCAAACCAAATAGGGTCAAAGTTGATGTTAGAAGTACTCCTGTTAACTACGATTTGAAGAGGAAAACACGATCAGCTACGTCACGGAAACCCACACCTTCACCTGGAACGAATTCTGAAGGAAACTTATTAAAGCAACAGGTACCTGAGAAAATAATCCCGACAGACCCAGTTGAAGGGAAAACTTTGAAGCATACAGGAACAAAGACGAATGCAGATTGTATGTCAACCCCTGAAGGTGTTACTGGACTAGACAACAGGTTAGAAGGTTCACCAGGAGAAAAGGTTAAACCATCTGATTCGCTCTGTGTTACACCTGTTAATTGTACTAAGGCTATAAATGCATCCACACCGCTAAATGAAGCATCGCCAATTTGTATTGGTAATAACTATCTGAAACTATCTAACAAGAGAAGTTTTTCCAAACCATCCCTCATAAGAGAGCTCAATACTTTATATAAAGATGGTGTAAGTACTCCGGAATTTAAAGATTTGAGAAAAAGGAGAGATATTGGTAGTGTTTGTGTCTTGTTCAGTCGCCATTTGGACCAGGACACTCTTAAACATCAGAAAAAGGTACTGTTTTTTAAAACTTCTGTTCTTTTAGGATGTGTTGTAGTCGTGCACTTCTAATTTCTACTTTGCAGATTTTGGCACGACTTGGAGTTTCTATCACATCCTCTTCCTCAGAGGCCACACACTTCGTTACGGATAAGTTTGTCCGAACGAAAAATATGTTGGAAGCTATTGCTCTTGGTAAGCCAGTGGTTACAAACTTATGGGTCGAAAGCTGTGGGCAAGCTAACTGTTTTATAGATGAAAAAAATTACATACTGAGGGATGCCAAGAAGGAGAAAGAGATTGGCTTCAGCATGCCCGTTTCATTGGCACGTGCGTGTCAAAGTCCACTCTTGGAGGTACCCATGGAACTCTCCATCTATACCCATTACCCACATTTGTTTATTGGTTATTTCTTAGTCGACATGAACCTATTCCACGTGACAGTGACAATCTTCTCTAAAAATGATGATTTAATGACTTTGCAGGGTAGAAAAGTTTTCCTCACTCCAAATATAAAACCCGATAGAGAACTTGTTGCAGGCTTGGTTAAAGCAGTTCATGGCCAAGTACGCTTTTCTAAATGTTCGATTTATTATTGTTACTCTTCGATCATATGTTTTCGTTTTTATACTTATTTTGTGTTGCTTTTGCTGATTGATGTTCTCAGGCAGTGGAGAGGATAGGGAGATTTGTAATGAAGGATGAGAAAGTTCTTGAGGATCTACTGGTTCTTTCATGTGAAGAAGACTATGAAATCTGTATACCTCTTCTCGAGAAAGGTAATGGTGTTTTTTTCCTTATTGTCTGAATCTGACTATTCTGAAACTGAATGTCTGACACTAACGGACCCCAAAATCAACCGGAATCAGGTACTTAGATGAGTCAGACAAAAATAAAGAGTCTGAAATCTGACTTGAGGCGATTCAGAACTTGAGTCAGATTACGGATTTGACTTAGAGAAAAAAACCTCGACCCTAGTTTTTACTCTGATTTCCGACCATTCTTCCTTTGTTAAACAAACTCGAAAAGGATTACAAGTTTGTGACATAAATTCAATTTGCAGGAGTAGCAATTTATAGTTCAGAGCTTCTGCTCAATGGGATAGTAATCCAGAAGCTTGAGTATGAGAGGTCAGTATTTCTAAACCCGAAGAGAGTTTTCTTCTCATTCACCAATCTGAGCTGTTTTATTTCCGATTTACCTCTATTACGCCTCAAATGTGAATTGTGGACTCATCGACGATGTTCTATTGTGTTTCTCGTTATCTGTTTAGGCATCGGCTTTTCAACGATAGTGTGAAGAGAACTCGCTCAACTATATGGATAAAAAAAGATGGAGATCAGTTTCGTCCTGTAAACAAGCGTAAATGATCGTGATCTGTTTCTTTTTGTTTTGAAATTGTTTCTTCCTTAAATCTTTATTCATTTTCTTCGGGTCTTATTGTTATTTAGCTTAAGTCAGTGGAAGTTATGTATAGATGTAATTATAAATTATATGTATGAGCTAAACTTTTGAGTTTGTTTGGGAAAGTATATTGGTGTTTATATCTTACAGAGAAAGTGGAATGCGGCAATTAGAGGGTTTATGGTTCAGGGTTTAGGGTTTGATCAGAAGACGAAGACCAAAACTGCATCGTCCTTGAGCCAGCCTAGCTGGGGAAGAAAACCTAAACTTCAACCATTAGTAGGTCAACTGATTGTCAATAATTTAGCTTTATATATTGGATACATTTTATTTGGAACTGTTAGTTGAAATTTAGTATTGTTTTTGAATTTTTTGTCGGTTAGAGGCGAAGTTATGCTCAAACGAGTAAAATTCAGAGTCAAACAATATTAAAAAATCAGATATGCTCTTCAAGTGGTGTTTGTTTTTCCCTTCAAATTTTGGCCTAATTCGTTTGAATATTTGACTAAGGTTGATTTTTGAAAGTTTGATTGTTTTGAGTCGAAGTTTCATTTATTTGATTCAGTTTGAATTTTGATTCATCTGAAAAGCCATTAAACTAATCTTGAGTTAAAATAACTTAAAATAAGGATGGATAGTCATGAGAAATCACAAACGCCACGACGTTCCAAAAATGATTAAGACGATAACCTAATGCACGTCAGAAATCTTGTCAATTGTCAAACAAGAAAGGGAATTCATTAGCTTTTATCAAGTTGGGGTCATTGATTAATTATTTAATAGGGTTCTTTCTTTTTCGACTTTTAGCGTGTGACCAGCTTCTCTTTTAGTCTTTTAATTTTTATAAATTCAAAAATATACTTTTTTAAATCGTCAAGTTAATTTTAGCAACTGATATTGTTTTGTTTTCCCAATCACATTTTCTCTAAAAATTATCTTCATACGTGCTTTTTCTAATCTAAGATGTCTGGAAAGTAGTCCTTGGTGACCGATGTATGTGGGGGCGTAAAAATACAGTCCTACAAAACTTTTCGCAAAAAGAAATTTTGGGGATCTTTTTGTGAGGAAAAAACGGTTTCGGTAAAACTATTTTTGAAAAAAAAAATTAATTGCAAAAAAAATTACGAAGAAAACGGGGAGTTCTCGAATGAAATGATATTTGAAAAACGAGTTTCGAAAACAAAATTTATTTAATATTTTTCTAAAGAAGCGTTTAAAAATACTCAAATAATAATAAATCATAGTATTATTATTAGTTGCCAAACAAATCAAAAAATATTACTTGGATTCATGAATCCGTGGAATCAAGAGTTCCAAGGACTCATGATCCGCGGATTCATGATTCCGTCATCTAAACACACTATTAGTTAAATTCGGTTCAGCCACCCAAAAATGACCAACCACCATAGTAGCCCCCATATATATGACTTATCTTCTAATATGACTTATCTTCTAATATGACTTTTTTTTTGTTAGTCAACGTTAACAGTTTATTTTTTTCCGTATGTTTATATCCTTGTTCTAAAAATATTTTCTTCGTTATCATTTCTTCATTTTCTTTGTTGTAGAAGGATGTCGTCATATGGTCCGTCTGCCACTTGTCGCCAGCATGTACATACTAACAATTACTTTTTCGTCATCGTCTTTTTCTTCTTATCTTTCCAGCACCACCATTATCGCTACCACCAACACCATGATTACAGGCCGACAACCACAATCACACATCTTTTTATCCCCGTCTAAAAATCTCTACAAAAAGCAATGAGTTCGAGCCAAACATCATTCCCAAACGGTTTAAAGAAACAGAGGAGAACCAAGAACTATTGATCGTTGGAATCTAACTATTTCTCTTCAAAAGCCGGTCCATATCTCATGTAGGTGGACTCGGCCGATTGTAGGGGAGTACATGATCAACAACGATGGTGCACTCATTGAGGTAGATGCGGCGTATGGAGCTATTATTCGAGATTTAGAAGAGATTGTTGTTAGGGCAGCCATTAGCCAGGTTAATCGACAGACTATCCTTATACATGAGTTGTAAGGTGTTGCGTTGTGATTGAAATTAGCAATTAGTGTCGGGCTGCAGGAAGTTGATCCTGGTCTTGATTTAATGAACATCAAGTTACTTCTTGCAAAACCACATCAGAAATTACCATGGAGGGCTAGGCGCTTATGGACGAAAGTCCAAAAGCTTCGGAGCCAATTTTGAAGTTTTTAGGTTTTTCATGTATATAGAGAAGCTAATCAAGCTGTTGATTATTTGTCAAAGATGAAGCTTGGACCGGGTGTCACTCAATTGAATATTAATCAATTGTCAGTAGAATTGGTTAATATTGTTAACGTGGATTCTGGACCGGGTGTCACTCAATTGAATATTAATCAATTGTCAGTAGAATTGGTTAATATTGTTAACGTGGATTCTAGAGAGACAGTGAGAATGAGGAAGGGGTGGGGCTAATGAAATAATGTAATTTTGATTTCTTTGCTGTTTATGACTTTTTATTTCTTTGCTTTCGGTCCGGGCTTCTCTCGCTTATCATTATAAAAAAAAATCACCATCACATACTATAACCCATCATCATCTCTAAGTTTTATCAAAACCCTAGGGGTTGGATTTTGATCTGAGCTTTTGATCACACTCACAGCAGAATCCCAACCCTTTAGGGTTCAATCATACTTAGAAAAGCTCGAAACTCAATCTCCTAAGGTTCGATCTAAATCATAGCAGATCGAAACCCTGAAACCAAAATCTTAAGGGCTCCGATTTCGATATGTTCGATCAAAGCTCTTGAAGTTAGTTCAAATCCATAACATATGGAACTTCATGGGACTTCAATCAGACTTTGTCAAAATGTCAAAGTGGACAATATCACTAGCATCCCGTAGGTTGATCCACATCATCATATAACATGTTATCAACACAATTCGTTCTATTGTGATATTGTTTTGGAAGTGTGTGTTGTAAAATAATTTGTTCTACTGTGATGTGGTCTTGGGAGGGTTTGTTGTAAAGCAATCCCGTATCGATAGTAACACGGAGTGTGGTGCTATTCTAAAGAAGTTAAACACT
Organism: Eschscholzia californica; assembly: GCF_041429995.1. Taxonomy (NCBI): domain Eukaryota; kingdom Viridiplantae; phylum Streptophyta; class Magnoliopsida; order Ranunculales; family Papaveraceae; genus Eschscholzia; species Eschscholzia californica. The sequence continues at coordinate 1,051,319 of NW_028238309.1, forward strand.
CCTTCCCCTAGCGATACCTTTTTAAACCGTGAGACTCAGAAGTGTCAAAATAGACAATAACCTAGAAGACTAGTTCACATCATTCTACAACATGTATTTATATACTTAATGGTTTTGTCTTGTTATCAAGTGGCCGAGGGGTCGAAGTCGTACCCACATAACACACGTGTTAGTTACCGTGTGTTAGATTTTACTGACCGCGTCTGGATATCTCGCAATGAGGATTGGCGGGACAGTCTGGCTCTCTTATTCTTAACCCCCAATTCTCCCTCTTAATTACAAAACTACCACCATGCAATTTTTAATTCAAAGTTTGTACTTCCTCCCCTTGTTTTAGGAAACGTGGAAGAGTTAAGTACATTTTCGTAAATAAACCAAAAAACTTAGGGCATTTGATAATATTTGATTAAAATAATATCCACGAAGATCCAAGTTTGTCCTTGAAAAAAAAAAAAAGCTTTTAACATTTTCCCCCAAATTTAGAGAGAGAAAATTTGAAGAAGAAGAGAAGACAAGAAAAAAGATCAATTTTTTTTTTTTGAATTGGGGAGGAGAGAAAGAAAAAAAAGGGTTTTTTTGATAATCAATGGAGGAATCAAGAAGTGGGTTTGATTCTTCTTCTTCTTCAAGTGGTGAAAGTGTTAAGCTTTTTGTTGGTCAAGTTCCTAAAAACATGAATGAAGATGAACTTCTCTCTATATTCAAGGAAATTGCTTTGATTGATGAAATCAACATTATTAAAGACAAACTTACTCGAACTTCACGAGGTTTAATTTTTATTATTTTCTTATTCTGCATTTCAATTTTGATCATCTTTCATTGTTTTTGATTATTGAGATTTGGGTTTTTTTTTTAGTATTGGATCTATTTTTTTGTTGTAATTGTTGTTGACATTGTCTAAGTTAACTTGTTAGAAACCCTAACTTTGTTTCTAATATGTGTTTTTGCAGGTTGTTGTTTTTTGATCTGTCCATCTAGACAAGAAGCTGATAAAGCAGTCAATGCTTTTCATAATAAGAAAACTCTTCCTGGGGTAAGTTTCCAACTTAATTTTAACTTGATCTTTCTCTTTCTAGCTAGGGTTAGGGTTTTAATTTTATTTGAACTACTATAATTTCATGACTTCAGGAAACTTGTGGAATGGAAATTTGATCTTTTGGGTCATTGGGGTTTTTGTGAAAATGGGAAAATTTTGAGTTTGCATGAGGAATTTGAGCTCCAATTTGTGTATTTTAATTTCAAATCTTGTCTTGATTGTTGCGAGAATAGTCCCACATTGGAGAAGGGAGATCTAGCAACCAAGAATATAATGTTCAGGTCCTCTGCACTCATTGCCAATTGGTTTTGAGTTGGTTGACCACAAACTTAACAATTTTGAATCTTTGATACCCTTTGATCTTCATAGCAACTTTCATCATTTTCTACTCGTAACCGAATCTTGAAATAAGTTATGTTGCTTGTGTTTGATCCAGGCATCTACTCCATTACAAGTAAAATACGCAGATGGCGAGTTAGAAAGGCTTGGTACGAAATATTTTAATCGCTTTACTTATTCGTTTTTCATGATGGTCTTTGAACTAATCGATTAAGCACTATTTTTTTTGAGGATTCGACTACAATATACGCTAGTCGTTACAAGGCATTAAGCACTATTAGTAGCTACCCTTTAGTCTTTTCTACTTACTTCGATCATTGAATTATTCACAGAACACAAGCTATTTGTCGGTATGCTTCCAAAGAATGTAACAGACGTCGAAGTTTCCACGTTATTTTCCAAATACGGAAATATAAAAGAGTTGCAGATTTTGAGAGGCTCTCAACAAACAAGCAAAGGTTTATATCGGCCTCTTCGTTTATTCTCGTTTCTAGTCGTGCTATTGTTATTTTTGTGACTTGTTATAATCGTATAGATAGAACTTCAACTTGTTATAATTTTATCAGGCTGTGCCTTTTTGAAGTATGAGACAAAAGAACAAGCTGTTTCAGCTTTGGACGCTATCAACGGGAAATATAAGATGGAGGTTTGTGATTATATAATTCATTTTTGCATTGTTTAATAGATGATTCCTCGCCGCCTCGCCGGATTAAATATCGTTTAGTAATATCTATGACTGATTTCTCGACGTCTGGTTTATCCTTCGATGATGAAAAGTGCATAATAATTAGTCATTATCTAGAATAATTTTTGATATCACTATAGATCATCGTATACTTGCTTTTTCTCCAACCCTAATATTGTTTTTTGAAAAATCTAAATTTCTATGGGTATAGGGTTCAAGTGTTCCACTAGTTGTAAAGTGGGCAGATACAGAGAAGGAACGACAAGCTCGAAAAGCCCAGAAAGCCATGGCTTCTGGTGTGTCCAGTACCAATCCAGCTCAACAGCCGTCATTATTTGGTGCCTTACCAATGAACCATCTTCCTCTTTATAACGGATTTGGCTATCAGGTCTGAATACTTACGGGAACTTCATATGAATGAATTATATATTACGAGAAAGATTTGGTCAAGTATACTAGAACTTGTCCACCAAATTGCTTTTTCTAGTCTTATAGTATCGATCTTTCAGTTCCGTTTTTCACATTCTGATCTGCTCGAAAGCTAGTTATATCCTCTTCGTTTTGTAGGCACCCGGAAGTTATGGACTCATGCAGTATCCACACGGAATCCGGGGTCTCTCGCCTGATCTTGCAGCTCGTATTTCACCTAGAAATTTTCCTCCAGTTCCTTCTTCCAATTATATAAGACCTAGGTTTCCTGCTATACCAGGTCTTCGGTATCCTATATCCTCTGCTGGGGTTCAAGCCGAAGGTTCGTTAAATCTTTGTTTCGGACTTGCTTGTTGTTATTAACATGGGCCGAGTTTTCTTATCTCCTGACTCGTGTTTGTTTTTAGGTCCTCCGGGGGCTAATCTATTCATCTACCACATTCCGCAAGAGTTCGGTGATCAAGAACTTGCAAATGCTTTTAAGCAGTTTGGGACAGTCTTGAGTGCTAAGGTTTTTGTCGATAAAGCGACTGGTGTTAGCAAATGTTTCGGTAAATATATCTCCTATTCTCTGCTACCTACATATCTGAGATATAATGATATATTAGTTCACATTTTCGAATCATTTTTGAACTAAATTACCTTCTATTTGTAGGTTTTGTGAGTTATGATTCACCAACTTCAGCCCAGTCTGCTATTAGTGAGATGAATGGATACCAATTAGGAGGTAAGAAGCTAAAAGTACAGATCAAGAGAGAGAACAAAACGAGCAAACCGTTTTAAGATTAGAGGTAAGAGATCGAAGAATCAGACACTTTACCACGTGCAACCTTGGAAGCAGACGGAAAGATGAAGACGTCTCAATATGTATGTTAGTCAGATCCGATCATATCTTGGGCAGGGAAAAACTAGCTCTCTTTTGGGATTGAAATCCCTGAAACTATCCCTCAATTGGTGAAAACTCACCAGTGCAATTTGTAATTTATGTACAATTGAACTTCATTTCGACATTGATTATTAATTTATTGATTTTTCGATCCAGACATCTCTTGGTAGTAAAATAGTAGGAACAATTATTCATGTGTTTGTGTATTTCTCTTCGGAGATTTGTTTGACATGAAACCTTCTCCTCCTGCTTCTCGGACTCCCACAGTCTAGATGAAGTGGCAACCAATGCAGACGGAACCCCTCTACTGTGGGAAGAGAGATGGGAGACCCACATGAAGGGCTACTGATGGCAGAGGGAAACCCTCTACCGTGGGTAGACAGATGGGAGTCCCAGATGAAGGGGCTGCTGATGGGAGAGGGAAACCGCTATGGTCGGCAGACAGATGGGAGACCCAGAGGAAGGGGCTGCTGATGGGAGTCGGAACCCCTCTAAGGTCGGCAGAGAGATGGGAATCTGGGTTTCTGTTGGCAGAGAGAACCCCTCGATGGTCGACAGAGAGTTGAGAGAGATAGGAGTCCCAAATGAAGGGGCTACTGGTAGCAGAGGGAAACCCTCTACCGTCTGTCGGCAGAGTTGAGAGAAGTGGGTGGCCGGAGGGAAACCCTCTACCGTCTGTCGGCAGAGTTGAGAGAAGTGGGTGTCCGGAGGGAAACCCTCTACCGTCCGTCGGATAAGGGGCTGATGATGGCAGAGGGAAACCCTCTACCGTCGGCAAAGAGCCGAGAGATGGTGGTCATTCAAGGTGGTGGTGGCAGATATGTTTGAAAGACATATGATAGCATTTAGGCTAAAATCAGATATATGTAAAGATGATGGTGTTCAACTCATAACTACTTACCAACCTATAGGCCCATGCGGCCATTATTACTGAAGATTACAGAAATTTTTGGACCCATATAGATGGACCCATCTAAAATAATAACATAAAGAACCAGAAAAATCTAAATTATTCAACTTCATCCATTTCTGAAAACAAAATTTCACAAATGACCAAAGAACCAGAAAAATAAAATAAAGAAAGGGGCGAGAGACGATGTACATAGAACAGAAATAAAAAGAAAATGAAGACCGATTTGAAAATATTGAGAAGAAAAGCCAAAGGAGGTAAGTTCAAGCGAACATTAAACAATTTAGCTTAAGCTGACACAAAAAAAAAAATTATAACTTATTTTCGACAATTGGGGGGAGAAAATCAAGTCAACAATTAAAAAGGGTTGATCTTTAATTACACATATATGATGGGGGCAAATTTAAATAATCCAAGATACTATAACAATTTTGAGCATTCTTCTAGAAGGTAGACACCTTTTCTTCTTCCAGCAAAAAAATCAGGTAAGTGCATGTGTAACCATTATCAATATAATTTTGCAGAACCTGACAAGTGACAATTGACAAACCCTAAATTTTTTATTTTCTTGTATAAATGGGGTACTACTACTACTCATTCTTCCCCTTCTTAGCAAAACTCTTCTCTCTCTCTCTTTCTCTGTCTTTATAGATATGGAGGACAACAAAAGTGTTGTTGTTGATGTGTCTTCTTTCTTCCTCACTGAATCAACTGGTGACTCTGAAATTGATTCAGACCCTTGTTCTGAATCAGACCATAATACCAAAGTGGCAGATGATAATGATGCTGAATCTTGTAATTGTCAATGTTTTTTGAATACCCAAATTCAACATGACAAAGAAGAACAAGAACATGAAGAAGAACAAGAACATGAAGAACAACAACAGGAACAAGATGAAGATGAAGATGTGGTGAGTAGTATTGGTTCAGGTGGAGGAGGGGAGGAGGAGAAGATGAGTGAAGAAGAAAAAAACAGATTATTTTGGGAAACTTGCTTGACAATTGGGTATTGAATTACTCTACTCTGTTTGTAGAAACCCTTAATTTACAAATCTGAAAATCAAAATATTTGTATTGGGTAAAGAAGATTGATTTCAATTCTGATATTAATGGATTGCATGTCAAGTTTTCATCTAAATTCTCTCTATCTCTCTCTCTCTCTCACCCATTTCTAACATCTTTGACAAAATTTGAGAAAACTCATGAGTTTTGAGAAAACTCATGAGTTTTGAGAAAACTGACGAGTTTGTCGTCTTTCAACTCAAAATTAATAGGCAATGAGCTTGCATGGGACAATTTTGACATATCCCCATCCATGCGTGAGGTTCTTCGAGTAAAACAAGTAATTTTTTTAGAGTGATGTGAAGCATGTGATACCGTTTTTATGTCTATCACGTGTCCACCTAGTTCTTACATTATATTAAGTTTGTGGTCATCTGACTCAAAACCAATTGCACTCACACATCGTATTCTTCGTTATAGGATTGTTTTTCTCTAATATGGGATTGTTCTTCACACCCAAATTATAATTTGATTAATTTTCAAAGAACCCATGAAAGTTAGAGAGGAAAGGGAATAGTAAAACTGAGAGTTTCTCTCTCTCTCTAAAAGCTAGTAGAAGCACGCCTAGCCATTTCTCAAATACCAGGCCAGGCCAGAAAACCAAAACTGAAAGTTTGGTTGGAATTTGGAAACGGTGGATGATATCTTTAACCATTACTCAGAAACACTAGTCAAATGTTGACTACTTTTGACTACTTTTGTTTGCCACGTGGACTCGGAAGATTTGTCATCATACCTTCTGGAATCCACCTGGCAATTACAACTAGGCTTCTCCTATTTGTTTAAAGAAAATGACCTTAAAGGGGGAAAGTTGTACATGTACTCAACATAAAGGTCTCGACACTTACTAATTTGAGCAGACACCTGTAGTCAATCTGGACTCCTTTCCAAGCTAGTACAATTGCAATCTCGCAACACAAGCCTTCCTCGACGTTGTACCATTTTTGACACTCCAGCTTTAGTAGTTATTGATATTGTCCCCCACTTTTGACACATAAAATTGTATCTAGGGGTACGGCATGGAAACGAGCGCACCAAAAAACTGCGACACGTACTAAGCTTGGGCATGCACCGAGGGGTGACAACTTTGGGCCAACATAATCAAGGGTCTTGTGTGTTTGGATTTTTTTGGGCATGCACCCAGGGGTGACCGCTTTGGGCCAACATAATCAAGGGTCTTGTGTGTTTGGATTTTTTTTTATCCGCTTTCGAAATAAAATTACATTATAAACAAATTAATTTGTAACATGATTTAAGTTATTTAGCGTTCCTTTCAACAAAAAAAAAGTTATTTAGCGTTAAGAAATTAGATCATGTGCTTGGGGTCAAAGGTTTCAATCCTCCCGTAAGCACCATTGGGAAATTATTTTTTCTACGGATCGATATATAGGCCCCTTTTAACTCCGCTTGGGATCTCCCAAATGTTTGGGCGGACCCTGCTTGCACCTATATCCAGACTCTGAATGCTCTCCCAAGTGATAGTGGACTATTACAATCCCATATCGAAACTATTTGCTCGTACAATAACTTTTATTTTACATTGTGAGGGAGATAGCTCCCCATATTCTCGTATCTGTTTAGTTCTATGACATGACTTCTAGAGCTTCTCTTGTTAGTCCAAGGATATTGAGAACAGTTGCTGCAATATGAGACGGTGTTAAGCCGGCGTCAACCATTTGATCGATTGGTGCTCCATGTTCGATGTATCGATCAGGAAGAACCAATGGCCGCCACTACAATGAGTTTGAGACTCTCAGTAAGTAATCTAATGATTGAGTTGCGAAATTCATCTAAATATGACATTGTTAAGAAAGGGTCTTGCTTACCTTTGTTGTACCGTCAAGAAGGCCATCGAGAGCCATGAACTGAGCAACATGAGACCCAAATCCCCCAATTGATCCTTCTTCAACTGTGACTATAACGTCATGTGATTTAGCCAAGCTACGAACAAGAGTTTGATCAAGTGGTTTGCAGAAACGTGCATCTGCAACTGTCAAACTCAACCCATGATTTTCTAGTAAAGAAGCTGCAGTTAGACAACTTTGAACTGCTGTTCCGTATCCTAACAATGCTACTCGTTCTCCCTCCTTTAGAATTCTGCCTTTCCCTACCTGTCAAAAGATTTTCCGAGCAATTACTAACATGTAACTTGCTTACTTTGAAAAGAAATTTTTGGATTCTGATCTTGACTTTACCTCCAGCGCGATGCCTTTGTTCCCGGGTGGAAGCTCGACGCCTATCCCATTTCCTCTTGGGTATCGGAAACAAGAGGGTCTGTCATCAATGGCTGCAGCTGTGGCAACCATATGAAAAAGTTCTGCCTCGTCTGAAGGAGCCATGACCACCATGTTTGGAAGACATGCCATGTAAGTCACGTCGAATGAACCAGAATGTGTTGGGCCATCTGCTCCAACCAACCCTGCTCTGTCCATGGCAAACCTCACCGGCAATTTTTGCAGATCCACATCATGTATCACCTGTAGTTTACAACCCATATCTCAGTTTACGAGACATTGTGGAGTTGGAACATATCGGGTCACTATCTAATCTTGAAATTGAACAGAAGAGAGGAATATCATAGACTTGCCTGATCGTAAGCTCTCTGCAGGAAGGAGGAGTAAATTGCACAGAAAGGTTTAAGGCCTTCACAAGCCAAACCGGCAGCAAATGTCACAGCATGTTGTTCTGCAATACCCACATCGAAACACCGTGTTGGGAATCGACGTTGGAAAAGGTTCATGCCTGTTCCTCCACCCATGGCAGCGTGAATCGCTACAATGTTATTGTCAACTTCTGCTTCAGCTATTAAAGCTTCCGCAAAATAGGTAGTATAGGACTGGGTAGGAGCGGTCGTCTTCGATTGTTTCCCAGTAGCTGGGTCAAATTTCGCCACCCCTACAAACGAAAATAACTTTCACAATTTAGTCGTTTCCATTTTGTGGATGACAAATGATATCGACTGAAAATAAGCTAATTACCATGGTATTTGTCTGCAGCTTTCTCAGCGTATGGGTACCCTCGGCCTTTCTCGGTTATAACATGGATAAGGACCGGTCCTGTTGTTTGTGTACTCTTGACCTCATTGAGAATTGCAACAAGATCATCTATGCTATGACCATCAACTGGACCGATATAATAAAGACCAAGCTCTTCGAAGAGTGATGAACCAGACCCACTGATCATTCCACGAGCGTATTCATCGACTTTTGCAGCCAGTTCATGCATCGGTCCACCAATCTGCTTGGTAACTCCCTGTAATCATCTCATACAACAAATTCACTTCAGGTCAAGAAATTTTGGTTGAATCATCATATACGTATTGTTCGTTACAATCAGACCTTGGCGACCTCTCTAAGTTCTCTGAGGGGTCTACTAGACTGCAACCTACTGAGAGCGCTACTCAGAGCTCCAACAGGTGGTATTGGACCGTCGAGGTTTGCTGTAGGCAAGGAAACCTGTTTGTTATCATTAAGGATAACGATCATATCGGAATCTAGGTACCCAGCGTTGTTCATGGCTTCGTAAGCTTGTCCTGCTGTCATGGCACCATCACCAATAATGGCAACCACATTGTTGTTTTTGCCTTTCAAATCCCTCCCCACAGCCATCCCTGTCCATTAAATCAAATGCTTAAACCAGAATATCTGCATGTTTTAAGGTATGAGTATGACTCATACTTCTGAAATCTGACTCGAGGTCTGGGTTGACTCGAGTTTGATCTCAAAATGTTTGTTCGGTATCTGACTCATGCCTATAACTGCCCGAATGGCCAACTCGGGCTTGTGGTTTTGGTTAATTTGAGTCAGAAATAAATTATGTTATGATAAAGAGTCAATTGATTGAAATAACTTTAGTGATGCCCCTGATCAAAACAAGTCAGACTCAGACAACTCAGATGCAGACAAATTAGACTCAGTCGATTCAGGCTCACACAATAAAAAACAACAAACACTGCAACCACACAGAAACTGACACGAGATGAAACACGGAGGAGTTATATATACCAAGAGCAGCAGAGATACTGGTAGAACTATGACCGGTGCCAAAGGCATCATATTCACTCTCAGCTCGTTTCGTGAATCCAGAGAGTCCATTTGTCTGTCTCATCGTCGACATTTTTCCTCTTCTTCCAGTAAGTATCTTATGTGGGTAAGTCTGCATAACCATATATAATCCATATAATAAGTAACTTGATAACCCTTTTCATTTCAAATCCTCAATTCATTTCATGATTATACAATACAAACCTGTCTTCATAGCTTACGTAAGAAACTAACCTGGTGGCCAACATCCCACAGGAATTTATCTTGTGGAGCATTAAAAACATAATGAAGAGCCACAGTAAGCTCAACTACACCAAGACTCGAACCAAGATGACCTCCGGTGTTAGAAACATTGAATATCACATCGGAACGAAGCTCGTCGGCAAGTTGCTTAAGTTCCTGCATCCCCAAATTATGAAATTATTATATCTTTTAGTGGGTTTATCTTCAAGTTCAATAAACTAAGCTCTGAATTTTTGGTTCTGTGATTCAACGAATTAAATTTTGAAATCCATTTCGATGCCTACCGAAATTTTCATTGAAATTTAACTAAGTTTCTCTTAGCAATGCCTTGTCAAGGAAATAAATTTCAAAATATTTCGGTCATTTCTATGGCTACCGAAATTTCCACATAAACCGAAACTTTCCTTGCTGTGATTTATGTATTTACCTTAAGAGATAGATTTTTCATGTGAATTGGATAATTGATTGTATCTAATAGAGGAGTTGGTGGTCTTTGTGAATAATATTCCCCACTTTCAGCTAATGATGCATAAACACCACTTGACCTTCTCCTTACCTGCACAAAATCCACTAATCTTACCATTCAATTGTTATCAGAGTTTCTCAAGCTCTAAATTTCTTTCTTGGGTTCTTCTTCAATTCAAGTACTTTTTGATAAATCTTCACTGTAATCAAGATTGAACTCATGAAAAACTAGGCAGACTCTGGACAGAATCCTATCTGACTTGCCGTGATTCATGCTTCTGATGATTCTGATATACTGAACCGCGAATGACAACAAGCCACATAAGATTTCTGCCTAGAGTCTGCCTAGTTTTTCTTGTTTACTGTGACGACTAAAAATGGTTAGTGGATAGTTGGTCTAATTGTTCATGTTGGTATTTAATCGAACACTTGATAACAGAGAAATTTTGAATGATATTACTAACCTGAATATGATTCTGACATTGTTGTTCTTTCAGATCTGTTCCCCAAAATAAATGGGTTAGAAGAGAATTAGGCTTGTGGGTATCAGAGGGTAGTAGTAATGTTCTTGGTAAATGAGAAGGAAATGAAAATGTAGAGAGAGCCATTATTGATTATTTCAAAGCTAGAAGAAAGTACAGAGTTTGGGTTATCAATGTTAGAGAGAGAAAGAGAAGTTGTTGTTCTTGTCATCCTTTCTTCCCCATACCAAACTCCATAAGCAGACAGAGAAGTGACAGTACACTTTTGCCATTGATGATTGGACCACGTCAGACAGAATCTGAAATGGATAACGAGATGCTAAAACACTTTTAAAATAGTCAATTACTTGTGAAAAATTCTATTTGGCCCAATTTTTGTTTCTCATATCTAGTTCGAAGATGATGTGGCATGTCGTGATTGGTGCCATGTCATCTCTAGGTTGTATATCAAGCATAGATTTGGGGCAGTTTAACACTTTTGATTAGTTAAAGATAAGTTACCTTAGATACTTGAATACTACCAATTTGTCTTAGTGCTCACAAAGTTTATCTTATTCCAAGATTAGGAAGTCATCTATCATTCATCATGTTTTCCTTCTTTTAGTTTGTTTTGTACTTCTACAATGTGGTTAAAAGGCACATGATAAGTCATTGTTTGATTTTAGTTTTACAAGATCACCTTCTTTATTTGATTGAGTTTATAAGATTTCTACCTTACATAAGAAAAGATTGAAGTCTTATTATGTACTCTTAGATCACATAATTTTGGAGTTCCACGGTACCACAAACTATTATTGATATATAATATTGTGTCTATCGATTTTTTATCTAATTTTTGAGTTACCTCTGTTTCACCGTGATTGAGTTTGAAAGCTCTAGTCGTCGAAATTCTTTGCATACAAACGAGTATTACCCATATAGAGGGAGAAATGTAGACAAAATTTGGATGTAAATGTCTGATTTTGTCTAGTTTCGCCCCACTTTTTCCCTCACAATATAATTTTTGTTTGTTAATGCACAAAGAGATAAATTATGCATGGGCTACCTATTTAGAAGTTTGGCTGTAAAGCTTAAATTATGGGTTCAAATATCACCAAAACTCGAGCCATCATCCAAAATCCATTATTAGTCCAAAAACTTATTTGAAAAACATATATCTAGTCCAAAAGCGGATCTTTAAGGCATAAATCGTACTTCCGGGCAACCTAATTTTATCTTTTTACCCATTTTGTCCTCTGTAAGTACACTCTCTAAATTTTTTTTTTCTGTTGAGTCCAGTTTAGATTTGCACTATGTATATTCACAGCGTAAATGGAATTCCTGAAGATGTAATGTTAATTTTTCAAAAAATGCACAATAACTTTTACGGAAATGCAATGTGAATTTCCATGTTGTATATTCACAATACAAAAAAACATTTATGAAAATGTAATGTTAGTTGTCATATTGCATATTTACGATGCAAATACATTTTTGAAAATGCAATGTTAATGAAGAATTGCTCTGTAGCGGAGACAGTTAACTTCCCTTTCCGGCACCACCAATTCTGGTGGCGATTTACTTTTTACAAATTGGTTTTTGAGCAGTTTCGGTCGGTTCCTTTCGGTTACCGGCGAACAGTCACAACTTTCTGTCTTTCTTCATCTTCGTTCTTGTTTTATTTTGGTTGAGATTGAGTCTCTTTTCATTATTTTTAATCTCCTTTCTTCTTCTTTCTCCTTTGATTCATCATGGATGCTACAAATTCAGAACTATTGCAACAACATGAAGAATTAACGACCGACAAACCATCGGTTCAAACAGTTGAGGGATTTGAATCTCTTAGTCTGGAACAGTCGGTCATCAAACATGGGGTCCTCAAATTTTGCAGTGACAAGAGAATAGACACTAACCAGGCCATGATCAGACTCTCTAGGGTGCTTTATGGGCCAAATAAATTCACGCTTACAGAAATCAAAGAAAACCATTTCTTAATCCGGTTTGCTACAGGAACAGAATTGGAATTGGCAATTGCTCGTTCACCTTGGGTGATTATGGATGAACTAATAGTATTACAGGAATGTAATTCTCAGGTCGCACCAATTAATCTTACATTTGACAAAGTGTGGTTTTGGGTTCAAATGCACGGAATCCCGATGAAACACCTTAACAGTACGAACGTCAACAGACTCGCTTCAACAATAGGACGATATCAACCAACAACACCGGATGACGTTTCTAAATGGACAGTATTCGGGAGGGTCAGAGTGGAAATCACTATTGCCGAGCCTTTGCCAAACAGGATTAATCTCACTATATCTAACCACCAATTAATATCAGTTGAATTACGTTTTGAAAGATTGCCTCGTTTTTGTAATTCTTGTGGCCGAATAGGACATACTTTCACATTTTGCCCTATAATCCTTCTTATAGGAGACCTCCTTAAGATGAATCTATCAGAGAGTCAACGATCCAAACTTACATCTAGCATGATACCAAAATATTCTGATAAATTCAAAGTAAATATGTCCAAAGGTGGAAACAACAAAGAAATAGAATCTTTTGGAAGTACTAGCAACACATATTCAAATGGAATTTTAGGACCTGGTCCTTTAGGGAATATAGACGAAACAGAGAAAGATCGCCGGGTGTCTCTAAACGAAAGTTTTGGAGACGTCCTCGATCATCTCAATTCTACCAAAAGAACCAGACCCACAAATCAGGCCTCTTCCTCTTATGATTTGGAAAATAATAATCTTTATGAAGTACAGGTACAAAATCAGAATATCTCAATTGACAAGATGGAAGGAATCAGGCCTCACAAACGACTTGCCAGACAGAACGCAACTAGAAACAATGCAGAACAGGTCACGGCTACCTCAAAGCCGATGGAGGAATGAGCATTTTTGCGTGGAATTGCCGGGGAATGGGGAACACCCCGACAAGAAATGCTCTTTATCAGTTCCTGAAGGCCACTAGGCCGGATATTATATTTATTTCTGAAACTAAGCTTTCTTATTCGTGTAATTTTCCTTTTTTACTTAATCTAGGATATAATAATTATCGCCAAGTTCTATCCCAAGGCAGAAGTGGTGGCCTATATTTAGCTTGGACAGATAATATCAACATTAGTATTAATTCCTCTGATGTCAATCTAATTCATGCTACTATTCATGATTATAATTTAAATATGGATTGGGATTTATTCGCCATTTATGGTCCTCCTCATATGCAAGATAGAATATCTTTTTGGACTAATTTCTTGCTAATTCTTTCTTCAGTTACAAATCCTTATTGCTGTATCGGAGATATGAATGCAATCGGTCAAGCATCAGAAAAGAGAGGGGGCAATCATCCAAATTTGTTTATGAATCATTTCCAATCATTCATCCGACAGAGTGGTCTAATCGATTTGGGTTTCAACGAACCTGCTTTCACGTGGTCAAATAATAGAGATCGTCATCATCTGACCCAAGAGAGACTCGATAGAGCCATGGTATCATCAGACTGGTTATTAACCTTTCCAAACTCAGGAGTTTTTCACCTTCCGAGATATGCAAGTGACCATGCCCCGATCCTTCTAAAATTGAAAGTGCAAGGTCAAACAGTCCCCACAATTGAAAAGTTCGAAAAATATTGGACACACCACCAAGAATACAGAGAAACATTTTCATCAAATTGGGAATCGGCAACAGGAACATTTTATGAAAAGGCAAAATCGGTTAAATCATCACTATTAATTTGGAGTAAAAGATCGTTTGGGATAATAAAGGACAGACTAAAGGCACTCCGACAAAGACTTTTAACTATTCAGGCACTCCAACCGTCAACATTATCTTTAGAAGTAGAAAGCCAAATTCAAAAAGAGATTATTTACGTAGAGGAGGTAGAAAGGACAAAATGTGAACAAAGATCAAGACTCAAATGGGCTGCTAATGGGGACAGAAATACAAGAGCTTTCCATACATCCATGTCAATTAGAAAACAAAAGAATAAGATCAATCAGATAAAAACACAGCCTGGCAACATTACTTCTAACGAGAATGAAATAGCTAACGAACTAATTAATTTCTTTCAGAATTTGTTTACAGCTGAACAGGTCATTCAACCACCAATGGAAATCTTGGGTGCATATAAAGTAATTCCAGCTGAACAATTAAGCGCCATCTCAGGAATCCCAACAGCAGAGGAAATTAAAGATGTGGTCATGAAGATGGAATCTAACAAGAGTCCAGGTCCAGATGGACTTCCATGTGAATATTTTCAAGTCAACTGGGACACAATAGGCAACGATCTCATAGGGTATATTCAGAACATTTTCCTCACGGGTATGATTGATCCAACCCTCAACAAAACCACGTTAGCATTAATTCCTAAGGTCAAGATTCCGAGTTGCGCTTCAGAGTTCAGACCTATCTCACTGTGCACTTCCATTTACAAATTCATCATGAAGATAATTGCAAATAGGTTGAAACCTTTCCTAGAAGATAATATCATGTGGACACAAAATGCATTTGTCCCCAATAGGCAAATTTTAGATAACATAGTAATCACCCAGGAGGTTTTACACTCAATGAATGGATCTCGTGCCATAAATGGGGGATTTTGTCTAAAAATGGATATGGCCAAAGCATATGATCGAGTAAGTTGGGAGTTTTTGGCATTGGTGCTTAAAGCCATGGGCCTGTCTGGCCCCTTTCTCAATCTCATTTTACAGTGTATCACAACACCTAAATTTAGCATTCAGCTAAATGGTCGACTTTATGGTAATTTCAGGGGCACAAGGGGCCTTCGTCAAGGATGCCCCTTATCCCCTTACCTTTTTATCCTTACCTCTCAGGCCCTCTCCCTTCTTATTTATTACTATGAGTCAAATTGTTTGTTTACAGGATACAAAATAAATTCATCTTGTCCTTCAATCTCACACCTTCTGTTTGCAGATGATTTGATAATTTTTGGTAAGGCAACATCAGCTAATCTCACTTCTATTATAGAATTTATGGAATTATATTCTAGGTTTTCAGGACAGGCAGTGAATTACGAAAAATCTTCCATTTACTTTAGCTCTGGAGTCACTCCTGATCTCAAACAACAGTTTGTCAATACATTGAAAGCACCCATCATGACGGACCAAGCAAAGTATCTTGGAGCTCTAATTCTAAAACCAGGTAATAGAATAAAGAGTTTTGATTGGCTACAGGACAAATTTAAGAAAACTCTAGCAGGATGGAAACAAAAATTTATATCACAGGCAGGTAGGACAGTACTTATAAAATCAGTATTAAGTCCATTCTGTGTGTATCCATTTAGCTATCAACTATTACCACAAGGTGTACTTAATCAATTAGAGAGGGAAGAAAGATCATTTTGGTGGGGACATGGGATACATGATAGGAAGATACATTTTATCAATTGGGATATAATAACAAGTTCTAAAAAGCATGGAGGCCTAGGCATAAGATCTTTAAAGGAGGTCAATGAATCTCTTATAGCAAAAATGGCTTGGAGATTTCTCACAAACAAACAGGCAATATGGGTTAAATTATTAAGTGCTAAGTACCTACAGAAGGAAGACTATTGGAGTGTAAATAAAAATTCACCTGCATCACCATTTTGGAAGTCATTGCTTCAAGTTCGAACAACTTTACAAAATAACACCATATGGATGATTGGAGATGGTTCGGACACTAGAATAATGGAGGATAGATGGATTCCTGAAATGAGAGAACATATTCCAACACTCACTCAGAATCTACCACAAAATTTAACATGGGTCGCAGACTTGATTGATACAAATTCCAAAACTTGGAAAATAAATCTGCTACAGCAATTTTTCACTACAGAATCAATCATTGCTATAACCAACATCACAATTTCTTCAACAGGTGAAAGGGACAGACTCATTTGGAAGAATACAGAACAAGGACGATTCACAACAAAATCGTTTTATACAACCATTAAAGTCAGACCAATATTACCGAATGAAATTGGTGATTTCCCTTGGTCGAAATTCTGGAAAAAGAAAGAGATGGATCCGAAGGTACAATTGTTTATATGGAGGTTAATACATAATGGGATTGCAACTTTATCAAATATGAATCACAGAATCCAACAGACGAATCAAAATTGCAAGATGTGTCCAGATGATGAGATCGAATCAAATACCCATCTATTTGGGACATGCAAGACATTTAAAGCATTCATTCTCTCGTTGCAGGATATCGATTTCACAGATTTAAAAGAAGATCCTATTCAAAACCTCAAAGAAATTCTAAATAAAGGAAAGGATTCGAACGAGTTATGGTACAAGTACACTTATCTGTTGTGGCATTGGTGGAAAGCCAGGAATGAAAAACACTTCCAAAACCAAGATTTCGATTTGCATCGCACTTGGCACAACATTTCTTTAGACCTCAAAAGATTTCCTTCATTATCTGTGTTTTCTTCTTTTTCGAATATTTTACAGGACAAAGCTTGGAACCCACCATTATATGGACGAATCAAGATCAATGTTGATGGAGCTGTCAAGAGGGACAGAGCAGCAGCAGCAGCAGTCGCAAAAAATTGGAGAGGAGAGACGATAGATTCAGAAGTACAAAGTTTCCCACCGGTTTCATCTCTTCATAGTGAACTAAGGGGAATGGAGCTAGGGTTTCTTGTAGCTAAGAGATTGGGGCTGCAGAGATTCGAAATAGAGACGGACTCCTTGGTCCTGGTTAACCTAATTTTGGATGGACGAGATGCTTCCCCTTGGAGATTGATAAATGATCTTGATCGAATACGTGGCTATCTAACGGATAGAGAGGTGGCAATAAAACACTGTCTCAGAGAAGCTAACTCCGCCCCACATGAGTTGGCGCAATCCCTGTTGAACCCATAACTTTGTCTGAATGTTATGTTTGATCCTTTTTTTTGGATTTATAAGCTTGTACTCTTGTCATCCTCAGGATGTTATTTATGAAATTAGCTTTTCTGTCAAAAAAAAAAATGCAATGTTAATTTTTTGTTTGAAATATTTTTATCGTAAGTATTTAGTATGAGAGATTCACGATGACATTTAAGAAAATGTAATGTGTAATTTTAAATTGTATGTCCACGATGCAAATAATATTTCTCAAAATGAAACGTTAAAAAGACATAACGGGTAAGACGATAAAAGACTAAAACCCCATTCTTTTTAATGTTTGAGCCTTAAACACTATTTGATTTTATTTAGGACCTTAAACCCATGACCCAAATTATTTACTCATTACACCCAAAATGTAAAAAGAGTTCTAAATCGAGTAGAACCAGAACAAGAATCAACCCGAACACAATAATCCCAATTCCAGTTTTATACATAAACAAACTTGATTTGGTTCTTCGTATTCCACTCTTTCTTCTTGATTTGGTTTTCACTATTTGCTGCCTCCTGGTAGAGAGAGAGAGAGAGAAAGAAACAATTGGAATATCGAAATCGGAGATCGGAGATGGAACCAACCGTTGATCCAGCCGGAGAGCCGATCCCAACATCAGCAGTGTTAATGGCGTCAGCGAAACACATAGCGACGAAATGCAGAGCAGAAAACATGGCTTTTATCAACTGTAAGAAGAAAGATCCAAATCCTGAGAAATGTCTCGAGAAGGGACGAGATGTCACTCGTTGCGTTCTCACTCTGTATGTTTCCCCTAATAAACCCTAATTTTATTTCATTTTGTGTTTTTCAATATCAACCTTCATCATCAATTGCGAAATTAGGGTTTTGTTATTTCTGATGTTGATTTAGGGAAAGTTTGATTTTTACATACCCAATAGTATAGTTAGTTGATATTAGTAATTGAACGAATTAATTGATTTCTGTGGGTAATAGGGTTTTGATTGGATTGAATGTGTGAATTTTCTGTAGCAATTCATCATCTGTTGAGAAGTTAGGGGTTTCTTATTTCTGATGTTGAATTAGGGCAACGTTTGATTTTTTTTTCAGACCCAATAGTATAATTAGTTGCTATTAGTAGTTGAACAAATTAATTGATTTCTGGATTGGATTGTATGTGTGAATTTTCTCCAGCAAGTAGCAATTGTAGAACAAGTTACTGGGCTTTAGGTTATGAAGTGTGGGGGTATAATTAGGGCATCTTTTGGGTTAGAAGAGTAATTGTGATTTGAGCTTGAAAAAGATAATGTGTATTGGTGGAAACTCCATTCAATTCGGAAGAATGTAAGCTACCTTTTTAATCAAGATACTTATTTTATCAACTTTTGTCTAAGCTATTTGTTGATAATGCACATTGGGATTCAATCAAATTTGTTTTGTTGCAACTACATTATTTAGTTTTTACTTACCAATGTGATTAGGGAGAACGGTAATCTTGAGGGTGTTTTGTTGAAAACCAAGAAATGAAAGAGATTATTTGGGGGTGGGATATAGTTTAGTGAGAATCAAAATTTGTCACTTCTATTCTCTCTGTGCATTTGACGACAGCATTATGAGTAATAAGTTCTTTTTAATCAAGGTTTTTATCGAGACCAATTGTGTCTTGGTTTCTTAGAGTTCTTGGCCTTTTCTCGCGTACACCCAGCCGAACACAGCTCACTTGTACATGTAGACTAGCCCTGGTGGGGAGTAGAAGTTACAAACCTCGAACCGAAGGATGGTTGGCCAGCTGCCCCCCTTAATGGCTGCTTGTATTACTATGCACTATGCAGTATTTTCCCTATTTGTATTCTTAACCCTATAATGAGGCTCTGCAGAACAAATAGAACACAAAATAGGATTAAAGCCAATAAATGAGTACTAAGAATAAAGCTAAATTGATATTAGAAGGAAGTACTAAAGAATGTATTGTGAATAATAGGTGGTTAGTTGCCACCAAGAAGCTAAATGGTTATTTAAAATTAATTGGCCAACGACCAACTATATGTTTTTGGTTGGCTATGACTTTATATCATTATATGTAAAATAGTAATGAGGCTTCTGGATTGGTAAAAGAAATTCATGCTTTAGGCACTATACTGGTATTCAAATCGTATTCATGATCTTTTCTCATCCATGAAAGTCTTGCTCCTTTTAAAGTAATGGATTTTTTACTCTTTGAAATGTCTCACATGGTTTTACTAGAGACCTAGAAACCTCATCACCGAGGATGGAATATCGACCAACACTGTGGACATCCATGCATCATACATGCCACTTCCTAACCACGAAAGTCTTCTTTCTTTATGACGATTCAAATTCGATTTTTGTTGTTTATTTGCCGCGCAGGCTAAAGGATCTTCATCAGAAGTGTACAACAGAGATGGATGCTTATGCAGGTTGCATGTATTACAACACCAATGAGTTTGATTTATGTCGCAAAGAGCAAGAGGCATTTGAGAAAGCTTGCCCATGGAACGAGTAGTCGAAGTTTTCCTTCTTATCTCACAATCAATAATTCCGGAAACAACCTATTCTCTTAGAATTTCGGGTATGGGCATTTGAGTTGTTTTATTTTTGTAGGGTTCAGATACTTGTCAGAAATTGATCCTTCATTAAGAGGCAACAATCTTGCCTTTGTTTCGATTCTGAAACCATCTTTCTTTGATAAATTTGCTGCAGTCGGCTGTTGTAGTCGATGTTTTTCGTTTCTTATCACTGTAAACTGAAACTAGTTTCCATTTTTATGGATCAGTTGTACAATCTTGCTTGGATTACTAAATTTACTCTTGAATAGTTGTGATGGTATAACAGAATCTAACACTGTCATCAGAATTCTTATAGTAAAATATTTCCAGAGTTGTAATCCAATCCAATGGAACCCAACCCGCATGGTATGGCTGATCAATGGGCAGTCCATCTTGCTTAACTTGGATCCAGCCAGGCGAGTCTTGGCCTTGGATAGGCCGACCTAAAGTTGGTGCCAGCCGGACTTCGATCCAGCTTGGAGAATAATTGAAGTGAGGCATTGGGCGGGAAACAAATAAAGTGGACGAGAGCTCGCATACCATCATGTTTGCCCAAGTTTGGGAGGCCTTCTGAGTAGACCGAGCCCGAGCATGAAGTGGGTTGAACTCTAGCCCTCCGAGTAAGCGAAAGGTCTGAAGTCGGTTGAACTCTAGCCCGTCGAGTAGCCTGCAAAAGGTCCTCTGAGTGGACCGAACCAGAGCACAGAGTGGGTCGAACTCTAGCCCATGGAGTACAGCGTGTGAAAGATGGTTCCTTACAAAGTGTTAGCTCAGTTACAAATGAAAGTCATCCTCTTTTGCAAATTCAGAAACCGTTCAAATGCCCTAAAGCTGCTTCTGTATATGTTAATATATGCTAAAGTATGCATATGTTAATGTAAGCTAAAGTAGGCGGGGAGTAAGTTAGACCGGATCACCAGACTACGCGGGGAGCAATTAGACCAAGCTAACATGGAGCGTACTCGCTAAAATGTGCGCGCACAAATTAGCGCTTGCTAAAATGCAAAATGTGTGCTGAAATGCAACTCCTCTGATACTGTATGCATCGAAGCTGTTGCCGAATATTGCTATAAATCATATGCCATATGGGGGGCTAAATTCACCAAATAAAGAGTGTAAGATAAAATAATAATATGAGAGAGAGAGAAGAGTTGTATTGATAGTTGGATCAGCTATTACATCTTTTGCCCTTTATATAGGCTCTACAAGAGAGTCACAATATTAGCCCATCCAATGTGGGACTATTCATTCAAGACACTCATAGACTATCTATTCTTTAACACTCCCCCTCAAACCAATGTACTTATCAAGATATTGATAAGTACAATAAAGAATAGATAGTCTATGAGTGTCTTGAATGAATAGTCCCACATTGGATGGGCTAATATTGTGACTCTCTTGTAGAGCCTATATAAAGGGCAAAAGATGTAATAGCTGATCCAACTATCAATACAACTCTTCTCTCTCTCTCATATTATTATTTTATCTTACAAAGAGTTCCAAAAGATTTGACGTAATACTGTATGCATCGAACCGTTGCCAAACATTGCTATAAATCTTATGTCATATGCGGGGCTAAACTCACCAAAATAGTGTTTGAAAAGATTCGAAGGAATGAATCTTATGTCATATACGGGGATAAACTCACCAAAATAGTGTTTGAAAAGATTCGAAGGGTCGTTGGCATAATTCTGATGCTATGTTAAGTTTATGGTACTCAAACTAACTGACTATGAGTAGAGATGACTGAAATATACATTTGCGGTTCCCGAACTATCATTTTTTTACCAAAAAATTTCCTTATATGAACATACAATATTTTCATTGAATTCCGTCAAAATGAGGTGCCACTTTATGTGAGTAAGGCGAAAAACCAAAGGATCACAAATCAATTGAAACCAAAAAAAACTTTGGAAAGCAAAATCTAATAATTTTCTCGTACGAGATTTTTTAGAACCCGTCTGTACATACAACACCTCTTACGCTGCCGACTAATTACCCTAATTTCAACTATCTTCTAAGAACCATAGGTGAAGGAAGACGTGTCATACTTTTAATCCAAGCAGGTGTATGTGGTGACTAACTTTAGTAACTTCCAAAAGACTAGCCAGATCATGGTCCCACTTCTCACCTCCATGGTGGGTTTTATATCATCGATGCAAACAAAACCATAGAGATAAAGACTTGATACGAAAGTGATATTACACACTAAAAAGCAAGAGAAAAGTTCCACGCCTAGTGTGGAATTCATTTTATGTCTATCACCTTATTTAGGACTAACTATTCTAAGCTACCATTTTGTAGCCATCTCCATTAAACGTTTTAATTCAGCCTTTTCTTTTAATTACGTAACCGATTCTAATAACTAATATTCGGATGTCATTTCTGTAGTATCACGGTTGTTGTGACACTCTAACAAACAAGACTTGACAAAACCTATAATTCGAACTTAAGAGATTTACATCAACATTTCTTGCAGATCCTTTTCGAATGTACCAACAATCGACTACTCATATTACTTGAATATATGAAAGAACATAAAACACAAAAGATGATCGCTACAAAGTGACACGATAAACGTACACAAATTGACACATAGTAAAAATAAAGTAAGTCAATAACATTAAGCAATCTTACTTTAATTATAGAAATGATTGGAGGACAATTATACTTGATTTTTATTGTTGTGTTTCATTGATCCCACAATCTATTTGTGGATTGTGTTATCTTCTCCTAGATTTTTGAAGCATATATATTTCTTTCTTCTATCTCCTACCACAACCACCATTTTTATCAATCTATCTCTAGTGTTATCTTTCACTCTTCTCTCTTTCCCTTTTCAGTGATCAATACGCCACATTGGTGTAGGGCTTTTGTCTAGGATTTTTAGATGAAGGAAATGTTCGTCTAGGGGTTCCTCGCGAAGAAAACCCCCTTCTTCTCATTACATCACATGTCGATGTTGATTTTGGTTCCTTCATCATCATCTTTCATCTGTATATAAATGTCGATGGTATCTCATAAAAAAAAAATTCAGGTGATAATTCTGCCATATTCTTTCCCTGTAAGTTCTTGTACGTCTTTCTCTTTAATATAGGGAGAGAGAGAGAGATAAAAATGGAGAAATAGAGACTATAATGGTTTTGGTTTTGGTTTTGATTGGAGAGAAATAAAAGATGATTAAAATCTTTCAATATTGATTTTATTTTGTAATTGATTAAGTTTTGTAATTAATCACAACACGTAGATAAAGAGAGAGATGAAGATGGGGGTGTGGTGACAGAAGTTCTGGTGGTGGTAGAAGGGGAGAAGAAAGAGATGGAAAAGTTTTATTTTATCGTTTTGTAAAAATCGTAGACAGCTGACCGACCAGTCGAAAACAATCGTTTATAAACGATAAGATTCTGGTGAAGACCAAATAAGAAAAAGATATGAAGGCAAAAGTACAGAAAAAATCAATTTTAAAGTTCACTAGTCAAATTGTATACTTGAAAGCTATTTCGGACTAGACAAATTCAGAATGAAATTAGAAACAACCCTACCTTGGAATCAGGAAGGGGTCCAATGACTTCGAAAGAGTTGAACGAAGAGTCGTACGAAGTAAAACTCTCATGTCCGATTTTGTAGAGCGACAGCAAAGGTGACTACGAAACTCTCCAAATACAATCTGTTCCAAACATATATGTCTTTTTCTTTTTTGGTAATTCCATTACAATTGGTATTGATACATCATAGAAGTGATAATACTACCCATACAAACTCAAACAAACCGGGCCTATAGCCCATCTAAACTGTGGCCTGAAGCCCATCCAAACATATATATCATGGTTCTTTAGTTTGATGCGAATATATGGACAAATTGGGGGCTAAGGTCACCAAGTGGGGGCTAATTAGAAATAAACCCTTTCATTATATCACCTAAATTCTCTACTACTATTATCCAGATGCTAATTAGGAAGCATATGATACCTGATGTGGACTTCCATTTTTCCACCACGTGTACTTATTGGCTAAGTACAAAAGGAGTAAATACTAAATATAGTTATTTCAAAGGGTGGTACTCTAATAAATATGTTATTTTTTCTCAAGGATAGACGGTGAGCTTTCACCCACAGTTCATATTCCGTCCACCGTTCTGTCTCTCTCTTTCTCTCTACTTTCTCTCTCTAAGTTTGAACACCCAAGTATGGAGTGATTAGGTTAAATTTTGCTTGCTACCCAAAGTATGAATTATAGTGACGAAACCGATAACATTGAGAAGATTTGAATCATTTTCTAGGGTTTATTCTTTCTGAAGATACTACTACTCTTTGCCTACCCACCCAAAGCTGTAATCATGGATCGAAGTAACGAAATTAGTCCAAATGAGTCAAGGGTAATTTTCTTTTCTCTTCATCTTTCTTTGTTTTGTTCTTTCCTTTCTCAGTATGTAATTAGGTTACGTTTTGTTTGTTTCTAAAGGCATGAATTTATAGTGAAAAGGGGGAAACTTTTATATGCCTTTTGTTACTATAAGGATTTTTTTTTTTGATTTTTATGGTATGAAGATATATTCTAATTGAAATTTCAGATTTGGGTTTTGCTTCATTTTGTTAGTTATCTTGTTTGAGACTGATTTAGGAATTAGGGTTTCTAGGGTTTGGTTGTGTTTTCTTTTTGTTGTACTTGTATGAACTTACTCTAATTTGAAAGTTAAGATTTGGGTTTTGCTTCATTTAGTTAGTTATCTTGTTTGGGATTGATCTATCTTGTTTCTGGAGGTGGGTTTCTTGTATATATATGTAGGATTTCTAGGGTTTGAATTTGGGTGGTTTTGTTCATGTATAGTAGTTGATGCTGATTAACCCATTAGTTGGCTAAATTCAGTTTCTAATCTTTAGGGTTTCTAGGTTCATTGACATTATCTTATCATTGTTGAACTTGAATGGTATATAATGAGAAAATTAACCTAGGTAATTTTAGGTTTTTATGCTTTTTCAGTAGTACCTGAGAGGTTTCTGAATTCTTACCCTATGTATCTATTGCTTCTCTACTGTAGTTGGTTGTTCCACTCAATACATGGGTTCTTATCTCAAATTTCAAACTCGCATACAATCTCCTCCGCCGGCCAGACGGCAGTTTCAACCGTCATCTAGCAGAGTTTCTCGACCGAAAAGTTCCTGCAAACATAATACCAGTTGATGGTGTTTTCTCCTTTGATGTCATCATCGATCGAACTACTGGTCTTCTTGTTCGAATATACCGACCGTCCATAGTTGGTGAGGCTAATCCTGGTATAATGAATCTTGAACAACCCTTAAGCTCTGATATTAACGTTCCGGTCATAATTTTCTTCCATGGTGGAAGCTTTGCACACTCCTCGGCTAGTAGTGCAATCTACGACACACTTTGTCGGCGTCTGGTTGGCATTTGTAAAGCTGTTGTTATATCTGTAAACTATCGTCGAGCACCCGAGAATCGGTATCCTTGTGCATACAATGATGGGTGGACGGCTCTTGAATGGGTTCATTCTAGACCTTGGCTTCGAAGTGGGAAAGGTTCGAAAGTTTGTATCTATCTAGTTGGAGATAGTTCGGGAGGAAATATAGTTCACCATGTCGCAAGCAAAGCTGTTGAAACAGAAACTGATGTATTAGGAAATATATTACTAAACCCAATGTTTGGTGGGATAGAAAGAACAGAGTCGGAAAAGAGATTAGATGGAAAGTATTTCGTAACGATTCAAGATCGAGATTGGTATTGGAGGGCTTTTCTTCCCGAAGGGGTTGATAGAGATCATCCTGCTTGTAATCCATTTGGTCCAAATGGTGCAAACCTAGAGGGGGTCAAGTTCCCTAAGAGTCTTGTTGTTGTGGCAGGTTTGGATCTTGTACAGGACTGGCAATTAGCTTACGCCGAGGGACTTAAAAAAGCTGGTCAAGATGTGAAACTCATTTATCTAGAACAAGCGACAATCGGGTTCTACTTATTACCGAACACGGAACATTTCCATACTGTTATGGAAGAGATCAGAAAATTCGTGAGTTCGAGTTGTTAATAACAGACTTAGTGTACTTACAAATAGATATATAACAGTTCCACTTTCGGTTATACTTATATCTTTCATCTATATGGTATTGATGGTCTGAACTCTTAATGCCTTACGGGATTTAATTGTATTGGGTATGGAGATATTTGGGGTTGTTTTTTTTTTGGTGCAGGAAGTTTCTGCACTAGAAGGGCTCGATTGAGCTAAAGTTTGGATCTAGCCGAACTTGTGAGTAAGACTATTTTGAAGCTGATGGTAAGAGCTGATTGAGAAATGGGTTTTGGTGCAGACGCGAAGCAAAGCTCGCTTCTAACTGCCGACTATGACAGACTATGACGAGGTGTAGTAACGGAATTTGATCGACAGTACGTTTGTGTAGTAGAATTGTATAAATTTCATGTTTGTTCATGGCTTTCTACTAGTTTATTATACTTTATACAAATATAATAGCTTCAGTTTAAATATAATAAAAATATCCATGCTGTTTTAAATGTCCAAATTATTGAAATTTGGCTTTAGAGTGAAAATTCGTTGTAATGAAGCTATGGATCCTGACTAGCAAACCATTTTATACATATGAATGTGATGAATTTCGTATGATTTCGAAGAATTTTCATCAAAATGCACATGAAGGTGAAACTATCATTGATCGAGAAGTAATTTTACAAAAATAATACGAATTTTGTGCGATTCTGAAAAGAATCATTTTCCTTCAAAATTCAAAAGCTAAAACATACAAATTAGCTTTTGAACTTAAACAAAACGGAATTCTTTTTCGAAAAGCTAAAACGTACAAATTTCTTTGAGATGGGAAATTCAAAATTTGAGACTGGAAATTTTCTTCAAAAAAGTGGTCGAATTTTCTTTAGAATGCAGCTTGAAGGTTGAAATTCTATGGAAAAGCTATGGATACTGACCAAAATAATATTTTACGTGCACGGTCCGAGATTCTTGTGATGTTGAGATGGTCGAAATTTTCTTCAAAATTAAAGGGATGGTACTTCTTCAAACTGGTAGTAAATGTATTCGCAAAATGCAGAAGTGAAAAAAATTCAAGAGCCAGTACTTCAAACTTCGGTGATAAATGAATAAGCAATGGAATTCGCGGTACCACTAAAATTCCATTCTTTTTTTCTTTTCAATATTTGAAGTTGAAATTATATGGAAAAGTTATTAATACCGATCAGAAAGCCATTCTTTAAGATGGGTGGGAATTTGAAGACTACACGAATTTTCTCTAGAAGACGGTTAAGAAGATATAAACAACACGATTCTGCCTTACGAGTGATCTGAATCTCGTTCAATTCGGAGATGAGCAGAGTTTCCTTCAAACTTCAGAGGTTATAACATACAAGTTTTTTTTCCCAAAATGCGGTTATGAAGCTTCAAACAATGGAATTCGGCCTTTAAACTTAAAATTCCATGAAAAAACTAAGGATGTAATCAGAAAATCATTTTACATGGATGGTCATACGATTTTGAAATTTCCTTCGAAATTTGAAGTATAACTTTTTCGTATAACATAATAACACTTCGAGAAATCTTGGAAAATGAAAAATTAATATTGAGTGAGAGTAGAATTATAACCGATTAAAATTTTATCAAACCATGTGATAATACTATTGAGAATCTTTTAATAGATGTAATCAGCTAGAAGAGTTCAATTTTGACAAGTGAAGAATGAAAAATTAATATAACTTGTTGTGTGGGTTTAAGTACATAAGGCATTTTCCTAAATAAGAACTCCATTGGGGATGTTGGGAAATGGATTGTCTATCCTTGCTCTATCAAGAAAAGCAACAATCATTAAGCATGGGGCCAATAAAATGATTAGAAGATAGATAAGTGGGATTAGCACAAAGAAGGAGACAGTCCCCACCAAGTCCAAAAAAGACAAACCCAATATCTAGATATCAAAAGATTAAAAAGATTGTTTACTTGATATCCACTTATTTTAAGACAAAAATCACATTGATCATTGCTCTTCTTGTATCAAAGATTAAATGATGTACTAACCTTTCTTCTTTATATGCACAAATAATGATATTGACCCACTAAGCATAAAAGTAAAAGGCTTAAGAGAAACATACAAGGGGTTAAAACTATGCTTTCCTAAGCATAAAAATACTCATAAATTGTATTACTCACAAAGTAATAAAACCATTCCACTACCACTTCACCTAGTTATCAACTCTGATGTCGTTGATGAGGACCATAACTATCTAAATCTTTTCTGTTACAGAACGAGCTCGGTATAAATAATAGGTTTATGATCATCGACAGAACTACCTTCCTATTGAATAGTGATTATGATTTTCTAAATAAAAACAAAAATATGAGAAATGACCAAACAAATTTAGTACTTGAGAGATGGTCTATTAAATAAGTTACTAGTTGGAGTAAAGGGTAGTTCCCATAGTGAACTTGTGATGATATTGAAGTCTCCTCACTTCTATTGAGGTTTGCCTTTTGATTGATTGCTTCTGAGTTCATGGTCCCATGGTCCCCTTTATTCACAACTACTACCTTTTGTTCATTTCACAAGGTGTACCATGTGATTTTCTTAAATAATGCTAGCTCATACCACATTTTGAGACAATATTATTGACTACCTCAGGGTTGGAACTCTAACTAAAGCGTGCACAATAATTACCATAATGTTATACTCCCTCCGTCCCAAATTAAGAGTCCACTATTCCTTTTTTGGATGTCCCAAATTAAGAGTCTCATTCCAAATATATCATATAAAATCCCTTACTTTTCCATGAATACCCTTTCTTTGATATTTTCAATATATTGTGCATTAGTTAAGCTAATTAAGATAGTTGACATTTTCCAATACAAAAGTTGGTTTTTATTTGTAATCTTTCAATTATTTCAAGAAAAGTTACATGTATTTTTAGAATGGAAACTATAATCCTTCAATTATTTCAAGAAAAGTTGTCAAATAAATAAGGGTAAATCTGGAAGAAGAAAAAAAGTGAAAATAAGTTGGATTACCAATATGGGACTCTTAATTTGGGACGGAGGGAGTAATAAATTTAAGAGTTAATTCCTATATGGCCCCCTACTTTGTGACCAGCTTCCTTTATGGCCTCTTTTTTTTCGTAAATTCAAATATGGCCCCCTATTTTCAGACAAATGTCATTACTACCCCTCTGATTAATGTATTTTCAAAATAAAATAAAAAACAAAACCTAAATTCCACCTCACTTCCTTCTCCACCACTCATCTCTCTCCACGTCACCTCTCTCTCCAACTCATCTCTCTCTCTAACTCACCTCTCTCTCTCTCTCCAACTCATCTCTCTCTCTAACTCATCTCTCTCTCTAACTCACCTCTCTCTCTCTCTCTCCAAATCACTCCCTTCGCCGGAGTTTCTAGAGAGAGAGAGAAGAGGTAAAAAAAAGTTTTTTTTTTTTTAAGGTCGCCGGCCGGAAAATTTCCGGCCGGCGACCTTGGTCGGAGAAGAAGGAGTGACTTGGAGAGAGAGAGAGAGATGAGTTGGAGAGAGAGAGAGAGATGAGTTGGAGAGAGAGAGAGAGGTGAGTTGGAGAGAGAGGTGTGATGGAGAGAGAGAGATGATGTGGAGAGATATGTGTGGGGGAGTAGGAAGTGAGGTGGAATTCAATTTTTTTTTTTATGTTGAAAAAATATTAATAAGAAGGGTAATCAGGACATTTACCTCAAAAAAGGGGGCCATATTTGAATTTACGAAAAAAAGAGAGCCATAAAGGAAGCTGGTCACAAAGTAGGGGGCCATATAGGAATTAACTCTAAATTTAACTCATTGAACTTGTGATATTATTAGACCTAGTATTAATGGATGATGTATTTTGCCATTTAATTCGTATGGTAATGTAGTACCATTCCAGCTTGGAAGTAGTATAATAAATATTGCATATGGTGGAATTGTACAACGGATGAAAGTACATTTCTATGTCAACATCGGCCAGATAATCAGTAATTCTTTAACAACTTTTATCAATAATATGTGTAGATTTTTCAAGTAGACATGTCTGTCTAGATGATCAGTAATTTGTCAACTACTCATAGCATTTTGTGCGATTAATACTATTAAAAGAAAATAAGTATGAGGAGTTGTTTACTTTATTTATTTGTACTTGGGCCGGTAGATGATGGATAAAATGTTTAATTAGTGTTACAAGACATTTAATAGATGACAGAACATCTAAATTATATTTACAGAATTTAGGCATGATAAAGAAGATATTTTGTAAGAACAACTAGAGAACAAGGTAGACAAACAATAAAATCCAAAAATTTATAAAATTATATGACAATTTTCCTAAGATTGAGGGTTTAAGAATATAATAAACCCAAATATCGGCATAACTATCATATTTTTATTCCCTTCTCTGAGGGGCTTATGAGATCAAAATTTATATCACTTTCGAGAAACCCAATAAGATCAATAAGCTCTTTAAAAAAGTTAGATCGATAAGCTATGGAACTACAAAAGTGAGTAACGTAGATGTTTTACCTATCTTTTCATTTATTCAGTTTCGACTTTCTAATATTGCAGTAATATGAATAAAATTGCACGTGTGAACGATAAAATTATTTCATCACCAATCGGTCTAATAAACATACTCATCTATAACTAATAGACAATCACTATTTAATAGTAATAGATACATCCCAAAATGTGTAGCTAAATTAGCTACTAATTTTTTACTTACACACACAAAATCAATAAAAGAATCAAAATGACCAAAAAGGCCATACAAGACACATTTATTTTTCTTCCCATTCTACCCTTGACAAGTTCAAGATACACTTCTTTCAGCCCTTGATACATTGAGTAGTGGGCCTGGGCTTTTCTGGGCCAGCTTCAAGTGGGCAAGGTGTATGAATTGGTGGGACCATACAATTATAATGAACACACAAAGATGTACTTGAAGGAATCTCAACCGTCCGATCAATCTCCATCCCGGTCAAGAAATTGTGCTGTAAGTATAAAATCTGTATACCCTCAGCCATCAAACCATCAATAAAAGTATTCGGTACATCACCAATAAACTTATTATTATTCAGATACAGATTTTGTACCGAAGCTAATCTCGAAGATATTTGCCCGCTTAATCTATTATGACTTAGATCAACGGTCGGGATTGAAACTTGATTCAACGGTCGAATAAAACCAGAAAAGAAGTTTCTTTGTAACTGAAGATTCGTCAACGGAAAAGAAAATAAGGTTGCCGGAATCGGTCCGGTGAATCGGTTCATACTCAGGTCGAGGTAGTTGAGTTGATTCAACTGAGTTACGAATCGGTCCACCGGTCCGGTGAGTGTGTTTTGTGATAGAGAGAGAAACTTAAGTGAAGAAGGAAGAGAAGAAGAAGAGAGAGAACCAGTAAGATCATTGTGTTTAAGGTCGAGACGAGTTAGGGTTTGTGAAGAGAAGCTTGGAAGTGAACCAGAGAGATGATTATGACAAAGAATTAAACTTGTTAGTGATGGAAGATTTGAAATTGATTGAGGAATCGACCCATTTAATTGATTATAACTCAAATCTAGGGTTTGAAGATTAGGAATTTCTGAGAGTGATTTAGGAATCGACCCAGATATGAAGTTCTTACTAATAGCAAGAAACCTAAGGTTCTTTAACTGACCTAGGGTTTCCGGCAATGACCCAAAGATTCGACCGGGGAAAATGGATAACTCAGTAAGTGATGTGAGTTTTCCGATGGAAGGATCAAGATGACCTATTAAACCTGGTGCACCAGCTCTTGGGTCACCGAGATTTAAAGAAATTACCTTATCGGAATCACAGAAAACTCCGGCGAAGGTACAAGGATCAGATGTGAAATCCCAAGAATTGAAGAAATTTGATCCGGGTATGTCTTCTAACTGTTTACGAATTGATTGAAGAGCTAAGAAATCAAGTGGGTCTAAAATGGAAAATGCAGTTAAACTACTCTGTAATAAGATGAAGAAGTAGAACAGAGAGATAACAGAGTGGTTCACCATTTCTAGAGAGAGAGAGAGAAAGAGAGAATGGGGTTTTAGAGAAATGGGTAGTTCTAGAATGGGTTTATAGCAAGTAAAAAATGATGGGTTTTCTCAGAACTTACTGATTATAGAGAGAAAAAGTTAGAATGGGGTAAAGCTTTCATGGCGATGATAGAGAGAGAAACAGAGGAGGAAGTCTTAGGGTTTTCTCTTTCTAGAACTTGTGAGAGAAGGAAGGCGTGTTAACGGCTCGTTCTTCAACTAGGAGATTACTGCGAATCTCTCTGGTAAGAAAAGCACACGGTCGACTTACTTTTATATGTGTGGTTTTGGTAGATTGGGGTTTTAGTCCCTTCATTATTACTATATTAATTTAAGACCCATAATTGTTCTGTAGGCCAACTAATTTGGTAGGTCAGCGAAGATGCGTCTTCGACTCAGATACCACTTGTTACATTCCAAGCTTTATCAGTTATCGATATTGTTCTCGCTTTATAGACATATGTTCTAGGTTCCGGATAAATCCTCGAACAATGTAAGATTATCACAATTTGAATCCTTTATATCTTGCATATGTACTAAACTCTTAACTACTGAACTACAACTTAAATCATGTTATAATTTTGTCTAGAATATAATTATTATTTCGAAACTCACGTACAAAAATCTAAAACTTGGGTTGGGGTCCAAAACATTCGCTTTGTTTGCTTTGGCCCCATGGCCCCCTGTGTGTGGCTGAGATTCACAAAAACTTAATAGAGAAAAAACTTCATCAATAGAGAGATATAACCCTTCTATCACAACTATTTATCCCACTTTCTCTCCCAAATCGACTTGGACGTTAGATTGCCTTATCATTTTTCGTGTTTTTCTCATTTGTCTTGGGCGTTAGTAACTTTGGATACTCGACTGTAGTTTATTCTGGGTTTGTTTAAGTTGGATATCGAATAAGATTGAAGTAAGAGTTGTCATAGAAGAGTGGAAATCTCCAACTACAATCTTGGTGCTCAACTCCTTTTTTTTGTCTAGTGAACTACTATCATTAGTTCATTCATGGCTGAACAACCTAATCATTGTTCCACAGTTCATACTCCACTAAAGATACTGACTTCTTTTCTCTAATACATCAAAGATTATGAACATATCTAAAAGTATCTTAAATGATACTTTCCGCTTGACCCAGTAAGGATGTTTCAGATTAAGATACGTCAAAATTAAGAGGAAAACCAAATTGGATGATAAAAACAATGAACACATTTTCTTTTTTGAAAGAAATCAATCACCACATAGGTGATTATTTTGATTTCAAGGACAAGAAAAAAAGTTGATTATTTTGAAGAATTTTTAAGATGTGAGTTTGTCTTTTGATGGATTGTCTTTATCCAAAATGAGTTATTTGGTATCACTTTTAACAAAAAAAAAGTTATTTGGTACCAATGGTCCTTCAAGTTCTATTTTGAGGGGTTTTATAAATTTTCTTTTGAAAGTTTGTTGTTTGGAGGTCTATATTTTGGGTCTATATGAGTTGGCTAATTAGCCATGAAAAACAAAATCCATCTAATTTTTTTTTTCTTTTCTAAAATGGAGCTTAAGAAGGAGCAAAAGATAACTACAAACATTTCACCAACTAATAGTCTAGCACTACACCAACCACTCGATCATACACTTTATCACAGAGTGGGTCACTAGATCAATATCAGACCAACAAGACTCATTGACACATCACTTTCACTGCCACTACTATTCCCACTTTGCCAACCACACACTAGTAGTCGATGTTGCCATGTTGGTCTTCCCTCCAAATTTGGTCAAGCCAATGAGGTATGCTTGTATGGGCCTTTCGAGTTTGGGTGCCTTTAAAGGCGCCCTGTCTTTTAGCTCATCTTTCTCTTGTCACTCCCAGTCGGTCTCAGACTGAGTAGGCTAAGAGCTCGTCCCAATTTGAAGATGAGCACCTCTTGACTTTTTCCTTAATTTTTCTTTCGAGACTTTCCTTTACATCTTTATAAAACCCTTCTTTCCGTTTTTTGAAGGGTATCCGCTGCATTTCGTTCTTAAAGAAAGAGGGAGAAAGAGAGAGAAGAGAAAAAAAAGAGAGAGGAAGAAGTGTTCCCAGAGTTGATGGTGGAAGTGTAGCTGGATTGGTGTAGAGGTCGCCGGAGTTGATGGTGGTAGTGGGAGAGGAAGAAGCGCGAAGTTGAAGCTGCAAAATATAAGGGTTGTGATGTTTGGAGGAAATAAAAAGTTCTAATTTTTTTTGTTAGGGAATTTGGCCAAAACTCCCTAAGAAATTATGACTTTGGTTAAAAAGGATTCATCAAAGTATTTTAGGCTTCACCTCCCTGATGGCAATTATGTAATTTTCAATTTCAGTAAAATGACCAACCTAACCCTAGTCTAAGAAAATACCTTGCAGAACCTTGCAAAGCTTTGCAAATACTTTGCAGAGCTTTGCAAACACCTTACATGGTTTTTGCAAACACCTTGGATAGCCTTGCAAACAAATTGCAAATCCTTGCGAACACCTTGCAGAGCCTTGCAAAAACTTTGCAGAGCCTTGCATGACTTTTGCAAATACCTTGCACAACCTTGCGAACACCTTGCAAAGCTTTGCAAATACCTTGCAGAGCCTTGCAAAGCTTTGCAAATACTTTGCAGAGCTTTGCAAACACCTTGCAGAGCCTTGCAAAGCCTTGCAAACACCTTGCAGAGCCTTGCAAACACCTTGCAGAGCCTTGCAAACACCTTGCAGTGTCATGCAAATGGTTTGCAAATTAGTTTTTGAATTGATTTAACATGAAATTTGTTACAAATTATTATATTTTGTCTAATAGAATGTTGTATCGAAAAACTAGCTAAAACCCCTACAAATTCATAATAGTCATTTTATAAGCTCTAGCACCATCATTTTACATTTCTTCGAAAAACTTCCAAAGCTTTCATGAAATTCTCAATTTGAACATAAATACCAATTATGATTGTCCAAGAAAAAATATTTCTCATAGGCATTTCATCTAACAACTTTATAGCTATTTCAACCAATCTAAGTCTTGTATAACCAACTAACGTTGCATTCCTAGCAACAACATCTCTTTCAAGCATTTTATCAAACACATTGCTTGCATCAACTATACTTTCACAACTTCCATATAAATCCAACAAATAAGTTTGAACATAAACATCAAAACTAACAAATTGTCATCCATCATTCATAACTCAATGAAAATAAAGCAATGAAGAAGTTGAATTATACCTTGAAACATTATCAATTTCTCCTTCAATTGAAAGTATATAAAACTTTCTCTTTCTAGAATTTAGAACCAAAAACTAAATCAAACCCCTTAAAAGCCTCTTCAAACAACAAGCAAATAGATTAAATCACCAAAACCTAAAACATCAACCTATCTTATAGCCAAAATCGATTCAAACCCCAGAAATTCTAATCGGCGTTGACAATCCAACTCGGTTCGGTCATGAGAAAAACTCAAAATTTTGATTTATTAGTTAGATTATTACTAGGTATTTCTAATTGAATGAAGCGTATTTTTGACTCTTAAAAAGTTGGTGCCTTTAAAAATGTCCTTCAAGCCTATTTTTATAACTTACTTGGGGCCTAGCTAGTTAAAAAGATGGGTTGTCTTTTTAACAAAAAAATACTAGAAATTGGGCCTCCGGCCCAATTTCCTCTTTTTTGTTTCCACACAAAATTTTGTAGCCCGAAATATTTCTTTATTTCGCCGAAACACCAACATGAGGATTATCACTTAAATGAAGGGTATTATAGGAAATGAATAAAATTAAAAGGTGGGTGATTTGGGGGGAAAATTACAAGGAGTTGAAAATTTTAGGGTTATTTCCCAAATAGCCCCCAACTTTGTGACCAACTTCCTGGCTAGCCCCTACTTTATCAAAAATACTCAGATGACCCCCTTTTCAGTTACTGTTATAACTTCGTTAACTAGTCATCACCTCTTTCTCCTCCATCTCATCACCTCTCTCAGACACCTCATCGTCTTCACAGGCGAAGGTCGCCGGTCAGCCAACTTTCCGGCAGCCGGCCGGCGACCTTCAACCATTAAAAAAATAAAAATAAAAATTCCCTCTCTTTTCTCTCTCTCTCTAAACACTCTAACCAAACCCCCCCCCCATCAACTCCTTGAGAAGCATAAAGTACATCTCTAACCAAAACCCCCTCAAAGATCCAAGAATCGATGAATCCACTTCCTCCTGTAACGCACACTGTCTTCTCAATTATAGTTTTTCTCTCTTTTTCTCTCTCTCTATAGTTTACTACTCTATGTGTTTCTTTCTCTCTCCCTCTTTAGATAAACTAGGTAAGAGTGGGTTAGAATCCACTCCCTCCTGTAACGCATACTGTATTCTCCGAACAGACCTCCTCTCTTTCTCTAAATCTGTTTAGAGATAAGAGGAGAAAATATTTATTTTTTTTTAATTTTTATGTTTGAAGGTTGTCGGTTGAAAATTTGTCGGTCGGTGACCTTCGCCGGTGAAGGAGATGAGGTGGCAGAGAGAGGCGATGAGATGAAGGAGAGAGAGGTGATGACTGGTTAACGGAGTTATAACGGTAACTAGAAAAGGGGCCATCTGGGTATTTTTATAAAGTAGGTAGCTAGGTAGGAAGTTGGTCACAAAGTTGGGGGTTATTTGAAAAATAACTCAAAATTTTAAATGGAAGGTGTGAATTTTGACGAATTTTCCGAGATGCAAAATTTTAAAGGGCAACAATCATCTTCTTCCTCGTCTCTTATCACCAACTCCGGCTACCACTACCAACTCTGGTCAGTGGTCACCACCTTTAGTTGGGGATATAAGATTCCGGAAAACGCAGTTTATTTGGAAGTACAAGAATATGTTAGATATAAGAACACATATTAATGGAATCTCAGGTTAATTGGTAAAGAAATGAAGAAAGATAGTTTCAGCCAGATGAAATCTCGATTACACTTCATCTGTGTGTACTATGCTATCACTGAATTCATTTGAGATAGAGATAGAGATTTGTTTTTTTTCAATTGTCACGAATCTCTCAAGGACTTCAGGAGTGCAAACAAACCTCACAAATCTGCTCCAAGAATCACACAAAAATTTCTCAGATTAACCTAATTTTGATTAAACCCATTCCATCAAATCATCATCTTTTTAAAATTATATTCAAAACTATATTTCTGAAATCTAATGGTTAACAATATAGAGTTCCAAATTAAAAAGGAGGAGAGAGTTTTCAGAAAACATTTCTTAAACTTAAAACCTTAACGTATAACTGTAACTTTTAATTACAGTTCTAAACAGAATAAGATATACTATCCATTTCAAATACAGAGCGAGGGAATTTATTTTTAGAAATGGATGAGACCCACTACACCAAATCGTTAACTCTTAATGAGTTAATGTATAAGAGCAATAACCCGGCTGGTATTGGATGTATTTTTCGCGATTGTAGTGGAATTCCTATAGTTGCGTACAAATTGCTATTAATCTGGCTAGATCTGTATGTGTGAAATCCATTACAACTCAGTCAGATTCAGTTTACGTCATTGATTATATTTCAAGAAAAGAGTCGCTTCGTCCTTAGACTGTCATGTCATATGTGAATGAGAGTAGAGAGTGTGAAAGTACATTAACCTCTTTGGATACTAAATTAGATTACCAACATCTATATAGAGAGACTAATCGTACATCGAACTTTTTATCAAGAAATGCAAAAATATTTTTCTATCATGATTAAACCGGTTTCATTAATCACTTTTCTTGCTCTATTTTCTCGTTGTAATGCTCGGAATAATACCAAATCGTGAGCCAAATGAAAACAACCATTCTTAGTGCTCTCCAACATCTCAAAACTTGTCTAAAATACCATACTAATAATTGCACACATCTTTCTCTCTTACTTATACCTTCTTTTTGTTGAAAGTTTGTCTCTCACTTATATGAGCTACCTAAAGCAACACTATGGCAAAAATAAACTTAATAAACCCAATACCAACACACCAAACAATTTCAACATAGATCTTCTCATCTCTTTCTATCTAGTTCTAAAATATTCTATATCACAACTTCAAACATTCAAATCAAAATACATACCCTTCACACAAAAAGTTAGAAATCAGTTATCCACCAATAATTGTATGGAAGTAACAGTGGAATTGTATGTTTTCTCACTCTGGGTTGTTAGTTTTTTATTTAATTTTTTTTTTTTTTTGGAATGAGAACTTCATAAATATCAATAAAAGTATTACAATGAATTTACACTGAGCAGCTAATTCAGTCAACAGGAAGGACTAAACTAGAAAAGAAAAACTAATTAGAGACTAAAATAGAAGCAGCTACATTATGTGCGTGAGAGTTTTCCAGACGGTTAACGTGTCGTAGAGTATTAAGCTTGAAATCTTTCCAACTGAACTTGGATATCAGCGACCGTAGATATCCAAGTTCAGCGACGTGAGAGTTTTTTTTTAATTGAAGTTACAAATTCTAATCAAAATGATAACCTAAAAGGGTTTAGGTCCTATCACGTTACATTCCCCCTTAGTCCTTTAGGTGTTTGGTCCATAATCTCCCCGGCTCCAATTCTCGCCCAAAATTTTTTTTTTTTTTTGAAGTTTCCTTAATAACAAAGCGAATTACAAAGGGTTCGAATCGAAATAAGTTACAAATTCGGAACAACATTGTAATTAATTAACTGCCGAAGGACTAAAATTAAATTAATCTTAATTAACGGGCCGAATTGAAGCAGCCAGCTCATGAATTCTCGCCCAAAATTAAAGCCTAGCAAGTAGTCATGTCGATTTTGCTCTAGGCGCTCAACCAAAGTCAATGACCTAAACCAATTTTGCTTTAGGCTCCCGACTAAAGTCAAAATATGCAAAGCTTTCCTCAATGAAACTATTGAAGGAAAGCATATTTCTGTCACCCTGTTGAATGAGACTTCTTGTAAGGGATAGACTTGTTAAAAGAATAGTTTTTTCATTTACAAGTTTATAGCAACCAAAGGTTTAAAAAATTATAAAAGAAGCAAAGGTAAACATGTTATAGACTCGTATCTTTAAAGAGGTAAGCAAATTATAAAGACATCCCAGGGCACAATACTTTGCATGGCTAAGTTGAGAATTGTGGCAAAACCATCTGAAAAAGAGAAGTTTGAATGACCCCTATTCACTATTTTTCGAGGATTAGGTCAATGTTTTGAGAAATAAGAAAAGTTTCGTGGGAATAAAATTTCAAAGGTTAAAACCAAAAAAATCTCCCAAAACACACCCTTCCTTATATGTTGTCGTTACAGTCGTCGACCAGAGAAACTCGATGGAAATCTTCATATCTCTTTTTTTTCTCTTTCCTATCTCTCTCTCTCTCTCTCTCCCTCTCTATTTTCTCTCTCTCTTCTCTCTCGCAAAACTAGGGTATAAGGAAGATCTCAAACTGGATAGACCGATACTATAAGCAAGCCTCAGGGTTGCCAGTCCCAGAGTATAAGGAAGATCTCAAACTAGACAATCCGAGAGTATGCTTTTAATCTCCTACTGATAGTCCGAATAAGGGCGAAGTCAGGATTTCAACTTATGCCAGGCAAAACTTTATCTTCATAGTAGCCAAATTTTTTTAACGAAAAGTCACTATAAGTAGGTTTTTAGCTACGATACATGTAATAAATGTAAAAGTGTTATTCAAATGTAATTCCTAGTGATAAGAATATATTTTTAACGGTGCATCTCACATTAATGTAAATTTTTTAACTGAAATAAATTGACGTGTGCACAAAAATTAATTGGGAGTGAAGAAAGACGAATAGAAATAGAGAAAGATGAAGTGAAAGAAAGATGAAAAGAAATATAAGAATTTTCACTTTTCAATTCCAAAAAATAAAAAATGTAACAATAAAAAAATTCAAAGTTACAACATTATAAGTGCAAAAACGAAATGGGTGGGTGGGTGGGTGGGGGTGGGGGGACAAACACAATTGAGTGCCAAAACAACAACTATTACTAATTAAGTGTAAATCAGGAGTTTGTTGTAACTCGAGCGCCAAAAACATTAATCCTTGTCTAAAAAACCAGGTAAAAAAAAGATAGAAATCCCTCTTCTAGGTGAACTCGAAATCTTACCTTATGGGCACTCTGGTCTCAAACTCCTACCAGTAGGCCCAACTCCTACCAGTAGGCTCAACTCCCTACCTTAATTAGTTAGGTTCTTGGTGCGGAACTCCTAAGAGCTAACCCAGGCTATAGCATGTGCTAGTCATCACATGGTTCCACCCATGAGTCTGAAGGAAGGGTGCCTCCAGTGCACGCTAGTCAAGCTAAATTGACCTATGATTGGGTATTGGGTATTGACTCTTGTCGAGCACTTACCCAAAAAGGTGGGGCGCCTAGGGCACCCATCAAGAAGACCCATTTCATTGTGAGAGTTGAGAGATAATTATGCAAAAGTAGTTAGTGGTAAGTAACTTCTAGAGTTATTTTATTTTTCTGTTCAACAAGGTTTACAAATGGCTATTACTTTGGCTACGTCTTGAGGTGTAAATTTCATTACACTTTAGTGAGATCCAGCTCAGCGTATTGATTATATTTCAGCAAAATAGGCACAGTCCTTCTTTTTATTTAGCATTCTCCAACATCTCAAAATTTGTCTAAAATCCCATATTAATAATTGCAGCACATCTTTCGTCTCTTTACTTGAGCAACCAAAAGCAAAACTATGACAAAAATAAACTTATATAAACACATAGGGACACACTAAACAATTTCGAGATTGTTCTTCAAACATCATCTCTATCCATCTATGTTCTAAAATATTCTATATCACAACTTCAAACATTCAAATCGAAATACACACCCTTCACACAAAAAAGTTAGAAATTAGTTATCCGAAGGATAATTGTATGGAAGTAACTTTGAAATTGTATGTTTCCTTGTTGGGTGGATGAGACCCACTTCCCCAAAATAGTTGGTTTTGAATGTAGACGGAGCCAGAGCAATAAAGGGGTTGATATTGGATGTATTTTTCGCGAGCATTGGAACTCCTATAGTTGCATATGCACCAACATCTAATCTTAATGAATCAATCGATGTTTTAGAGCTATTAGCAACTAAATGAGGTTTACAAATCGCTGTTACTTGAGCTAAATCGTTACTCGTGAAAGCCATTATAGTTCAATCAGATTCAGTTCACTATATTAATTACATTTGAACAAAAGATCGTTACTCGTGAAAGTCATTACAGTTCAATCAGATTCAGTTCACTCTATTAATTGCATTTGAACAAAAGATCGTTACTCGTGAAAGTCATTACAGTTCAATCGGATTCAGTTCACTCTATTAATTACATTTGAACAAAAGATCGTTACCCGTGAAAGCCATTACAGTTCAATCAGATTCAGTTCACTCTATTAATTACATTTGAACAAAAGAGTAGCTTCTGCCTTCCAATGCTATGGCATGAGCGAAGACCAAGCAGAAGTTAAATTTGTCTTGGAAACAATGAAGTCTATGTTTTTTGTTTATCACAATATATAGATAACCACTATTCTCATCTTTGGTATTGTTTGTGATCTCCTTTTATGTAATTCCTCCACAATGAATAGAGAGATGCTCAAAATATGGCTGGATTCAAAAGAACTTATGCTTTAATTATCAATAGTTCATCTAATTAGTGTTTTTTTCTGTCTAAATTCTTAAAATGTTTTTAAGACTATCGTACCGAAAGATTTGTGGAAGTATTTAAGGGTGAAACTTGAAAGAAATGGAAGATGGAAACTGCAAAGCTATAAAGAGCAATGAAGTTTATCAACTTTTATTATGAAATTAGATGAAAGAGATTGAAAGGGTTATTCACATTCTCTCTCTCTCTCTCTAACATAAACATACATTACTTCATACATGCTCAAATTCAAATTTAAGTAGATTTTCAAGTGAAGAAGCTTACAAGTATTCAACTATCAAACCAATACAAGCTTACCCTCTCTCTCTTTCTACCCAATCTTCCTCTTGTTCTTTGCTTCCACTACTATTTACTACATTATAGGAAGTGACCCACCAGCTGCCAAAATCTGTTGCTCCAACTACAATCACAACAAGGAGAGAAAAGTTTGAGACTTGTGAACTTGATCAAAAGAAAAATGTCAGACAACAAGAAAAAGTAGGCAAGACTCCGGTAAGAAATCATATGCGGCTTGTCGTGATTCGTGCTTCTAATGATTCTGATCCACCAAACTACGAACCACGACAAGCCACATAGGATTCCTTCCTAGAGTTTTGTCTTGTTTTTCTTGTTCCCTATCTCTAATCAAAATATGGGATTTCTAAACAACTAACCCTGAATAAAGTTTCAAGCTTGTTCTTCACAAGTGAGTATTCATGGTTTATTTGGTGGAGACATTTCAAACACCTGAACCATAATCAATTTATATCTTAATCAAACCAAAACACTCATATTATGAATCTATAGTCATAAATTCTTCCCAAGTACAAAAATGTCAAGGGAACAAGAAAACTAGACAGACTCTGAGCATATATCTTATGTGGCTTATTGTCATTCGTGTGTTCGATGATTATGATCCACTGAACCACGAATGAAGAGAAGCCAGATAGGATTTCTACCAAGAGTCCGCTTAGTTTTCTTGTTCTCTCTCATTACTCTTTTAGTAATTTGCCATTTTATAGGGCTTATAGAAGACTCACCCTTCAGTGTTTTGTTCTTCACAAACATTTCTAAAGCTCACACAAACATTTTTAACCCTGTTTGCTCCTATGCTGTTTGCCCAAATCAATCAAAATTTAGAGAGAGGGGAAACACTAATAACAAATACCCATTTCTTTAGATCTGAATCAAACCCTAAAGGAAAAAAAAGATCTACCATTAATTAAGTATACCTAGAACTGCTACCCTTTAGTTGATGAACATGGGCATCAATCTTTTTGAAATCTACAATAGGTTGACTTCTGCAAAAATTGAAAAAAAAAACCTAAAAAAATGAGAAAATTTGGGTATTTATGAAATCAAATCAAACCCAGAAAGGAAAATAAAGAAAAGTTTAGATCTTTACAAAGCTTTAGCTAATTCATTGAGAAGTTTTTCAGAATCTTCAAAAAAGAGAGAGACAACTTCACAAACAAACTCTGGGTTTGTTTCATCTTGTAATTGTTGAAGTTGAGTGAACTGTTCATCAAGAAACCCCTTTTTGACAAACCAAACCAAATCCTTAATCAGAAAAAAAAACCTAAAACAAGATAGAGAAGACAACCCATATTATAAATTTTTATCAAGAATTGAACTAACCTCATGAAATAAAGAAGCTGTAT
Source organism: Eschscholzia californica (assembly GCF_041429995.1). Lineage (NCBI taxonomy): Eukaryota > Viridiplantae > Streptophyta > Magnoliopsida > Ranunculales > Papaveraceae > Eschscholzia > Eschscholzia californica. The sequence goes on from NW_028238309.1 coordinate 1,094,618, forward strand.
AATCAACTAATTGTTTTTGTAATTGAACCACTTCCATGTTTCTTGAGCTCTTCTTCTTCTTCTTCTATCTAGTTTCTCTTGATAAATACTCAACCAAAAAAAGGGTTGGTTCTTTAGGAAAGTATTATAAATAGATGTTACTAAAGACAAGTTTCACAAGGTTAGTAGTAGTAGTAGTAATAATGAATAAGCAATACTTATTCCTTGTGAAGGATTTGTGTGGGAAAAGAGAACAAACTCAATATGCAACAAAAGCTCTCTCCCCCTCTCTGTCTCTCTTATCTATTCTCTTTCTATTGATCTTTTCATCCTTTTTCAACAAAAATACAAATCTCCTGCCCTCAATTTTTACTAGATGGTCCCTGAGGAATCAATCCAAAATGTACTACACTCAATGCTAAATTTGCTATAGGTCAAAAATAAAAAGAGAAATCAGTCCAATGCAAAAGGTAAAATAGGTGACTATACTTGTATGTTCATGTAAGGCGAACACTATGTCTATATACAATATCAGATGATTCAAACATTTGAAAAATGTGGTAATGCAACATTATTTCGGTCTAATCCAATGAGATTTGTTGTATGCATAACGGTTTGTGAGTGTAAATGTCAGATATTAACAAACAAAAAGTAACTATGAAAAAACATCAATTACAATTCTGCTAAAATGTTCGAATTGTCTACAATATAAAGTTGCATAACGCAACTAACGTTATTTGTTGTATTACGATGAATGTTATGCATCATAACAGTTACACAATTTTTGTGGCACTCAAGTTTGTGACCTTTTGTCCAACCGGAGGTATATATAGAACTTTTTGTTTCTTTTATTGAACCATAGGACTTTTTATCTTATTCTTGTATACCAATTATTGGTCTTTGTTGTGTAAAATGGTTAAAGGAAAATTAAAATTGGTGAAGGTGATTTGAGACCCATGTTACCTTTCTATATCTTGTCCCCCTTAAAATAGTGCCAAAATTGTTGATCTCTTGGTCTATGGGTACTATGCATTTAGACATACTTGTTCACTCCCTAGTCCCTATGAGCATTAAAATTACTCAAAATGCTTCATACTAAAGTGCTCTAAGTAAACACTTCCATTATGGTCTAAGGGGGGTGCCCTTGTTTTCTCTCTTGTGTTTTTTTTCATCCAAGTAAAATATATTTATTTCAACAAAAAAAAAAAAAAAAGTAAAATATATTTAATAAAAAACAAAAACAAAAAAACAGATACAGCAAGAAAAGATTTCTTTAAAAAAAAATTCTTTGTAGTATTTTTTTATAAGCAATGATACTACGAGTTCAATGAAATTTGCGAGAATTCCTCGATCAATACAGAGTAAATGATATAGAGTAATAACAGAGCTAGCTAGTACCACACTCAACAAAATGAAATAGAGCTAGTAACATATCAACTTTCACAGCATAAGATGCATTAATACTGGTCAAACAATTTCATAACATGAGAGATATAAAGATGAACCTTTTTTTTCTCAAATATTATGAACCCCTTTTAAAGTATATTTTGTTTTCTTTGTGCTGTAAGAACTATTCTTTTGTTAGGTGACATTTTATCAGTCAAATACCAACTGTTGGATTAAAGCAATTTTGAAGTGGAATTGAGAGGATAGGAATTCGACAGGTGTCATAACCTCAAGGGATGGACAAAATTAATTGGCAAATTTTGGTATTTTTATTTCATCTAGTGAATGATGATGTTGTCCAATGTTTAGAACATTTCAGTGAAGTTGTGGAGAATATAATTCTCTCACTACACTGTGCGGAGAGAGTTGATTAAATTTTACACGATTGAAATTAAATACAATATGATAAACCATGTCACTCCGAGAGTCGGATTAAATCTTTTTTCGCACCCTCAATCACGGAGAAAAAAATAATAGAATAAATGGGGTGGGGAAGATTTGGTTGGTATTGATTGAGTTACAACCCACAAAGGAGATGCACGAATATGCCACAACTTCGTATAAAATATTGCGCGTGAAGGAAAAGCTTCCTTGCATTATTCTAAACACGAAGAATCATATCATATCTTGCTTTCTATTACCCATCACCATCTAAAATGTAATATACAATATATTAGAGAGAGAGAGAGAAAGGGATGCAATATATATTATGTGAGCTATGATATGCTAAAAAAATGGCCAGGATGCTATTTGTTTTTCTGGTTGTCTAAATCTGAATGGTCACAATCAAATAGACCAAAACCAACCCCAATCATCAGACAAGTCAGACATTAGAAATCAAACAAAAGCTATCAGTTGAAATCTGTCTCGAATCAATTCAGACATCAAGTCAGATCACGAAAGTTTATATCGCTCTCATTTTTTCTTTGATCACGAAAAGGAGATGAGGAAAAAAAAGATAACAGACAAAATCAGAACCCCAAGTTGCAACAACAACCACAGTACAGAAATATAACCACAATTCCGACACAAAACTAAGCAGCCATATCTCACTACAAGTTCATAAAATCAAAAACTCTTTATCCGAACAAACGATGAAGCTAAAGAAAGACGTACTCAAACTCTCCAGTGAAAACGACTCCAGCAGCAATTCGGGTATACTTGGCTTCCGGCTTATGTTTTCTCCTGCATTAGCTCTAGAAAATGGCAGATTTTTTCTAATCAGAATCTTCATAAACATCTCCGTCGGATAACTCGTCGAACGACCTAATGTCAAGCTGGTAACGGAGGATGCCTCCGATGCCACCAAAACCTCGGCAAAACTGCGATCCTTCTTGGGATTTGTTAGTCACAAACTCGAGCGTGCAACCGAATTTCCTGTACTCATTAGCAAACCATTCTAGCAGAGAGGTCTTTTCCTGAACTTCTAATTCCGCAGAAGTTTCTGCATCTCGAAAGTTACTTTGATCTGACTCTTGATCCTTGTTCAAGTGCTTCACCACGATTTCTCCCGTAGTACTATTCTTGAGTACATACCGATTGATATCGAGATTTTCCCACACAATGAGTGTTTCTACAGCTCCCATTTCCAGAGCTTTAAGTGTGTCGTCAACACCAAATACGTACTTCCCTGTATCTTGACTTATCTCCTCGAAGTATTTACCAATCAAGCGTTTTTCTTGAATGAACTTCACATTAGATAGAATTTCTGCAGAAAGCTCGATGGCTTGATTAAAACCATTTTCACCACCATAAGAAACATCAACCACATTGAGTATCTTAGCTTGGAGACGAGGATCAAACATATCAGACTGACTCAGTTCTGTCTTAAAATCTGCAGATCCAGCAAGAATTAAACCTGAAACGTTAGGCTGACTGGTGGCTGGATTAATGTAGAACTGTGTTGCTAGCTCAGCGGTTTTCCTTACATAATTGTGACGCTTCTCCATTCGAAGACGAGCAAAACGAAGGGCAGACTGTCCTCCTCTTCCGTGCTTCTTTGGAAGATCAACGGTGAACTTATGAAGTATCTCACGTGTGTTTCCACTTAACGTTCCAAAAAGGGTCCCATTTCCATCCATAACTATAAACCCAAACTTATCATCAGATTCCAAAAGTTCATTCAATGCCTCTATGTGAAACTTATTATCACAAAGGTATAGGGATGCATTAATAGGCTTGAAAGGCTCAAAATCGATGGTGACCTTCTTTTCCTTTCCGTCTTCAGTAATAATTGTCCCAGTGTACAAAACCAACCCATTTGGAGGAACCCTATTGTAAAGTTTCAACCTCTGCTGGGCAGAGGTGATAGCACCCAATACTGACTGTCGATTAACCCTACTTTTGATATTGGAAGCAGTACCAAACTCATCACCCAACATCTTAGTGACCCGAGCGATCTGATCACGCGGAGGCATGATAAGAGAAATCATGCTAGTACCATTACCTCTTGCAGCTTCCAGTGCTTTAATCAATTTCTTGATCTTCCATATCTCAATATTCTTATCAGTATCATGAGCATCCGACATTGCAAATAAAACTGCAAATACTAACCTAAAAGCGAAAGTATATTAGTTCGTATAATACATGATTAAAACAACAGCTACTAAACCATGAACAAGGAAACAATCCTAAAAACACCTGAATATATATAGAGGAAAAAAAGGACCATGAAGATCAATCTGATCTAATGCAATATTATCGAATGCTTCAAGTAATTTCACAACCAGATTGTATATGCAGTTCAGAGAAGTGTTTGTATACGATAGTACCAAGCAAGCAAATAGGGCACAGTTCAACATTTCACTTGCATTCATGCGATAGTACCAAGCAAGCAGCACTAGCGGTGCATTACACGAAGCTTCACTGATCCTATCATGTATATTTTTAGTTGATTCTAATATGAAACATAAAATTGGTTTCCAAACGTGCAGTCCTATTTAAGTTATTGTCTCAATGACACGGTGATAGTAACCTTTATTCATGTTGACCGATTTACTATTCACTAATATAGTACTTTTCTGTGTTACTTGTCATAATTGAAACTCGATATGTCGATGTGCACTCACTTGCGTGCTTTTGCTGTCAGTATTAAGATCCAAGAGATCGCACTAGATAAAGGTAATCCACTGCCTCTAGGCAATGCGAACATCACAGAGTGAGCAAGTTATATGCAAAACATATGTTGATGTTGACCAACCGTGTACGAAACTCCGGAAGTTAATAAGTAAGCAAAAATGTTATTCTGCGTTCTGCCCAACCCTTAGGCTGGCAGAATCCCGACCAACTTAGGTGGACGGGCAGAATTCAGAGAGAGAGAAAGGAGTGACTCAAAGAGATCCTTTTCTCTCTCTAAATCCTATCCACCCACATAAACCGGTCGGGATTCTCCTAGCCTAAGATCCAGGCAGAACGCCTCGGCAGATTATGAGTCAAAATCTAATTACTCTCACATTTTAAGAATAAGTTCTAACTTGAAGAGATCACACTATTAATTTCAGAAGAAAAAAAAACACGAAGATACTGTGCCCGGCCAAGTACCCCGCCGGGATTCGACCGGGAATTTGGCCGGGAACACAACCATTACTGGATATCATCTTGATTCTTGAAGAAAGATTAACACGCTATTAGCTTCGCTTAAGCAGATTTAGTTAATAGTACAATTCATTACTACCCTAACCCTAATCATACAAAATCAAGGTTCGTAACAGTTCACCTAAGATTAGTATCATGAACTCCAAATCTAAAGCCAGAGAGATGGTCAAACAAAGGCATAACTTGCATGAAATGATCAGATCTTTCCGTACTTTTAGGTCATATTATCGTTACGAACTAAAAGATGAGAAATTCAATAATGACAAAATATAGAACAAGCAATTAAAAGAGATCTAATTAAATCGGAATTGGAAAAGAGAAGATCGTTTCGATCTGTTACCTCTCTCCTGCTAGCTTGAAGCTCTACCAGATAGAGAGAGAGAGAGAGAGAGATTACTAGGGTTTTTTTTCCTTCAGATAGAAAAGAGGGAGACTGAGAACTGACTTTACCGCCCCGGTTTTCTCGTTAAAAAAAACGGACTTATCCACTACGTTTTTTTGACAAATATAATAACTTGTAAATTGTAAGAGTAATTTAGATCTAATGGTTAAAAAGTTAAGAGTATAATATATAAAATGGATGGTTAAAAACTTCTGACTACTCGAGTTATTTCATATTTCCAGTGTCTTTTCCTATCTGCGTCTATTCCTAAATCCCTCAGCTGTATGTATTTCTTACTCGTTAACTCTATAGATACATTCAGAAGAAAATAAAACATGAAACTGAAGTCCACAGACATACTATTTGTATGAGTGGATGGTCTGATGGTACAGCACCAGTTCCCTTGTGGTCAATTACATTGTTCCTTCTAGATTAGCACGACATCAGCTATCTCCATCAATGCTAGAAGATGGCAAACCAAGAACGCAGCTAACAGTACTTCAATTTTCTCATCTAGACTAATTTTGTACAAGACTGCATCTTGGATGCTTTGACAGAAAGAGTAGAGGGAAGCCTCTCCCGGAGATAGACAAGTTGAATGTGTGTTCGTGCGATGTTTTGTGTTTAAGGTCATTTGTCCAGACAATCTACATGTTCTTAACAAAATCATGATGAGAGGGCCGATCTTTATGTCTTTATGTCTCTCTTGTTGCTTAACAAAATCATTAAATTGTCGAAGAGGATGGATAAGACTTTTTATAAAGAAGAATGATGAGAAGGCCGATCTTTATGTCTCTCTTGTTGCTTAACAAAATCATTAAATTGTCGAAGATGATGGATAAGACTTTTTATAAAAAAGAATGATGAGAGGGCCGATCTTTATGTCTCTCTTGTTGCTTAACAAAATCATTAAATTGTCGAAGAGGATGGATAAGACTTTTTATAAAGAAGAATGATGAGAGGCCCGATCTTTATGTCTCTCTTGTTGCTTAACAAAATCATTAAATTGTCGAAGAGGATGGATAAGACTTTTTATAAAGAAGAATGATGAGAGGCCCGATCTTTATGTCTCTCTTGTTGCTTAACAAAATCATTAAATTGTCAAAGAGGATGGATAAGACTCTTTGCAAGCCCATTGTGAATTTGTGACACCAACATATCTTGACTCCGATTAATGAATCTTTGTACTATCTTACAACGGTATCTTTCCTAGTTGTCCTTGATGCCTCTCTGTCAAAAGATGTCATGAGTATCAACTTGGACTTCCAAGTAGTACGTTATGTTTTTGTTGTTGAAGCAGCTAGTACGTCGTTGAAGTCCCAATTTTTTCGACCTCGATGTTCTGATGCAGCAAGGCGGTTGTCTAGAAAGAATATTATATGCCTTTCCTCTGTTAGGACCGTTTTTGTTTTTTCGTTGCTACTCTATTAAGATTTAAGACCAATTTACAAGTAATTTAGATCAAATGGTTAAAAACTTAAGAGTAATATAATATCTGGTCCGATAAATATACGCATCCAATCAGTAATATATAAGAATATAAATTTTATTAATAATAATGTATAAAATGGATGGTTGAGATTTAGTATTTAGATCTAATGGTTAAAAACTTAAGAGTTAATTCCTATATGGCCCCCTACTTTGTGATCAGCTTCCTTTATGCCCCATTTTTTTTGTAAATTCAAATATGGCCCCCTATTTTCAGGTAAATTTCATTACTACCCTTCTTAATTCTAAATTTAAAACATTAAAAAAAAGTTATTTCCACCTCACCCCTCTCTCTCTCTCCACCTCATCTCTCCCTACACCTCACCCCTCTCTCTCTCTCTCTCCAATTCACCTCTCACTTCTCTCTCTCTCCAATTCACCTCTCACTTCTCTCTCTCTCCAACTCACCCCTTTCTTCTCCGGCAAGGTGGCCGGCCAGAAAAATTTCTGGCCGGCCACCTTCAAACCTAAAAAAAAAAAGAAAAATTCTCTCTCTTCTCTCTCTCCAATTTTTTTTTTAAAATCTCTCCACTATCTCTCTCTTTCTAAAACTCCGGCGAAGGGGGTTTCCCTTCGCCGGAGGATTTGTTCACGAACAGATCTGTTCGTGAACAGTTCGAACGCCGGAGTGCAAAGGGTGAGTTGGAGAGAGAGAGAGAGAGGTGAGTAAGAGAGAGAGAGAGGTGAGTAAGAGAGAGAGAGAGAGGTGAATTGGAGAGAGAGAGAGGGGTGTGGTGTAGGGAGAAATGAGGTGGAGAGAGAGGGGTGAGGTGGAAATAACTTTTTTTTAATGTTTTAAATTTAGAATTAAGAAGGGTAGTAATGACATTTAACTGAAAATAGGGGACCATATTTGAATTTACGAAAAAAAAGGGGCCATAAAGGAAGCTGGTCACAAAGTAGGGGGCCATATAGGAATTAACTCAAAACTTAAACTTATTGATATATAATATCCGTCGGGTAATTATCAGATATATCTGATATCCGGTAAGCTAACGTTTACAACCCTTCTATACACTATCTAGTTTTTGATAGGTTGAGGCAGAGTGACGGATCTAGTTTATAGGGTGGGATGCACCGCCCTTTAGGTCACGGTGGGACAATTTCAAACATTCCACCCTGTTCCTAGCCGATTGACACCACTACATGGAATCTTCTGCAAACCTCTCATTCAATTCTTGAAGTCAAACGACCTCGTTTTAATATCATATTGGACTGTTTAGCCAATGAGGCCTAAACAACTTGCTAATATTTTTTCAAGGAGTTGTAGTTGGTCGGCTGACTAAAACTAGTCGTAATCTTATTTTTTTGCGCAAATCTTTTTCTTTCTAAACAATGAGCAAGCACATTTTAACATGTATGATTTGTTTCAAACCTGAGACCTATCTAGTTTTTGGAAGGTTGAGGCGGAGAGTCAGACCTAGTTCACAGGGTGGGGCGTCCCGCGCATGTGGGTCACGGTGGGACAACCTCAAACATTCCACCTTGTCCCTAGCCGATTGACACCACTACATGGAATCTTCTGCAAACCTCTCATCCTATACTTAAAGTCAAGAAATCTCGTAATCTCGTTTTGATATCATATTGGACCGTATAGCCTTATTGACCTAAACAACTTATTAATATTGTTTCAAGGATTTGTGGCTGGTAGACTGATTAAAACTAGTCGTAATCTTGCTTTTTGCGCAAATCCTTTTATTTCTGAACAATAAGCAAGCATATTGTAACGTGTATGACTTGTTTCAAACCTGAGACTTAGAGCAACTCCAATGGCAGTCTGTCTTAGGTCGAAAAAATCACTTTTTTATCCAAAATTTTCAGCCTCAGCTCAGCCTAAAAAATTCAGCTCCAACCCCAGCATCTCTTGAGGCCGAAAATTTATTTATGTGGAAAATGCGTGTGTGGCGTTTTTGTTGGTGTGCGAGAAACGTGTGTGGTTTTGTGTGTATACAAAACACGTGTTTGAACTATTTTTGAAATAATATTTTTTTTCAAGGTTGAAAAATTATTCGGGGACCGAAAGTATTCAATATATTTTAATTATTAATGTGGAAGTTTTTCTTAGAGTTGAAAAAAATTAAAACTAATTACATTAAAAAAACAAAAAAAAAATATAGGAGAAGATCTTCACCGTTGGATTTTTTTTGACGGCCAAGATCATCCCCAACATGACCGTTGGGAGTCCCCAACGATCATGTTGGAGACCTTCAGTCGTCCCTAATGTTAGGTGCGATTGCCATTGGAGGACTGGGCGCAGGTCAAAAATCAAATTTTTGACCTGCATCCGCGCGGCGTAGGAGATGCTCTTAGAGAATGGAAACCAACTTAGTAACTGACTCGATCAGTCGAGTGGAAAATATGAGGATGGTTAAAGTCGAACCCTAGAATTGGGCTCAACTAGAAGCATAATAAACCTATTCTTGGAAAAGACAAAACTACCCTAATTGTGTGGCTAAACCAGAGTCACAATCCCCAATCTTCTTAGTTCTACATTATTACTACTAGTATTGTTTGTTTCGTTTTCCTTGTATCTGGGGATCCAAGTTTTCACTACTAACCCTAATTGTTTTCTGATCCCAATCAGGTTTCTAACCCTAGCTAATTGTTTTCGATCTATTTCGTTTTGTTCCTCAATTCGATCTTGTCTTATTAGAGATTCATTTTGTGTTTTTTGATTATGAATTTTTACAGAAATATCTTGACTCAAATGGCTACTGGAAGAGCGATTCATCAATTGCTCAGGAAGAAATTTCAATTCAATCACACAGTTAGTCTCTCTCTCTCTCTCTCTCTCTCTCTCTCTCTCTCTCTCTCTCTCTCTCTCTCTCTCTCTCTCTTCGATTGCGATCTTATTACGTTTTTGTTACATCTTTAGATTATCCCCATACCCAATAGCAATTTGAACAATCTATCTTAACCCTAAAATTTCCATGGCTCAATAAAAGTTAGCTCATTTATTGATTCTAATAATCTTATTTATTTTTATTTTCCCCATGATTTTTGTTTGTTGATTCAGTATCTTCCTTGGGCAGAATTTTTGTGTTTCAGATGAATAGAACGAATTATTTTGTTCATGAATGTAAATTTTGGAATATGACTAAATGCCCCCATTTTTCATTTTTAGTGTAACCCTAATTAATCCACTTAGAATACCATTTTGGGGTATTGTATATGCATAATACATTTGTTATCGAATTACTAGAAAGAAATCGTGTTCGGGGGATTTTCTGTTTAGGATGTCGCAAGATAGATCCGAATGATTTGATGTGATTGGTTGTGGTTTCTTGGCTGAGGGCATAGTAGTTTATATGCCATACAATGAATTTGAGTCGTTATGACGAGATTGTTCATTATTTTTTGACAAGAGTAGCTGAATTTGCAGGCGACTCCAGTATTGTCGTCATTTGTTTCAAAGCAGAATCAAGATGAATATGGGTCTGCTGGCATGAAGTCATTAAGAGCATTGGCGCTTCTTGGAGCTGGTGTTTCTGGGGTTTTGGGTTTCACTACGTTAGCATCTGCTGATGAGGCAGAGCATGGGTTGGAATGCCCAAGCTATCCTTGGCCTCACAAAGGCATCCTCAGTTCGTATGACCATGCATCGTAAGTGAAGGATTTCTTTTTCGCCATCCTCCTTGGATTTATGTAAGATTATTTATTTCATAAAAATCGACTCTAAACGTAAATGCTAATGATTAGTTTTGGGGTATTTGTAGGGTTCGCCGTGGTCATCAAGTTTACCAGCAAGTCTGTGCATCATGCCACTCAATGTCCCTAATTTCGTACCGTGATCTTGTCGGAGTGGCGTACACTGAAGAGGAGACGAAGGCTATGGCTGCTGAGATTGAGGTGGTTGATGGGCCCAATGACGAAGGGGAGATGTTTACCCGACCTGGGAAGCTGAGTGATCGCTTCCCACAGCCATATTCGAATGAACAGGCAGCAAGGTTTGCTAATGGAGGGGCATATCCTCCTGATCTGAGTCTCATAACTAAGGTGTTTCCTCTATTCCGACTTTCCCGTCTTTTGATAATTATGTATCGTTGTAGGCTTACATTCTCTTTATTCTGTCAGGCTCGTCACGATGGTCAAAACTATGTGTTTGCCCTTCTTACTGGATACCGTGAGCCTCCTGCTGGTGTTACGGTAATTCCATTGTCCTCCTTATGTTGGCCGTGCAGATTGCATAGTTTACTGCTTACTGCTATTTTATGTTCAAGTTTCTTTATCTTCGCTTTTCATATAAAATTTTAATGTGTTCTTTTTTAACTCGTCCTTATTTCTGTTAGGACTTGAATTGGTTTCCAGCAACCCCAGGTACCAACTTATTGATGAAATATAGATGACTATTAGGACCTCTTAGGAAATTTCGCTGAGGACTCCCACAATGCTTTCGCCGTAATGAAGGGAAGGCTCAACACACCCAACAATGAACATGTGGATAGTCTGGACAAACAACCTTAAACACAAAACATCACACGAACACACACATTCACCTTGTCTATCACTCTATCTCCCGGAGAGGCTTCCCTTTGCTCTCTCTGTCAAAGCATCCAAGATGCAGTCTTGTACAAAATTAGTCTAGATGAGAAAATTGAAGTACTGTTAGTTCTTAGTTTGCCATCTTCTAGCATTGATGGAGATAGCTGATATCGTGCTAATCTAGAAGGAAAAATGTAATTGACCACAAGGTGGACTAGTGCTGTACCATCGGACCGTCCACTCATGCAAATAGTATGTCTGTGGAGTGCAGTTTCATGTTTTATTTTCTTCCGAATTTATCATAGAGTTAACGAGTAAGCAATACATACAGGCATACAGCTGAGGGATTTAGGAATAGACCGAGATAGGAAAAAACACTCGAAATATGAAATAACTTTAGTAGTGAGAAGTTGAGTTTTTGTTCTTTTGAAGCCTCAATGGTTAATTGAATTCTTCATAGAATCCCATTTTTAGTAAGTGAAAGACTACACTTTGTAGATTCGAGAAGGGCTGCACTATAATCCTTACTTCCCCGGTGGCGCAATAGCTATGCCTAAGATGCTTATCGATGGTGCTATTGAGTATGAAGATGGCACCCCTGCCACAGAAGCTCAGGTACTTCGTCTTGATCTTTGCACTGCAATCTGAAATCGTTCTATTCTCCGATGCATTTTCCAATGCAATTTCGCTTGGAAAGATGCAGAAATAAAATTTGTTTTTCGCAATGATACTGCAGATGGGTAAAGATGTTGTGTCATTTTTGTCATGGGCAGCAGAACCAGAAATGGAAGAGAGGAAACTGGTAGATTTACACAAAACTTTATCCTTCTATTTACATTTTCGAACAAAATTTGATATCCCCTAAAACTTGAAAAAAAATCTTATCTGCAGATGGGATTCAAATGGATATTTGTGTTGTCACTTGCACTTCTTCAAGCTGCTTACTACCGACGGCTGAGGTGGTCCGTTTTGAAGTCCCGCAAGCTTGTCCTTGATGTGGTCAACTAATCTCATCATCTGGGTTCCTTCTTTATGTACCCCGGGGTTCCTTGAATGGCAATAATGAGTGTTTACATTATCCAGACATTATGTGTACTTGGCCTTAAAATGGCTCGAAGACGGTGGCGAATAGCAAACCCGATTTCACATTTTCAATTATTATTTTAGGGAGAAATAAATTTTACCCGCATACGATACAATTTTTTCTTTTCGTTTTTTCATCTTACAGTTTCGATCTCAATTTGTTTTTATGTGTTTATGTTTTTATGTACTGAATTGTTCAGGGGATTATTCTCCTATGTTTCAATATAGGTGATCTTATGTGATCGAAAGTTACTAGATGATGATTTCATGGATGATCTTCCTTTGATATATGATAACACATAAGTATTAATGAACGGTTCCTGCGCATCCTCATAAACAAAACTTATTAAGATATGGTGGGGAAAGAATGGGATGGAGCAAGACGTCTTGTAACACCCCAAGGCATAGCAGTTATCGATATTGTCTTTGTGTTTGATACCAGAGGCCCAAGTCCAATCGGCACGGGGTTTGTTCTTGGCAAACTCTCCACAAGCCCATTCAGAAGGCCTTGAGACTTACTAAGCTTCATCACATACATAACTCAGGCTCTGGACACTCTTTTGAAGTGATGTGATGCAGGACAATCACACCTCTCCACAGGAACTCCGTTAAACGACATCAAGGGCTTCTGCTCCTGGCTACTAGAACATGAACAACCTAGATATCTGCATATCTTGGGCTCGAAATACAAGTTTGGTTACACCATATATAGTTAGTCTATTGTACTTGCTTATCTAATAAAACCAAAACAAGAAAATGGTGAATTCAGATTAAGTCGAAACATAACAGACACACTACATGTGCATATATGGCAAATCTTTCTTAATGAACAAGAAGTTTAGTTATGTCAGATGCTAGATTACAAAAGAACATTTTATACTATAGATCTGCAGTCTTATGAACACGATCCCATGTTCGATTCCTCTCTCTAAGTCGCATAAAATGCATAGCTTAACAACAAAAATCCGAATACTATGGAACAAATTGTATCAGTCAGAGAGTTTAGTTATTCATATAGACTAGTATTAGAGTTATTAAATTACTCATGACAGCTACTTGCTCCTCAGACGCCTCCTTATATAAGGAAACCAAATGGAAGAGTGAAGAGAAGGAGACAATATCCTCTTCCATCTATCCATTAATCTCTTTTCGTTTGATAAAAAACTTGATAGTTAAAAATGGCTATCAATGAAGAAGAGAACGGTAACGACAGGCGACATGCTGAGATAACAGAACCACTTATTGTGCAAAATGATATCTCACTTCATGAAGAAGAAGCTCAGTTGGAAAGTAAGAATGGGGGAGGTTCTCTATTTATGGTTTTGCTTAGTACTCTAGTTGCAGTTTGTGGGTCTTTCGAATTCGGAACTTGTGTAAGCAGCATATCACTAAACCAAATCTTACAATTTTTTCACATTTTCCTTCTCTGAGTTTTGAGTCTGATTCCTTTATATTGATGTCGATTTGTAGGTTGGATTTTCAGCTCCTACCCAGTCTGAAATCACAGACGATCTCGGGTTGTCTTTATCAGAGGTTTATCTCCGACCTTATTTATACTATTTTTAAGTTTTACTATCCTTTTAATGGATTCAGTCTTTGGAATAACTTTTCAGTATTCCGTATTCGGTTCAATCCTGACAATTGGTGGCATGGTGGGGGCGGTAACGAGTGGTCGAATTTCAGATCACATCGGACGTAAAGGGGTAACAAATCTAAATAATATACAACAAATTTAAGCCGTTAGCTTATATGGCTTTTTTGTCTTCTGAACTCTTGTCATGAATTCGACAGGCAATGAGGTTGTCGTCAGTTTTCTGTGTTACTGGATGGCTTGCAGTCTACTTTTCGAAGGTTTTCATCATCTTTACTCACATATAATATAAAAGTTCGGGTTAATATATTCATGAACTCATATCGATAATCATATTTAGTCATTCGAAATTGTAGGGTGTTATTTTACTTGACAGTGGGAGATTGTGCATGGGATATGGAATTGGAATCTTATCTTATGTTGTGCCTGTTTTCATAGCTGAAATCGCACCGAAAAATCTTAGAGGAGGACTTGCTACACTTCATCAAGTACAAATAAGCATTCTAAACAAGACCCTACACTTTTTGTCTATTAAAACATAGAAACGTTCATACTTACGGATCTTTACTTCTTTTGCAGCTTATGATCGTCCTTGGATTCTCGTTTACTTTTATCGTAGGAACAATTGTATCATGGAGAACTCTAGCACTAATTGGTAAGTTTCAAGTACTTCAAATACCAAATAGTAATCCAAATTTAGCATTTCCAAACCTAAAAGTAATGCATAGACGGATTTACGTGCAGGAATTCTCCCATGCTTTGTTCTACTTTTCGGGCTTTTTTTGATACCCGAGTCTCCTAGATGGCTAGTAAGCAACTAAATAACCTTCTTTCATCTAATAGATATATTATTCGAACATTCATGTTCTTATTTCGGACTTCTTTCTAGGCCAAGGTTGGGGAACGAAAGGAATTTGAAGTAGCACTACGAAAGCTTCGTGGCAAGAACGCTGATATTTCCGAAGAAACTTCCGATATACTAGTCAGTTTTTAACTCATTCCTCACTTGAAGCCTTAAACATATAACATAACTACCAACTTATTGCTATGTTATATTTCTTGATAGGACTATATACAAACTCTTGAACATCTCCCACAAGCCAAAATGCTAGACTTATTCGAAAAGAGATACTCGAGTTCTCTCATTGTGAGTCTTTTAACCAACTCTATCGACATCATCGACTAATACCTATGTTCATGCCTTGACCAATTGTTTCTATACTAATCTTTGATGAATAGGTTAGTGTTGGACTAATGGTGTGTCAACAATTTGGGGGTATATGTGGAGTTTGTTTTTATGTCAGCCATATTTTCGAATCGGCAGGCAAGAAACTTCATTTTCCTTTTCTTTTGAGATTTCTTAAATTATAATAATCGTTAACGAAATTCACTCGTTGTACAATCTTCAGGAGTTCCATCCAACCTCGGAACTATTATTTATGCGGTTATTCAGGTTTAGTCCCAACTCTCTTGATCATAGCAAATTCCATTTTCGGTCTCTAATTTGCAGAGAATAACAAGTATATATATATATATATATATTTGTGTGTGTGTGTATTCAGATACCAATAACAGGATTAGGAGCAATTTTAATGGATAGAGCTGGAAGAAAACCACTTCTACTTGTAAGTTTTCAAGTTGGGATATGAAATATCTGATTCTAGATCTGAAACGACTCGAGTCAGATTTAAAAATGTTTGTTTTTATTTGACTCATCTGAATGCCTAACTCGGGTTGATTTTGGTCCATCTGAGTCAAACACAAAACAAGTCTGCATTTTAAGAGCCCATTGACCGAAATAAACTGAAATGACTATTGAGTTTCTGACCAAAACAAGTCAGAGGTAGACCACTCAAATTCAAACTCACGCGAGTCAGATTCAGTAAAATCGGAAAAGCAAATACCACTCAAGTCTCTTACTAGCTTACGATATTTCCTTTTTCCTTTCTTAACTTCACATCTCGATTTGTTATCTTAGGTTTCCGCTTCCGGGTTGTTTATTGGTTGCATTATACTTGCAACTTCTTTCTACATGAAGGTCAATGAATTTTCTCTTGAGTTGGTACCCGCACTCGCTCTCACCGGCATGATGGTTAGTGAAAAAGTCATAAACACAAATCTCTTTATTGAATTCTTTTCAGCTATCGATAAAGTTTTGATATATTAACGTCTCTTTTGTTTCGTTACCAGATATACGTTGGCGCCTTCTCAGTAGGAATGGGTGCCGTTCCGTGGGTTATAATGTCTGAGGTAGCTTAGCTTATCTTTCCCAAGTACAAGTTTCTCATTGACATATGCTTCATTTGAACTACTTAGAGTCTCAAACGAAATCACTTTTTTTTTGTAGGTATTCCCGATAAACGTAAAGGGAACTGCAGGAAGTTTGGCGACTTTAGTGAATTGGTTTGGGTCATGGACACTGTCTTTTACTTTCAACTTCCTAATGAGTTGGAGTTCTTATGGTAAGGATCGAAAATTCATATCTATAGTACATAATGTCAAATGAAAAAGAGGTCTAACTCTTGAACTATGATTTTACTTTCTTCTTATGGACTCATTGATACTTAATGATATGTTGGTTTCAGGTACATTTTTACTCTTTGCTATGGTTAATGCCCTATCTATTGTTTTTATCACGAAGATAGTACCTGAAACGAAAGGTCGTACTTTAGAAGAAATTCAAGTTTCCATGAACAAATTGTAGAAGAAGAGAATGAAAAACACTATTCGCAATTTTGCTTATTCTTTTTGCGTATTTCCTTACATCTTCCAATGTCATAACTGATTACATCTTCGAATGTCATAACCGATATTGTACGTATAAGCAGATCTAGAGTTAGGTGAGAGTAGATGTGATGGATGATCTCGGAATCGTTTACCTATTGAAATGAGCTAACCATTTGAAAATCGAACTCTATAGTTCAATTGGAAGGAGCTTACCATAGATAAAAACATCTACGAAATACGAGTAAAATTAGGCTATTAGCTATCACTTGTGATATGACTTTCACCCATTTATGTATATACACCTAACTTCCAAGAAACATCAAGAACCTTAATTTAGAAATATAACAAGATTCACATCTTCCATGTTTAAAAGTAAAACCTAATTGATCTAACCATTTCCTCTTTACCCATCTTTTTTGCTTACAAGTAAATCCTTCTTCACCGTATTTCATCAATATCCTTCCATTTAAACTAATACCTAAAAAAGTCTTACCGAAAAGTTGATTAAAATCTAGTAAAAAATAATCATAAAATACATATTAAATCCTTCAAGAACAATAAAATTAAATAAGTTCATCTTCTTCATAAGATAAACCAAGAAGTCGAAAGAGATATGGTTTTTAAAAGAGTAGGTAATCTTATCAAGCTTCTTCCTACTGGAACTGTTTTCTTATTTCAGTTCCTTAATCCAGTTTTAACCAACAATGGAAAATGTCACACCATTAACAAATACATGGCTGGTTTTCTTGTTGCTATTTGTGGATTTTCGTGTGGTTTTTCGTCATTTACAGATAGTTATATCGGTCAAGACGGTCAAACTTATTACGGAGTTGCAACTATAAACGGACTTTGGACTTTGTCTGGATTCAACGATAATGTATCGGCTCATAAACTTCGGATAGGCGACGTGGTTCATGCTCTATTGACATTACTAGTTTTCGGTGTCGTTATTTTGTTGGACCCTAACACGATAAAATGTTTCTATCCTTCTTTCGAATCAACACAACAAAATTTGTTAATGGTATTGCCTCCACTTGTTGGTTCATTCGCTACTTCAGTATTCGCTATGTTCCCTAACAAGCGCCATGGGATCGGGTATCCTTCAACTCAAACCTCATTGAGGTAATCACATACATGGTGCTCGAGATGAAATATGCGGTTGATATACTATTGAATTACACGAAAATATGTATAGAATTGCCATGTTATTGAAAATTTAGAGAAATTTATTCCGAAGATAAAAAGTAATAAAATGTATTGTTCATACTTATTTTCTTATGAAATGCCCTTCTCGTAAGACTAGAGAAACCAAATATATTAGGAAATATCGCAGATTAAATTATCTTGCCCTAAAGTTGTGGGTTTAGAAATGCCCTACACCATTTAGAAAGAAGAAGAGGAAGCTTCCTAAATCACAACCTAATGGACCACAAGATATCAATCAATTTCTAACTTTACATTTTATCCTTTAGGAATCTAAATGTCATTAGTTTTATGGTGATAGCATATGAATGGTTGCCATTAAAAGGAAAAGACATAGACATAATGTGCCATTATTTCATTAAATGTGACTAGACACATATAAACATACGTACTTGTGCCCACTTTTCTTACCACCATAGTCTCTTACAACTTACAACAAATGGTCCCATCATATGTCCTTGGGCATAATTCAATTCACTTTCATGTGAGCTTCCAAATTGACTTTAATGTCAATCCATTCTTTAAGATTAATCATCACTTTTGGGTTTTAATGTTCACTTTTTTATACAAGTTTCCAAATTGTGTGATGGGAATGCATTGATGCAGTAATATACTAATATCAACATCAACCAAGTTGACAGTTTGAAGATATTGTTGTAAGTACAGGTTCATAAAAATTGTGAGACGCCCAGACTTGACGTTTAGACAATTTTATTGCGCCAATAGGTTCATATAAAGCTGAAAATTTGATAAATCTATCAACATAAAGTGCTTTATGTTTGATCGACTTATCAACCCGAATATAATAAGTTGTTAGTCCAAAACATTCTAAGTTTTGATCTAATTTGATGAAGATTTTTAGACAATATGCAGACTTTACTTATATATTAACTATATAGTGCTTTAGGCCAGTAGTTAGCCAGGACTCAGCAGTTTGTAGAAGGATTTAAATTCGGAAGTGATTGTGTTTGTTGTTATACCAATGTCATTTTAATGAGTATGGTAGTCAATATAAAAAAACTGTATCATATTGAATTATGAATGTTTAAGATAGGTAGCTATAGGTTTTGAAAATGATAAAAGATGCTACAATAATAGTCAAACTCCAGATTCTAATAGAAATCATTTGTGTAGTTAAAAAATTCATCAAGAAAAAGGAGAGCTGATTCGAAAATAAAGACTAAATATTCTATGTAGATCTGGACTCTGGAGTAAGCTTTGACTTGTAGCCTCTCTTAGCTATGCTCGTAAGTTCTAGCATAAATGTTACCATGTCAATGGGAACAAATAAGTAGGCCTATTCATGACATTGGTCCTAATAATGTTGGTGTCTATGAAGATAAAGATTCAGTTATCTTTGGACCAGGACTACTCACATGTTAGATTTACTAACTTCCCCACAAATTTTTATTTATCACATGTTTACTCCCTCTTCCCATGTGACAGGAGACCAGAAAAACAGCTAGAAAAATTTGAAAGGACAACAAAGGAGTTTTGTTACTGAAAAATACCAATTTACTACCTTACTTTTTTTTTTGTTGTTTCCTCTAAGGAACAAAGATACAAAAAAAAATGTTAGAAAGTCACAATTTTTTTTTTCATATGATAGGAGTGGATGAGGCGAAGCGAAAAACATATAATTTCTTCATGATTTAGATTGAGAGATTGCAAAAAAAGAGACTGACCACAGAACAAAGGAGATGTGGCCGACTTTCATTGGCCTGGTCAACATTAGCCTGTGGTCGACTCTTTTTTCAACCTGTTAAACATTATGGCCTGGTACGTAACTTTATCCCTCCAATGGTGATAGTCCCACATCGCAGGCTCAAGATCACAGGTACATGATTTGTTCTTGACGAAGGCTCCACGAGCGTGATAAAACGCTTCGCCACTTACTAAGCTTGAGCTTTCACCTATAGCCTAGGCTTTGCACACTCTCGTGAAGAATGTGAGACTATCACAATCTCTCACCTACAATGCAAAGTCATCCTTGACTCTTATACTATTTGTTATGCCCTAAGTCTTAGCCGCTAACGATATTGTCCCTGCTTTTGACACCCCAGACCCAAGCTCCCAGGTACGGGGTTTTGTTCTTGGAGGATTTTTGGGTGCGCTCCTGGAGCCTTAGCCAAGAAAAGAATCTCCTACCTGTCCCATGCATCTAAAACTCTCTCTCTTACTCTCTCTAACACACTCTCTATATCTAAAACTCTCTCTACCTGTAAGAGGCAGTTTCTAAGAATTGAAGAGGAGGTTTAAGAGGCAGCAATAGGCAGTTTCCAAATTGAGATGGTTTCCAATTTTTTGGCTCAATAGGCAGTTTCCAATTTTTTGGCTTATAATATATATAAATAGGGGTTGAGTGCTTTGTAATCAACACACCAACACAAGCAACAACAACTCTTCTTTAGAGAGCTAGAGAGAGAGAGCAAGTCAGAGAGATTTTGTTCATAGTTTTGAGCGGTGTTTAATTTCTCGGTCGTCGAAGATTTAGTATAGAAGGTTAATTCTATACGGTACCATCTTGGGACGAACTTGCGGGTTGTGTTAGTCGTCTTCATCTATCCTTCAATAAAGATTTCTTGTTCGCCCGAGGACGTAGGCTTTAAAGCCGAACCTCGTTAAATTTTGTTCGCATATTTGATTTTGACTTAGCTTTTCGATTAATCTTCATAATCGGATCGATTTCTAGGATAGGTTCGAGCTTCCGCGACTTTCAGTTATAACAATTGGTACCAGAGCCTTGTTGAGATTGAACGAAGAGAAGATGGGATCGAGAAGTGGTACGGTCAAATCAGGGAAATATGAGATAGAGAAGTTCAATGGGAAAAACGATTTTTCTTATTGGCGGTTGCAGATGAAAAATCTGTTAATCTCGCAGAAATTACATAAGACGTTGACGGGAAAGAAACCAGGAGATATGTCAGATGAGGATTGGGAGGAGTTAGATCTCGAAGCACGGGCAACCATTATGTTGTGTCTTGAGAGGGACGTGGCGTTCCTAGTAGACGGAGAAACAACGGCGGCGAGTGTGTGGTTAAAGCTAGAAAGCAACTTCATGACGAAAACTTTAACGAATCGGGTCTACTTAAAATCCAAATTATTCACATGTAGAATGGAAGAGGGTTCTTCTATTCAGGAATATGTGAATAGGTTTGATAGGATTATCTCAGATTTGAAGGATATTGATGTTAAGGTTGAGGATGAGGACCAAGCCCTCATATTGTTACTTTCATTACCTAAATCCTATGAGAACCTTGTTCAAACTTTGATGCTTGTTGGTGATAGTCTAACCATGGAAGAGACGAGAAATTCGCTATTAGCGGATGACCTTCGTAAGGTTGCTACTAGCAGTATGGCGTCGGGTGGAGTAGACAAGGAACAAGCACAAGGGTTGTTTGTAACGAGGGGGAGGAGTAATGAAAGGGGAAAGGGAAAGGGCGGGAAATCTAAATCCAAATCTAGAGGCTCTTTCAAGAAAACGTGCTTTAGTTGTGGTGAGTTTGGCCACTTTAAAGCGGCTTGTCCAAAGAGAAAGTTGAAGCAAAAGAACGAAGGCTACAAGGAGAAACAAGAGATGCAAGAGGCGGGATATGTGTCAGAAGAAGCGGACGAATGTTTCTCGGTGACAGAGGTGTCTGAGAAGATCTTCGATAAGTGGATGCTTGATTCAGGGGCGTCACACCATATGTGTCCAAATAGGGAGTGGTTTACTACCTATAGGAGTATAGATGGTGGTACAGTTATACTGGGTGATGATAGTATACGTAAAACTGTGGGACTCGGAACAATACGGATCAAGATGCACGATGGAGTGGTGAGAACATTGACGGACGTAAGACACATACCCGATTTGCGGAAAAATCTAATTTCCCTTGGTGTGTTGGAGCGGAACGGCTGTAAGATAATTATAGAGAATGGCTCCATAAAAGTCGTTAAGGGTTCTTTGGTGGTAATGAGAGGTACTCGTTACGGTAATTTATACAAACTTTTGGGGACAACAATTACGGGAGATGTACCAGTAGGAATCAGTGGAAGGGATCCAACGGCTAGTACGAGGCTTTGGCATATGCGCCTTGGGCATATGTCAGAAAAGGGTCTATCTTTGATGTGCGGGAAAGACTTGTTGAAGGACATGAAGAAGCCTTGCATGGAGTTTTGTGAGCATTGTGTGTTCGGGAAGGCACACAGGGTGACGTTCTCTACAAGCAAGCACAGGAGCAAAGAGGTGTTAGACTACGTACACACCGATGTCTGGGGACCGGCAAAGTTACCTTCCAAGGGTGGTTCCAGGTATTTTGTTACATTCGTTGATGATCATTCGAGATTTGTCTGGCTTTATTTTCTGAAGCATAAGAATGAGGTATTCAACACATTCCTGGTGTGGAAAGCAATGGTTGAGAACAAAACTGGTCGAAAGCTGAAGACGTTAAGGTCGGATAATGGGACCGAGTACACGGATGGGGCATTCAAGGAGTTTTGTAATCAGGAAGGCATTGTGAGGCACTGGACAGTAGTAAACACACCTCAGCAGAATGGAGTCGCAGAGAGATTGAACCGTACACTACTTGAGAAGGCTAGATGTATGCGCTCCAATTCGGGATTAGGCGTAGAATGGTGGGCAGAATCTGTTGCTACAGCTTGTTATATTGTGAACAGGTCTCCACATTCTTCTTTAGATGGCGGCATACCTTATGAGGTGTGGTCAGGTGAACATGCAGATTACGGGAGACTTAAGGTTTTCGGTTGTACGGCCTATTACCATGTTAAAGGTAACAAACTTGACAATAGAGCAAAGAAGGCAATTTTCTTAGGATATGCTACAGGAGTCAAGGGTTATCGGTTATGGTGTACGGAAGACAAGAAGTTTGTAATCAGCAGAGATGTGGTGTTTGATGAGTCATCTATTGTAGCTATGGCGAAAGCTACGGTGCCTAGTTGTGGTGATGTTGGGTCTACTAAAGCTCAAGTAGTGGAAGTAGAAGCCGAAGACCAACGGGTTTCTAGGAATCATGATCAGGTGGAGCATCAGGATAATACTCAGGATGAGGAAATTGATGAACCCGATCATGAGGAGGTTCAAGGGGAAGGTACACAAGTTTTACAGCAACAACAGCAGGATGTTTCGGTACACACTAGGCCGAAACGGTTATATAAGCCGGTACAGAGGTTAGGGTCAGACAAACCTCTTAGGCATTACGGGCAGGCAAATGTGGTTGAATATGCACTCTCGGTGGAAGACGACGAGCCGGTCACCTTCAAACAAGCTATCGCCGCGGCAGAAAGGGAGAGTTGGTTGGTTGCTATGCAAGAAGAGATGGAGTCTCTTCACAAGAACCAGACATGGGAGGTTGTCCCATTGCCCGAAGGTAAGTCTGTTATTGGTTGTAAATGGGTGTACAAGAAGAAAGAGGATTCTTCCGAAATCAAGGGTACAAGGTATAAGGCAAGACTAGTGGCCAAGGGTTATGCACAGAAAGAAGGGGTCGACTACAATGAGATTTTCTCACCAGTCGTGAAACATACTTCTATTCGGGTGCTATTGAGTATTGTTGCTCATAGTGATCTTGAGCTGGAACAACTCGATGTTAAAACCGCCTTCTTGCACGGAGATTTGGAAGAAGAAATTTATATGGCTCAACCTGAGGGATACAAGGTTGAGGGTAAAGAAAATCAAGTATGTCGTTTGAGGAAATCTCTTTACGGATTAAAACAATCCCCTCGCCAATGGTACAAACGATTTGATTTTTTCATGCTAAAGCATGGTTTTCGCAGAAGTGACTATGATTGTTGTGTATACATCAAAAAGCTTCGCGAAGGTGACTTTATTTATCTCCTCTTGTATGTGGATGACATGCTTATTGCTTCTCGAAGCATGGTGGAGATAGATAAGTTGAAATCTCAACTCAGTCAAGAGTTTGAGATGAAAGACATGGGCGCTGCAAAGAAGATACTGGGAATGGAGATTAAGAGAGAGCGGTCAAGTAAGAAACTGTACTTGAATCAGAAAGGTTACATCGAACGAGTAGTTTCTCGATTCGGAATGCAGAATGCGAAGGCGGTGTCAACACCTTTGGCACCACACTTCAGGCTCTCGGGAAAACAATCTCCCACTACTACGGTGGAGAAGGATCAGTGTACGCTATGGTGTGTACTCGTCTAGATATTTCACAGGCGGTCAGTGTAGTTAGCAGGTTTATGGCAAACCCGGGGAAGACACATTGGGAAGCTGTGAAGTGGGCCTTGAGGTACTTAAAGGGTACCGTTGATACGGGTTTGTGCTTTGGTGGAGACACATGTCAGGTAAGCGGTTATGTTGACTCAGATTATGCTGGCGATCTAGATAGAAGACGATCTACTACTAGTTATGTATTTAGGGTACATGGTGCTCCAGTTAGTTGGCGATCGATGTTACAATCTACAGTTGCGTTATCTACTACGGAGGCCGAGTATATGGCTATGGCCGAGGGTGTGAAGGAAGCATTGTGGTTGTGGGGTCTTCTGGATGATCTAGGGATTAAGCAGGAGTGCGTGGATGTATGGTGTGATAGTCAAAGTGCAATCCACTTGGCGAAGAATCAGGTTCATCATGCTCGCACTAAGCATATCGATGTCAGGTATCACTTTGTACGAGATGTCATAGAGGAAGGTGATGTTTCTCTCATGAAGGTACACACAGATGAGAATCCCGCGGACATGTTGACTAAAGTGGTGACATGTAGCAAGTTTCAGCATTGCCTGGAATTGCTACAAATCGGCTCGTGTTAAGTTGCCCGAAAGGGCGTAATGGCGACAAGGTTTTCTTTATGTGAAGGGTTGGTAGAACTACGGTAGGCTTGATCCTGTAAAAGGGTACGTAGGCAGCCATGGTCATATGGCGCAGTCAGATGAAGTCACAAAAAGAAGATATATCTTACAAGGAGTATCCTGGTGTTCGTCCAAAATTTGAAGTATATCAAATTGTGTACGAGGTGGAGAATTGTAAGAGGCAGTTTCTAAGAATTGAAGAGGAGGTTTAAGAGGCAGCAATAGGCAGTTTCCAAATTGGGATGGTTTCCAATTTTTTGGCTCAATAGGCAGTTTCCAATTTTTTGGCTTATAATATATATAAATAGGGGTTGAGTGCTAAGTAATCAACACACCAACACAAGCAACAACAACTCTTCTTTAGAGAGCTAGAGAGAGAGAGCAAGTCAGAGAGATTTTGTTCATAGTTTTGAGCGGTGTTTAATTTCTCGGTCGTCGAAGATTTAGTATAGAAGGTTAATTCTATACGGTACCATCTTGGGACGAACTTGCGGGTTGTGTTAGTCGTCTTCATCTATCCTTCAATAAAGATTTCTTGTTCGCCCGAGGACGTAGGCTTTAAAGCCGAACCTCGTTAAATTTTGTTCGCATATTTGATTTTGACTTAGCTTTTCGATTAATCTTCATAATCGGATCGATTTCTAGGATAGGTTCGAGCTTCCGCGACTTTCAGTTATAACACTACCTTATATAAATCTTTCTTCTCACATTCTCTCCTTGGTGGTTGCTTACCAAAAATGCTGAGTTTCTGCAAGAGAAACTTGTTTAACCCTTCTTCTTCTTCTTCTTCTGAATATCATCATCACCCCAGAATTCGATTCCCCAACTTCAATTCTATGGATTCTGGATTAACCTTAATCATGGGCGATTATCCAAGACCCGAAAATGTCTTAGAATCATCTTCCCTTAAGAGGCCAATAACTAGTTCAAAAAGTAAGAAATTTAGTAATCCATCCAATGTGTTCTGTTCTTGTACAGAGAGTTTAGGGTTTGAAAGTTCTGATCAAATAATGGAAAAGGATTCTGGGGAAATTAGGTTATCAAGATCGAATGTTGAATCGAGATGGAGAATAAGATTAAGGGTTGATAGAATTAAGAGAAGAAATGAATTATTAAAGAAGAAAATGAAGAAAGATTTTCCACCTCCTCTGTCTTCAATGAATCAAAATGGAAAACCTAATTTCTTTCTAAAATCAGTTAGGAAAGAAGGAAGGTTAGAATTAAAAGAAGTTTGGATTAATCGTCCTGAGATTTTTCATGTTTCCCGCCAAGATGGACGGCTCAGATTGAATCTATTAGTCCCACATGAAATTCTTGAACAAGAAGAAGATGAAGAAGAAGAAGAAGAGAGTGATGAGAGTGAACAGAGTAATGTTAGAGAGATGAAGTTTTCATTTACAAGTAGTAGTGGAGAAGGATTCCGGCGGTGTCATGAACGGAGCCACCACCACAACTACCACCTGCAAATGTGGAACCGGCAAGAATTGACGACGAGGCCAATTGTTCATGTTCTTTGAATTCCAGCTCTGCTTTTTTTTTTTTTTTATGTCAAAATGCTAAATTTAGATTTTAAAAAATTCATGTTAAGTTATAAAAATGCTACAAAGTACAAAGAATTTTTACTTAATTTCGTACGATAATGGTCAGGGTCCAAGTTTAACTCAGATCTCAAATCTGACTCGATATCTAAATTGACTCAAGTCAACTTTCAGACAGTATTTCGGTCTTGGCCAACCGCTCGACAACTTCAGTCAGTTTGAAGAAAGGATAAAGAGATGGGCCAATAGGTAGGAGGCCGAAATAGAGCCTTATATGAAGTTCCATGAGATTGAGCTCAAAGTAAATCAAAATATCAAATGTACATATATATAGTAATTACCATTTACTAGTGTATGTGATTATGAACATTTTAAATTGACAATCAAAAGTTTTGCTACAAGAAAATTAATTATAGGCGGAGGAAAAAAAAAATCAAGAAATCACCTTCGTCACTTGTTAATTCTCCATATACCAGATGTACATGACGATCTTGTTATTTTCAATACCTTTTTATTCGTTTTCTTCCTTCGTCTATTAACATTTTCTTGAGCATTGTCATTATCTACCTTAACGATATCGACTTTGACAATGTGGTGATCAGAAGTTCCTTTCGAAGATAGTACTGAGTAAGATCCTGGTACAAATTTATACGGTGAATCTTGTGATGTCAATATATAATCGACCCTTGTTCCATACTTACATGTACCTTGGACATCTGCAATATAAACACAAATAATGAGACATAAGAAGATTATTTTCATGGCTTCCCTTCATGTGGTGTAAGCAGAGTGTAAGAATAAACAAAAGCCGATGGTAGAGATGGTTATCTTACTTTGGCCTTTGGCTATCATAACAACTGATTCGCATTCACCTGCGAAGTCTTTTCCATCTATATATTGCTTTCCTTTTAAGAACTTCATCACCTCAACTTTCGGAGTCGGTTTTCCTATCTCTTCATAGTACTGAAAAAGAGTTTTCGGTTTGTGAGTTCAATAAGAAAAGATACGTTTGTAGCGATATGAAGAAATTTGTGCAGAATGTCTTTACCTTTACTATATCTGACCATCTCTCAGCCGAATAATCAGTTTCGTCCAGCGAATTAAGACCTCCTGCTAAGATATGAGGTCCATCGTTAGCTTGAATAATCGCATTTATCTGTTTCATTCTCCAGTTTTCGTCTAGATGGTCAAGATGTGTGCAATGAAAGTTTACTTCCCCCACTCGAGGAACACTCACTGTCGCTTTCAACACATTCCTGCATCGAATTTTGATCACTAAAAAAGTTCAAGAAGTATACTAGTTTTTAACCAAGAAACAAGTAAATTTTGAAGTATAATGTCATATTGATTCATGGGGAAGACCAGAGACTAAGAAAAAAGCGCAAATTTCGGTAGTGTTTTTTATGGCGAAAGAAACCAACAAAAGACACCAATAATGAAAGTAAATATTTGCACAAAACACAAAAGAGTTATGTGGTCCGGTTGGTGAGATCACAACGAATAAATGACACGACGAGTTTTACTTAAAAACAAGATTACATATATTTCTCAAAGATTTCAGTACTATATTGTAACTCACTAAAACTATATCACTCGGCCGCCTTTAACTCTCTCTCTCTCGAAAATCCTAAAATAGGATACTTAAAGATTTATATTGATGACAACCCTTTATAAGATTAGAACAAATGGTTTCCTGGGTAGCAAATTGGGCTAGATATCTACTCATATTCAAAACACTTTCAACGAGTATTATGTAGGAAAGAAGAGAGAAGTGAGTACCTGAAATCGGAATCATCGAAGATTTTTTGAACTTGCCATTGCTTAATAGGCCATTTTGATAGAATAGCATTTCCATATTCTGGTGCCCAACTCTCTGCAAACACATAATGCATCCCTAAAGCACTTGCTAAATCAGATAGAGGTTTCATCCCTTTCTCTTCCTCTGCTTTCACATCTTGCAAAGCTAAAATATCAGCATCAACTTCTCTTAAAACTTCCAAAATTGTTCTACTAGTACTTGCCAAATTCACACAATACTCTTGACTATTAGGAAGACTCCTACTAGACCTCATGAACAAAGGAGTTTTCTCTTTCAAACTCTTACCCTTTTCGTCGTTTAATTGTCTACTTCGTTCTAACGAAATTTCGTTATCGGGTAGATTAATTGAAACCCTTAACTTCGATTTCGAAAAGGAATTTGAATGTAAAGGTGATTGCTTTAGTATACTCTTTGGTTGATCATTTATAGACTTCGACCGAACTTCGAATTCTCTTGACTTCTTAACCTTCAAAAAATCCTCTTCCCCATAATCAAAATCAATTGAATTCTCAAACTTGGGTATTGCAGGAGCCATGGAAAACATGGCAGCATTGAAAGTTGCTAACCTAATAGGTCTTTCTGCAGATTTAGAAAAACCCATTTCTCCATCAAATTCTTCTTTGAGATGAGTAGTTTGGGTTGATTTTCCAAACTTTCTAATCATGATTTTAGGCTTACAACGACGATGGATAGGCCACCGGAACCTCGAATAAACTCGCCTAAGCTTTTGATTGAGAATACTAAGCATGATAAAGAATTGGGTATCGAAAGAAATTGATTCTAACTTTCTTCATTCTTGGTTGCATAAGAATAATATAGTATTGATGTTTAAAGCTGTCTTTTTTCTTTTATTATTATATGTTCTTTTATGATCAAATAATTAGAGTGAGATTAGTTTAGAGGAAAGGATCTTTTGGAAGTTGATTTTTGCCACTTGGTAATGAAAGAGGGGATGAGAGTAGGTTTTGAGGGTCCAATCATGGACATAAGAAGAGATTGTAAAGAGAGAGAGATAGAGGGAATAAATAAATGTAGAGAGAGAAAGAAGATTTTTTTTGATGAAGGAGAGAGAGAAAGAAGATGGACCCAAAGTTTTCAACTACTCTAGCAAATACCCTAACTACTCTTCAAACCATTTCATGCAAACAAGGATTCTTGATTGAAACGCCACGTAGCTCAAAACCCATAGCATCCAACTACCAAATATAACCCTTATTATGACTTACAAGAGTAGACCTCAATCTCAAAACACTCTCACCCTAAAACATGTTAAGTTGTTGGTTTAAGAATAATTTTGTTTTTCTTTTAAATGCATGTATAGTCTTAAGAGGTAGAGTTTGAACCATATCCCGATAATAAGCCGAGAACTATATGTGTGGCAAGCTCAAGATCATATGGTAAGGTTCATATACGTGGCTTGGTATGTTTAGCACTATTGTTGGTATCCTTTATGACTCAATGAAGCATGGTATGTCTTATGGACAACATGAGCGTAGCTCGTATGGTTGGACACCAAGGTGTCATGTCGCACTATTGGCAAAGCCAAGATGACTAAAAGGTCATCTGTGCTTCCAGATGTTTGGGAAGTTGGTTATATATTAAGAGGGAGCGCATAGCGACACATGGACGCCGAAGTTTTAATTTCTGCATTTCGTCCCGTGTATTTTGAGCATATTATGTCGGGAACCATAATACTTTTTCTCCCGTACTATTCTAGTTGAATTCCGACCAAGTTATCCGACCATATACCTCAATTTAGATTCATCCAATATAGTATTGGGGCCTAGAGTCTTTTTCCTTGTCAAAAAGCCTAGATAGCTAAGTTCTAACTAAGCAAATGAGCAACTTTACTTGGTTTAGGATTGGTACTAGTCTTTCTTTTTCTTTTAAAACTTATTTTCTTATATCTCCTATAATAAAAGCTAAAGGTAAGGGAGACCTTTATGATGATCATACTTTATATACTTTTGGGAAATTTCCAAGTTCCATTACTAAGGAAAAAAAACTCCAATATAAAGATCAAGAAATGGGTCCAAATGGAAATTCATTAGAAACCAACAATCTTAAAAAACCCATCTTCAATTTTGTCATAGATTAGAAAAAAATTTATCATCAACATTGTGGAGGGTGTCTATAGAAGGGTATTTTAGGAAGTTTGACAAAACAACAAAACCCACCATCTTTGTGTGGTTGTCTAATACACATATTATTGGGATGACAAAGATATAATAATTAATAAGTAGAATAAAAAGGTGGTAGTGGTAGAAGGAATATATAGAAGGGGATCCCTTTTCATATTAGCTTTGCCTTTTTGTTTTCTTGAACAAAAGTTAATAAAATAGTTTAATAGGAGAGTTTATATGTGAAAATGGAGCTGGATTTGCTGTAATAAAAGAAAAATGACAAATTTTCATGGGTAGGTATTGAGGGATCTCAGCAAATTTGACAGCTTTTATTTTTTGCCCTAATTTGGAATTTTATGAATGTTGGATTCCTTTTAAATCAATCAATCAAATGTTGGTCTAATGAAAACAAAGAAAAAAGAACCAAACCTTGTGAAATAATAATAGAGTTAGATATCCAAAATCTTACTGTTATAGTGTGAGTTTATCTAGAGTGATAATGTTTTTTTTTTTTTTTCTGCTGGAATCAATCCAAATACATGTAAATTATTTGTTTGGATTTGTGGCTTGATAGTGTTGATGCTTGATTAAGATGAATTCATGGATATACAGATGGATGCCACTTTCACAAGAAAAAAAAAAATCACGAGTACAAAATTTTGAGTGGAAAGACTTTTTTGTTTCGTTTTTCATTTTGTTTTCTTTTGCTGGCAATTTTAAAAAATCTATTCGCTCGCTCTTCCTGTCTTTTCAAAATCTCTCTCCCCTGTCTTTGTGTCCTCCTACTTCTTTGTTATCTCTCTCTATCCGGAGAAGGGGTCTTCTCCCCTGGCCGGACAAAGAGAAAGGGAGCAAGGAGGAGAGAGAAAGTAAAAAATGGTGGTGGACTCTCGTCGGAAAAGGTGGAGATGGTTGTCAAAGAAGAAGTTTTATATCTTAGAAAATTTTCTTGTTTTCTTCAAAAAAATCTAACATGTATATGCCACGACGACTGTTTCAAGGAAACAAGAAAAAATTTCGAGATATAAAATTTACGAGAGAGATAGAAATCAGAGACCCGGGAGAGAGAGAAAGACAAAGGTGGTGGTGGCGAGATATAAAAAACGTCGACAGCAGGGTTCGAACCTGCGCGGGCGAAGCCCAACAGATTTCAAGTCTGTCTCCTTAACCACTCGGACATATCGACCTTTTTGTTATGAAACTGAATGTATAGTAAATAGATATCAAGAAACCCTAATCACATAACATTGTTTAATTTCAAAACCAAATGTCAATAATTGTACTACTAATTTCCCAAAGATTAACCCACAATTCAAATTAAAATTCAGAATCAGATAACAAGAAAGGTTTTTCAACAGAAAAAAAAAAAGATAAGAAAGGTTGGGAGAATATAAGATGGCTAATGCTAAAAACAAGCTAAGAATTACGGACAACAATGCGTTGTTCGATAGGAGTCTTGCACAAAGGGCATTCCTTTATCCCCTGCGTCTCATGAATCTGGTTACACTCTCTGCATATAATTTGATGAGCGCACGGAAGAAAAACCACCGAACGTTCCTCCGCAAAGCAAAAAACACATTCCTTCGCCCGTCCTTTTTCTCCTTTCCACTTAAAAATACTCAACTTGTCCATCAATGGTGATACCTCAGGGAGTTGGATTACTTCTTGGCTAAGCGATTTCGAGCTCATTCCATTCTTTTGTTTCAACTCACATATTTCTTTCTCAAGCTTTTGAATTTCCTCTTTAGCTTTCTTCAATTCTTTTTCTACTTTTTGTTTCATTTGTTTTTCCTTCAACTTTGCCAATACCTCAATTTCCTCTCTTTCTTTTCGAATGGCACTAACTTGTACAAGTAGTTCTTCTTTCACCTCTTCTGCTTCTTTCCTCTTACCCTGTAATCATTTAATCAAACTTTGTGAGAATAGTTTCACCTGTAAAAAAAAAATACAACTTAGAATGTTATATCTAGGTCATCTTTACTCAATGCTAATAGGTTTTGAGTTGGATGCCCACAAACTTAACATATGGTATCAGAGCTAGACTCACACATGAAAGGCCCAACAGTTCAAAAGACACGTGCAAGGCTAAAAACAACGCCACACCTGCTGGGCGCGTTAGAGTAGTTCCACATGGGAGAAGGGTCTTCTCGTCCTCTCCACTTATTGTCAACTGGTTTTGAGTCGGGTCTCAGCAAACTTAACAAACTTCAATATCTTTCGTTTTTACTCACTAAAATTCTTTCGTAACATTTTGAATAGAAGAAATGAAAAAAATTTACCTCCATTTCTTCAAGAACTTGTTTAGCTTCAAGTAGTTCTCGCTCGAGTTGTTCTCGCTTCTGTATACAAGCTCTGAGCTCTATTTCCTCCAAGTTGTTTTGTTTTTCGATAGCTTTAAGCTTGTTCGTAGCTTTCTTCACTCTGTTTTTAGCTGATTTGCAGTTTCCTTCTGACATAAAATCTTTTGTTCCAGCAACCACTATCTCCTCTGACAAATTCGATTGCTCCTCTTCGAGCTTGTTAGTATATTCATCATTCAAATCAATCTGACTAGCAATCTCACTCAGTTTCTTATCGACTTCATATGATTTTTTCAAAAAGGTTTCATCCATTTTCATCTTTCCTTTCATTAAACGCGTCGTTTCTTCCTTTTCTTTCCTTAAAGTCTTGAGTTCTTCAGTGTCTTTCATTAGCCTTCTTATGGTTTCCTTTACCATCCGATTAGCCAACTCTCTCCACTCATCTTTCTTCTTCTCCAATTCCTTGATCCTTGCTAGCGTCTTATCAATGATCTTGTCTTTCTCTTCTTTGGGGATCAACTTTAGTATTTGACGTACTTCATCTTTCTTGTCGTACGACATTAACAATTGTTCTAAATTTTCGTAAGGATTCCGAGGTGAGCTCATTTGAGAGCTCAATATGCATCTCATTGCATCGATCTCGCTTAAAGAACTAGCATTCTTAACAAAGTGTACCATCATTTCAAATAAAAATTCCTTTAGGTCTTCTAAATCCTCAAAAAGTCCTTTTCCTACACTATCAACTTTTACTTCTTTTTCATCATTCCAAAAAGATAAGACAGTATCGACGATATTCGTCACAGGATCCTTCAACCCATAGCTAATGAACCCATATCTTATAACACCTTCTTCAGCAACCGTCTTCTTATAACCCAAGTTTACAATCTTCTTAATTGCGGTTTCGAAAATTTTATGTAATTTGTTTAGGATGAGTTCTTTAAGTTGATCCGGGTTTAGTCGATTAATGCTATTATTATCAATAGATTCATATATTTTCGATATCAGAACTGCAGTTATACTTTTTAAAGCAGTCAGTTCTTCTTGAATTTCATCAATATGGGTTTCAACCATTCCTAATGAAACTGAAAAAGAAAAACAGAGGAATCAATTATTCATCATATTAAAGAAAACGGGAAGAAGAAAAGAAGAATGAATTTGATGAAATTATACCTAATTTGAAGTTTGAGCATGATTCACCATCCTGCAGCAAAGCCATTGAAATAACAAAGAAAATTGTAAAAATTCTAGCTGACTTAGGTGGTTTTTGTTTTTCTAAAAGTCAAATCTGATTTGTCTGAATGGTTGACTCAGGTTGACTTTGTGCCGCTGACTTATCTGACGATTGACAACTGACAACTTTCTCAGACTGATTTTAAGTCAAATTGACTTTGACATAAAATAAGTTTAAATACTCCATCGTCTGAAATGACTATTGTGCCTTTCGTCAAATCAAGTAATCCAATCTCTTACAAGTCAGATTCAGACAAAACAAATTTTAAACGGTAAAAAACCCGCCTTTATGTTATTTTCATAGAATCCATCGTCAAATTTAACAGAAAGTAAAAAGAGGAAGAGACTTACGTAAGTTGGGAATGGTATCGACTGAAAGGCCGATTTAGGATCAAGAAAACAAGTTGGAGGTGTGACTGAATTTGTAGGTTGAATGAACATCCAATTTTCATCTAACATAGTAAGAGTAAATAGGTGAGAACACCTGAAGTACATATCGTCCCTTAACGCATATATCCTTCGTAAAAGATTCGCATCCATAATTTGACCTAATCGATTATTCAGCTTTCTCCTTGTAGTCTTCTTATTTTCGAATCTTTTGATTCATTTATCTATTACCTGTTAAGTACAAGAAATTGTTAAAACGATCTTTTATTTTGGTATAAAATATTCACATATTCGTCGATTCTATTTTACATATAAGAAACTCCTTTTACTTGTACTTGATTAGCTTGATATAACTTCTCCTTTCATTAATAGATATAAAAAGTTTACTTGATTTGAAAATGCAAGCAAAAAGACTTTGTATTTCTTACAAAATCAAAATATCAAATATGCAATGCCCATATACCAACACAAGCTTCTTATCAAAAAAAAAAACACAAGCTAGAGGGAAATCTCAATTTTCTTAATCAAGAATCTTAAAATGAAATTTGTTAGTGAAAGTTGAAAAATCACAAAGAAATAGAGTAGAATTATACCGATCGATTTTGTCTTTGACGAGAGTTGATGTTTTACGGATCGCTTTTTGGCAGCTCAAACTGAAAATCTTGATAAAATTTCCGATCTCTTATACAAGGGAAGAACATAAACGAAAACTTGTAATGGAAATGAGAAGTCTAAGTATTTATAGATGGGCGACACAATCTTTCTGTAGAAAAGATTATAAAATAGAAACTTACAGCGCCCCTGGTAAATAGTAAATTCAAGCAGTCGGATTGTAAAAACCAGCACACAGTTTCAGAGTATCTAAAAAAAGAAATG
This sequence comes from Eschscholzia californica, assembly GCF_041429995.1. NCBI lineage: Eukaryota > Viridiplantae > Streptophyta > Magnoliopsida > Ranunculales > Papaveraceae > Eschscholzia > Eschscholzia californica. Next base: position 1,129,673 of record NW_028238309.1, read on the forward strand.
TCTAGAAGTTTATTTACCGATGAAACACATTTTCTCTTTATAAATTTACTATCTTTTTTTATATGAAGTTTATGATTAAAAAAATCAATTAGAATTTATTTCTTGATTTAAGAAAATAGAGAGTTAATTCCATTTTGCCCCCTTAAAGATTCCAAAATGACCCACTAAAGTGACCAGATCCCAAAATGACCCCTTCTGTATTACTTCATACTGTCAAACTTTTGATCTATTAAAGGAAATCAAATGGTTGGTTTGCGAGCTGTGATTTCATATGCCTGCGAGCCTTAACGGCTACGTGTGATTCAGCTTCTTGACGTATCAACGTAAACTTCCGCGCTTGGCTTTGGAAGTTTATCTGAGTTAGTCAGGCCCAAAATAAACGAGGACAAATAACTGAGAAATACGAAAAAGTGTACACGAGAAGCAACAAATCTTTTCATGAATCAGATATTTTCAAATGGTTTGTCAGAATATAAATGTTATTTCTGTTCTATTTGGTCACAACAAGATGGACTCATATCCAATTATCAGGACCTGACGCTTTGCTTGCTTCAGCACCGGGGCGAGATTTTGCTTTGCTGGGTGAGCGCCTGTATAACCGTTGCTGCTCCATGAGTTAAACCTTGTAAGCTCCTAATGCTGCTAGGGCCGAACGGGCTCTCTCCGATCTATGTTCTTGTTTCAGTGCTGGATGTTAGTCGAACTCCTCGCACCAATAGGCCCAGTACGGCTAGAATAAATGGAGATCGTTGTTTCAGAATCTAGTCAGGTTTCGTGTACTCGAGCAACATGTGAGGAGACCTGTAAATCTTTACCAAGGTCCAGTAAAGAACTTCTTCAACTTCGAGTTCACCTTCAGCTCTTGCTGCATAGATATCCTCACAGATCGCTATTAACCTACACGTAAAAGATAATTCCAAACAAATTTTCACAAGAATATATACCAAGTTCGCAATCTAGTTCAGATACTGTCACTTAAATTAGACTGAAAAAAGGGTACTTATATATATCACCTGTCACAAGATGGAAGATTTTCGAAGGGTATTCTCATCCGAAGGTCTGAACATTGAAGTCTTATGAACCGACCAACGGCTAACACGAAAGAGATGTATAGACCCCAGATACTGAACTTGCTAAGAGTATCACCAAGGATACCTTCTGAAAAATATCAAGGACCGGATAAAGAACCGAAGAAGAAATCAAGAAATTTATTAGCATTAAAGTATATTACCAAATAACCAAATAATGTTGGTTATTGTCGTAAAACTTACGTGGTGTTTCCTCGGATACAATGACAGCCATGGGTCCTGTCAATCCACCACATCCACTAACATTCGATGCATGTATATCATGGAAGGACCACCATTCGGTGCTCCCACGATTCAAAACAAGTTCCCCGCTCACTTGATCTACCTATAAATACAAAAAACAAACATTAGAAGAGTTTGGAAAATCAACAAAGAGGACCTCAAATAAGTTAATAGCATCGGCAATGATGGGAAATCCCTAGCATGGGATACTGTGAGAATAGTCCCACATGGACCAACAAAAGTCTCGTGACCAACCAATTGGTTGAGTTGCGGCACCCACAAACTTAATAATACTAGGCTGAACAACAAGGACTTTCCCCATGTTGTCCAACAAAAAAGACACCGTAATAGGGTCAAAAAAGGCCACGCTTGAGAGGTTGAGAATAATCCCACATGGACAACGGAAGTGTCATGAGTCATGAGCAAGACCTGTCAACTCATTGCCTATTGATTTTGAGTTCAATGCCGAGAAACTCAATACCTCTTGTTCAAGAAGCCGGACATCACCAGAACCAGTAACCCGGAAATATCTTGGATAAACATCATGTATCTTGAAACTGTTAGTAGAACCATTAAGAACTGCTTCAACTTCTGAAGGCCTTCGGGAAGGATCATGAACAACTTCATATCTCACGAGTTCCTTCCCTTTAGGACGATCCCTAGTAAATGCCCAGGAGAAAACAATACGCATCTGCATATCAAAGGACTGAACAAATCTTTGAAGAACTATAGGAGGAACAAGCCATACACTACTTGCATCAGTTTGGCAACATATAAGTTGGATATCATCTACATTATACGCGTTTAGATAACCTCGAGGATCTAGATCAACATCCACGTCAACATCTTCCCACGAAATTTTTTTGCACAGTGTGGTTTTATACATTATCAGCCTTCCACCGTTTGTTTTAATATCAATTTGAACGCTAGCATCTTTAATCGGATTGGCAATGTTTGTCGGGTTACCGCTGCTATACATCTGTGATTGAAATGATATCAGAGTTCATCCTCTTCTAAAAGTCCAGGAAACAACAAATCGAATTCGACATTTATTTTTCATGTTTAAAGACTGTTCTCAAGTCTCTTACCAACATCGGAGCCCAGATTACACAGATCAATACGAAGAATAGACAGATTCCACTGCAGCACTTGGTCATCTTTGTTTGTCTCTGTCCTTGTTGATGTTTAGCTCTATTTAGATTAGCATCGCATTTGACAAGATACAAGCTAGCATGGATATCCTCCAACTAAGCAGAAATCAAAATATCAAACCTCGAAGAACACTTCTCATGTGAATTATAAATCAAAATTCTTGTTCGTGTTTAAAAGAAAGCTATAAGCTACATAAGAATTACCTTCAGCCAATCATACATTGTCAAAGATGTCGTTGTGCATGACCAGTCAAGTACACATCTTAGTTCATAAAGGAAAGGGAGGGCACGGTAAAGTCTGAAACCCAAATAATTGATCTGTGACACCTTACTTGTCAAGAACTGCCGATATAATGTACTTCTATGGGGAACCCCATATCGGATTTGTATGGCTTGTAGAGCTAGAGAAACTGCCTTAGTGAGAAAGATGGCACGAAGAGCTAATTGTCCCGCATGTATGTGTGAAGGGTCGATCGACCAAGCATACTCAGTGATTGTGTATGTGAAGAGGATGAGATTCAAAAGATAGAAAACAACTTTTCCAATGGGGAAGGAACATAAGTAAATAACGCGATCAAGCACAATCAAGAAAAAGATTACCTGCACAAAAATGGAAGTCATCTTAGGGAGCTAAGAAAGTTCTTGTATTTTGAAGCCAAGAATGAAATTTCGGTTTTGGTGGAAATTTCGTTAGTCATGGAAATGGAAATATTTCTGTCGAAATAATATTTGGGTCATTTCGAACGAAATATTTCGAAATTTAATTCCTTGTTTTGAAGAAGGCGGGAACAATAAAAGGCCGAAAGTAAGCTTACCATTAAGATGAATACAAACTCCTTTGGGAATTGATCTTCAAGTTGGTACACCTCTAGAAATTCGCTATTGTGTTTTATGACAGATTGGTAGAAAATGGCAACCAAAAAGAAGACAGTCAAATCTGCACAAAAAATGCAAGCATACAGATCAAGTTCTCTTTTGCCTCCCCCAATTATGGAGATTATTGGGTAGGGAAATCCAATTTCATCGACTAAACCTACACGTTCAGCTTTTATAATCTCCTTCGCCACATCAATTGCTGGAGTTAGTGACTTATACAGATCTGTTGGAGAGCAATTTGTCTGATTGGAAGCATATACAACCTCGAGAACTGTCAAGGCTAATTTTGGATTTTCTTGACTTCTTTCAATGCTTTGAATCCGAACCCGACTTGAAGAACTGCACAGATCAGGGTTCTTTTCCTTGCATCTCTCACCGTGAACGATTTTAAGCAACTTGTTTAAGCCTGACTCGATCCGCTGCGGCTGAATTCCATCATCCGGCCACTCATTAACTACCATTGAGATCTGTACAAAGTAAGGTGGAGTTTCTGCTCCATGGGTCAGCGATTTCCAGTACCTGGAGAATGTTCTAACCATTGTTCGGACGGAATTTCTTAGCATTATAAACAGACTCTCTGCTCTCTCTGTCCGACTAGGTTTCTCGATCACGTCTTCGTTACGGCTATTGCCTTTTCTATAAAATTTGAATTCCATAACAGATATCCATTCACCATCTTTCACATTAATAGAGCACTGCAAGAGAGTAAACACATACGCCAGAAAGAGCGGTAATGTCCTTACCACAAAAGAAGAAACGATTTTTTGATTCGCAAATCCTAATTTATGCAGTAACTCCCAATGTATTTCTAACTCCCAGTGTTGAATGATAATTTGATAGAGGTAGAGTAGTAAAATATAAACCTCGGTGTACATTAGCATAATTACCCAGAAAGTGTAACTTGGACCAGTATTTACACAGAGAGCGTATAAGAAGACTGCGGCTAAATAGACCATAGAAAGCAAACTGAAGTTCCAGACAAAGACAAGAACAAAGAAACAGTAACATACAGCGTCATTATTCCATCGCATCTGAGCCCATATGTAATGGAAGACCCTCCCGATTCGCCTGCTTGCAGCTTCAGATGCCGCCCTTTCACTATCTGATTGGACGGGAGATGATTGATCCAACCGGTGAAAACTCCTTTTCTGTCTCTCTGTCTCGTCGTCTGAAGAGGAGATTTCAATCGTTTCTGAATCTCCGTCAGCTATGTTCAATAAGCTTACAAGATTAGTAACTGCCTGATTCCCCAGAAGTTGTACCTGAGATACACTATCACCTAGCAACTGTACAGCAGAAGTAAATGGACTTTCCATGTTGGTAAGCAAATCTTGTGTTTCGAAGTGAAACAAAGAATCTAACTTATAATCCAAGTCTTTCTTCCGATTGATGATTTTCTTTTCACCTGGAATTTCCGTCTCCTTTTTTTCATTTAAAGAAGAGTTTCTTCTTCTGAGGCCTTCAGTTTCTGGAGAGCAATTAGCACAGTTTCTTGTTGAGTTCATGCCGTGGAGCTGGATCTGAAGGTTGAGCATCTCGGATTTCATTTTCTCGACTTGCAAGTTACGCTGACGTTTCTTTTCCTCGGACTTGCGGATATGCCGCAGTTGCTCCGTTTTCCATGCAGCTTTCTTCTCTTGTTCACGAACTATTGCATCAATTTGCTCTGCCTCAATATATCGAGAAGCGTAATCAAATTCTTGGGAGGAAAACATGTACGATTGAAGCGAGACTAGCATAAAGATGATAATCTCAACCAATGCAGATCTTGATGTTACACGAAACCCGTAATCATATTTATAAAATCCAACCATCTCATACATACGACCTATTTCTTTATACTTCTCTTCACTGGCATTACCCAGAAAAGGAGACTGATAGGCGAGAGAAAGAACGATAAGAGCGAAATTATACATACGCAGATACTTAAAGATTTGATTTTTCTTCTTTAGAATTTCAAGCCTCAACCGAAAGAAAATCAGAGCGAAAGCAAGATAACCAAGATGTAAAATGTCATACTCAAGGGTCCCAGTAACTAATATCAAGGCGAGCACAATATCCAATAAATGACAGTAAGTGTAAAGTCTCACGTAGTCAAAAAATGTCCATAAGCTCCTAGTTTCGAACGAAAGATCTTTCCAAACTAATGCACTTCTAAATTGAGACATCATTTGATGAAATTTATGTGATCCTGACAATCTGGCACATCGATCAGCACGGAGTTTGAAGCATGCAAGCATAAAAACAATATAGTAGCTTATAAGCATTTGGGGATCGTCGACTATAATTCCTACAGTAGCATAATACCACAACTTAGTAAGTAGAGATATTGTTATACTTTCTGGATTATGAAATTGATTACGATTTAGGAGACACCATACAAGGATGTCAACTTTAATCCTAAACATCTGATTCACTTTAATAACTCGTGAAATCAAAGTTATATTATGGAAGAGCCATTTGAAGAGTTGATCATTTCTCGCCCTAAATGAAGCTGGTGTTACTCATCAATGGAAAAGGTAAACAAATAACATAATAAGCATCAGTTTTTGAAAGAATCGCAAAAGTACCTAGCCAGCAGCTTTTGCAATAGTTGAAATGCATAATCGAGCTTGCCCAGCAGTCGTGGCAATGCACTTTTGTCTCACTCGGCACATGTTGGTCCCGAGATGTTAGATCCTTCCATATGGCCAAGTACTCAAGTGTAAGAATAGAGGCAAATGTAAAGACGAAAATGGGCCACAATTTACGTAAAAGATGACGACCCAGAAGAACACAAGCAGCAAGAGATACAATATAAAGCATAGAAATTATATTTAAGACGGCAAAGCTGGCAAAAAGTAAACCGATCATGTTTATCTCAAGGCCAAAGAGGTTGAAAGCGTTCTCAGTCCAGAACTTCATGTATACTTTTAATGTCGTCTTTTGCATTTCAAACCTCTCCTTTCTAGAAGCAAGAATTTGATTCTTAGTCCACTTCTTAGTCTCTTCATAGTTTTCCCGCATATTACTCTCGAAGCTTCCTATTGTAGAAGGTGCAGTATCTTGTCTAGTATACCTGCCAAAGCTAAAGGATGACCTCAGTTTGCTCATAGGATCTCTAGTTTTCTCAGAGAATAAACTCTCATTCATCAGAAGCGTATTTTCCTCCGTAAACATGGAAATATCATATAAAGTATCTTCTCTTGAGAGAAACAATGGACAAGGCTCTTCCCATTTTTCTGTACTTACCAGAGCAATTGGCATCGTTTTCAACCAATGGAAGACATTGTATTGAAGAGTACATGCAACTATCACGAGAATTTTTCCTCTGAAACCCAACTCCAAACCCCAGAACCCAGGATTGAACACTTGAAAACCCAGGGAAGTCAACGGAGTAGTCTGTTTTGGATCAGGAAACATCTCAGTTTGCTCACCCCACATCTGATAAAGGTACTCAGCTATCACTAGTAGTCCTGTGTAAACTAGGAAAATTTTGGCTGGCAAGCGAGAAGCTTTGGGTAAAGTCGAACAGATAATAAGCCCAAGGAGATATAAAAAGCCAAACACACTGATCGGAGATACCGATGCATAGAATACAGCAACATACAAAATCTTTTCGTTGTGCCATATCAGAAGACGTCTGATAAACCCCAGTAATCCAGTTTGCGATAGCCCGGGATCAATTTCTCGGTTATATCTGTTCTGTCTCCTTTCATAGCTATAAAGTTGCATTACAAGTAGAACAATTAGAGGTTCCTTAATATTTTCCAGCAATGATGCTTCAGGATTATAGCCCAAATCAGCACATATGTCAATGATTCCTGCCAGCCATGCCGTAAAGCTGGAGAAGATGCTCAAGCTGTAAATGAATAGAAACACTAAAATAGCATACACTTTTAAGGGAAACCATAAACGTCTTCTTGTTGCCTCTACAAGTTGTCTCCCAGTTATCCAAAGTAGAAGGAAGAAAAGGTAACCAAATGATATATAGTTGGGCTTCATACGGTACACTGTGATGAGAATTGTCAAAAACGAAATGTAAGTCCCATAAGAGCGGTAAGCGGATAAAAACATCTGACTTATTGCAGCGAGATATGTTGCTAGTCTCCTCTCTGAAAGAACACATGAACGAGAATGAGAAATCTCCTGTATGGAATTAACTTGGATTGCTTAATCATGTAAGTAATGTAAATGCAGATGCAAACCTTGTGGCATGTGGGTAAATAAAACTCCGTTTTCAAGAATAGGAAATTGAGTCGAAGACCCAATTTCTTGTTGGACTTGGTCAAAAAAGACATGTCAATGTTTTTCTAGGGTTGGGCTCATTTTACATACTATCTGCAAACTCACTCAGTACAAACCAGTACAAACCTTACATAGGGAGCTGAAGCCTAAAAAAAGATTGATGGATTTTTTTTTTACGAAAGAATATTTGGCCTAGGAAGTTTCGGCCAATTTTCTCCTTATACAATAAATTTTGTCATTTTTAGATAAATATGCTGACAGCTGACCTATTGTCAGAAAGAGTATTTGTTTCCCATCTCTACTAAAATCAATTGTGGATGCAGTATTTTTTAACTGGGAATGCAGTATTTACCATATGACGATCTACTGGGATGGCTCCCACCAACTGTTTTGGATGCAAAGACTGAAAGTAGAACTGATTTGTTCAAACCAGCTCTCAAGATGCTAAACCCCACAGGAGTGCAAGGCATGTGCTTCACAATTGCCGAGAAGGAGAAAAGCATTTCAAACCCGTGATGATGAATCACACAGAAGCACAAAAGTGCAGCTATTGGCAAGAAATCCCAAAAAGTAGGAGGGTCCAGGAGACCTGCATCAATTAGGAATAAGTGCACACAATTAAACAAGACAAAACCAGAGTTAAAGACAGCTTCAGATGAACTTCTCGCAAAAATGGTAGATCCTTTCTTTCAGTTTATTTCTTATAATTTCATACAAAAAATGAATCGTCGTACCAGTTTAAACCTACATGTGAAGATATACAGGATTTAACAATGAAAGAGCAGACAAAATCGCATACCTAACTGTGAGAGAATTTCCATGGAGAAAGATCCTCTTTCCTCCAGAGTACTGGAGATAAGAGTAAGCTGAAGGATGTACAATAGAGCGAAATGTACCTCGCATAGAATTATTAGGGATTGGCGTATGTTTCTATTGATATTGGGGCTCAAGAGAAACATCATAAAGAAAACCACTGAAACATAAAAGTTATTGGCAAACATTAGTAAATGCTGCAGAATTCTCACCATATATAGTTAATAAGTTGCATATTGAAAAGCTATTATATTATGAACCACACTAAAATTCCCTGAAACTCATTTTCCTTTTAGCATTAGTCAGCGGAACAACAGACCCGACTCAAAGACAAGAATAGGAAACCTCTCAGAACTTGTGGCATACTAATACCAATTGTTCATTAGCGGATTTTGAAGGTACACTAATCACCAACATACACAAGCTTATCTGACGAAGATCAAACAACCAAATAATTCAAAAACCATCTAAACTGAGTAAAGTCGGACTGTACATACAGTAGGCAGCATGGATAAGTCCAGGTTTAATTGACAGAGAAAATATTAGTGCCAGAGTGACAGCACGGGAGCTTCTCCGCAATCCCCATGCAATTGTAGCGATGATCAGTACCTTGGTCTCTTCTCCCTCTGAAATTCTAGCAAAAAGTCAAATGTATGAATATACAACCGAATGATCCGCACAAAGTGTGCGATCAATAAAAATAGAATTCGTAGCAGATACATCACAACTTAAATAATCCACCAGGAGCCATTTCAAGTTTTAAGTCATCACCTTCTATGTTAAGCTCTCCATTGGAAGGTCGGGTATCCACGTCGGACAAGTACATAAAGACAGTATTATTCACTAGATTACCGATCGCAACAAGAATTCCAAGACAAAATTGTGCAAGTAGGAAAAATCCCGGAATTGGATAATGCCAGAAACCAATTGTTTCCCAAGTCTCCATGTCCTGCAATTAAAGTTCCATAAGAAGTTCACAACCCTATTGAATCATTGATCACTTCTATTAAATGTAGCTACTAAATTTCCCCTAACCTAGAAGACTAGAGTAGTACCTCCCAAAACTCCTTATTCAGGAAAGTAAATGCCACATTGAAGACGTAGGTGCTCGTAGCCCACAAGAGAATAAAGACAAGAAGCAACCCATTTAAATGGTGCAGTTGAAAGAATGTGGGGAAGGCATATAGAACGTAGCCCACATACACGAGTAACCAAAATGCACATATACTTGTAAAATAGAAACTCCAAACAGAAAGAGCAATCAGCGAAACCTGTAGTATTTAACACTGCAAATTTTACACATAAGCTAAACATAAAAGTACTAAGAGAAACTGCTATAAAATCAATTACACAAGTAGTGAACAGTAAGGAATAAAATTTTCGAAATATTTTGGTCGAAATGAGAGAAATATTTCCATTTCCAGGCCTACCAAAATTTCCATTGAAACCAAAATTTAACTAAGTTTGTCTTAACAATGCATTGTCAAAGAAATAAATTTGAAATATTTCGGTCCAAATGAGTGAAATATTTCCATTTCCCCGAAACCGAAATCTCATTCCTTGTTGAACAGTATTGTTAATTAGTATACAATATGTTCCTCTTCTTCGGAAAAAGATATTCCCCTCCACAAATCTTTGTTTGGTATGCCAAACTTATACGACACAACTCAGGGGGCCTATATCTTTTAATGGAAGGAGCCAGAACCTATGTCCAATTTGAAAAAAAAGGTATGCCTCTATTACTCAAAAAACTAAAGATTAAATTGTCATGAAATGCCTACCGGGAAACCGTATGTAAAGAAATTGATGCTAAAAGTTCGAAAAACTGCTCCCCTTAATAGCATATTGGTGTGTCTTACACCTGATCTGTAAATCATCACAAAGAAATTCAGTAAACTTTAGCAAGGTACGATGAAATCTTGCAAATAAGGCTCCAAAATACAAAACTGAAATAAGTTGACCAAAATGAATAAGATGCAACCTGATACCTTGGAGCACATTCCTTATGCCATTTTAGTCACTCGGGGTTAACCAAATTCCATCTAACTCTCCAGTAGGACACACAGTCTATAGTTTTAATTGGTTGGATCGTGTTGTTCTTCCCAAAATAGGACATAAAACAACTTAAAATAATAATCACTTTAAAGATTTGTTTCCCGTATTTGGTCGTTCTTGTGGCGGGTTGGCATATCGTGGGTCGTTTCACGCGTTGTGCCGTGCACGGTCCGTGGCAGGCTGGGTGAAACATAGCTTGTGTCCTAAAGTCCAACCACGACATGCCCTGTTTAACCCATGGCGAGTCGATACGGCACAACCAGACACAGGTCGTGCCGTGAAGAGATGGACATAAATAAGAAATCTTGAGCAACTTATTGACCTTGGAATAAGGTCCCGAAGAAGTGTTCTCTTAGCTTTGTTTTATTTGTACAAATATAGTAATTTCATGATACATATGCAAAGTCGATGGCCTTTAGATACTTAACCTCAACCGTTTCCTTTTTATCAACGTAAACAGATTTTGTTGCTTTAGTTAATTTACACTGTCAGAAGTCTCTTAGTTGATCCTATTTGCTGAGTACAAATAAGATAAAAACGATAGATGAATCCAGGAAAAACCTTGATTCACGAATGAAAAACGAATGTCTTGATGGAAGAAGTTGCTCTGTCAAGCTGCTGTTTTCTGTGGTCATAATAAAATCCATTTCCACAAGGTCGCACTTGACGGTGGATAACTGTTAGAGAGGAAAACAATTATAACTTGTCAAGAACAAATAAGATGCATGGGTAAGGTAACGAAAGAGGCATCGAGATGTTCATCTTTCAAGCCAAGAGACACTGACAAAACTAACCTAATTACAATATTTTGACATACCAAAATCTCATGAAACCTATGAACAAAAATAAGGACATCACAACCAGATACATACCATTAAGTAGAAAATAAGAAGAGATGCACAAAAAGAGATTTCCGGCCAATCTGTGGATGCAGATATTTTGTACAGCCCAATAAAGCCCGCTAATGTTTGGAACATAACTGGGAATTCCACAGGGAGTTGGTATATATATAGTATAACGAGATTGAATGCTGCATATACTAAAAGATGCCTCCACCACCTTCCAAACCATCCACATTTAAAGTAAGCAACGGAATGAACCAAGAATAAATTAAAGCGAATAAAGATCAAACTATCTGGAGTAGGAAAAAAAATCAAAGCACCTACCGAAAGAGGCCCAAAAAGTTGCTTGTGAGAGACCAATCAACCAAACCAACACAGCTACATATAAAGAACGGTAGAGAAATCCAGGATGGGTGACTGATACCAACAACCAGCTGAATGGCAGGCAAATATAAGCAGCAGCCGACCCTGAGATGAGAACCTTCCACATAGGATGATAAGAAATATTTCAAATCAGTAACGAAAGTTAAAGTTTCAAGATGATTATCATAAATAAAGTGTAATTTAAGTGTTTACGACTTAGTACATCTCAACCGTCATTAAACTGATAAAAGATATAACAAGACAGGAGACTCCAAACTATAGATGTCTTCTGGACTCGGCCACATGGTAGTATTGGTTTAATTAGTGAGAGCAAATTCATAAATGTTGACAAGTTTGTCGCGAGTTACAAGATTTGGTTCCACCAGTATGGCTTGAAAATCTCGCATGAGAGCGTCGCAGTAAATCATGTTCTTTAGGTGATTAACGAGGGCACACCAACCGAAACCTATTGTTTGGAAGTAGTTATTCTGAAATCAATATATCCACTGGATCTTTTTGTGATAAAAAAACATTCCACTTACTAAACTTATTTCAATCCAAAATGTTGAAGGGTTTGAATAACTAGACAAACCTAAACGCTCAATAGATGATGAGAAATGCCCCCAACAAGACCCTTTCCGTGAAACCAGACCAAGTCTACTGCCGTGGATATGAAGTAACGAAACAATTGCCACCAATAGTTGTACACACATAGAATAAACTATGGATGAAGACCCCCAAGGGTGGACCCTGCAAAAAATTCTACTTTAATATGCACAAAGTGTTCTCTTCATAATGCAAGCATATTACTAATGAAAACGACTATCTCGTTAAGGAAATAGATAAGGCACATGAATTTACCTAACAAATCCAACTAGCTTTGCCCACCATGCTTCCGTTATACCACAATCCTCGCCCTCAATAGACCAAATTGTAAGGAATATCACTTGTGATAGGGTAGCTAGTAGAGAAAAGATAATAATATAGAATAACGTAGTCTCGTGCTTATGACCACATACTCCTGTAAAATTATCAATTACATTATAGGCGAGAAAGACCATCTTCATTACTTGTTATTACAGACAAACAAAAACTTAGGTACACAAACCCCAAAAAGAAAAATTGATAAGTAGCAATGTCGGCATAGATCATCAAACCGCTATATGTGAAGAATGTGGAAAGAAAAAGAAGGAATCCATTAAAGTTTACCTGTTTTGGGAGCATAAAATTGAATCGTAAGAAAAACCAACATTTCGACAAAAGATATCAAACTCCAGTTGAGTAAAGCAGCTGCAAGAGACAAAAGATATGCTAGTGGTTACTAATCCTAATCATCCATAGCAACTTCGCTTTCGATTTTATATCTTATACTAAGAAACTGAAATACCAACAGATCTTACATGGTTATAATATGATTACTATAAACCTTATTGCCATGAGTTACTAAATATTAGAATCTTCATGTTAAACCTTATACCAAATAGATCGCCCTTCTCCCATGTGGAACTATTCGCACACGCTCCTCAAGTGTGGGGTAGCTCTGATAGGATGTTAAATCATCCAACTCAAAACCAATTGCTAATGAGTCGAGAAGACCTAGACATTATATTCTTGGTTACTAAATCACCCTTCTGTCATGTGGGATCATTCTCGCAATAACTAAAATCAGGTCTAAGAAAACAACTAAAACTAGAGAAAATCAACTTATAAATGAGAATTTAATAATCAACTTGGAAACTAGTTTCTTACCTGTTAAAAGCAATAGAGGCAAAAGAAACCCTCCAAGGAAGTTCCCCATTATGACCTCTCTCTCTTTCTATCTCCTTACAATCTTCACAATCTCATGTTTTTCATAACCATCGCCACCAAATCTCCCAGATTAATGGATGAACTCTCAACCATCTCTAAGAAAAACAAATACCCATCTCTAAAAATCACCAAAACCTTTTCCTTATCATTTCATGATAGATTAGAAAAAACAGAAATTCCTTAATGGGTTTCATTGATTTCGATTAAAAAGTTCAGAAAAAAACAGAAATTCATCCTGGGAAAATCACAAAACACATAATTTATTGTCTACCAATGCAGAGTTTTTTTTTCCATGGGTAATTTTTTTTTTGTGATAAAAGGTGATCAAGGTAATTTTGGTATTAGGATGCAGTAATCCGTGTTTTATTAACTACTTTCGTTAATCACTTTTGTGTTTTTCTTTTTGTTGGAATTGTTAGCAAGTAAAAGGGGAATTGAATAGTTGGTCCATATAGTGGTACATATTTAATTATTTATGCAATAATCCTTGTGTCTACATATTTTAAAACAATCTCACATCACTGGGAGACGAAGCTCCGCCAACAACTCTTGGTTGAAATGGTAAGAGATTTAGTCTTCCACCCTAAAAGTCAAGAGTTCGAGGCACGTTGACACTTTCACAAAAAAAAAATTCACTCTCGTTAGCACTCTTATTGAAACATTATAAAGTTTTAAATAATTGAAGTGTCAGAGCAAACGATATCGGTAACAACAGAAAAGTAAATTTGTACAATCTTATAAAACTTTGTTAGCAAAATAGTTTCTGTTGTGATATGATCTTAGGAAGTTATGTTATAGAGCGATTTTCAATTAGTGAGAGACAAAATGTGATGCCGTTTTTAACGAATTAAACACTTTTTTCGCATTTTAGAAACGTGAGACCCTGAAACAAACAAACGATATCACTAGCAGCACAGAAGGCTAGTATGCACACATCTGTAAAATATTATCAGCGAGATAGTCTCTTATTTGGTCTTGGGAAATTGTGATATAAAGCGTAGATTTGTGTGAAGCCAAATTGGGTGCCCTTTATAAGGAATATAGCATCTCCTTGTCTTTTAAAACCGTTGGACCCTGAAGTAAAGATACAATATCGCAACAATAAGGAACTCTTATATGCGCAATCCTCTCATACAGTAATTTTTTTTATCTTGACTCAAGAGTCATTACATCATTAAATGAGATACGTCATGAATTCAGTAAGCTCAATAATTGTCATCACAAAGATATTTTGAACCCTAAAAGCTATATAAATACCTTTAAAGCCATTATATAAGGTCTCGGAGTTCATTTATTTCTATCTTTACTTTATTTATACTCAAGTTCAAGATTTCTCTTCTATATAGAGTGAGCGTTCAATCACTCCAGGTAGACTACATTGATATTAGATCATGATTGGAAGTAACTTGACAAAATCCTCATAAATATGTATAATTTTCCCAAAAAGGACAAGGGTAAATGGGTCATTTGAGTTTGCCCCCAAAGGAAAAGCCCACCACACCATACACACCTCATCTCTCTCTCTCTCTCTCTCTCTCTCTCAAGCTCTCGTAATCTCCTCTAGCTTCTCCCCAATGAGAAACCATTAGAAATAGAGATTATAAAAATGTATCCGTTAATTTCCAACGGATTTTCAAATTTTGCTGCAGTTTCATTCATACCCAGAAACAGAATCCAACCCAACAACAATATCAAAATTTGCAAGAGAAAGATTAAAAAAATTGGAGTAAATTCAAACAGTTCCAATACACCAATTGCTGAAGAAACAGAAGAAAATCAAGAACAATCACAACCACCCAAGGAAGAAACCAAAACTTCTCAGCCTTCTGCTTCTCCTGCCATTGATAAAGACCTTAAAAAGGTAAGGTTTTTAACTTCTTAGGTTTGTTGTGTTTCTGTGAAAAATTCAAAATCTGTCTAAAGTCATTTTGATTTGCCACTATTTCTCATGTAAAATGATACCAATTGTGACGCGAAACCAAGTTTGACCATACACCCATAGCCCAGGCACTCTCGCAAGTGATGTGACACTATCACAGTCCTCCACCGTCGGCAAAGAGACGTCCTTGGCTCTAATACTACTTGCGGCGCCTCAAGCCTTAGCAGTTTTCAACATTGTCCCCGTTTATGACACCTCCGGCCCAAACCCACAGGTTGAGGCTTTTTGGGTGGCTCGTGAAGCATTTGCCAAGAACAAAACCCCGTATCTGGCTCTCACTTAGTTGTGTTTTTCTATCATTGTCTGAACCTGGCTCGTCTTAAATTGAACTGTCTGAATCAAATCAACCCGAATTACTCATTCAAACGAGTGAGACAAAAATAAACATTCTGAATTTTGGCTTGAAACAATTCAGACTAGGGTTTTGGAATTTCTCATTTACTGGAAGGTTTTTGTGTGATGTTCAATTGACTAAACAGGTTGTTCAGAAAACTGCTGCAACTTTTGCACCAAGAGCTTCTAGTGCTAGTAAGAACCCAGCAGTGCCTGGAAGTACTTTATACACTGTTTTTGAAGTTCAAGCATATGTCTCAATGTTGGTAGGTGGACTACTCTCTTTCAATGTCATATTCCCATCGAACGAGCCTGATATATGGAGATTAATGGGAATGTGGTCTATCTGGATGTTCAGTAAGTTAGATACTTCATTCTTACCCGTTTTTGTTACTTGAGAAAACACGAATCAGACGTGTTTCTCTTTTGTTCGAATCTTCTCTCCCCATTACCCGCTTTTGTTTCTCGAAAAAACACGGATCAGATGAGGTTTTCTTCTAATCTTTGAGTACTTTTTATGACTTCAAGCTTGTGATTTTGCAGCAATACCATCTCTACGAGCTCGTGACTGCACAAAAAATGAGAAGGAAGCTTTAAACTATCTGTTTCTTCTTGTTCCTTTACTAAATGTTTTGATACCGTTTTTCTTGAAATCGTTCGCTGTTGTTTGGTCTGCGGATACAATTGCATTCTTTGGGATGTATGCATGGAAGGTACATTTTTGGTTCTTCATTATCAAACCCATATCGAAGTTTTTCTGTTAAATTTTTTTAGCTCAAACCATGTGTTGTGTCTACAGATGGGATGGCTGCAAAAAACAGAGTAAAAGATCGATGGGAAAGTATCTAATAAACAATTGATTCCGGGTTTGATATATCAAAACTAAATTCATACATTTGCAGAATACCCCGTCTGAGGTAAACTAAACATAGGTTAAATTGCAACTTGATCAAAACGAAGGAAGTGAAGATGGCACGTTATCTATCATGAGCCGAGGAGAAAGATGTTACTATACATAATCCTTGTGCCGTTTTTTCCTTGTAAAACGTCTTATTCAAGCATGTTAATAACAATGAATTGGTTTACCGGTACAGTTTGAGCTCTTTACTATCTACTTAAGTAAACCAGAAATGAAGACAAATAGAATTGAAGATTTATTGTAAAATTGAAGATCCATTAAACTCTTTATTTCGTTCTCATGAGCATTTCCAACTAAAATTACACAAAAGGAGAAAAAACAAGTTTGGTTGTACATTTACAGTCAAAGAATCATGGGTTCGTCACAATAAACTTCGTCGGATGTTCTGTAATGGATAAGTTAATTTCATGTGGTTTGGATTTTGGAAACAGAGTTTCTAGGTTTACCGGCTATTGATGAAAACCGCTATAGTTACTTACTCCATTAAGAGGAAGCAATCATGTCAGATATATACTATCTAAGACTGCAAATCCAGCAGCAACCCCTCCTTCATCTGACGATGATACCTTCGTTCGCATGAGATAACCGGCTTTGTCATTAATGAGGACGTTCTCCTTGTTCCTGTGGACTCAAACTCGTAAACGTGACAGTATTTGAACTTCGAAAGGTAATGAAAGATTAAAACTTGATAAGTTTGATTAACACGTAAAAGGATTTTAAGAAACAGTTTTTATTCGATTGTATTCTATCGTACCTTAGATAAGCACCATATATTCCCAGTTCTGATATAGCATGGTCTTGATGACATATGCCTTCTCGGACTAAAAGTGCAGGAGAAGATGTCGGGAATATCCTTTGCATGAGGATATAAGCGTTAAGTTCGTCACTTCCTTCCTTCTGCAATTTCAATAGAGTTTCACTAACATCGTTGCCGTAGATGTTGTTGCCTGAATACCATAACTCACATTAGAGTTCGAAACGAAACAAACATTAAAAAGTGTAGAGCTCAGAGAAAGCTGAGCCGAACCTCCTCCTTCTCGTTGGGGTTTGAGGACAAATAATTCCGGTCTTTCTATGGCATTTTTCACGATATTTTGATCATCTAAACTCCATAATCCAGCAAAACATTTCCTTACTTTTGCAATGTCATCCTTGTTCTCAAGGAACCTGTTCACAGAAGAAGCAAAAGAAATGAGTAATGTGAGTAGCTATCTTTAATCTTTATGAAGGCGATAAGTTAAGGGGGAAAATGTAGGTACCTTTCAAGTATACCAGGTTTTGCCAGTTCTTGTTGAATCTTCTTGGTGCCTGTCAAATGGTAAGAAATCGATGGGCATTTGACAGCAGAAGATTGTTCGATTAGTAACCTAGCTCTCCATTCCTGATCGATAAGAAGATAAACTGGATAAGCACACTGAAAACCATTTTTAGCACCGTCCATAACCATCATGAGACTGAAGTAGAAGAATGAAAGGTAAGTGCTTACAGATTCTGAAGGATAATCATATGGTGCATAACCAGCTCTGAAATATACAACCGAAACTGTTTGCCCACCTCTGTGTTACAAAGATTCCAACTATTACGGTGAAAAAGGCGATTCTACTGCTGTGAAACCACACATGCTCATCTCCGGAAAATAACAGATAAGAAGAAATAGATAGATATGCGAGGTAATTACGTACATAAGAAGTGATCCATCTGGTAGAAGCTCTCCTTGTTCATCTATCTCCGCTAAAGTTCTTCGAATTGTTGTCACATCATGTGTGTTACAAAGTTAAGAAAGATACAGAAAATCTTGTCATGGAGTTTTTAAGCTAGCTTCTGTCGAACGAGAGTAGCATATAAATATCATGAAAACGTATGATAGTTCTGCAACAAAAATTCTTACGAACTAAATAGAAGTGTCTATACGTTTTCACGTAAGCTGTAATTGTGAAGGGAAAAGGATATTTTTCCTTCAATACTGCAGAAAGCCAGTGTTGGTCATACATGTTATGTTCTTCCGGTTGAACAACGATCAGAATAACAGACCTGTATAAACACATAGCGAAGCTAAGAACAACTAAAAGTCATGATATTTTGGTCAGACGTAAAATCAAAAAAATCTTACAAGACTCATATCGTAATGAATTCCAACCTGGGGTTGTTGTATTCTTTCCATGCTAGAGCAAGTGCCTCGGCAAACTGACTGGCGGCTGAATTTTCAGGAACCCTTTTGAAATCTAAACCAAGTGATTCTCCGTAGTGTTTAAGTAAGTTTCTGCAAAATAATAACTTAGATTTAAGATACTTGTTTCGTAAGTAACTAGTAGTGCAAAAAGTTTCATGGGCGTGCACCGTGCACTAAGAAGAACTGGTTCTGCATAATGATAATGAAAGTAGCTTACCTGTGAAGCTCACTCACAAGGCCGCTAAGTCCAGAAAATGAAGAAGATATAGTATTGAGCTCTATTTGAAGAAGTTCTTTAGTTTGAGAATCAAGCATATAATCAGATCGATGTAAACCCAAGCGAATTTCCTATTTCCGTAATTGAAGCGACATTAGTATCACTTTACAAGATAACCCAAAAATTTATTTATGCCAAGTAAGGACACTGGACACACCTCCTTTTTGTTGATATCCATCATCTTGGAATGAATATCTAAGAGTCTACTAGTAAAAGCATCCACTTTCTTTGTTCTGCAATATATGAATAAAGACATTTGAGAATACTATTTGATCACCATTGATTCAATCATTGCTTCTTAAACAAATGATCATATTGCACAATGCTCACAATATATATATATATAGATAGAGCGAGGGAGAGAGTGAGTGAGAGAGAACCTAGAGAGAGATTCCTGCAGAAACTTTCCATCCAAACTAACACGATCGACGAGCTCATTAAAGATAGGAGCTACATCACAAGCTTGTTGCCAATGACTTTGAGGGAAAGACATGGGCAATAAGGCAAAGGGGGCATGTACCATTCCCACCCCAGGAATTCTTCCTGATTTCTGCAGGTCAAGAACTACACTTTTAATCTAAACAAGCAACTTTAATATGCATCACTACTAAAATCAAATTCATAACCACATACCCTCTATCCCATTTTCCAACTACAAAGTATTGCTCTAATCAGAAAGATGAAAACTTGACTTAAAGAAGACAAACCCAATATTGATTTCAACAGTTCTAGACAACAAATGGGTAGAGAGAGAAAGAAGGTTAGAGAGAGAGAGAGAGAGAAACCTGGATGCCTTTGTGACCAACAACAAGACCATGGAGAGAACTCCAAACAAGAGCATCATAGACCAACTTATGAACCAAATCATGATTCAAATTAAGGGTATCAACAATTGAACTGATCCCAGCATCTTGGGTTTGTCCAACTTCAACATCTCCACATTTCATAGACAAAATTGAAGATTGATTGTTCATGATTGTGGTAGTGAGGTTTCTAAGGAAAAGGGCAGGAAATATTCGAGATATATTTTGGTTAGTGGGATTGAGAAGTAATGGTGATTTTGATTTACAGGGAGAAAGAATGAGTGGATTTAGATTAGTAACTGAGAGAGAGGAACAAGTAGAAGAAGAACCAATCCCCATGATTTTCCCTCTTCTCCTTTCTTTGAGTTTTGTGTATCAAATTTTGATTTGGCTTCTCGTCACTGGGGCAGCCGGCCGCTTATGCTTAGGCAATATTTGGAACACTAGAAAGTAGGAGTAGTTCTTTTCTTTTTTTTTGGTTAATGAGTAATAATATTTTCCTAAAACAAAAAATTGGGTTTAAAAAGATAGGGCCGGTAATTATAAGGCCCAAAATGGGGAAGTTAAAGAGAATCAGGCCCAATACTAAATAATAATGAGGAAAAAACTCAGAAGGTAAAAATACAATTTTACCCTCCAAAATGAAAATTTCCGCCCAAATCAACGTCAAAAACAATTTTGAACATTTCTGAACAATCTTTGGTTTGCTTTCGACAATTTTGTAAATTTCTGAACAAATCTTAGTTTGTCTCAACAATTTGTAAATTTTTGAACAAATTCGTTCTTGCTTAGACATTGTTTTGCCAAAATATTTCGCATTTTTTTCTTTTGCATTTTACATAGACAAACTAACACAAACATTTTGGCTACAACATTTTTCGATTTGTCTTGTGAAAAAATAAATGGTTTCGGCATTTTTTGTTTTGCCTTCGACATAAATATAAAGACTAAAGCATTTATTTATTTGTCCTTTACAAAAATTAAAATGTTATGCATATTATCCTTTGTATTTAACAAATCCGTAACGAACAAATAATATTTTGACTAATACATTATATATGTTGTTAAGAACATTATATATGACGCCAACATTTTATAATAAGTCGGGACATTATTATAGATATTGTCAACATTTTATAACAACACAATGATATATGTTGTCAACATATAAGGGTAAAAATGGAATTATGAAAAAAATATGTTGTCTTGTTAACAACATAATTACATATATTGTGAACATTTTGAAAAATGTTCAAAAAATGGGTTTTTTTGACATTATTATTTTTGAGTGGGTTTTTTTCTTATTAGGGTCTAGATTTTTGGGTTTTTCACTCATTTTTTCTAAAAAGATATACTATATATTAACCAGGCTGCAGTGAAATTTATGTCCTTTCTTTTTTGTATTGGATTTCAAATGTCATTGCATTCTGATACTTGTGCACCAAACATCATTATGAAATGTGTCTTAAGGTAATATTGTTATATTTTGCTAACATGATCCAATTCTTTAAAGAGAAGGCAAATCTAATTAAAGACAACATATGGAGTAGTTTTTTTTGTTGAAAGAAGACAACATATTAGTTACTCATTTGTATCACGAGTAGGTTCATGAATTTGACATTGCTCCTCAATTAGTATTTATTTTTTTAAGTTCTTTAATTAATAGTTGTAAATAGACATTATTTTTAGTTGAATATTATGTGAAAGACGGTTTTAATACTAGTCATTCTAATATTTTATGAAGGATAATATTGTTCATAAATGTTAAACCAAATCATTCTCGGAAATGAGAATCACAAGTCCACTCCCCTCCCTGAGTTTTGCTATCACTATATTTGGGAGAATCTCACTCTTGGAGAAATCGAGTTCCCCTGCATTCCTGTGAGCCAAACAATAGTTACATTTCATTCTCACGTGATTTTTGCTCGCCAAACATGACCTTAGAGTTTTCCATGGTCTCTGAAGGTCTAAGTATTTATGTTAAATTAGTTTGTGTGGTTCTTTTTCTTTTTGGTTTAAACGTGTGGTTCTAAGTATCATACTCTATTTTTTTTTTTTTTGATGAAGGTATCATACTCTATTTGAATTTTGCATTTTTTTTTATGAAGTTGAATTTTGCATTTGCAACATGTAACAATAACTCTAAAGTTATATAAGATGTCTTGATTAATTCCTAATGAAATGTTTCTTCAGAAATTATTTTGTAATCACCAAAAACCCATAATACGTCACTAGCTATGCCCGACTAGGGAGCCAACTCACCCGGTCGGGATTCAGCCGAGATTCCGGCCGGACATAGCATTATTTTTTGTTCGATCAAAAATATTCACAGATGTCTACGAAAGTCGAAAAATATATTTTTGAAATGTTAGTACAAATATATTATTTAATGTGATTAAACAACAATAATAATATTAAAATAATAAATGTCCATCAATGTCCATAAATATTCACAAATGTCTACGAAAGTCGAAAAATATATTTTTGAAATGTTAGTACAAATATATTATTTAATGTGATTAAACAATAATAATAATATTAAAATAATAAATGTCAACTAAATGTCTATCAATGTCCATAAATATTCACAGATGTCTACGAAAGTCGAAAAATATATTTTTGATTAGTACAAATATAACATGCGTTAAACATTTTGTTAATTGATTCAAGATCTTGAAATGTCTATAAAAATATTTTGTCTACAAATTCAATGTCTTGAAAAATGAAAATGTCTATGAAGATATTTTATCTATACTAAATTACCCGAAATGTCTTGAAATTTCTACGGGACATTTTGTTTATGAATGTCTGTGAAAGTCCCAATCCACGCTCCCTTAGTCAATTAAAGAAAGAAACAGAGAAATAGAAGAGGAGAAGAATATCTAGAATTTCTTATGAACACATACCTCCTGAGTATTGGGGTTCTCATACTTTTAGAAAGAGAAAATTTAGAGAGAGAGAGAGAGAGAGAGAGGGTGAGAGTGAGCGTGTGATGATTTAGGATTTCTCCTAAACTTTTTTGCTGACTATTTTCTTTTACTATGATTTCTCCTAATTAGAAATAAATTAGTAACAAAAAAAAAAATTAGAAATAACCCCCACTCCTAATCTGATTATGATTACAAGTGGACAACCGATGCTATTTCTTCTTGGAGACAGGGCATACTAAAACTATAAATAAGAATCATCTTTCTCAATTAACTAAGTGATTAGTTCAACAAAAAGAAGAAATTAAACAAAGTGATTTCACTTATTTTCTGTTTAAATATGATGCTTTATTCTATCTGTCATCCTCTTTCACTCCAATCTTCATATTTCCCTCCTCCTCCTTCATTACAGCTTTATTCTATCTGTCATCCTCTTTCACTACAATCTTCATATTTCCCTCCTCCTCCTTCATTACAGCTTTATTCTATCTCTCATCCTCTTTCACTACAATCCTCAAATCATCCTCTTCCTCGTTCATTAGATTCTTTGTTTTATTATGAAGTTCAAGATCATTTTCACGAAAGAAAATGTTACGCAAATACGTTATATCCAGGTCTCCGATTTTATAAATGGATGAGACCAACTGAGCCAAAATCACTTGCTCTTAATGTAGATGGAGCTAAGAGCAATGATAGAGCCGACATTGGATGCATATTTAGAGATTGTCATGGAAGACCTGTAGTGGCATATGCAGCAATAGCTAGTCTACACGAGTCGGTCGATGCGATCGAATTATATGCCATCAAACAAGGCTTGCAAATTGGTATTCATCTAGCTATATCAGATGGTGTGAAGTGTATTACCGTTCAATCAGATTCCGTCTATGCAATCGAATATATTTCAAGAAAAGATCAATCGAGTCTTCCTTCGAACGTTATGGCGTATATTGAGGAGATTAGAGAGTATGAAAGTACATTAGCTTCTCTAGGTGCAAAATTAGTTTATGTGCATGTTTATAGAGAGACTAACAGTGCAGCAGATTTCTTATCAAAATATGAAAATAAAGATGAAGTTGTGATGTACCCTGACGAAGGAAACTTACCTGATGAATTATGGAGGATCTTGAATCGGGATATGTGGGGCGAACCTTATCTTCGTCCACCGAAAATCAAGTAGAAGTTAAATTTTCATGTGGGAGTATTTTTCTTTTGGATCGCGTCTGACAAGATATGAACATGTTTGTAACATATAGAAGAAGTCATAAATAATACAAAAAACTGTTTTTCTTCTCAAATTTGTTTACATTCTATTCATTTTAGTCTGATGAATATGTTGTTGAGTACTAGTTAAGTAAGATAAATCAAATTTCTATGAAGGGATTAAACAAGAAGATATTCTTGTTGAAGGCACATTACTTTATATTTTATGTTTGTGTGTGCTCTCTAAGGTAACAAAATGAAAATCCTTTACTCAATAAACATGCCTACTGAGGATAATATATACTTTGTGTGGATTGGGCTTCTTTCTTTGAAAATTATTCATTTATCACATCTTCTGTGATTTTTGGTCAGTGGTGGAAGTGGCATGGTTAGTCGTACCTATTATGTCTAAGTTTCTAGACTATCAAGGTGTACTTAGTCACAAAGACTACCACATGTACAACTAGTTTTATCTCATAGGATTGAAGTATATATATATATGTATAAACAAAGTACTGTAGTAGATATTTACGTGTTTATGATTTTTAGAGTTCGCTTTTATGTTTTCGAAGTTCGTAACGTTATTTACGTGTCAATTTACCAACTTATTCATCTTCCCATTTCTTTTCCACCAACAACAAAAACACATTTTTGAAGTTTCATTGTGCATGCTGACCATAAAGCCATATAACTCCTTTTTGAGTCTAACACTTTTTTTTTTTTTGATGAACAGTCTAATACTCTTTAGGTGTGGAATTCTTTTAAGGTTTTTAGTAAAATCTACCCCGCCCAATGAATTTTTGTAGGTATGCAAGTTTAGGCGTAAAGATGAAACGAGTTTTATCTACTGGCCTTTGTGTTTATCTCCCGAACTATAAGTCGAGGTTAATAACAGCAAAAAAAAAAAAGTAGTCAATATGTGAGGGTCGACAATCTATCTAATTCTCAATCAAGGACCCAATTTTATTTTTCTAACTAAAAATGCATAATGTGATATCCAACATCCGGACATTGTTTGGGAGAGCGACCTAATCTGGGCTATATATGTTTTCTTAAACTTGGTAGGTGTCACCGCTTTTCAGGTGAGTTCTTAGAGCATTCGCCACGAACGAAACTTCTCCCTTCTCTGGCCAAGTTTCAAAAAAACCAGTATCATGTTATGACTAGCATGGCAAGAGCAAGCGCCTTGCCAATGTGGGACCATATTAGAGGAACAAATTTTAACTTCCAAACCTGAACCCTAATATCCAACTTTTCATGAAAGAACAACCAACATATCTTACTACCAAATCAAACTCCATTATAAGTTAAAGGTTTTCAATTGTGCTCCACAAAATTTTAAGATAACATTAAAATTGAATCTGATCATATCCTAATAAGAAACTCGAATCAACAGAACAAAAAAAAGAGAGCAGATCACAGATCCTTAATCTTCCTCCTCACCCTCGTTCTCTGTGATGTTGAAGTATAGGAGCTCGTAGACATTCTTGTCTTTGTTTGCAGCAATCACTCTGAGCCAATCACGAACGTTGTGCTTCTTCAAGTACTTCTTTGTCAAGTACTTCAAGTACCTCAATATCAAACAACCCAATAATCAAAATATAAAATCGTGGAAACGTAGACAAGTCATAAAAACTCATGTAAAATGCATGAGAAGAGAAGACCAAAACTTTAACCATATCGAGTGCGCGGACAAAAAGTGAACGCAAACAATGTAAACACCTTATTGACATGTATCCATTATAGAAAGTTGGGCCCAACTCTCATCTTGAAACGGTTCAATAGTTTAAAACACACCTGAGGAAGCAGACTTAGATGATAAAAGATTACTCACTATCCAAATTATGAAATTAGCAGTGTAATAACTAAATACATACCTAAATGTGCAAACTAGATGCTTCAGTTACATAAACCCTAGACATTTAAACTCCCCATACAAACTGACTCAACCATGAGAATGACTTGTCATCGAACAATAAACATGAAAAGCTCTTAATCCATGAGGTTTAACCAATGAAACTTTTGGGCACTGTAATGAAATCCTCTCCCAAATCAATGAGTTATCTAGTAAACATTTGGGTTATTTCCCTAATGGCCCCCTACTTTGTGACCAGCTTCCTGCCTAGCCCCCTACTTTACAAGAAATGCCCATATGGCCCCCGTCCGTTATAACACCGTTACTCTCTCTCTTCCATTTCTTTTCTCTCTCCTCCAACATGTTTTCTCTCTCTGCCACCTCGTTAAAACCTGCCAACTCATCATCTTCTCCGGGAAGGTCGCCGGCCGACCAATTTCCGGCCGGCAACCTTTAAACCTAAAAAAAAAAAAAAAATTTCACCTCCCTCTCTCTCTAAACTCCGGCGAAGGGGGTTACCCTTCGCCGGAGGACCTTTAAGGTCGGCCGGAACAGACCTTCAAGGTCTGTTCCGGCAGACCTTGATCTGCTCAAGCAGACCTTAAAGGTCCTACCCTTCGCCGGAGTTTAGAGAGAGAGAGGGAGGTGAAAAAAAAAAGTTTTTCTTTTTTTTTTTTGAGAGAGAGAGAGGAGAGATTTTTTAGGTTTAAAGGTCGCCGGCCGGCGACCTTCCCGGAGAAGATGATGAGTTGGCAGGTTATAACGAGGTGGCAGAGAGAGAAAACATGTTGGAGGAGAGAGAAAAGAAATGGAAGAGAGAGAGAGTAACGGTGTTATAACGGAAGGGGGCCATATGGGCATTTCTTGTAAAGTAGGGGGCTAGGCAGGAAGCTGGTCACAAAGTAGGGGGCCATTAGGGAAATAACCCTAAACATTTTGTGTTAAATCCATTTGGTCCCCTAAAGATGACCAACTCGCCAAAATGACCCCTTAAAGATGACCAACTCACCAAAAATGACCCCATAAAGATAATCAACTTCCGAATTGACCCGTGTGTATCATTCCATCAGTTCAAACGTACTCCCCCTCCATATCCTACAATTCTTTTCTTAGTCAGCCACGGGTCGTGCCGGAGCTGTCCGACCACCTGCCAGCGACCCTTCATCATATCTTTTCTTCTTCTTCTTCTTCTTCTCCTTCCTCCTCGCCCCACCACTACCACTATCATTCGAAAGCTCTCTCTAACTAAATTTTAGACAGTACCAACCCTTTTGATTGATCTAGAGATCAAATCCAATCCCCACTGTTTTATCTCATCAACCAAATTTTTCTAGCACAATGAGAAGCATTAAGTCACACGGACTTTGGTAGACTTCAAATCCGGACATTTGAAAATCCTGAAATGTCTGAGGCATTCAAATCTAGACATTTACAAATCCCTGGATGTCTGTAAAGTGTAGCATTCAATTATAGACAAAATGTCCGCGGACTTTGGTAGACTTCATTGTTTGATAGATTTTGTGAAGGATTTTGGACAAATTTGGAGCCCAAAACGTCTGTACAAGAACAAAATACATTTGGAGTTCATCATGTGATTAAACAACAATAATAATATTAAAATAATAAATGACCACCAAATGTCCATCAATGTCCACAAATATTTACAGATGTCTATGAAAGTCGAAAATTATATTTTTTAAATGTTCATACAAATATATTATTTCCTGTGATTAAACAATAGTAATAATATTAAAATAATAAATGACCATCAAGTGTCCAGCAATGTCCACAAATACTTATAGATGTCTACGAAAGTCGAAAAGTATATTTTTGAAATGTTCATACAAATATATTAGTTCATGTGATTAAACAATAATAATAATGTTAAAATAATAAATGTCTACCAAAATGTCTACCAAAATGTCCATCAATGTCCCCAAATATTCACAGATGTCTACGAAAGTCGAAAATTATATTTTTGAAATGTTAGTACAATTAATGTGATTAAACAGTAATAATAATATTAAAATAATAAATGTCTACTAAATGTCCATCAATGTCCACAAATATTCACAGATGTCTACGTAAGTCGAAACATATATTTTTGAAATGTTAGTACAAATATATTATTTAATGTGATTAAACAATAATAATAATAATATTAAAATAATAAATGTCAACCAAATGTCCATCAATGACCACAAATATTCACAGGTGTCTACGAAAGTCGAAAAATATATTTTTGATTAGTACAAATATAATATGCATTACACATTTTGTCAATTGATTCAAGATCTTGAAATGTCCCCAGGACATTTTGTCTATGAATCAAATGTCTTGAAATGTCTATAAAGACATTTTGTCTACAAACTCAATGTCTTGAAAATGTTTATGAAAACATTTTGTCTATAATAAATCACCCGAGATGTTTTGAAATGTCTAAGGGACATTTTGTCTATGAAAGTCTCAATCCACTACCCCTAAGATTATGGGCTCTGGACTAATTCCTAATTTAACGAATCATTTTTTTTCTTTTTAAATAAGGCCAAAGAAGTGCCTATTTACATTTCGAATTCATCTAAATCTATGAAAAATGCTAAATGACTAGACTTTCGAAGTTGATTACGGCTGGAATGGTGATGTGGCCAGCCCAAGACGTGAGGAGCGAGAAATAATCTGACCAATTGAAACTGACTACATCATCTTTTCAATCGTGGTCGGACTCGAAAGTCTGGCCATTCAGCACTATCTCCTAAGTCAACACATGGTTGCCCAAGTGGTTGATAGTGGTGACATAAACTCCAAAACTCTGTTTTCAAATTCGATTCTCAGAGGAAGCGGAATCCATGGTTATTGAGTTCGGGTTTTTAAATGTATAAGTACTCGAATAATAATAAATTTGTTGGACTTTTAGGCTAAATTATCAAAAAAGAAAAAAAAAATCAGTGAGTCACCTCACTAAATCGGATCACTGACCAGCTGAACGAAACGATTCATAAATATAGCAAAAATGTTTCTGCAGTAAAACTAAACAGTAATTAAGCTTTATTAGATCTTGGTTAATCAAATTGACCTAAACAAGAATTAATATCCAAGATATAGATCATCAAACTAGAGAGAGAAAACAGAGATCAAACTAGAGAGAGAGAGAGAGAGAGAGAGAAATCAAACGAGAGAGAGAGAGACAAGTAAAGATCATGTCTTTTTCTTTCTTCAAGCCATCAAGAACCAAAGCCCCAACAGAGGTTGTTAAATCAATCAGAGATAGTCTTCTTGCCCTAGACACCAAAACTGTCGTTGAAGTAAAAGCCCTTGAAAAGGTTTGATTTCATTTTTTTCTAAGATACCCATTTATTCAAATCTCATCTTTATTATGATTTATTTATTTCATGATCATTTGTTTACTGAATTAGGTAATGAGCTTCTTCAAATTTGATTTTGATGTTATTGGGTTGAGTGTGATCATCTTATTTGAGCTCAAATCATTTGGGTTAAATTGATTATTATTGTGTTGTTTGTGATTTCTGACTTAGCATTGATCATACCCTTTTGGGTGTTGTTTGAATTTGCTTCCTACCCATCTGCTAATTTTGTAGAACTTGGAACTTTTATTTGCAACTCTTGTGAATTAGGGTTGATCTTAAGGACTTGCCAATGGACTTAATTAATGAATTACAACGTTCACATTATATCATTTGATTGATGCAAATTAAAGTCAATCATGGGTCATGGCTGAATCGTCGGGCGAGCTTACTGGCCAAATGATTTATCTTCTACAACGTGTTTTTTCAAGCTAGATACAGGAATGGGAACGGAATTTAACTCTTGTACGTAAATATAAGAAAAACGATGAAAATAGCATGAAGTAGATATGAACACGGCAATGTCATATTCATAACCAAATAGCATACTATGAGGGTTGAAGTAATCTTGTGGGAATAGTTCTTTACACATACAAACACGTAAAAGAGATAGTTGTATTTTTGGCAGACTTGTTACGCGTATTTGTCAGCATTCTCTAGGTTGTGATTATAACGGTCCGACGAATTCCTATACTCGTGCTGTTCTTTCACACCGAGGATGCCAATCTCTATTTGTCCTTTTCAATAACAGGCTCTAGAAGAAGTCGAGAAGAATTTGCTTGCGTTGAGACAAACCCTTTCTGGAGATGGCGAGGTTGAACCAAATCCGGATCAAGTTTCACAAGTAGCCGCAGAGATTTGCAAGGAGGATGTTCTTGACCTTTTCGTTCAGAAGTTGCCTATATTGGGCTGGGAAGTAAGAACTACCATTAACAGATTTGGGTTTACCTAAGTGCTTTCCATTCATCATGGTTTTTGTGATGCAGGCAAGAAAAGATTTAGCGCATTGTTGGTGCATTTTGTTGCGGCAAATGGTCGGCTCTAGTTATTGTTGTGTTGAATACATTGAAAACCACTTAGATATACTAGACTTCCTTGTTGTGTGGTAAGTTTCTCTTCGAATGAAATATTACTGTATTTGTCCGATCCGGCGATGAACTTATTGGTATTTGATCTTAACAGCTATGATAACAAAGACATCGCCTTGCACTGTGGGAGTATGTTGAGAGAGTGCATCAAATTCCCTACTCTTGCAAAGTAAGACCTGTTTTAACATATTGTAGTTTTTTTTTTCTGAACTTTAATTTGGTTTTATTTTATTATCATTTCAAAGGTTAAGGTTGTGTTTACAAAAAGAAAGCAATAGAACAATAAATTGTTGTCCAAATAT
Organism: Eschscholzia californica; assembly: GCF_041429995.1. Taxonomy (NCBI): domain Eukaryota; kingdom Viridiplantae; phylum Streptophyta; class Magnoliopsida; order Ranunculales; family Papaveraceae; genus Eschscholzia; species Eschscholzia californica. Next base: position 1,160,294 of record NW_028238309.1, read on the forward strand.
TTGAACGTTTGCAGACAATTCGTCATTGTCCATAATTTTGCCTGCCAAACAAGGGATCAGTCCCCTCTAACTTTTTTTTTTCCTGTAAATGATCCATCGTCTTTGCTGTAATTCGACGTCATGTCTAAAGAAAGAATGGGTATCACCAAGGAGCCACCATGTAAATGATCCACTTGAGTGTTGAAGTTTAAATCCTTTGTGCCATTTTTTTTAGCCGAGGAATGTGGTTTCAATTTCTTTAAACACTTGATGTCTATCTAAGACAAGGGAATAAACTGGCTTCTTCCTTGTTTCTTTTAGAGACAGTTCCATTCAATGAAGTTTTGTAATTTGACGAACAAACTTTAAAGTTTCATGCATTTAAATTTTTGTAGTGATCTTTCAGATACATATTGGAATCGACGAGCTTTGAGTTATTTTTCAAATACGTGGAGCTGCCTAACTTCGATGTTGCTTCCGATGCTTTTGCTACTTTTAAGGTCAAATAAACATTTTATGTCAGTTAAAATCTTATCCCATTTCCAAATCAAAATGTACGTCCTGTCCTTACTGTTTTTTGGAGTTTATGTTCTGATTGAACAATTTGCAGGATTTGCTTATCAAACACGAAACTGCCGTATCCGAATATCTTACTGCCCATTATGAAGAGGTTCGCTAGCTTGTTTTACTTCTTAGTTCTGGCTCATACCAACTTGTTGTCACGGTGAAACCATTTACTTTATTGAACATCTTAGGAAGACTCGTGTTATGATGGATAATCTCCTGTTTACTCTTATACTGGGTTTCAGTTCTTTGAGCTATATGAGAAACTCTTGACATCTCCAAATTACGTAACAAGAAGACAATCGTTGAAGGTTAGTAGCTACTCAATTTCTCTATATTTGTTTGGATTAATTTTGTTCTACGAAAAAGAGTTAATGATGATGGTATGATGACTTTTAGCTTCTCTCGGAATTCCTTTTGGAGCCTCCAAACTCCCATATAATGAAGCGATACATCTTAGAAGTTCGATATTTGAAAGTCATGATGACATTACTCAAGGTATCGATACAATTTTTTTTCCTTACTATATGTTAATCCCATGCTGCTTATTACTTTTCGTCACGTATAGAAAATTAGGTCCAAAATCTTCCTAACTATGGGTGATTATAAGTTTCTGTTCTCCTTGTAATCGAAAGTTGTAACTTTGTGCAGGATTCAAGCAAAAATATTCAGCTCTCTGCTTTTCACATTTTTAAGGTGCTCTTCTTGCTTCTTTCCGTACACGTAATAGTTTTATCTCAGTTCAAACAAATTTAGTTTACTCATCTTATACATTTTCAGGTTTTTGTTGCTAATCCCAACAAACCACGAGAGATAATCATTATTTTGGCGAAAAACCATGAGAGATTGCTATCCTTGCTTCATAACCTTTCTGTCGGCAAAGGTAACAACTAACATTCGCAGAATACTCGTAGTGATTATTTTCGCATTTTGAAACAAAGTACCATTTTCGAGCACTACGTGTATTTGGCACAAATTGCTCGAAAAGGGTGGACCCGTCCATGAACTTTTTTCTATTCTTGTTGAGTTCGTTCTTCAGTATCTATTGGGTTTCTTAGATAGTCATTGATTGATTTTTAGGTAACGAAGACGAACAATTTGAAGAGGAAAAGGAAATGATCATCAAGGAAATTGAAAGACTATCTCGCTTACCAAACCTTGCCTCCTAAGTCTCTCTCAAGTTTCTAGTATATTCAAGTATATCCTTTCTCTTACTTTTACTGCTACTATCAATTTCGTAGGCTTCCGATGTATCTTGTTGGGCAATTTCATCCGAACTACTTCGTACTAATTTATACATGTAATGGGTGTTCAAGATCTCCGCGGGTTCAGCTGTTTTAAAGATTGCACTATTAGAATGAGTTTCAGTACCTAAAAGATGAATGAGCTCGAACTGAATATATCATTTTGAGATTTCGCTTATCTATAGTTCATTTTCAGGTGAATTTGAGCCTGAAAATTTGACAAGCTTGGAGATACTCATAGCTATGTTGGGAAGGTTGTTCGAAAGCGTCTGAAGAAGGATATTGCCTCAACATTGCAGGTGATACGCTGAGAGAATTTAGCTACCAAGTTAATGCTATGAAATACCGAGTTCGATTATTTAGGAACTGTGTTTATGAAGTCTGAAAATTGGAACTATACATTTATGTGATCATTGAATACCAAATTGTGTTTGTTTTGGACTTCTTCCGAAGTACTTTATGATTTTGCAGAGATCTATATGGATCTTTAACTACTGAAATTTCTACTTTCTTCTTCTCTTTATACAAGTAAAACTTTGCTGTGAAGCACTGTCACACATCGGTGGAGACGAAGCGTGGTGCTCCTTATTAGGGTTCAAGCACCATTTTCTAGTGATGCCTTTTAAAGCCGTGAAATGACAATGTTTGTGAAACTCTCCCAACTTAAATGATATATAAAGAAAAACCACTCATTTATAAATTGATCAAGTTACTGGATTCGCTCCGATAATCAAAAGCTGGCTTTCTACAAATTGCATTTCATAAAGCACGTTTACGAAAAGTTACCTTCATGGAACCTCCACGACTATGGATATCACCAACATTCACTCAATATCAACTACTAGAACTACTCCATGACAACTGCAACTTTATCACCATCACAACTCCACCACTATGACTGGACCATCCATGGAACCTCCACAACTATCATCATCACTAACATTCACTGCAACCACAATCACTTCACCACCACAACTACTCCATGACCACTGCAATTTCACCACCACTACAACTGTAACCACATGTCCATGAACACATCCACCACCCACATGTCCATGAACACATCCACCACCATCACAACTCCACCACTACGACAATACCGTATCTCCGTCAACACATCCACCACCACCATCACAACTCTGAACTCCACCACTACGATATTACCACATGTCGGTCCATCAACGCATCCACCACCACCATCAAAACTTCACCACCAACACATTCACCACAACCACCACCGTCACATTCAAACCACCCCCATCATTCCGCTGCCACTACCACCATCATCACCACGACTCTACCACTACTAACCACCTCCGCTGGTTGAAGCCCTGAACCTCAACGACACGTATCCACTATTCCATCACCATTATGACAATATTACTGTCGACACGACCTGTTTTGTGCCACTTATACTATGCCACTTGTCTCTTTCATGTAGCTTCCTCTAAAGAGTGTCATTTCGCACGTGTGGACAACATCTAAAACTGATTTATCTCACCGACTGAATACCTTTCTCTCTCTGTTCTGTCTCTTCCCTCTCTCTCTCTCTAACTCACTCTCTCTCCCCTTGAGATTCTTCAATGAATTTCTTCAAATCTGTTTTCTCTGATGATCCAGAACCATCAGATCTCAATGACCCCCAAATCTCAAAACCCCAATCTCCCAATCAAAATGTCGAACAACAAAATCAAGAAGACGAATCAATTCAAGAACACGAAACAGATCCTTCTCTCACAAACCCTAACCCTAATTCTCCAACTGATACTACTAGTACTAGTAGTAATTCTTGGAGCTTCGGTGGTCTAATCAAAACAATCACATCAAAATCCGAAACAGTAATTCAAACTTACAAACGAGATCTTGAAGAATTCGGATCTGGATTGAAAATGGAAACTGTGGCGATTCGTGAAGCAGCTAGTCGTGCTGTGAAAGATCTTCCAGCTTCAATTGAAGTCGGTGCATCAAAAGCTCACGGATCGCTTGAATCCGTCACTCATGTTATTGATGAATATGGAAGTTCAGTTTGGCGTGGAACATCAGAGATCATAACCCTAGGTAAAGATGCTCTTCTTTCTGGTAGTACTGATAATAATAATCAAGAAAATGTTGATTTTGATAATCAAAATCAAAACTTTAATAGAAATTCAAAAAAGTATAATAGATTTGAAGCTAATGTTAATGCAATTCAAAATGATAAGAATACATATTTAGAACAACCAGATGATTTGGGTGATTTTGAGAAATGGAAATTAGGGTTTGATTTAGAGGGTAAAGGTGATGAAATTGAGAATTTGCTTGATGAGAATGGGATTATGGAAGGGATTTATTCAAAAATTGTTCCTAAAGAAATTGATGGGGAAGTATTTTGGACTAGGTATTTTTATAGAGTTTATAAGCTCAAACAAGTTGAAGATGCTAGGGCTAATCTTGTAAAGAGAGCTACTTTAGAGGAAGATGAAGATCTTAGTTGGGATGTTGATGATGATGGGTCTAATGCGTCTGAATCCAAGGTGGATGATTCTTCGAATTCAGTTAGTCAAGAGTTGGAGAAGAAAGAAATCAAGGAACCCGAAATCGAAACTAAACCTGTTGAAGAAGAATTGCAGGTTGAGAAATCTGGTGCGATTAATGTTGAAGATAAGAGTGTTCATGTTGTGAAAGACGATGGCGGAAATGGGTCTGGTGAGAAAATTGAATCGGAAACAAATCAGATCGATTCTGCAACAAAATCAGAGGAGAATGTGGTAGTTGTGGTCGAAGAGAAAAATGGGTCTGTTGAGTCTTCAAAAAGCATTGAATTCTCTGTAATTCCGAGTGAGAAATCGATGCCAGAGGAAGAAGAAGAAGATCTTGGGTGGGATGAGATTGAAGATGTTGGAAGTGGTGATGAGAAGAAAGTAAGTTTTTCAGGAAACCCAAATAGAGCAGAATTGCAGAAACGGTTGAGTACTGCGGATGAAGATGAAGATTTGAGTTGGGATATTGAAGATGATGATGAACCTATCAAGCATTGATCGAAGATCTGTTCTTTAAGGTTAATCAAAATTCTACTCCATTCTTATCTGCAAGTCATCTGATTATTTCTTAATGTTTTCTTACTTCATTGTAAGTTTTTTGAGTTCTTAGTTGATTAATGATTGTTTGATCATTTAGTTGGGTTATGATTGTGTAAATACCTGTTTTGTTATATCCTACTATTTATCTAATGGTGAAGCAAAAATATTCCACACTTTCTCTTTTACCCATTTTTTTTCGAAGATTTCAGGGTGCATTTCTATAAATTGCCGTTCCCACATCAATATAATCTGTTGTGACTTGAGGTCTGAATTGACTCGGAGACAGATATCAAGATGTTTGTTTCATCTCATTGGTTGCAGCATTGTTATTGGCCCCAAAAATCGCGTATAAGAGTTGCTTCATCGTGCTTCTTGTGTAATTTCAGTGAAACACTGTAAATTGGAGGTAGAGGTTTATTTGTCCAAATTGCACAAGTCTACTGTGAATTGCGAAGGGTTTCGGGCGATTAAGGGCCTCATATTGCATTCATGACCATTCAACAGAAGTTGCACTCGCAGTTTAAGCATTGCGAACCCATGCCACACAAGTTGCACTTGCAGTCTGAGTTGCTCAAACCCGGCACGGATTTTGCACAAGTCTACTGTGAATTGCGAAGGGTTTCGGGCGATTAAGGACCTCTTATTGCATTTCTAACCATTCACCCCCATTTGCAAGAGTGTGGTGTGGGATCGGGGGCTTCTCTCCAATTAAGTGCCTCATATAGTCTTCTTAACCATCCAATGTTGTTTCTTAAGCAAACTTGAATATTAGAAAATAAAACCTAATATCTTACTGTATAAACCCGTCGGTCCACCGAACTTCCACCTATTCCTTGCCCGGCAAATCCCACAAATGAACGGGTGGGATGGGATAGCGCAATGTCACAACCTGTTTTAACTTTGAAAGATTCAAGGAGTGAGTTTGGGCCATGAGAGCACGCTCACTACAAGCATAAGACGGCGGAGGCCCAAGGCATCCAGAAATGCTATTTGGCCCAAAAATGGGGGCCGACCCTAAGTTAAAGGCTGCTGTGGCCGGCTCCCATTAGTCGGGTGATGTGTAAAGAGATTTGACCTGACCAATGGGAGCCGACCACATTAGCTTCGAGCTGTGGTCGACCCTGAATTTCAAGCCAAATAGCATTTCTCCAACACATGTTAGGTCGGAGCAGAGGGTCGAATAGTCGTTAGGATTTTAATTTCCTCAGCTTTGCCCAGTGTAATTTGAGGATATTGTCGGGTCGAGTTAGGTGTCTCCTCTCTTCCTAAAGGGTCTGACTAAAGGCACTTGTCGAAACTATTATTAGATTCGGGTGCCCATTAGCACCCATCACGGATTGGGGGAGGCGCTCGAGCGCCGCGTTCCCTTCCTTTGACTACCCTTCTCTCTATCATCATTACGTGATGGGTGCTAATCGAACCAAATTAAAATTTTACCAAGAATAAAATTAAAAAAATTTCGATTTAAAAACCTGCTACAGTTAGTTATATTTAGAATGTTAAAAATAAGTGTTATCTCGCAAATCATTAAGTTTACTTGTACTTGATTAATTTGACATAGTTTATCAACATTCGAGCAAGATAAAAAAAAACGATAAACAATTGAATCTCGACCATCTATCGTTGCTAATTATATATTCTTAAATATATAATATATATAAAAGATAACAATAAATGGTTTGGTTTGATTTTTTCGATTATCCGTCAAAACAAAATCCATGAACTGAACCAAACCCCTCGATTTTGACCTTTTTAGTATTCGAATCAATCCGGATAACTATTGGAGTGGTCCCCAAACCGTCTAAATCTGTTTGGATCGGATTGGTTTGATCCGGTTTGGATTTTCGGATATTAAATGTACATCACTAAATTTTATAAATAGTGAGTAATAAGCTTAATTAGGTCTAATAGAGAACTAGTACCTGGCCCGATTGTCTCGCCGCCGACATCAACCGAAATATGACGTGGCCCCAAAGAGCGTTTTTTCCGTTGAGTGAGAGTATTTTTTTTTTTTTTGAACTTGAGTAGTTCTTTAAATTCCAATTTTAAGGAATTAGAGTTTATCATCATCAGAATGAACAAAGCTAGGGTTTATGCTGCTGGAAGCCCTGATTATGTTGGTTGAGAAAACACACAAACACACTCAATGGAGGAAGAAGGCTAGAGTTCATCATCATCATCATCAGAATAGAAACTTCTAAAAGCAAGAAAGTTCTCTGGTTTAGAGAGAAAAAGAGAGCATTCTTCTTCTTTTTACAGGTTTCTAAATTCTTCTATTTTAGGGTTTCTATTTCTAATTCAAAGGAAACCTATCTTGTTGGTGAGTGACTCTGTTTTTTTTTTTCTTTATTTATTTAATCTCACTCTATTTCTCACTCTCCCATTTTCTTATAGTCATGGAAAATTCAAAAAAACAGAGATTAGTTTTCAGAATCAATCAAGAAGCAAAAACCCATATTCAAGAAAAGACTGAAACTTGTTTAGAAATCAAGGATTTTCATCGAAATACTAACAAGAATCAACAACATTCATCAATGGATGAGGAATTATTCTCTAATGGGGATTTTGATAAATCTTCTCCTTGTTCTCCTTTATACCTCCTTTCTACAAAGAATGATGATGTTGACACTGATAATTTAGACTCTTCTTCTTCTTCTCGTCTTTCGAATTATATCAAATGGGGTAAGAAGAAGAGAGGACGGACTACTAGGAGAGGACGGATTAAACCTAAAGATTTAGCGAAAGAAGCTGCTGAAACCTTATTTATGATTGCCAACAATGGTGGTGGTTCTAGGAGACTACTGACTGAACCCACCATAGATGACGAAGAAGTTGCCGAAGCTTTATTAATACTTAGTAAGGGTGACGATATTCTTGTTTCGACAAGTTCAAACTTGCCAAACAATAAGAAGAAGAAGAGAGTAATGGAAGTTTCAGAACTTCCTACTAAGAAGGCAAAAACTGGAAAAGAAAACAAGAATTGGAAGTCTAAAACTTGGTTAGATAACCATATGGTTAAGCTGGGCTTTGGGTCAGATGATTTATCGTCCAACGAGGAGGAAGGCAATGATTATCTAGTGGTGGGTAAACTAGACGAACGACCCATAGAACCGAAATTTTTTGAGATGTACCTGAAGAAGGTTGCTGAAAGTTATATTATGCATTACGAGAAAACGCGAATGACGTCTAATGAATTCAGTGAGGAAGTAGTTTCATGTATGGATGCAATGAAAATTCTAACCCAAGTTGAGTTGGAGAAGAAGATCGATGTCTCTATGCCAAAGAACAAGTCTAGTGTACATGAGTGTAATATTTGCAATATGATATTTTCGACAGGTCAAGCTCTAGGAGGTCACAAAAGGCTACATTGGACCGGCCCCGTTACTAAATCAGTGGTTTTAATCGAAGAAGATGAAGAAAAAGACGGAGATGAAGATCATTGCAAGCCTCTAGGAGGTCACGAAAGGCTACACCGGACCGTCCCCATTACTGAATCAGTGGTTTTAATCGAAGAAGATGAAGAAAAAGACGGAGATGAAGATCATTGCAAGCCTCTAGGAGGTCACGAAAGGCTACATTGGACCGGCCCCATTACTAAATCAGTGGTTTTAATCGAAGAAGATGAAGAAAAAGACAGAGATGAAGAAGATCATCGCAAGCCTCTGATGTTCGACCTCAATGAACCTCCTCCTCTTAGCCCATGATGAAGTTTTGAGTTAGACTGACACAGTTTTCTCTTTCTGTCTTGTTTTTGTCGAGAGTACAAACTTTTTCCATAATCTGTACGTTCAATAAAGAACGTTCAAATATTTTCATGTGTTTTTTGCGTTGTTTGTTTGTGCCATCGATTTTTCTTCTCCAAGTTTATAAGTCTAATCTGTGAAACTCACTTTCGTTAGACGGTAACACGTGTGTCTCTCTAGCAAGGAGATCAGAGTTCGAATCGTGTTGTTTAAGAAAATAGAAGTTTTTAGGAAATCACATACAGTAATTAACCAAAATTTTGCTTAGTCAATGTACATGATGTTCATTGCTTACTCCTCTCGACCGTTACTTACATCAACTTACAAATAAACCTAATCCTTTACGTTTTGTTCCTTCATGCAATTTTCAGCACTATTACTGCCATTATCGTTGCTGCTCTGACGAAAATCTCGTTTACGCTTCTGTCTACTCTACTCATCATCTCTTCATCTTTCAGACCCAATTTGTTTTGGTTCTTGCTGATATAGATAATACTATCTCTCAGTTGATTCACTGCCCATGACAACCAAACGAGCCCAACCCCAAATCCAGTGTTTAACATCTTTGACGCGCAGAAGGGTACCCTTCCACCGGCAACTTTACAGAGAACGGTAAATAGAACAGCAAGGCCGGTACCAGCAATGCTAGCGGAGAATTGAGTAAGAAGCTGAGGTAGTTGTGGCCCAGATTGCTTTAGGGTTAGGATTGAAGTTTTGCCCTTTCTTCTTCCTAGGACTAGCGATAGAAGGCTCTCACAAGCGTGAAGATAGCTTCTTCTGTGTATATCACTCTCTCTTCCACCATTCCTACTGGTTTTCTTCATCGGTGATTGTTTCAGCTTTGTTTTCTTCGGACTAGATTGTCAAAACGACACAAGAGTGAGAAGGACAGTCATAAATGATTAGCGGTGAATAATTTCATGGATATCCAAAAAGCATAGTCCTATTCGAGTACGAGGAAGTGGCAAAAGTTGAAGGATTTATACCTCTTTACAGGAGCAACCATGATATTTTTCAGCTTCAAAGAAGAATCACATACATTTGTTCGTGCTTCACTCCTGCCCCGTCTGTGCAATATAATGACCAAATAGCTTCATCAACTCGAAAGTTCAGATGTTTCAAGTAAAATATATGCTGTCTTTCGACGTCAATTATAAAGTATTAAAACATTCCTAATTTTTTTAAAACATTCCTAATGAATTCTATTATAATCATATTGACTCTAAATCCAGTGACTCATAGCTCGATGAAGGTTCAAACTTCAAAGGGGTAGTTGATCTCCAAGATGGAGAGATAGTCTTTAAGAAGAAAAGAAACCTTCTAAGGAATAACCAACAACTCTAGTTCAGACTCCCATTTATGAAACACAGAGCTTCAAGTTCCACTCCATGTAGGGGTCTGAAAGAGCGCGGCCGGAGTCCATCCGCGGGTACAGACGTCCGAATTAGTCAGCCGCGCACGCAGCCCGGGGAATAGGATTCTGCCCGTCGGACCCAGTAAAATAAACGTGCCAGATGCGGGCAAAAGTTTTCAACCAACTGTCCTCCTAATGCCCGGCCCAATGTAATGCTCTCCCTATAACAGTCAGTGGCATCAGCAGCCCCGTAAACAGGATTCTGCCCGTACGACTCACTAGAATAAACGGGCCGAACGCAACCATTCAACCGACTGCCCGCCGACCCCGGCCCAATATAATGCTCGCCCTATAACCCCTACGGTACCCACAATATTTTGATGAAAGAATTCTCAAATAACTCATACCTTGTGAAGTATGGCACCAAACTAGGCAATTTATCCTTCTTAATTGAGTTCCTTGAGAGAGTAAACTCCTCAATGATAGAAAGAAGATCCTTTGTCTCAACCTCAGTCCCTGTGAACAATACTCTGCCATCTTGTTGCATAATCATTCTTGAGCTAGAAGATAAATCCCCAACAAAATCCAATAAAGGATTTGGAGTAAAAAAATTGCTTCTTGGATAGATAAGGGAAGGCTGATGGGACTCAAAAACTTCATCTGTCATAGGAAATAGTGACTCTGGATTCATTTTGATTGTCAATGAATGAAGACCCATGGAGTCAGATAGTAGAGGATAATCTACACTTTCTCTCTCTGCTTCACTAAATCTAGAGAGAGAAAATTGTGAGATGTTTTCATCATGCCTTGTGCACTTCTCAACAATCCCAGAGCTTAAATCTATGAAGTTATTCATGCCAACAAAAACAAAAGTAAATAAGATCAATAACACATCTATAGAACATTTAACTGCAAAATTGTGACCTCTCAAGCCTTAACAGTTAACGATATTGTCCCCGCAGACCCAAGCACGCAGGTACAGGGTTTTGTTCTTGCGGAAGGCTCCACGAGCCCACCCAAAAGGCCACACGGTTTACAATCATGAGCGTTCACCTATAGCCTAGGCTCTGGACATTCTCAGGAGCGACGTGGGACTATCACAATCCCCCACGTCTCTTTGGTAAGGGTGGGGGAGATTGTGATAGTCCCACAACACTCATGAGAGCGTCCGGAGCCTGGCTAGAAGTGTACGTTCAAGCTTAGTAAGTGTTGGTGCCTTTTGGGGGTGTTCGTGGAGCCTTTGCCAAGAACAAAACCCCATACTAGTGAGGTGGTAAAAGCGGACACAATTTTCGACAACGGCTAAGCCTAGGGGCGTCACAAAAATTAACAAACTCAGAAAAAAAGGCAAACCTTGGAGATCAATGAGTAGAGGTTTCTGCCTAGATGAATTAAGATTGGTGAACTGATTAGAATCTGAAAACCATTCTATAGGTGTCCATGGATTCTCCATATGACTTTGTTTATGATTGAAGCAATTTGATCTTAGTGTCTTCTCTTGTTTTGTTCCAGAGATGGGTGTAAATGATCGGATTTCCTATACAAATATAAACAAAAACTAATCAAAATCCCAAAGTTTAGACTAATATGAACCCTAAATTCACAAAAACACAAGAAATCAACAATACCCTATTGAGAAATGAGAAAAATAAGACTACCCAGATAAGCAAATCTCAGCAGATTCAAACCACAAAATCTAAGAACTAAAAAAAAGCCTAATTTACCTTGAAAGTCTTATTGTGGAGACTATGTAATTGGGGAAAAACCCCATGAGGATAAGTAGAAGATGCCATTAGACAAAGCTCAACCATCTTATCTCTCTCTAGAACTAGAAGAAAGACTCCCAAGTTCAGAAAAGAAGTTCCTGAACAGTAATCATTCCTTGATTGAGAATCAAAATCTTCTCCATAATAAGACAGAGTATGTATCTATCTTCTTCCCCACCTAGTTTGTTCTACAAACCAGAAATATTAAATTAGTTTTTGAAAGGTTATGGGTGGTTGGAAAAGACTCAAGATTGGGCCAAGTAGATTGTTGTTTCCATTCGATTAATTCCAATACCCAATTTGTTAAGATTCTTATGGTTTGAATGGCTTCTTGGGATCTCAAAGATTGTGACACTTTTTAACATAGTCAAGAAATATTTGCCTTTCTAATTACTCTTTTTATGATTGGACATTCCATTAGTTGTAGTTTTAAAGGCCTATAAGTGTGGTAGGTGGCAAATTTGAGGGAGTTTCTGAAGGAAGGAGGCGCCTATAACACCTATCGTAGATCCCTATAAAACTTTCCTATTCAGTAGTAGTGGGTATTGATCCGGGCAGTCGGCCAAAGACATTCTGGGTCACGTCTAAAAATTCTGTGAACATTGGAATACTCGGGTCGGTTGGATTTGGCCTAATTTTGGAATTTCAACACCTATTATCTGGTGGTATGCGACTAACTAGCGGACCAACCAAACATTAGGTAGGTCCGAGGGGAAGTCGGTTTTGTGCTATGAGACAAAATTCAAAAGAAATTAACATGTTAACTTCTTTAATAAAAGATCTCATATCCACTCATACGAAGCTAGGACATGAATTTTTCTTATGTTCACAATCACCAAAGATATTTGAAGAAGAATACGATAGTTGACGAAGATGGGAAGAAGAAATAAAAGATAATAGAAGATTGGAGGAGGTTTTGTCCCATGTCCCTGTCGGTCATTAACCATAGGTCTCTTAATGAGCGAAACGACCTCGCACGTAGTTCAATGGTACACAAGATGTGTAGTTAATCGGTCCACGTACCCCGCTGGTCATTAACCATCAGTATCTTAATATACGACCTCTCAAGCTTATTTCGTTAGGTTAGCAAGCAGACAGGTACTCGGCTTAAACAATCGTATCCCTCGATTGGAGGTCTTGACCCATCTCCCGAACACTAACTAGCGTTAGACGAGGTAGCGGGTATCTATGGTCCCTCACGGGCTCGAACAGACCCGGTCCGATCTCCAACCTCTGGCTAGTTTCTATACATTCCGGTTAAGACCATGTATCGGATAGATTGTGGAACCACTAAAAATTGGCACCAGAATAGAACAGCTTACTTACTAAGAAGTAAGAACACATGAAAAAAGGTTTATGCTTTAACTTCACAAGTCGAAAACCAGATCGAATCCTTTCTTCTTCTTCCAATAAAACTAAAGATGGTGAGTGATTTGTCAATCCCTTTTCTTGTTTGGGTATCTCAATTTCTCTTTGAATTTTATTCAAATTGTTACTTTTTTGTGAATTTTGGGGTTTAATTTTCTTAATTTGTGGGTTTTTGGGGGTGAAGTTGTTCTTCTCCTATTTCAAGGATTTAGTAGGAAGAGAAGTGACAGTTGAATTGAAAAATGATTTAGCAATCAGAGGTACTCTCCATTCAGTTGATCAGTACCTGAATATCAAGCTTGAGAATACTAGGGTTGTTGATCAAGACAAGTACCCTCACATGGTATTATTTCATTCCTTTCTATGATTTCTAGGGTTTTGTTGTTCTTGTTTAGGGTTTTTGTTCACATTGTTTAATTTCTATCAACTTCACTTATAGTTTGAATTTTCATCCTGGGTATTTGGAATGAAGAAACTTAATGGACTTGTATGAAAAAAAAAACTAGGGTTTGAGTTTACTGTGTTTAGATTTTAGTATGTTGCTTAACAGTTTCAAAAAGTTCAATTCTGAGGTATTATTCAACATTGTGATGTCTAAACTATATGATATGAGATTTTTCGAATTATTAGTTCATATTGTCTTCAAAACGGATTGAACAGAAATCATCTTTGGGCTAACCTAGCCTCCTCCATCCGTCACTCCAGCAGCGCCTTGAAAACTTGCTTCGGACATGAATCTTCGAGTAGTCAGAAATTTGAAATTTAGAGTTTTGGAAGAAGGATGATAGAAGTATAAAGGGTATTGACAAGTGACAACTAAAATTTTAAGACTTAGGGTTGTTCATGGTTGTGTGATTTGATCTTGAAGTAGTTTGATTATATGTTATGTTATTTCCATTTTCCGATATATACTAAGTGTAACGATTAAGCTTCGGAGCTTGTTAGTCCTCATTTTTGGTATAAATCAAGAGTATTGGGGATGAGGTGTTATGTTAAGACTAGGGAGTTTCAGTACCAAATAAGTCGACCAAAAAAATTAGAAGCTTACCACATGAAAGTACGAGAACTCAAGACAAGTTTTGTGAGATAGTGCAGTCGATATGATATTATGACCTATCCCTTCGCTTTTTGGCGTGTAGTTTTTTTACTTGCCCTGATTGTTTATTGTCTATGTTTTGATTGATATATCTGCAGCTATCAGTGAGGAACTGCTTCATCAGAGGATCGGTCGTGAGATATGTTCAGCTACCTCCAGATGGAGTTGATACAGAAATCCTTCACGATGCAACAAGGCGAGAAGCTCGTGGTGCATGATCCTTCATCTCAACTTCTTACTTATTTTCCATTTTGGTGTTTATGATTAAGAATCTTTAGTTTTAATTTTCCTCCTACTTTGTCAAAAGGGCGTGTCTGATTTTAGTATGAATATCATGCTCTTTGTTCACACACTACTTCAACCTATGGTTTTATTTTGGAATTTTAGTTTAAGACAGACATCTGATTTGGAGAAACTACGCTATCTTGTTGCGGGACGGACAAAAGCGCGAAAGCCCGATATCCGACAGTTCATCCATGTCTGAATGAGCCCATCGACATCGGAAGCCTGCAAGCGGGTATTGAGTCTGGACTGTTAGATTTTAGTGAGCGCGCTTGGGTATTAAGTCTTGCCCGACTATCATGTACCTCTGTCTGGGCTAGTTCTGGCCAGTATTAAGATAATTTGCTGAAAACAAGTTTATAGTCATAACATAAGCTTTCCGCATTGCCAAAGTTACGATAAACATGAGGAAAACATTAACGTCATCACGAACATATCACAGCGTTATAACGACGAATAAAGGATCTTTCATTCATAGTGTCTGCAACCTTATTCATTAACCCAAATTATTTAGAAACAATTTCCCTAATAGAGATAGAAATCGTAACATATCACTTAATATTTGAGATACTTGTTAAACCAAGCCAAAATGTATTTGTGACCCTTGTTGGCAGCCTTCACGGCTGGTCTGTCCGTAACGTTGTACAGCAGAGTCCATCCGTGTGGATACCCAGGAAATATCTTCACAAAACTAGGTACCTACAACAATGAACAAATTAGGAGTACTCAATATCCATCGAAAAAATACAAAATATCGCCTAAAGATTAAAGTCAATATAGTTTTGACTTTTGAACTACGATCTATTACAACTTGGGGTTGGATAGTAATGATATAATGTTCGAAAGTTAACATCTTATAAGAAGCGATCGAAGATATTCATAATTTCCTAAATATGGTGCGACTATAGTCCATCCCTAGTAAGAAGTACTCAGGAAAAAAGACTCGGAAGAATGTAAGCGAAAGCCGAAGGTGTCTTACCTGAGGTTTGGTGGCTAAAACCTCTGCAAATTGTTTTATAGTAGCTGCTGGAGTGATGCTGTCATTCCCACCCCCCAATATAGAAATGGGTGCCCTAACATCTGGTTATCATAAAATTTGAATGATAACTAAAGCTTGTAAATTTATAAAAAGAATGAAAGATAAAAAGTACGAATAAAACGATCCATACTCTTGATATCATCAACAGTGACATATGTCGGATGTGGCGTTACCACTGCTTTTATGTCATCACGTGCCGCCAATATCGTAGTTAACTTCGCTGAAATATTATATCTTATTCAAGTTTGATGCTGTAAAATCGAAAACGAAAACAAAAAGAAGCATATGATAAGGATAAGGAAAAGGTCTAGGTCTTACCTCCCCAGCAAAAGCCTGCAATCCCAATTGTGGATATCCCTTTTCTTTTAAAAGCTTCAAGAACTGGTTTGGCAACTTCAACTCCATTAACCTACAAATTAGTTCTAAATCTTCATTATAACTACAAACAATTAAAATCGAAGGGCAAATCAGATCAAACAGGTACTTAAGGAAAACCGACCGCCAGATGATGATTCAACCAGTCCTGAAAACCCCTTTGCGAATACTCAACCCATGGATCACCATTAAAAAAATCAGGAGCTACAACATAGTATCCAGCAGCTGCAATCTTGTCCACCAGTCTCCTATAACAGCATAACAAGATGGATAAGAAATTCTAAACCATATATGTAATATTCATCAATTCATCTGAGCCAGAGCAGTCACCGAGTTTCTAACAAGCTTCCGACGTGTCAAACATAGGGGTCGGAATAAAGCCCGATGCCCAGATGTTGAAAGTGCCTTCAATATGGGTCGATATCTAACCCTAATTGAGATCCATCTGTAATCTTATTCTTCATTCTTTGTGAAATACATCGCGCCATTGTTCAACATGGAGTAGGTCTTACCAAACGAATCAGGTAAATCCCTTGTGTTTTGTGTGATTGTTTACTTTCATTATCACTCATCTTGTTTTTTTTCATTCTTTGTCATCACAGTGGAAGGGTAATACCCGCCTAGGCAGCTAGAATTATCGGGACAGGCTCCGTGAAGAAGGCTGCCCAGTAGTTTACCTGAGTCCGACCCCGTTTGCCTACCTGCATAGCAAGCCCGTCTACGTACCGCTACACACCCAAGTATAAACCTGAGTAGAACCAAGAGAGACGGACTTGGTCTCTCGGTACCCTACCCATCGGGTGAGGGATGTTTGACTAAAACATCTCGGCGAGGGTTTCGCACCACTAGCTTAGTCATAACTCCGAGCTCGAATTGATGAAGCAACATTCACAAGATAAATCGGTAGCTCAAGCTCATTGGACAAGAATTAAGTGTTCTACACATGAAAAAGATCAAACATGAAAGCATTAGACATACCTCAAGTTTGGCTTTGCAAAACCTGCAAATGAGAGATCAAGTAAGAAACTAATATTAACTCAAAAACAAAACACAATGTTAATGAACTCAAGAACATAACACAATGTTAATGAACAAAAAATGTAAGTTGGGTATTTACCGAAAACGTCACTAGCCACAAGAATTCCTCTTTTCGAATGCAAAGAACCAGCAATATATGATTTAACACCACCAATTTTTTTCACTTTTCCTGCTTCACGATACCTTGAACGGATTGTTGATACTACAGCGGTATCAACCCTGGTCCGGATAGTATGTGAATCAGTTTCTACCTTATTCGACTTAATCGAGTGATCTAAAAGGTCTGGAAACCACATAAAACTCACAAAAAGAACAAAACCAAAGAAGAAAAAAACAAGTAATGGTTTTGCAGAGCACTGAAGTCTTGACATTTCTACTTCCCCTTTCTTCTTTTCTTCAACAAACAGATTTACTTTTTCTCTCTAAGCTTAACCAGAAAATGACAATAGATATAGAATATTGAAGTTTGATAAAAGTCTTCAAGTATATATTTTAAGATCATTATATATATATATATTATATAGAATGGATATATTCTATACTTGAAATAATACAAGTTTATAGTATAAAAAGAATATCACATGTTTCTGCACAAACATCTAAAATGAGGTAACTCGATCACCACCAACACGTGCTATTGTCGGATTATGTCGATATATAAAATATCAACATTATAATCTCTTACCATAAAGGTCAACGATATAAAAACATTATAATAAGCAGAAATTATCAATCATTTTGGTTAGATATGGCAAAAGAATCTTCTTCACCTACATGGATATCACAACATTGTATTGAAAAACAAATGATCTTAGTTTACTGAATTCGAAATCTTCCCATCTTACAACAGAGTACACGCGACCTTCGCCCGTGTGTGGGCTTTTTATTTATAATAAATAAGATAGATATGCATAAACTCGAACAATTTCTCACATAGATATAGAAATCTTATGTCTCACTTAATATTTAACATACTGGTTAAACCAAGCAAAAATGTATCGATGGGCCTCGCTAGCAGACTTCACGGCTGCTTTGTCGGTGATGTTGTATTGCATAGTTCATCCGTGTGAAACCCCGGGAAATATTTTCACAAAATTAGGTACCTACACAAATGAGAAACCACACAGATCCTTTTAACTACTGCAATAGATTAAAATCGCAATGAGAGTATGTGATATGACGACGAAGAAGCAAACCTAGAAAAGTGACAATGAAAGTAAACTATCACACGTGATACAAGAGATTTATGTGGTTCGGTTGGTGAGACTTACTCCACGATGAACAATGACTCAGTGATTTTCACTATGAATGAAGAACAAGATTACAAAGATTTCTTAAAGGTTTTAGTATATGGAACATTTCAGTTTTGCTAAAGTGATATATAAATAGTCTTCATTGATAACGACATAAATAATATTCGTAGTTTGAATATTAATTTGGAAAGATATTGTTAGAACAACAGTCAATATCGGTAGCGTCAAGTCAAAAGACTTTTCAAAGATGAGTTTCCAGAAACCAAACTTATTTACATGTCATATGTCTATCTAAAAAATCAAGAATCCAACTGTCCTAGTTATTAATCCTTAACATGCTTTTTAAACCAGGCCAAAATGTATCGATGGGCCTTTGTAGCGGACTTCACAGCTGCTTTGTCGGTCTCATTGTATCTCAGAGTCCATGCATGTGCAACTCCAGGAAATACCTTCACAAGGCTATGCACCTACACATAGGACTATAGGAGAATTAGAGAGAGTTCGTCGGTCTTAATTTCTTATAAATGTCACATAATAGAGAAGTCTTACATGAGTTTTAGTGGCTAAGACCTCTTCATATTGTTTCACGAGCGTTGGTGGAGTGAGCGTGTCAAGCTCGCCTCCTAGTATTTCGATGAGGACCTTAACTCCTGCTCATCATTAATATAAACACGGCGCAATGACTAATGTTATTAATAAAAAAACATACTTTTAGCCTAATAGATATCAACAAGAAACCTAGTGGTAATGCGGATACTAAAATCTCATATCTCAAGTTCTATACGAAAACAATTCATGCCCTTGATGTCATCGACTAGGACATATGCTGGATGTGCCATTGCCACTGCTTTTAAGTCATCATGATTCGCTAAATAGAATAACTACTTTTCCTGAAATATTCAAAATGTATTTCTCATTCACGACGAACACACTAAAACAAACAAAAAAAAAATAGATAAGAGAAGATCTTACCACCCCAACAAAAGCCTGCAAGTCCAATTCTTGATATCCCTTTACTCTTAAAAGCTTCAATCACTGAGGTTTGGCTTCTTGAGCTCCCTTTTCCTACATTATTTTTCTAGATCTTTATCATAATCGTAAAGAATGAATTTGGGAGTAAATAAACCGACTAAAGAAAAATTTATATCGAGTTTAGAACTAATAAAGGGAAAACAAACCGCAGGATGATCTTTCAACCAACTATCGTAAGGCCTCTGAGGACTAGGGACATAAGCATCTCCATTATAGAAATAGGAGCTACAACATAATATCCAACACCTGCAATCTTGTCCACCAGTCTCCTTCGAAAAGGTACAACAAGATAAAGATATCAATATGGAAAATTTGTATGCATAGACGCTAACCCATTTGTTCATATAAAATCCTGTCAGTCAGTCAGTCAATCTATCTATCATTTCAAGTCCTCAAATACGGATAACAAGTCCATGACTTTGACTCACATCATGATGTTAATGGCATGAGGATCATTTACTGGTTTATGTTTTAGGAATTTTGGGTATCCCATGAACATCATGAAAATAGAAGACAAGAAAAGGTGAAAAATAGAAGTAATGGGTTCTTCCACCATTGAGATTTTTCTACAGGAACTAAGAGAACAAACAAGAATTATGTTTGTTGCTAAAAAAAAAAGGAATTATGTTTGATGAAGTATGGTTATAGAGTGACCATGATTTTTGGGTAACCAAAACATTTGCATAAAAATAGTTCAAAAAAGAGAATTTGACGAGATTAGAAAGCAAGGGTGATGATTTGTCAAAAGAGGAATGGAAAGGAGAGGAGAGAAAAAATCAAGATAAATCGATAGCTCGAGCTCCTTGGACAAGAATTAAGTGTTCTACACATAAAAAAGATCAATCATAAAAGCATTAGACATACCTCAAGTTTGGGTTTGCAGAACCTGCAAATGAGAGATCAAGTAAGAGACTAATATTAACTCAAGAACACAACACAATGTTAATGAACAAAAAAATCTAAGTTGGGTATTTACCGAAAACGTCAATAGCCACAAGAATTCCTCTTTCCGAATACAAAGAACCAGCAATATATGATTTAACACCACCAAATTCTTCCACTTTTCCTGCTTCACGATACCTCGAACGGATCTTTGATAGTTTATAGTATAAAAAGAATAGCACAGGTTTTTGCACAAACATCTAAAATGAGGTAGCCGGATCACCACCAAAACGTGCGTATTGTCGAATTATGTCGTTATGTAAAATATCAACATTATAATCTCTTACCATAAAGGTCAACGATAGGAAAACATTATAATACACAGAAATTATCAATCATTTTGGTTAGTTATGGCAAAAAATCTTCTTCACCTACATGGATATCACAACACTGTATTGAGAAACAAATGATCTTAGTTTATTGAATTCGAAATCTTTCCATCTTACAACAGAGTACACGCGACCTTCGCCCGTGTGTGGGCTTTTATTTATAATAAATAAGATAGATATGCATAAACTCGAACAATTTCTCACATAGATATAGAAATCTTATGTCTCACTTAATATTTAACATACTTGTTAAACCAAGCCAAAATGTATCCATGGGCCTCATTAGCAGACTTCACAGCTGGTTTGTCGGTGATGTTGTATTTCATAGTCCATCCGTGTGAAACCCCGGGAAATATTTTCACAAAATTAGGTACCTACACAAATGAAAAACCAGACACTTTCTTTTAACTATAGCTATAGATTAAAATCGTAACGAAAGTAGACAAAAATACTCAAATATTCATCAAACAACGTACAAGATATTCTAGATATTCTCATTATAGGACACGAATTAGCAACAAAGAAGCATATGTGTTATGACGACGAAGAAGCAAACCAAGAGAAGTGATAACGAAAGTAAATAATCACACATGACACAAGAGATTTATATGGTTCGGTTGGTGGGACCTACTCTACGAAGAACAATGGCGCGATAATTTTCACTATGACTGAAGAACAAAATTACAAAGATTTCTCAACGGTTAGATATATGTAACTTGCTAAAATCCTAGCACACAGCCGCCTTTAACTCTCTCCCCAATCGGAAAAATAGGATGTCTCTTTTACATTGATAACAACCCCCTTATAAGACCAAGACAAACATAAGTAAACACATCAGACCAAATTTTTGGCGGGTTGCAAACTAGATTAGATATCAAACCATATTCTAGGCACTTCAACAATACAATCCATAATAATACAAGTTGTGTAAGATAGGGTGATGGTATGTATGAGTTGATGTATTATTTTTAGCAGAGATTGAAGACATTCACAATTTCCTTAATGGGGTAAAATTAAATAACCGAAATCCGATTGTTCTCCACTCTTAGCAAGAATTACATGAAAAATACTCAAAAAACAAAGGTTATAAACAAAAATCAAGTGATGGATATAAACCATCTAGAGACAAATATGTCTTACTTGAGTTTTGGTGGATAAAATCTCTTCAAATTGTTTTAAGAGAGCTGGTGGAGATAGACTGTCATGCTCAGCTCCAAGTATAGAAATGGGTACCTTAACATCTGGTTATTAGAAAAGTGCAATGTTAATTCAAAGATGGAAACTTAAAAATGTCGAAGATGAAAAGTATTTAGGTCTTGCAAAAACTGTTCATACCCTTGATGTCGTCAACGGTGAGATATGCCGGATGTGCCATTGCCACTGCTTTTAGGTCATCACGTGCCGCTAGTAGCGTAGCTACCTTTCCTGAAATATTCAGAAGCAATCTTATTGTTCGAGTCAAGTGCTATAAAAACGAAAGAAAAACGAACACTAAAAGATCTTACCACCCCAACAAAAGCCTGCAACTCCAATTGTGGATATCCCTTTATTTTTAAAAGCTTGAATAACAGGTATGGCATCTTGAGCTCCCTTCGCCTGCAAAATAGTTCGAAATCCTGATCATAATTGTAACTAATCAACATGAGGGTAATCAGATCAAACATGTATATATGTTGAGTTAAAATAATAAAAGGTAAACCAACCGGCGGGTGATCTATCAACCAACTTTTAGAAGTCCTCGGGGTGCCCGGTACAAAAGGATCGCCGTGAAACAAATCAGGAGCTACAACATAGTATCCAGCAGCTGCAATCTTGTCTACGAATCTCCTATAAAAGTACAACAAGATGGACAAAGTTTGTAAAACGAAGTGCATAATGTTCATCAACTCCGTTGAGCCCGGGCCATTAATGGCCCCCTAGCAAGCTTCAGATGTGTCAAAATATTTCTCAAGGGAATTCAGCCTATACACGTTATGTTGCGATGGCACTAGCTCAGTAATAGCTCGAGCTCGAAGAACTTCTACAAGACAAAAAGATAGCTCGAGCTCAAATGACTTCCACAAGATAACCAGATAACTCGAGCTCTATAACGAGGATAAGTTACAAACATCATATAGACTATCAAAGTCATGTTTTCTACAAGTGCTAGAATGAACTCTTTTAGACAAAGAATCCAATGAGAAACAATAAGGAGTAATAATCATACCTCAAGTTCGGTTTTTCAATACCTGCAAACGAGAGATCATGGAAGAAATTGTGAGAATAGTCCCACATCGGAAAATGATAAACTTAGTAATGAATAATATCAGTCATCAGGTTTTCAGTTAGATGAGCATGAACTTAATATGGTACCAGAGCTAAGCCCACGATTTAACAAGCCAAACGGCTACTCATTCTCCACATCACCCAACAAGAAAAAGACATGTGTTAGGCTCTGATAACATCAGATGTGAGGGGGAGTGTGAGAATAGTCCGACATGAAAAACTAATACTCTACTAACAAAGAATATAATATCTAGGTCGTCTCCGCTCATTGCTAACTGATTTTGAGTCAAATGACCACAAACTTAATGATTAACACACACAAGTTGGTACATAACTAATCAAACTCCTAAATTTCTCCTAAAACAAAACCCAACTTTGTACCAAAACAAAACCAACCCACAATCAAAATCATTATAAGAAATAGTAAAGAACCAATCAATTGTTAAGTTAGTATCATAAATCAATGAAAAAGGCAAGAAATCTGAATTGGGTATTTACCATAAACATCAGTAGCAACAAGAATTCCTCTCTTGGAATCCAAAGAACCAATAATATAGGAATTGAGACCACCAAATTCTTCAACCTTTCCTTTTCCAGAGTAATTATTTGAACCCAGAATTGATACTATAGAAGTGTCAATCCTGGTTCTGATTTCATGGGGGTCTATTACTAGGTTATGTGGTTTAGTCGTTGTTGGATGATCTAACAGATCAGGTAACCACATGAAAGACAGAAACAGAACAAATGAGAAAAAGAAGAAAACAACTAGTGGGTTGGCAGAGCACTCAAGTCTTGACATTTCTACTTCCCCCTCTTTCAACAAATTTTCTCTCTCAACTAAACAAGCAAAACTTGGAATATATACACATATAGTTCCCAAGAGAGAATAAAATAATGATCTATATAGTAAGAATAATTGAACAAAACTGTAAGAGAGAACTATCAATTTTGGTTGTCCATGCTCATTTGCCTCTATTTTCATTTAGGTCCATGTTATGTTTTGACTTTCTACGTCTATGTATTTATTTCGGTCTATGTCCGGTATTGACTTTCTATGTCTATGTTCATTTTGGTCCATATTTTGTTTCGACTTTCTACTTTCTGTTCATCTTGTTGTCAATGAGGCCATGTTTATATCATAACGATATTATCATGAAAAATCGAATAGATGTTCAAAATTCATAGTTATCCACATGAGTTGCCTAAAATTCTTAAGTGAGAAAGGTAGATACAAGATGAATATAGATTTGATCGACTTATCTATGTATTAGGTAACAAATCTTTCCTTGTTTCAAAACTTCTTTTCAACTCTCCCTTGTGTACGGTGTATCTTCATCTTACTCTCACTTTTCTTCTGTTCCATATTTTACATGTTGGGTCTTTCTTGATCTTAAGAAAAGAGAAATAATTTTCGTAACCTCTCTTCTTATTTGAGATGTGGGTCTTTCTTGATGTTAAGAAAAGAGAAATAATTTCCTTTAACCTATTTTCTCTTATTGGATATTTGACTCCTCTAGCCAGGGAAATGGAGTTGCCATGAGGCCATGAGTAGCTAGTAGCTATTGTCCCCATTGGCTTGAAATTTGTACTTTTAGGCATCATTGAGTCATGGTGCTGGTTGATTCAATACATGACAATATTGAGCAATGAACAGCCAGAATGGTTCTTCATGTGGGTTGGTTGGTTAGGACAAAGTACAAACCATATTGTGTCCCATTTCTTGTCCCCACTCCAATCAATGTGCTCAAATATGGATGAAAACATTTAACACATATATAGTATTTCTTACACTATTTACTTTTGTAAACAAGTCAACGTTTTAAATGATAGAACGGTTCGGTTCTTAGAGCAAGTAACTAACTACTTGGTGCATATAACAAGAGTACCACGATAAATAGTATTTGTGGGCAGAGAACATGACTCTGAAAAGATATTATCACGACAACATTCAACTATAAATAGTATTCGTAGGCAGATCATGACTCTGAAAAGATATTGTTACAACAACATTCAACATTGGTGGCGTAAAATCAAAAGGCTTTCCAAAGATTAGTTTCTAGAAACGAAGCTTATTTATATTTCATATATCTACCTAAAAATCAAGAATTACGATGTTCTAGTTACTAATAGTAATTCTAAACATGCTTCTTAAACCAGGCCAAAATGTATCGATGGGCCATTGTAGCGGAATTCACAGCTGCTTTGTCGGTCTCATTGTATCTCAGAGTCCATCCATGTGCAACTCCAGGAAATACCTTCACAAGGCTATGTACCTACACATAGAAGAAATAGAAAGAGTTCGTCGGTCTTAATTTCTTACCAAACTAGGTTTTGTACATAGTTCATATAAATGTCAGATAATAGAGAAGTCTTACATGAGTTTTAGTGGCCAAAACCTCTTCATATTGTTTCACGAGAGCTGGTGGAGTGAGTGTGTCAAGCTCTCCTCCTAGTATTTCGATGGGGACCTTAACTCCTGCTCATCATAAATATAAAACATGGCGCAAGACTAATGTTATTAATCAAAAATCATACTTTTAGCCTAAAAGATATCAACAAGAAAGCTAGTAGTAGTGTGGATACGAAAATCTCATATCTCAAGTTCTATACGAAAACAATTCATACCCTTGATGTCATCAACTAGGACATATGCTGGATGTGCCATTGCCACTGCTTTTAAGTCATCACGGTTCGCTAATAGAGTAACTACTTTTCCTGAAATATAACAAAATGTATTTCTCATTCCCGGCGAATGGTCTAAAACAAACACAACTTATAGAAAAGAGAAGATCTTACCACCCCAACAAAAGCCTGCAAGTCCAATTCTTGATATCCCTTTACTCTTAAAAGCTTCAATCACTGGTTTGGCATCTTGAGCTCCTTTTTCCTACATAATAATAATATTTCCAAATCTTCGTCATAATCCTAAAGAATGAATTTGAGAGTAAATAAACCGATGAAAGAAATGTTTATATTGAGTTTAAAACTAATGAAGGGAAAACAAACCGCAGGATGATCTTTCAACCAACTATCATAAGGCCTCTGAGGACTAGGAACATAAGCATCTCCACTATAGAAATCAGGAGCTACAACATAGTATCCCGCACCTGCAATCTTGTCCACCAGTTTCCTTCGAAAAGGTACAACAAGATAGATATATCAATATGGAAATTCTGTATGTATAGTATAGATGCTAACCCATTGGCACATGTATAATCTCGTTACCCGATAAGTCTCTACCTGTCTATCAGTCAGTCAGTCTGTAATTTCAAGTCCTAAAATACGGATAACAAGTCTATGACTTTGACTGACAACATACGTATCTACCACTCAAGACAGATATTTAACAAGTTATACAAGAGATTCGTGTATAAAAATAAGTTATAGGGTAAGGATATGACATTACCTTAAATTAGGTTTTTCGTATCCTGCAAAAGATGGGACAAACAAGACAGAGTTCAAAAATTAAATTCAAGAACATAATAAGAAAAACAAAATTGATAACTAAAAACATGAAAAGAACAAAACCCTTTCAAATTGAAAAAGGGAAAAAAAATTGAAAGTAAAGAATTCACCATAAATGTCAGTAACAACAAGAATTCCTTTCTTTGAATTTGGGGATCCATTAATATATGAATTGAGACCACCAAAGTTTTCAACTTTTCCTTCTTCACCATAAGATCTTGAACCAAATGATGTTAATAGAGAAGCATCAATCCTAGTATGGATGGCATGAGGATCAATTACTGGTTCATGTTTTAAGAATTTTGGGTATCCCATGAACATCATAAAAAATAGAAGAGAAGAAAAGGTGAAGAATAGAAGTAATGGGTTCTTCCACCATTGAGATTTTGCCATTTTTTACTTCTTACTCTGTTTCAACAAATAAAAAAACACTTTGCATAAAAATAGTTCAAAAAAAATGTAAATCATGGAAAGGAAAATGATAGTCTCTCGTCTGAATTTAGTCTAGAGTACCTGGACAAACAAAATTTAGAGATCTTCAACAAAAAAAGATGTGGAGAGAAAAAGTGATAGTACTATACCTAAGGGCAATAATGGTGTAGGTACAATTTGGATGTAAGCGGATCATGCAGATTCGATCCATATACTGACTTTTCGTGTGAGGGATTTGTATATTCATACGTAATACCTAATTGTACATTTCTATATTTCTGATATTTGGACGATCATAGAAAAAGATACTTAGTGGTTCTACATTTTTTCCCACTGACCAAAGAGCGGTTATTATTAAGCCCAAAACATGGGACTCAAGAGAGGATCAGGCCCAGTCTTAAATATTAATGAGAAAAAGACCCACTCTGCGAAAGTACAAGATTACCCTTTGTTACACAATAAAGTAACACCTATATCCTTTCCCTTTTCCCCGCCCAAAATTAATGATTTTGAGATGTGACTGAAAAAGTTTCTCTCTCTTCCTAAACTTTCTTAAAAAAACAACCCAACCTTTCCAACTTCTCACTCAACAATTTCCCAAAAACCATTACCACTCCTAGTTTTTCTCTTTACTTTCTCTGAACAGTTTAAACCTTCCAAAAAACCAAAACCCATTTTGGAAGATCTCTTAGCGTTTCTCGACCGAATCTCTTAGCATTTCTCGACCGATTGAACACTTTTAGGGTTTTGTTTGAGAAAAATCATGGATTTTATGTTCTATATTTAGTAGAAACAATATGATAGATTGATTTTTAGGGTGAAAAATCCAGGGTTTTTTTCTTCTTTATATTTAGGGTGAAAAAGTGCAATCTGTTTGAACACTTTTAGGGTTTTGTTTGGGAAATATCTTGGATTTTATGTTCTATATTTAGTGGAAACAATATATATTTGATAGATTGATTTTTAGGTGAAAAATCTAGGGTTTTATGTTCTATATTTAGTGGAAACAATATATATTTGATAGATTGATTTTTAGGTGAAAAATCTAGGGTTTTATGTTCTATATTTAGTGGAAACAACATATTTTACAGATTGATATTTAGGATTCTATTGAAGATTCTTAGTGTTTGGAACACATGTTTTTTTTTTCTTCTTTACATTTAAGAATGATTTTTTTATCATGGTTGATTTGTTTTTTACATTCATTGATATGTAATCAACATTTCTAATTATGCAGAAGTTTTTACGCTATCAAAGAAAATCACTAAAAATCCAACTTTGACATCTGCTTCATCTAAGGCAAATCAGGTAATTTCGGAAACACTTTTCATTTGTCAACAAATTCAGATATGTTTTCATTTTGGATGAGCCAATTTCTTTTTGCATGTAAACATATTCAGATATGTTTATGTTTTGGATGAGCCAATTTCTTTTTGCATGTAAACATATTCAGATGTGTTTCCATTTTGGACGAGCCAATTTCTTTTTGGATGTCAATAGAGTCAGATATGTTTCCATTTGGATGAGGCTATTTATTTTTTGATGTCAACATAGTCAGATATGTTTCTATTTGGATGAGCCAATTTCTTTTTGGATGTAAACATATTTAGATATGTTTTGAAATACCTAAAATGTGTTACTTGCATACGAAACTTTGTCTGCACTAGCCAACATATGTCCTGTTGTGCAAACAATATATTTAATGGAAAGTTTGTTTGCATTAGCCAATAATGTAGAAATCTAGGGTTTTATGTTTTATATTTAGTGGAAACAATATATTTTACAGATTGATATTTAGGATTCTATTGAAGATTTCTAGTGTTTGGAACACTTGTTTTTTTTTTTTCTTCTTTACATTTAAGAATGATTTTTTATCATGGTTGATTTGTTTTTAACATTCATTGATATGTAATCATCAATTATGATTATGCAAAAGTTTTTACGCTATGGGAACATCAAGGAAAATCACTAAAAATCCAACAATGAAATCTGTTTCATCTAAGGCAAATCAGGTAATTTCGGAAACACTTTCTTTTTTGATGTCAACAAATTCAGATATGTTTCCATTTTGGATGAGCCAATTTCTTTTTGCATGTAAACATATTCAGATATGTTTCCATTTTGGATGAGGCTATTTATTTTTGGATGTCAATAGAGTCAGATATGTTTCCATTTGGATGAGGCTATTTATTTTTTGATGTCAACATAGTCAGATATGTTTCCATTTTGGATGAGCCAATTTCTTTTTGCATGGAAACATATTCAGATATGTTTCCATTTTGGATAAGGCTATTTATTTTTGGATGTCAATATAGTCAGATATGTTTCCATTTTGATGAGGTTATTTATTTTTTGATGTCAACATAGTCAGATATGTTTCCATTTGGATGAAGCTATTTATTTTTTTGATGTCAACATAGTCAGATATGTTTCCATTTTGATGAGGCTATTTATTTTTTGATGTCAACAAATTCAGATATGCTTCCATTTTGGATGAGTCAATTTCTTTTTGCATGTAAACATATTCAGATATGTTTCCATTTTGGATGAGGCTATTTATTTTTTGATGTCAACATAGTCAGATATGTTTCCATTTTGGATGAGCCAATTTCTTTTTGCATGTAAACATATTCAGATATGTTTCCATTTTGGATAAGGCTATTTATTTTTGGATGTCAATAGAGTCAGATATGTTTCCATTTTGATGAGGCTATTTATTTTTTGATGTCAACATAGTCAGATATGTTTCCATTTGGATGAAGCTATTTATTTTTTTGATGTCAACATAGTCAGATATGTTTCCATTTGGATGAGGCTATTTATTTTTAGATGTCAACAAATTAAGATATGTTTCCATTTTGGATGAGTCAATTTCTTTTTGCATGTAAACATATTCAGATATGTTTCCATTTTGGATGAGGCTATTTATTTTTGGATGTCAATAGAGTCAGATATGTTTCCATTTGGATGAAGCTATTTATTTTTTTATGTCAACATAGTCAGATATGTTTCCATCTGGATCGGGCTATTTATTTTTCGATGTCAACAAAGTCAGATATGTTTCCATTTGGATGAGTCAAATTCTTTTTGGGTGTAAACATATTTAGATATATTTTGAAATACCTTAAATGTGTTACTTGCATACGAAATTTTGTCTGCATTAGCCAACATATGTCATGTTGTGCATATAGCATATTTTAGTATGTTCAGATAATAAGACCTATATTTTGTGAAACATTTTACTTTATTCAGATAATAAAATCTTTTATATGTTCTTCAAGGTTAAGGAGGAGCTGGAAGCAGAGAGTGAAGAAGAGACAAGATTGTTACAATTCAGTGAAAAGTTGGTTCTTCAAGTGAATATGGAAGACAATATAAAACTTGTCGAAGAAACTTAATATTTGGTGGAGCAATTTAATAGTTGCTTAGAGCATATCTAGATTTGTTTAGATAAATCTGTTTCTGTTGTTAACTGGTCTGAGAATGTATATTGAGGATCTTCATTTTGAAGTTAATTAATTAAAAGAGTAATTGGCTTATGATACTGGCATGAAAAACTTAATATTTGGTTGGAGCATATACTTAATATTTGCTTAACTTTGGTTGCGAATGTTTTTTTGGTCAAAACAAATTTTTAAGTTGTCAATTTTTCTTCATGCAAAAACTAATTTGATCGGAAATATTTCTGAGGTTGTAAATTTTCTTGGAGCATATATGAATTTGTTCGGAAACAAAAAATTATTGAGAACAAACAAAGATTTGTTCAAACAAATCTTTGAAGTTGTAAATTTTCTTCATGCAAAATCTAATTTGTTCGGAAATATGTTTGAGGTTGTAAAATTCCTTGGAGCATATATGAATTTGTTCGGGATTACAGAATTATTGAGAACAACCAAAGATTTGTTCAAACACCTTTTTGATGTTGAAAATTTGGTTGGAACAAAACCTAATTTGTTGGGAAATATTTTTGATGATATAATAATATACTCGAACACAAAACTAAATGTTAGGGAGTACAAAAATAAAAGTTAAAACATCTTAAAATTAGGTAGAAGGCAAAATAGATAATATTCATAAATTTCCTAATTTGTCTTCCATATTCACTTGAAAAACTAACTTTTCATATTCACTTGATGAACCAACTTTTCACTGAATTGTAACAATCTTGTCTCTTCTTCACTCTCTGGTTCCAGCTCCTCCTTAACCTTAAAGAACATATAAACGATTTTATTATCTGAACAAAGTAAAATATTTCACAAAATATATGACTTATTATCTGAACATATTAAAATATGCTTCATGCACAACAGGACAGATGTTGTCTAATGCAGACAAAGTTTCGTATGCAAATAACACATTTTAGGTATTTTAAAACATATCTGAATATGTTTACATCCAAAAAGAAATTGGCTCATCAAATGGAAACATGTCTGAATATGTTCACATCCAAAAAGGAATTGTTTCCGAAATTACCTGATTTGCTTTCAGCACATCAATTTCTTTGTCCAAACCTGCAAAGAAGTAAAATAAAACATGAAATCTGAAAAACATGAAACATCAACGAAAACATACAGATGAACAAGAAAGTTTTTATGTGAAAACCCCAGACAATATTTACTACCTATAAACACAACAAAATATGCTTCCGTAAACAGTAAATAATCTAAACAAAAAAGTTTATGTCAGTGAAATTGAAAATATGTTCAAGAAATTTATGAAAACAGAAATTTGGATTTTGATGGTAACAACTATAAAAATACAAAAAACATTTTTCAATTTGCTCATTGTATTAACATCGTGCTAACAACATATTCTAAAATGCTTAAAATACTTGTCAATTTGTCTGTTAAACATCAATATCTACTAAAACGTAATTTCTAGAGAGAGAACCCGAAAAATAGATCTAAGTTTGTACTTTTTGAATTCTTAAACAAAAAACTCTGTAAAAGTTGTTCACCATGCAAGAAATTAATTAATGAAGAAGTAATACTCAGATATGAAATTTCTAGAAACATCAAGAAAAACCTCATTAATGGTGTTTAAAATCTTTATGTTTCTGAAAGTTATGTGTTCACCATGGTGCCTGATCTGGTTGTAGGTCAAACTCCATATGCAAGTGTTGTAGAAAAAATGTCTTCAAATTAATATATATTCTGAGAACACATAACTTTATGTTTCTGAAAATGCGTTGGTTCGAAGACAAATCCTAACAAACTGACAAAAACAAATTCAAATGTAATGTTCTTAAAAGGAAGAGTTTTTATGTGAAAAACGCAGACAATATTTACTACCTATAAACACAACAATATATGCTTCTGTAAATTAACATTAAATAATTTGAACAAAAAGATTTGTGTTAGTGGAATTGGAAATATGTTCATGAAATATATGAAAACAGATAACATGAAATCACAACAAGGTGAAAACATGAGTATATACTTCCGAAAACAGAAAATACTCTAAACAAAGGAATTTGTGTTTGTGGAAGTGAAAATATGTTTCATGAAATTTATGAAAACTATACACATGAAAATTATGAAAACAGAAAACATATTGGACTTTTCTTAGGACATAACTTGTTGTGTCACAAAATTTGAGTGTAAAAACCAAACGAAATTTCATATAGACAAAGTTTAAAGAAAAAAAAATGGAAAACAAAATGAAGATGAAGAACAAAAAAGGTTTAATGAACAAAATATGGTTGAACAAAATATGGTTGAACAAAACATGGTGTTGGTGATAATGATGATGAAGATGAACACAAACTCTTTAAAAACTAAAGAAGGTTCATGGAACAAATCATGGTGTTGATGATAAAGATCATGAAGATGAAAAGAAAGTTTTATGAAACAAAAAAATAAAGAAGAAGAAAGTTTTATGATGTTTTAAGAAACGAAAATTTACAGAAGAAGATGAAGATGAGGGTTTATGAAACGAAAATTTACAGAAGAAGATGAGTGTCTATGATGTTTTAAGCAAAGTGCAAATAAGATGAAGATGAGGGTTTATGTTGTTTTAAGCAAAATGCAAAGAAGATGAAGATGAGGGTTTATGATGAAGATGAAGGGATGAAGATAAGGAAACTCTAACCTGTAAAACTTTCCGGATCCGTGTAGCTTAGTAGTTGTTAAGGAGATAGAGAGGAGAGAGAAAAATGGAAGGAAAGATTTCTTTCTCTTATGGAGGAGAGAGCAGATATAGGAGAGAGAAAATGGATGGAAAGTTTTGAAGAGGGAAAAAAAAAATTTTTGAGAAGGGAAAGAGGTATAAATGGAAGTAAAAAAAACTCAGGCATCTTCTCTTATATATATATAAAGGGTATAGTAGGGATTATTTAAAGTATGGGCTTCCTAGAGACGGGAAAAGTGACCTAGGGATCCGAAATTGGGTTGGATTAGGATTATTTTTGAAAAAATGGATTTTGCAAGTTATAATAATCTATGGTGGGCCAAATCCTAGTTATAGGGTCATTTTTTGGACTTTTAGGGTCCGTTTGATACGTGTGAAAATAAGGTGAGAAAATCGATTTTCGTACGAAAATCGATTTTCCACCGTTTGGTTGGGTCTAATAGTGGGAAAGTGCAATTCTTATGGGAAAAAATAGTTGGAAAAAGTCCTAAAACATTTTACGACGAAAAAGGTGAGAAAGGGCTTTTCTTACCCACACCATGTCGCGCTCTCTCTCCTCCCGTGAAAAAACTTGCGCTCCATCTCTCTCCCGCCTAAATTCTTCCATCTCCCGCGTAAGTTTCCCTAATCTTCAGACTTTCTTTTCCTTTATTAATCCCTTTTTCTCCCTCAATCCATTAAAAAAAACCCTAAATCTTTTGATTCCCTATTAATCACTTTCTCTCATTCAATCCATTAAAGGAGTCAAGAGAAGACAAATAGAGCAAGTAATAATCCCATCATTTTATCTCTAAACCTCTGTTCTTCATGATTGTTTTGTCATAATATATCAAAATCGAAAAGCAGTATACCCATTTGGATCAACTTTGATCAGCTTAGGTATTGTTCTTGGATTTTGATCAGCTATGATAGAAAAAGTTGTCGTAGGTCAAATGTTTTTATTTAGTATCAACAAGTAAGCAATATATCCAATGTATATTACAAACAAGTCAATGGTAAATCTATGAGCCAAATTTATAAGAGATTTTACAAAAAAAATCTTGAATACTTCTACCTTAGATGTATCAACAGTAAGCAACAAATCTAGCAAACAACTTAGATTATGATTTTGGTGGTTCTGAAATATTTCTATTTTGTTTTTATATTAGATTTGCACTATCATCTAGTAAGCAGTAAATCTAACACATACCTATCTTCATGAATTTGCAATACACATCTTTCTATCTTGTTTGTATCTTGTTGCTATATTAGTTTTGCAATAACCATATTTCCATTGGTATGAATTTATGAGAAATTTTTGCTTTTGGATGCTTATTAGGTGTTTGTTATATTTACTAAACCAATTTTTGGACTAGTATTTCAGAATTATGTGTCCTTAAGGTGTAGAAATTTTAAATATATGTGTTTGATTGATCTCATGTAGCCTAGATTATATTGAAGCCAGCTCTTATTTTTTTTTTTCCATGTATAACAGTTGTGGTTGATGAATATGGCTCAAATGCACCACCAACCCTTCGTAGATGGCAGCGGAAAAGGGAAACAACATGTGCGGTGGACTAATGAAATGGATAGACTCATGATTGATGTTCTGATTGAACAGCTTGCCCAGGGAAATAAAGGAGATAATGGATGGAAACAAGTTGCATATCATGCAGTATGTGGTAAGATAAAAGAATCAGTCGGCATAAATATTACAATAGGTAATATACGGAACCGACTTAAGACATGGCGGACACATCACTTAGCAGTAAAAGCGTTGATAGATCTCAGCGGGTTCGGAATTTGTCCTATTAATCATACACTTAAAGCCGATGATTCCGTGTGGTCCGACTATCTCAAGGTATGTTTTTATTCTTTTATGAAAACTATACTGTTGTGGTTTGTTTCGTACTTCTTTTTTTTATGTGTAAGCAAAAAAGAAGTATCGCCATGAGAACAAATGTGAGATTGGAGAGAGTATGCAGTGAGTGAAAGAGGTGGAGAAAATGTTTGTGTTTGTTATGTTCATCTTTTTTGTTTAATTTTTTGTCTAAGCAGGGAACAACACAAGTTGTTTTTGCTGGTTGTTGACTGTTCTTGAATGACATATACATTCTTACTTGTTTGTAATATCTTGCATGACAGGTTTAAAGTTAATTGTTAAGGGATACTGTTAAACAACAGTTTTGTTGACGCAAACATATCTTAATATAATGATGCTACTTCTTTACTTGTTTGTCATATTTTGTAGCACAGGTTCATCCTCAAGCTCAAAAGTATCGAAACATGAACTTAACAAACTGGGATGAGATTGCTTCACTAGTTGGCGCAGATCAAGCAACTGGATCATTTTCAATGACACCCGGACAAGCTGAAGTTGATATATCAGATGTTCCTGATACACCTATCTCTGGTCCCAGTATGGAAGAAGTGGGCATTGATGATGTTACGAGTGACTCACCTACGCCAACTCCTCACTCAGAGTCTCCTACTTCCCATGTTCAAGTCGGAGAAAAATGAAAAAGAAACAAACCAAACAATGTTGAAAAAGAATCATCGATGATAGAATTGACGACTTCTTTCAAAACCATTGCAAACCATATAGCTGAAAGGTACAAGAAGCCTGACCCCGAGGAGTTATTGACGTCTCTACGCAAGCTTTCACATATAGATGCCGCCTTACGTGTGAAACTAGTTGAAGCTCTTGGGCAAAATGACACAATGACAAAGATATTTTTCATGATGGACGAGGTAGAACAACTTGAATGGTGCAAGCTACGGTTTGGGTCGTGATACTTTCTGAAGAATAGTTTTGGTATGAGATGCTTATGGTACTAGTTTGTGGTGGAAATACACAATACTTTTTGTAGTTTTTTGTGAATAGGTATGTAGCATTTTGTGCATAGGACAATGTCATATGATAGGTGTGCTACCTGAATAGCATTAGCCTGAAAAACTACGTTACTATGAATACTAGTATTTAATCTAAATGTTTATTTTGTTATGTCTAAATTCATATGTTGTTACATTACTAGTATTTAATCTAAATGTCTATCTTGCGGATCAATGTCGATTCATATACTAAAATGGTGATCTCGGAAAATGTTGTGTAATAATCTAAAATCGAAATCGAAGGGCTTATTGATAATCTAAAACCTTCGAATGAATAGGACTTCATCCCGCATATTGTGTTATAATCTAAAATCGAAGGGCTTATGTGACGGAAGGTTTGTAACAATTGAAGAACAAGTTGCAATGTTCCTCTTTGTTATCGGCCATGACGTCAAGAATCGAAATGGAAACTTAATTTTTATTCGTTCAGGAGAGACAGTAAGTCGTTATTTTAATCAACCCATGGTGCATGAGAGTAGGAACTTCATATTTTGTTTCACTACTTCACAATTTTACCAAAAACTTGAATTTGAATTTCTCGCGAAAATTCAGGGTTGTATCAAACGCTTAAATTTGCATTTTACCATGTTAAAATGACTTTCTTTCCTGTGAGAAAGAAAACGATTTTCTTACTCGGACTTTCTAACGTATCAAACGGACCCTTAAGTAAAAATTTCGTCCCGTACTTTTCCAAATCAAAAGTATGAATCCTACGTCTAATCGGGGAAGTTTATATGATCAAAGCTTTGTCTTTAAGATATCATGAGGTAGGTGAAGAAAAAAAAATCATTATCCACTCGGCCGTTACAAAAAGTTTTCTCTACAGAAGACGTCACGTTCTAGCGGGGA
Source organism: Eschscholzia californica (assembly GCF_041429995.1). NCBI lineage: Eukaryota > Viridiplantae > Streptophyta > Magnoliopsida > Ranunculales > Papaveraceae > Eschscholzia > Eschscholzia californica. Next base: position 1,196,768 of record NW_028238309.1, read on the forward strand.
ACTTTAAAATAATTTAGGTACCTGGGAGTTTAGTTTATTCTCTTTCGAAATGTGAATACTTGTTAATTTCTACTGTCAAGATGTCTACCAAACGAATGTTAAGCATTTGTATCATCAAGGTTCGACTTCCGCATCAATTTAGTTGTTTGTTTTAAGTATATTGATATTATTGAACATAGATGTAGTCAATATTATTGAACATAGATGTAGTCGAATCAAATGACCTTTTGTAAGATTGTCTTAATTAAACCAAATTTTGCGCCCCTAAACGTATTTGTTGAACCAGTCCAAAATGTTTTGGCCGGCTTCTGTAGCTGATCTCACAACTGCTCCGTCAGTATCGTTGTATCTCAGACTCCATCCATGTCCTACTCCAGAAAATATTTTCACAAAGCTCTGTATCTGCACATATTATAAATCATCTTAGTTTCTAACTAGACTAAAACATACTTATCACATAACAAGAAATAGATTAAATAACCAGATCAAAGATTTGTATATTGAGGTTAAAACTAATTAAAGAAAACTAACTGCGGGATGATCTTTCAACCAACTTTCGTAAGTCCTCTGAGGATTAGGAACATAAGCATCCCATTATAGAAATCAGGAGCTACGACATAGTATCCCGCAACTGCAATCTTATCAACTAGTTTCCTTCACAAGTACATGATCGAAACATATGTTAACCTTTGTCTACGAACAAAAAAAAGTTGGTAAGAATTAGGCATGTACCTTAAATTGGGTTTTTCGTATCCTGCAAAAACTTAGTCAGGCGAAAAGAAAAGTTAAAAAATATAAAAAGATAGAACAGGTAAGAAAAAAGATAGAAGAAACTACAAAAATAAACTTACTCCAGATCTAAATAGAAATCAATTGTCCATCTAGACTGAAAAAGTCTATCAAGATAAGAGAGATTTTTTTTTTTAATTTGATGTTAAACAGGAATCATATGAAATCTGCTTGAAGTACTGTCAGGATTTTCAAATCAAATTTCTTTCTTTGTCTATAACATCTAAAGGCCCATGAACTATTACAATCTAAATTCGGAAAAAGAAAAATATTAAAACTACACCAAAAAATGCTCTAAGAACAAATGGCAACAAGAATTGTAAACAACACATACAGCGAGGAAAAGCTGGACAAAATATTTGACCAAAATCCAATGTGGACGACTAGATTTTACCCGACAGATAACATAGGACGAAATCTCGTTGGCCCGACCATTTAGAGAGAGAGAAACGACCCAACCAATGAGGGTAGGTCACATCTGCTAGGGACTAGGGTTGCCTTCTTTTTTTAGGCCATTTATCACTGCTTAAGTTTATTTAGATTTAGAATTTGTTTGAAAAAAAAAATTATTTTGAATTATCACTTGTATATATCTTCCAGATTTTAGAAACAAGATCGTGACCTAAATTTTCTTTTTTAAGCTGAAAGTTTTAAGGTAGAAAACTTTTTCTTTTGGTTGAAAAAAGGTATCAAACTTACACTGTCCCCGGTCTTTCAATTTTTAGAAAATAGAAGAAGAAAAGAATGAAGAGAGAACAAATTACAGTGCGATTTTGAGATCGGCAAAATTCCCTTCAAAGTTCAAAGCCTATAGCACGGAATTTTCCTTCAAAATGTTGTTTTGCATATCTAAAAATAGAACTCGGGCTCAAGAGTTAAAAATTCCTCATGGGAGTGTTACGAATCTTGATCGGAAAGTAACTTTACATGAACAGTCTGAATTTTGTGTAACTCTGAAAGAATATCCTCTAAAATTGGAGGCTATATAGTACATGAATTTTCTTCGCACGCCGGTTTGAATTTATAAACATTGATCATTTATACTACCCAAACATTTGACAGCATTTTCCAACTGAAATGGAATATTACTACCAAAATCGTACCGTACCTCCTTTCTCTAATTTGCTTTTAATCTGATTTCTAGAGTAAACTTGACAACCCATTGTTCTATTTTGCTTCTAAATCTGAAAAGAAAAGGAAAGTGTGGTCTGGTTTCTCATACAGGTTGAAAGTAGCTCATAAGTAGACAGTAAGTAGTTCTCAGAAACCATTATATTGATGAAAATGACCAAAACTCGAGTAACCATCATATCTTCAATAACAAAGGCAACCCGACCCCCTCCCTTTCCCGAAAAATAATAGAAACTAATAGTAAAACACATATGAAAATAATGAGAATTTTCCTCTTAACGGAGGGTTCCAAGGGGAGCGGGTGGTATCAGAATTTTCTTTTCATTTTGTCTTTTTTATTTAATTCGCTTTCTCCCCTTTATCTGTTCCCATGAAGGAGAGGATCTGCAAGATTTCCTTTTCTTTGCCCTTGCTTGTTTTGGCCACCCTGAGATGAAATGATATAAAACAATGTCAAACACCCAGTAAACGGATTAATGGATTTGATTAGAAGACACGGATAATACACACACACACGAGCAGACTCACACATGCGCTCGCGCACGCACACACACACACACACACACACGCACACACACACACACACACACACACATATATATACATATATTTAAGTAGAATTCTTAAAAGATCGGAGTTCAGAAGAAGAAGCTATGCAACTTACTTGTTCTTTTTGGGTGGTAATTATCCTCCGAGCAGGTGGTGCTCGTGCAACTGATGAAGCAGCAGCTGCTGCTACAACTCGTATCCTAAATAAAAACATAGCCCATGTTACAAACCATATAATTACCAGTTTATTCGAGAAATTTATCCTACAGTACCTCTTGTGCACATCAACATATTCATCCGTCTCATCTACAATCTCCTCCTGCCATCGGAAACAATACAAACATGTCAAACTGGGAGCCGAAAAATAAGTAAAATTAAAAGGAATCATGATGACAGAAATTGGGTTTAATGGTCAAGAGAGAGCCATTTGTAGGAGAGCAAACAAGGGTAGTAAGAGCAGAGCAGATTACTTGCAGTAGTTCTTCAAACACATCCTCCAGAGTGATGATGCCAATGACATCTCCATCTTCAATATCCTCCGATGAATATGGAAACCCATTTGTAGTCTGACCATTTTGTTGAAAAAAGACTTGTCGAGCAGAGTTGACGGAGTTGGGAACCTTCCCAATGTCAAGGATAGTGTTTTCTGATTCTTTGTCCTGTGTGGGAAGCAAAGGAGTTGTTAATTTTAAATCTCCTTGAAATTGTTTGCTTTCATGGAATTCTTCTCGTCCATTAAGATTCTTGGTTGTTCCTTTAGCCTTCACTACAGCTGCCATATGACTGCTCCCTTTTTGAAATTCATTCAGTATATCATATAGAGGCAAATCAGCTGGAACCCTAGGAAAATGATTCTAGTATGTTAACATTATAGTACATAATAACATAATGAAGTATAAGAAAATGAAAGTCGAATGGACTTTACCTCGGAATTTTACGGATGGAAACAGCGCTGACTGGGGTCTCTGTTTCAGCACGAATTGTCAGAAGACTTTTCACCTAATTCCAACAAATAAAAGAAAAGGAGATACCAGTATTACCATTCCGCCTAACTTTTTTATACCAAAAATGCAATAACAAATTAACAATGACGATCTTTAGGTGATTGAACCCACCAGCAGAATTCCAATAACATTTCTTGGGTTTCCAGAATAGACAGGAACTCGACTATGCCCCCGAGCAAGAATCTTTCCAATTGCTTCCCTAAGATAACAAAATGAATATTTCATGTATTATTCACCACCTTTGGTGTAAGCCGACCGACTTGGGTTTTGACCTCCTCTTTTAGGGATTCCACTGTAAATTGGGAGGCGTCGATTGTTACCCGTCATGGTGTATTGTCCCTCACTCCCTTGTACAAAGGCTGTTGGAATTCTTCTATTTTACGTTATTTCTTAACAAAAAATTGTGAGGAATTTGGGGAGAGGTTATAGCTCTATATTCACAAATATAAGAGAATCTAAGCAAAACTCACCAGTCCAATTTTGAATTCACATTCAATGAAAATGTCGATTCAATAGGTGTCATTGCCTCCTCAGCAGTCTGTTCATAAAAGAAGCATCCTCATACTCCAGAATCAAATCGCAACAGAATCTCCAGAAAAGGTGATATCGAAGGATGAAATTAAGATGTATAAAATGAAAATTTCAACTTGAGCAAATAAAGAGTAAAATTCATGGCTCATCATGATATGTATCCACTAACGCAAACCTTTTCAGTTAAATCCAGTGCTCCACTAATAATTGTAGTCTCGTCATGGGTTAGCTCACCGCCCTTACCAGCCTAAATAGAAAAACAAACATATTATCTAATGAACGAATGCCGAAAGAACCTCTGGTCTAGCTCTAGCGTGTCCACGAAATTGTTATATACCGCAATCTTTCCTATGTTATCTATGCTTCCAAATCAAGTGAGCTTACCTCTTGACCGTGGATAGAGACAAGGGCTTTCAACTGAGCCCGTCGGAATAGTGCTTCATGATGTCCTAAAACCCGGTCTAGAACCTGTAGGTGATTCAACAAATAACTGAACTTGGAAAACACATAACATTCATGAGCTGACACTTCACATTAATCAACTCATGTACGACGGTATAGAAGGAAACAAGCAAAAAAATATCATTTAGACCCGCGCGACATAGACAAAGGTAGTCATCCCTGAAATGTAAGGCAACAAATAAACTATCATATCAGGCAATCCATTTATCTTACCCGTCCAATAGGATAAGATATTGGATAGCAAATTATCATAAGAATACGCACAAGCCAAACAAAATTTGCACCAACAGCTAGGCCATATCTCGTACATATCGCTTGAGGAATTACCTGACACAATTGTCGAAGATAATATTACTAACAAATTCACTTTCATCCAAATACACTATTTCTTCGCCTGTATATAGTAGACCCACCATGACTTGGAAAAGAACATTACCTCTCCGAACGCTAGAACAAATGTTACAGACAGCACAACAGCAACAAATGGGTGGAATATTCTATCCAAAAATATAGGAAGAGCCTAAACATTGCCAGAAGTATCCCCAAAATCAGTAAGCGGAAAAGAACTACATTGTAAACCAAGAAATTGTATTATAAAGTCGAATGGCAGAATTAACAGTATAAGTTGGTATGAATAATATATTACTATGAAAGCTCATTCATGAGTCTTGGGAGCCTCACGAAAAGAAAAAACCGAACTACAATTGGAATGCTCTATCTTTTCCTCATATCTTTACACATCTATCTAAGGAAATCGAGGGGAAGTTTATATTGATCTTTAAGTAATTCGAAACATCTATCTAAGGAAATCGAGGGGAAGTTCATATCTTTACACATCTATCTAAGGAAATCGAGGGGAAGTTTATATTGATCTTTAAGTAATTCGAAACAACCAATAATTAGATATGAGTAGTATGAACTGTATTAACATACACTTTTACTTTGAGTTTATCAATCCACCTAACCCCATGTAATTTTTCTCAATTACTCAAAGCTTTCGTAACACCTTAAGGCTTAGCAGTTATCGATAAGCCGGTGGTTTTGCTCAAGCCCATCAGGCACGCTCCTCCGAGAAAGCGACAAGGCATACTAGACGCTTCTCCGAGAAAGCGACGAGGCATACTAGACGTTCCTCCAAGAAAGCGACGAGGCGTACTAGACGCTCCACCGAAGGCTCCGCCCCAAGCCTTAGTAGTTACCGATAAACTCGAGCACGCACCTATAGCTCAGGCAGTTATCGATAAACTAGAGCACACACCTATAGCCTTCGGCTCTAGACGCTCTCCTGAGCAATGTGGGACTATTACAGATTTACTTTCTAGCAAACTAACTAAGGTCTTCTATCCGGCGAGTTTACCTCCATTGCACAAGCATTACATAAAAGCAAAGTCACAAGAAGCTGATGTTGTTTTCGAACAACTGGAAAGATAATAGCTGCATCAATCAAGATAAGGGAAACAAAATCAATTTCATGAACCCATTACTAGAATCCAAAAACTAACAAGAAAAGGTAATTCATATAGACAAATTGAATTGCAAATCCATGATTTACCCATTACTTCAAAATCCAAATTGTGTCATAAAAAGGTGAGAAAACATCAAAATCACATTAGAAAATCTCATATTTTGATTCCCCATTTGCTCAAACACAAGAAATTGCAAAAAATTTACTAGAAGAAAAAGAATGGGAACCTGCTTGTTTCTTTTCAGTGGAAGAACCACTTCTCTTAAGAATTTCAAGGTCAACAAGACCAAGAGACATTAACCCTAGAGTAAGACCAGACATGATTCCAGCAAAAAGAACAAGAAAACATGAAATCCCAGCATAAGTGAACCACCAAACACTTCCAAAGGGAATATCATCATCTGTTGCTTCAAAATCCAAACTTTTACTAGTCATCAGTCGAGCTACTGTTGCTGCATTGAAGATCATCATCTCTTCTTCTTCTTCTTCTTCTTCCTTAGAAATTACAGAAGAGAGAGAAAGAGAGTTTTAGAGAAAGAGAAACGGAATGGGGCACAGTAGAAATATCGTGAGGCACCACCCACCAATGCTAAAAATGTTGCAAGGGGAGGACAAGATAGAGTAAACATATTATCGCTGACACAAATCTTAAGTTATTTGTCGTGATTGGATGATTAGTGGATCAGTATCATTTGTCGTGATTAGGTGTTTAGTGGGTTAAAATCATTGAGAGCACGAACCGTAACAATCAAAATAAGTTTTTTTTTTTTTGTTCTCTATCATTTTTCACACAAAATTTCGAAAGTTAACGATGACCGAAAGTAATTTCGTCAGGGACATCTTTACCCTTTTTCGACGAAGAAAGAGAAAGGAAGAGAGAAAGAGAAGGGAGGAGAGAGAGAAATGGGTGGTTGTAGTTGGTGGTGGCTGGTGGTTATAGTCGAAGGTGGTAGCGGTGAAGATAAGATGAAGATGGTAAATGCAAACTTGTTAAGTTACTCGAAACTTGGGCTTCTCTAAGTCAGTTAGACTCTTTTCTGATTAACCGAAGTCTAATTCCTCATAACCGAGAGTGAAGGCTCTAAAGTGCTTACCCAACATACATTGTACTATGTATAACTAAGTTTATTACACTAAGGTGTAGGGCATAATGTCACGGTTGAAAAAGAAATCTTTAGAACTCACTTTCTCTACCGATGTCGGGCGAAGTTTTATTTTATTTTGTATGTCCCATTTTATGTTATATATACAAATTTTGGCTTGAAAATATTTTTGGTGGGATGACATCAAGCCAATAATATTTTTGCACAGTCTATTCGTAATTTTGGTTTGACAAATTCGTCAAAAATTGACAAACACCAACAAGATAAAACAACAAAATAAGGTTCCATTCCATTGTTTTCGAGATTTGAAATTGTATATCTCCCCATAATATTGAGAATGAACAGATAGATGATCTTGTGTTAAGTTGTCGTTCAAAAGTTGAAACCTGAAAAAGAAAATCGTTAGATTCGAAGAAATTAGTAAATAATTACTTAACTACAGATCCTTTCTCTGTGTCAAGCCGTCAACCACGAAGAAGATTGTATTTCATATAAAATCATTAGTTTTGAAGAATTTGGTAAATAATAAGAAAAAAAACTTGTATTAAAATGAACAAAAATGATAAATGAATTGATAACTCCTAAACATAACTTAATGCAGTTTGAGGAAAGATTAAACTCATCAACATTAGAAGTTATCACCAAATTTTTTAATCCAAGACCCTTGTAGAAAACAACAATTTAGGTGATTTTTTGACATTCTTTTTTCATTATCTTGGACAAAGAAAGCGAGTAAATCTGTTCTTGACTAGTGATCCGACAATGTTTAAAACAAGAACGTTCGGAATAATCATCTTTGATAGCAGTGGGGCATTTCACTGAACTCGTAAATCCCTTTTGCACATTGTATAATTTAAAAACACATCTTCCCTTATCTTTCTCCATCCAACATATTAAAATATCATCACCAAAACCCACAATATGGATCTTCTTGCCACGAGGCACAGAAGAACTTATTATAAACGACTCCTCTCTCCATATTTGCTCATTATCTTTCTCCATTAATGTATATATTTTAAGGTTTTCATAGATTCTCGTATGAAAATGTTCAAACTCATATTTTGGCTCTCCTGGTTGCAAATATGCAATGCAATAATTTCCCTTAAACTCTATATTATGAAGAACACATCCCTCACTATCGCGCGAAATGTACTCTGGTATCTTAATTACGTGAAAAGTCTCCTTGTTGATATCGAAACGTACCCTTTGACGAGCTTCTTTAGTCGGCCAATATAGAAATCCATTACAAAACAAAGCGACGTACAACTCAATTTTACCGGGGTAAAAATCATTGAGTATTCTTAATAACTTAGGAGGAACAACACAAGGGATTTTTCGCCATGAATCATCGGTTCCTAAGGAAAAGACCATGCAATTAGACTTACTAAAGCATACCAACTTATATTCTTCAGTTGCAGAAGCATAACCGAATCCAAAGCAGTATTGATCTAGATAAGGAAAGGATATGGTACTGATTTCACAACTAGTAGGGTTGCAAATCTCTATACTCTTATTAAGTTTGATATAGAAACAAACCAAACCATTACAAGAACCAATCAATTCTCTTCTATACCCAATACTATTGAAATCTTGTACACTAGTAAGCTCATTGTTGTCATCACAATCTTTTTCTTTCAAAGAAAAGAACTTGACTAGCCCACTTACACTTAAATGGGGTTCATGGACCTCGATTCCACCAATGAAATTGACTATCAAACGAGGTTTGCTTTTCGATCCAAGAAGTTGAAGATAATTATTGATCAAATTGAACCATGATTTACGAACATATAACTGTATTTAATCACATACTGACCTGAAGAAACCCTAGATATTATATCTAGAAATATTTCATCCGGAAGAAGATCAAAAGGACTAATAATCCTCCCTTTCTCTGATCGACCCTTTTTTCGAGGACATGTTGGCGGTCTGATTGTTTCTAGCTGAATGTGTTAATTCTTGTTCAGTTTCTAGAGTTCAATAACCCTAAAAACCTAAAGTTATCACCTTTACGAAATCAGAAACCAATGAAGTTCTTAATGATTTAGGAAATAATATACTAATTCAATTTGTATTAGGAAAATATATTTTATGCCCTGCCCATTAACCGAATTCAAGTAAAATTGGTCAACTAGAAACGTACCTTGAATGAGAACCCTAATTGATGGGGGAAAATTAGAGTTTTGGGGGTTTTCTTCTCAACTCTCTGGCTAGCTCATCGAGATAGCAAAAATGGCGCCAAGGATTTGTACCAATTAAAGGAATCACCAAGGCACAGGCTGAGGTAGGTTATAATTGGGTTGGGTTTGGGGAGTCCCGCAAATGGTAGCAGAGCTGAGGCTGGAGCGTCATCTGACATCGAGGATTGTTATAGTGTCACATTGCTCGAGAGAGTGTCCAGAGCCTGGACTATACATGGACACTCGAGATTAGTAAGAGTTCTTTTGGGTGGACTCGTGAAGCCTTCGCTTATAAATCAATTAAGTTCATGTGGGTGTTTAGTTCAAATTGGTTGTGGAGGAGGAAGGTGGTTACTTTGTAAGCGTGAGAGTCTCACCTCTTGAGCCAGTTTTTTGGGTGAGATAGGTCACAGTGACTTGGCGGCAAGTAAGGCACAAATACCACACCACAAATGATATCAGAGCTCAAACTTAGTGTGATTTAAGCCTCCGGTTATTAATGTCCACAATTTCTAGAAAATTGTTAAAAACACTCCGCCCATGAATCTCACAACATTCTTTCCGTCTATTTCAGTTATTAAACAATTGACAGTAATATAAAACTGTTTGAACACCAATGAAAGAAGGAAGAGAAAAAAAGAAGAGAAGAAATTTGTTTCTGTATATTATTTCTATTGAGACATTACACTTCTTATATAGGATAGTTATCCTTATTGAGAAAAATATATTTAGTAACAAATAATGTGGTAATATATTGGTGATTTGTGAGCAAGGATATCAAGAATAAATGGTAATCAAGAATATACGGTAATTAATCCATTACCACATATTCTTGATTTTAGTAACAAATGTCAACACTCCCCCTCAAGTTGGCGCATATATATCACACATGCCCAACTTGTCCACAAACTTTTTAAGCACTTGATTAGATACGCTTTTGGTGAGTATATCAACTAGTTGGTCTTCAGATCGAATCTTTGGAAGTTCTACTGTCTTTTCGTCAAGTTTTTCTTTAATGAAGAACCTATCAACCTCGACATGTTTGGTTCTATCATGTTGAACCGGATTATGAGCTATATCACATGCTGCTTTGTTGTCACAATAAAGTTGGATAGGATCTTCTAGGGGGTACCCTAAATCCTGTAAGAGATTTTTCAGCCAAAGTGCTTCGCGAATACCTAAAGCCATTCCTCTATATTCTGATTCCGCACTAGAACGTGCAACAACATTTTGTTTCTTGCTTCTCCATGTCACTAAGTTTCCCCCTACGAAAGAGAAATATCCTGAAGTTGATCTTCTATCATCAACTGCTCCTGCCCAGTCAGCATCAGTATAAATTTTGATATCTCTTTTATTTGTATTTTTGGAGAATAAAATTCCTTTTCCCGGAGCAGATTTAAGATACCTCAAAATTCGCATAACAGCATTCATATGTTGCTCTCCTGGATTATGCATGAATTGACTGACGACACTTAGAGCATATGCAAGATCAGGTCTTGTGTGGCCGAGATACATTAATCTTCCAACAGGTCTTTGGTATCTCCCCCTGTCGACAGGCACTTGATTTGTCTCAATACACAATTTTTGATTTTCTTCTAATGGAGTCTCCACTGGCTGGCTGGCAGTCATACCTGTTTCTTGTAATAAATCTAATGCATACTTTCTTTGGGATAAAAATATTCCTTTATCACAACGAGAGACTTCAATTCCCAGAAAGTATTTCAAAGGACCTAAGTCTTTCATTTCGAATTCCCTGGATAAGTATTCTTGCAAAGCCTTCATTTCTTCTGGATCGTTGCCAGTTACTATCATGTCATCTACATAAACAATAAGTGCAGTAATCTTTCTGTGTTGCCTTTTTAGAAATAGTGTGTGATCTGAGTTGCTCTGTCTGTATCCAAATGTTGTCATAGATTTGGTGAATCTTCCGAACCAAGCTCTAGGCGATTGTTTTAGTCCATATAACGATTTCTTTAGTCTGCACACCTTCTGTTTTTGCTTTTCAGTTATCATGCATCCAGGTGGAAGATCCATATATACTTCTTCAGATAGCTCACCGTGAAGAAATGCATTTTTTACATCGAATTGTTGTAATGGCCAATCAAAATTTGCAGCTAAGGACAATAGAACTCGGACAGTGTTGATTTTCGCGGTAGGAAGATCCACTGTACCATCTGCTTGATATTTTATGGTGAAGATCCACCGACATCCAACTGTCTTCTTCCCGGTAGGAAGATCTACTAATTCCCAGGTTTTATTCTTTTGTAAAGATGTCATTTCTTCATTCATTGCTGCTTTCCATTTAGGATCAGTTAATGCTTCATGCACATTGTTAGGTATAGCTACAACAGATAACTGATTGACAAATGATTGATTATTTTTTGATAAACGATGAGTAGATACATAGTGACTCATGGGATATTTTATTTTACTAGACAATTGAGGTTCATATAAAGTTTTTGGCATACCTCTATTGACACGTTCTGGCAACTGTCTCCGGAATGGCTTAGGTGTCGAAGAATGAACCTCCTCTCGCAATGATTGACTTTGTGTATTGATAGGAAAAATCTCTGACTCGCTTTCTGGAACTGTTTGTCTTTCTGGATGCCCATTATTATAATGATTCAAGACTTGATCATTTTGTTCTGGTTCATTTTCTTCTGTATTCACTGTGCCTAGCAAGTCATCACCATTCACATCTGAATTTTGATTATGTTGATCCAAATGACCTACTAACTGGTCAGTAACTTCTACTTCATTGTTCTCAAGGTCACAAGTATCTTGACCACTTAATTCTAAATTGCCTACCATATTTTGGTCAGAAATTCCTACCTCATTATTCTCAAGATTATATTCTAAAGTCTGAATTTCCTCAAAACACCCCCCCTGAGATTCAGACTTAGCAAAATACATAGTTTCTTCATTGAAGACGACATCTAAAGTAACAAACATGTGTTTGGTGGGAGGATGGTAACACCGGTAACCCTTTTGATGAAGGGCATATCCCACAAAGACACATTTTAGAGCGCGTGACATTAACTTACTTTCTGCTCGGGTGTGAACATAAACAACACAACCGAAGACATGAGGAGGTAAATTAGATACCGTTGGAGCAATAACTGCATTAGCAAGTGTCTCAAATGGTGTGCTGAAATTAAGAGATCGTGATGGTACACGGTTGATGAGATATGCAGCAGAAAGAAGAGCTTCTCCCCAGTAACATAAAGGCATGTGAGCCTCAATCAAGGAAGCGCGAACAACCTCTAATAAGTGGCGATTTTTGCGTTCAGCTACACCATTTTTTTGTGGTGTTCCTGGACAGGGGGTTTGATGAATGACGCCATTAGAATCCAAAAAATTCTGAAGTTGGGCGTCACGATATTCACCACCGTTATCACTACGTAACACCTGAACTCGAGCATTATATTGTGTTTCAATGGTTTTATAGAATTTTTGAAACAACATGTTAACCTCAGATTTAGACTTCATCAAACATAACCAAGTCATCCTAGTACAATCATCTATGAAAGTAACAAACTAACGTGTCCCTCCTAGACTGGGGATTTTTGAGGGTCCCCAAACATCAGAATGAATTACCATAAAAGGAAGAGGACTTTTATTCAAAACCAAAGGGTATGAAGTGCGATGACTTTTCGCAAGTTCACACACATCATATTTAAAAGAAGAATCATCTAAATTTGTAAATAAATTAGGAAATAACTTTCTTAAATAACCAAATGAGGCATGACCGAGTCGTCGATGCCATAGCTTTATTTCAGTTGGTCTCTTATGGGAATTAGTGGTCTCAACAACCAATGCATGTTGTAGTCGATTAGAATGCTCTGACTCCAAATCCAAATAGTAAAGCTTCCGCTTCTTAACACCATAACCAATCGTCTGTCGAGTCTGAATATCCTTAAACACACAATGATTAGGCCAAAAAATAACAATACATGATAAAGTAGAAGTAATTTGAGAGACAGACAATAAATTATAATCTAAAGAAGGAACAACTAAGATGGAATCAAGATGTAAAGTATTAGTCAGAAGGGATGATCCTTCCCCAAGTACTGAGGTGGTATGCCCATTGGCTGTGGAGACAGATTTTTGCGAGGAAGATCGAAAGTTTGTGACTTGTCCGACATCAAATGTCATATGATCAGTTGCTCCGGAATCAATTATCCATGCATTATTAGAAACATGTGAAGAGGTGTTTAAAACCGTACCTTCAGTTGTAGTAGTGGTGATTAATGCGGAAGACGTTGAAGGTGTGTGATCCTGTTTTGTTTGAGCAATAGCAGCAGTAAAAGGCCTTTTGGCGTTTCGATTAGGATCCCGCCAGTCAGGATAACCTATAAGTTCAAAACAACGATTCTTCAAATGCCCTGTTTGATGACAATGAGTACATTTTAAGTTAGATTTTTCCGAATTATGAGAATTTTTGTAGTTGACGGATTTTGACCGATCTTGAGATGATTGTGGTGGTCGATGTGGTGAAAGCATAGCAGAAGCATCAGAATGTCACTATCTATATTTAGAGTTGTAGCTCGAGCCGATTCACGACGAACTAATGAATAACATGCCTCCAAGCTCAGAGGAGGATCATGTCGTAGAATTTCACGGCGAAGCTGATCTAAGCTTTTATCTAGTCCTGCAAGAAAAATATGAACCTGGATCCGTTCAATGGATTTGTGGTATATTGTCACATCATCTGGATCTTCCATGACCACTTTATCACGGTGATCCAGTTCTCTAAAGATTTCTGTGAGTTCGCCATAATAGATAGAGAGAGATCTAGACCCTTGTTTAGCAGAGAATGCCTGCTGATGAAGTGAATAGACCCGTATTTCATCATTACCATCAAAAAATGCAGTAGAGAGGGTTTTCCAAATTTCTCGCGCAGTAGGTATACGAAGGTAACATTTCATGATATCAGGAGACATAGACATCAAAAGCCAGCGTTTCACTTTTTGATTTTCAGCATACCACTTATCATAACCTTTATCAGATTCAGTAGGTTGTGTAGTGGTACCCATTATGTAAGCCAATTTTTCTCGTTCAACAATATGCATTTCCATTAGTTGTGACCAGATATCATAATTTATTTCAGTAAGTAGAACACCAATATTAAAAGCACCTTCTGACTGAATAACAACTGGGATATGGGAGTCACTCATTTTTGTTTTTCTTTTACTTTTTTTTTCTCCCTTTTTCTTTTTCCTTTTTTTTTCTTATATATGGTGGATATACTTATTAAATCAAGGATAGAAAGAGAAAAAAAAATTACTAAAGAAAATACAATCGAGAAAGAAAAAAAAAACATAAAAAAAACACAAACTATTGGTTGAACTCTGAAGATGGTAAGGGATAACTCTGCAACAAGTTGAACAATATCTTCTGAGGTCCTTTTGTATCTTCTTCTTTATGTCTCCTTTTTTTTGAATCTCTTTGAAGGGATTTGATTGATATTATAGTCTTCGAAAGAAAGAAAAGAATCTAGTTTTGGTTTTGATATAGAAAAAGGTTAGGATTTGAGTTTTTTCTTTTCTTTTCTTTGAATAATACTATGGATCTATGATTTGGAGGGTTTTTTTCCCTTCTTTTTTTCTCATAGTAAACTTGGCTCTGATACCATGTTTGAACACCAATGAAAGAAGGAAGAGAAAAAAAGAAGAGAAGAAATTTGTTTATGTATATTATTTCTATTGAGACATTACACTTCTTATATAGGATAGTTATATGCTTATTGAGAAAAATATATTTAGTAACAAATAATGTGGTAATATATTGGTGATTTGTGAGCAAGAATATCAAGAATATATGGTAATCAAGAATATACGGTAATTAATCTATTACCATATATTCTTGATTTTAGTAACAAATGTCAACAAAAACCATCAAAAGTAGAAATCACTCTTCAGTTCATGCTTTTTAGGTCGACCTAAAAACAAGGTGGCCAATACGTGGACAACCAATTTTTTTATACGGACAACAATTTTATATGAACAACTAAATTTTTTTTAAAATTATATGGACAACCATTTTAAGGGGACATCAGTCTTGTTATTTTTCAACTTGTCCTCTAAGAATTAGAGATTTATTTAAAATCCTCCCTCCTTTCTTCCTTAAACCCTAACTTTATTATATTTCTTGTTCAAAGAATTAAAGAACCCTAGAACTCCGAAACCAAAACTGATTTCAGGAAAAACAACGACCAAATCCACAAATCAATTCACCAAACAATTAAAACCCGTTTTAGATTCGTCTTCATCATCCTCTTCCCCAAGAAGAGGGATAATCCGAGATTGGCTATTGTAGGGCATTAGATAATGATCCATTAAGAAATACACAAACTTTTTTAAGAAAACAATAGATGGTGAGAAGATTTTTTGTCTCCCAATATCACGACATCACTCTCTTTAGGACTTTTCTCTAAAAATATGAAATACCTTTTCACTGCTATCCCAAGTTGGAAGTTGGAACCGTTATTATCCCCTCCTTCTCTTGGAAATTAAAAGAGTTTAATTTCCGAATGATAAAGGAAATTATAACTTGCACAAACAAAGAAGAATGAAGAAGATATTTATCTGAATTGAATTACTTGACTTGATTTGATGTGAAATTAACTACAAAGACTGGTCTATTTATAGACTAAAACTTCAAGCACTAACTAAGACCACTACTAAAATCATCCCACTAACTAGCACATTAACCCACTTACTAGTACATTAGTTTCACTAACTAGTACATTAACCCCACTAAAATTAACTCTCTAATTACTTAACCAATAAAATATATCTACTCATTAATTTTGAATTTAAATAAATTTAACACCCTCCCTTAAACTCAAACGACATAACGCCCATCATAATCTTCAACTTGAAAAATAAATGGACTTTCAATGGCTTAATAAAAATATTAGCTACTTGTTCTTCAATTTAAAACTGCACATTAATCTGGTTCTTGATCATACTCTTTCACAATTAATTTGTCTACTTGACCATCATCTGGTTTGTACTTGTTTTTGGAAGACCATTTCAACCCAATTGTCTTATTTCCTGTAGGAAGATAATTTAACCCCGAATTATCATTTTTCTCAATTGAATGAATTTCATCATCCGTAGCTGAAATTTGCCCCACATTTTTTACTACTTCTTTAAAAGCGATAAGATTGCAATCTGCAAAATCTTCGTCCAAATCATCATTATCATTGCTTACGGCCTCGACGACATAACTTGAATACAAGTTGAACTGGAACATAATTCTGGATTTGAGTTTTCATGAATATTCAGAGAAATAGGTGGAATCTCAATTACTTGAGATCCTGAAGCTACTGTCTCATCATCAATATCAATTTTTATTTGATGATCTTCTTTAACAAGACAGTCTCGAACTGCATCTTCATCACTTTCTACCGAATAATCATCTAAGTCTTCATCCGAATCTTCATCTGAATCTTCATTTATTCTGCAAGCTAATAAAAGAATTTCTCCCTCTTCTACATCATCTTCAACAAAGCTAGCATGCTCTGAGTATTTTTTGGGAACTTTACATTCTGACTTATAATGACCTAATTTTTTTACAACGAAAACATCTAACTTTAGATTTGTCATACCTTCCAATTCTTTTGGATTCTTTACCATGGCTCTCTTCACCATTAGAACCACCTTTTTCAAGCAGAGTCACTTTGCTTTGAAAAGCTTGTTTAATAGACCCTGCAGCAGCTCTCTGGTTCATCCTATGTTCATGAGAACATAATGAACTCATTAAACCTTCAACTGACATAGTTGAAAGGTCTTTTCCTTCCTCAATTGCAGCGACAACATAGTCAAAACGACCTGTCAATGATCTCATGATTTTCTCAATAACACGTAGATCAGTTAATTTTTCACCATTAACCCGCAATTGATTAACAATAGATTGAACTCTAAAAAAATAATCAAAAATATTTTCAGAGTTAATCATATTAAGAGATTCAAATTCACCTCGTAAAATTTGCAACCTTACATTTTTTACCTTCTCATCACCCTTGTAGGATCTTTGCAACAAATCCCACACTTCTTTAGCTGTTTCAGCTCTTGAGATTTTCTCGAAGACAATCTCATCAACAGCTTGATAGAAGAAAGAACAATGCCTTCTTATCCTTCTTTCTGTTCTCTCTCAACTATATTTTTGGACTTGAGAGAGAGCTTCATGTGCTACCTGATCAACTGGTTCTACATACCCAAATTCGACAACCTATCAAATTTCCTGGAAGCCAAATAATGCTTTCATTTGGATACACCATTGATCAAAATTTTTCACACAAAATCGCGGAAGCTGAGGTTGGATTTTTTTTTTTGATGAAGGGGCTGAGGTTGGATTGATCCACTCATTTTGTAATTCTCATTTTGTAATTCGGTTAGTAATCACAAAATAATTCTAGCTCGGATACCAAATGTTGGAAATTAAAAGAGTTTAATTTCCGAATAATAAAGGAAATTATAACTTGCACAAACAAAGAAGAATGAAGAAGATATTTATCTGAATTGAATTACTTGACTTGATTTGATGTGAAATTAACTACAAAGACTGGTCTATTTATAGACTAAAACTTCAAGCACTAACTAAGACCACTACTAAAATCATCCCACTAACTAGCACATTAACCCACTTACTAGTACATTAACTCCACTAACTAGTACATTAGCCCCACTAAAAATTTACTCTCTAATTACTTAACCAATAAAATATATCTACTCATTAATTTTGTGTTTAAATAAATTTAACACCTTCAATTTAGTATTAATACCCTAAAGATGGAACAGATTATGATCCTCATCCTCCTATCGTTTATTATTAATAACCTCTCAAGGTTTGGTTGGTTGAAAGATCATTTGACTGTTCAGTGTCAGAGACGAGATGTATTCAGCTTCTACATACTTCAACAATTAGGGTTTTCATTTCTAATTATTGTATTTGTTAAATGGTCCCCAGATTAGTTAAAGTTAATATTCGAATCTTTATAGAGTTGTCCTTTTATTAAATAAAAGTCAACTAAATTACATATAATTGACTCGCAACCGAACCGAAAATAGTTGTCCACATAAAAAAATTAGTTGTCCGCGTATTGGCCACCAAAAACAAGAATAGTTTGGGTGATCTTGGACATTGGTTATTCGAAGAACTTAAATCGGGATAAGAGTCGACATATTTTGAACTCCTTTCTTTATTCTACTTTGTAAAGAAAGTAACTGAGTTTTGTTCTTGACTAGCCACACAAATCTTACTGTCTCGAAGACGACAAGGGCATTTCACCATTTTTTGTAGACCTTTTTGCAAATTGTATAGTTTAAATACGCCGGGTTCTTTATTGTTGGCCAACATAATAAAATATCATTGCCGAAGCTCACAATTTGAACATATGACATATGATACTGAGGCAATTTCAAGTTTATTAGAAACAACTCCTCGAACCAAACTTGTTCATTATCTTTCTCTTTCAACGTATACAAGCAAAGTTTAGCATTAGAATCATCGCCGAGTGATTGTTCGTCCAATAATGCAAGACAAAGATTTCCTTTAAACTCCATCTGAGGAACTTACTCTCCCGATGTCGGGTGAAGTTTAATTTTATTTCGAAGAAATTAGTAAATAATTACCTAACTTCACATCCTTTCTCTGTGCCAAGACGTCAACCACGAAGAAGATTGTATTTCATGTAAAAAAAACTTGTATTAAAATGAACAAAAATGATAATGAATTTGATAACTACTACTAAACCTAACTTAATGCAGTTTGAGAAAAGATTAAACTCATCAACATTAAAAGTTATCACCAAGTTTTTTAACCCAGGACCCTCGTAGCTAGAAAACAACAATTTAGGTGGTTTTTGGACATTCTTTTTTCATTATCATGTCCAAAGAAAGCAAGTAATTCTGTTCTTGACTAATGATCGGAATATCGTTAAAAATATACTCATAATAAGTATCTTTGATAGCAGTGGGGTATTTCACGGAACTCGTAAATCCCTTTTGCACATTGTGTAATTTAAAAACGCGTCTTCCCTTATCATATTCCTTCCAACATAATAAAATATCATCACCAAAACCCACAATATAGATCCTCATGTCACGAGCCACCGAAGAACTTATTATAAACGACTCCTCTGTCCATATTTGCTCATTATCTTTCTCCAGTAATGTATATATTTTAAGCTTTTCATAGATCCTCTTATCAAAATGTTCAAACTCATCTCTTCGCTCTTCAAACTCATCTCTTGGCTTTCCTAGTTCCATATGTGCAACACAATAATTTCCTTTAAACTCTATATTATGGCGAACATGTTTCGTACTATCGCGCCAAATGTGCTCTGGTATCTTAATTACGTGAAAAGTCTCCTTGTTGATATCGAAACGTACCCTTTGACGAACTTCGCTAGTCGGCCAATATAGAAATCCATTACAAAACAAAGCGGCGTAAAACTCAATTTTACCCTGACAAAACTTATTGAATATTCTGAATAACTTAGGAGGAACAACACTGGGGATTTCTCGCCATGAATCGTCGGTTCCTAAGGAAAAGACCATGCAATTAGACTTACTAAAGCATATCAACTTATATTCTTCAGTTGCAGAAGCGTAACCGAATCCAAAGCAGTATTGATCTAGATAAGGAAAAGGATATGGTACTGATTTCGCAACTAGTAGGGTTGCAAATCTCTATACTCTTATTAAGTTTGATATAGAAACAAACCAAACCATTACAAGAACCAATCAATTCTCTTCTATACCCAATACTATTGAAATCTTGTAGACTAGTAAGCTCATTGTTGTCATCACAATCTTTTTCTTCCGAAGAAAAGAACTTTAAATAGTGATCATCGGGCTTGGGCTTGAATCGACCAACGAAATTGAATATCAAACGGGGTTTGCTTTTCGATTGAAGAAGTTGGAGATAATTGTTGATCGAATTGAACCAAGATATACAAACATAACTGTATTTAATCATAGACTGACCTGAAGAAGCCCTAGATAATATATCTAGAAAAATTTCATCCGGAAGAAGATCAAAAGGACTAATAATCCTCCCTTTCTCTGATCGACCCTTTTTCGAGGACATCGTGGCGGTCTGATTGTTTCTAGCTGAATGTGTTAATTCTTGTTCAGTTTGTATAGATTTCAATAACCCTAAAAACCTAAAGTTATCACCTTTACAGAATTAGAAACCTAGAATTTAGAAGTTCATAATGATTTAGGAAATAATATAATAATTTGATTTGTATTAGGAAAGATATTTTATGCCCTACCCATTAACCGAATTCAAGTAAAATTGGTCAACAAAAAACGTACCTTGAATGAAAACCCTAATTGATGGGGGGAAAATTTGGGTTTTTGGGGTTTTCTTCTCAACTCTCTGGTTAGCTCATCCAGATAGCAAAAATTGCGCCAAGGATTTGTATCAAATAAAGGAATCAGCAAGGCACAGGCTGAGTTAGCTTATAACCGGGTTAGGTTTGGGGGGTCACTGATGTAGAGGCAGCGGAATAATTAAAGAACAATAAAATAAACTACGAATAATTAAAGAAAACTGTAAGAAACACTAAAATAAACTTAAATTCTTAATAACTTCAATGATTTTTCTCTTCAAGGTGCATAATAACATAGACTAGATCTCCTTTTATAAGATAATAAACCTTCCAAGATAGACTCAAACTAAGATTCCTAAAATAATAAACTACTCAAACATAGAAACTTTAAAAATAAAGAAATATCAAATTAAAGTAACTTCTCCTATACTAAATAAACTACTACTCCATAACCAAATAGGATGTGGGCACGCGTGGACGTGGGCCCACACGTTTATGCGCCTGCATCAGCACCCTCTTCTCCAGAAGGTTCGTCCTGAATCGATTTCGATGAAGAAAACAAGGTGATGCACCCGCAGACGATGAACTTTGACATGGCGATCCGTAATTCCCACTTCGAACGAAGTTTGCACTGGAATGGAAGGATACTAATGTGCAAGTAATCGTCAACCTCGTACCCAAACTCATATGCCAATGATTCTCGCAAAATTAACCTTAGTGAATAAATAATGTTCATCTCGCCATCTTCCCACGGTAGGCACAACCACTTAATCTTCAAGAAAGTGTGAAGTACTATGAGCAAGTGTGAAGTAAGAGTAATTGTAACAAATTTCCAAAATACTTCATCAATAGCCAAAGTATAAGCATAACCATCGCTAACTAAGATATCGATATGGAACCATGTAGTGTAGATATGCCACGCAAAATTGACTTTTCCAAGTTCATCTTCATGTAGTTTATGTACTCTAACGTGATCAATACCTAGAGCCCACTGTTTGTTTTCTTCAATTGATATGTGAAACCTCGATGGAAGTTGTTCAATTGGTATGTGATCTTTGACCATTGAGAATAGGTTCATTGTAAGAATTGGGAAATTGATCCTCTTTTTCTTAATTGTTTGAAGAAAATTTGGTAGGAAGAGATTTGACAGAAAAAGCGGCGACGTGGGACATAATTGATTCGGAAAATTCTGGGTTGTTCTTCTTGTTCCTCTTTTTCTTAATTGTTTCTCTTGTTGTTCTTCTTCTTGGTTGTGATGGGTTTTGATAATTGCTTTTTGTTCTTCTTTTCCTTCACTAAATTCTGGGTTTGTGTATGTGTGGTGGAATATTTGGTTGGAGAAGGGTTCCTGTAGAGAATGAGGAGAAAGATGATGTGGAGGTGCTTGTAGTTGTTGTTCCTCATTGTAAACTTGTGGGTGGTTATAAGAGTTGAATTGGGAGAAGCTGAGTTGGTTATGGGTTGAGTGGCCCAGGGTGGTTAATGGTGTTGTAAAGTATGTGGCAGTGGGTAGTGGGTTTTCGAAAAAAGTAGGGTTTGGGGGCTGATGGTCGGGTATGTGATGGTATATTAGCATGGGTTGGCAAATTGTTCCAATGTTTGCGGAAGATTCGAGAAACAGTGGGTTTGAGAATGGAGGGTAGGGTGCGGTTATGTGGGGGCTAGTAATGTTGTGTGGGGTTCTATTGGTGGTCTGAATTGGTGTAGAAGATGTGGGTGGTATACTGTTGTAGGTAAAGTGGAATGGTGGGGGTGTTGTGGTACATGGGTTGTATATTGTAAAACCAAAGAGTGTGTGTGTAGTTGGATTAGTGGCATAAGTGTTGGAACTTCCTGGGATGTTGAAAGTGTTGGTGGGTACTGTTGGTGGACTAATGGAAGTCGGGTAAGAAGTGGGTTGTTGGGCGGTGGATGGTGGTGGTGTCGGTAGAGATGAGGGTTCGGGGTTGCGGTTTTGGTGGTGGGTTTCGAGTGGAATGGTGCTTGGTGAATAATATTGCCGAGGGGTCTGGAATGGGTATGGTTGGGTTATACTTGGGTTGGTAGTAGATTGGTGGTCGTTGAAGGAAAAAGGTGGTGTGGTTGGAGTGGTTGTAGGGTTTATGTATGTTAATGGGAAAACCGGTAAGAGTGGTGGTGTAGTGTTGATGTGAATCGGTGGGAGGAATGTGGTCGGGTATGGGTTAGTGATAGGTTGACCGAATAGGGGTATTGAAATTGGTGTGGTGGTTGCAACGGTTGAGTTTGTGGTGGTTGGAAGTGGTTGTGGTGATGATGTTTGAATGGAAGTAGTAGATGAAGGAGTGGTGGTAAAAGAGGGAGACTTACATATGCCTTCAAGTTGTTTAGATAACTTCATGATGGAATCATTGACTTGATCGAATTTTTCCATATTTTCCTTTTTGTAATTTTCGAAAGCTTCTTCCAATTTTGTAACCGAGGATAACTTCTTGTTGATGTTGTCCCATTCGGAGGCAAAAGTTGGTGTCTTCTCTTTGATTGTTGGAGTAGGAACGGTAGGATTAACCATTGTGATTTGGTTAAAAAAAAAATGGCTCTGAATACCACTTGATGTAGACGCAGCGGAATAATTAAAGAACAATAAAATAAACTACGAATAATTAAAGAAAACTATAAGAAACACTAAAATAAACTTAAATTCTTAATAACTTCAATGGTTTTTCTCTTCAAGGTGCATAATAACATAGACTAGATCTCCTTTTATAAGATAATAAACCTTCCTAGATAGACTCAAACTAGGATTCCTAAAATAATAAACTACTCAAACATAGAAACTTTAAAAATAAAGAAATATCAAATTAAAGTAACTTCTCATATACTAAATAAACTACTATTATAACCAAATAGGATGTGGGCACGCGTGGACGTGGGCCCACACGTTTATGCGCCTGCATCAGTCACAAATGGTAGCAGAGGTGCGGTTGGAGCTTCACCCAGTGTGGGGGATTGTTTTAGTCTCACATCACTCCAGAGAGTGTTCGGAGCCTTGGCTATACGTGGACACTCGAGTTTTTAGTAAGAGGCCTTTTGGGTGGACTCGTGAAACTTTCGTTAAGAACAAAAACATGTAGAAAAATGGGGTGGTTAAAACAAGACGCCACATTAGTTGAGTCAACTTATAAATTATTTAAGTTTATGTGGGTGTTTAGTTCAGATTGGTTTTGGAGGAGGACGGTGGTTACTTTGTAAACATGAGAGCCTCACCTCTTGCGCTAGTTTTTTGGATGAGATAGGCCACGGTCACTTGGGGGCAAGTAACACATATGTACCACACGGTCACTTGGGGGCAAGTAACACATGTACCACACCACAAATGATATCAGAATCCAAAGTTACTAAAGTCTTTGATGTCTATTGTTAACGGGAAGATAGTCTTCTAGCTCCGTGTGTGTGAGAATAAATTGTTGGTCTTAGTCCCACATTGGTGGTTGCGGGAAGAAACGTGATCACTTTGTTAGTGTGAGAGATAGTATCAAATTCTTGAACTCGTTTTTGGGGTGAAATAGATATATAACCACTCAAGGACAAGTAATGTCCACTGGATTCCCCCCTCATTAGGACGCACTCTGGTTGATAGAAATAGGGAAAATTGTAAAGGTGTTTCCAACTATTGTGATTTACGCCTTCGGTCATAAGTGTCCTCAATTTCCAGAAAACTGTTAAAGATATTCTGACACTCTGCCCTTGAAAATTGTTCGACAGACTTCTAGCGAAGGGAAACCCCCTTCGTCCAAGTACTTAGAGAGAGAGAGAGAGAGAAAATACAAAAATTTATTTATTTTTTTCTAGAGAGAGAAGAAATAAATTTTTTTTATGTTTAAACGTTACAAATCGAAAAATTGGCCGGTCGGCGACCTTCACCGGTGAAGACGATGAGGCGCCGAGAAGATGAGGTGGCAGAGAGAGGTGATGAGATGAATGAGAGAGTTGATGACTAGTTAACGGAGTTATAACGGTAACTAAAAAGGGAGTCATCTAGGTGTTTTGATAAAGTAAAGGGTTAGGCAGGAAACCGATCATAAAATTGTGAACTATTTGGAAAATTACCCTTAAATTAAAAACTAAAACAGAAAGAAAAAAATTAATTTATAAATATAATTAACTAAATAGATTAATGGTTCGTGGAGAAAGAACAAGAAAACAATTGACAATAATATAAAACCTTCAAAAGTAGAAATCATTCCTCGGTTTACCCTTTTTAGGTTGACCTACAAACAAGAATAATTCGGGTGATCCTGGACTTCGGTTATTGGAAGAACTTAAATCGGGATAAGAGCCGACATATTTTGGAACTCCTTTCTTTGCTATACTTTGTAAAGAAAGTGACGAGTTTTGTTCTTGATTAACCACACAAATCTTAGTTCGCCGAAGACGCCAAGGGCTTTTCACCAGTTTTGTTAGACCTTTCTGCAAATTGTATAGTTTAAATACGCCGGGTTCTTTATAGTTCTGCCAACATAATAAAATATCATTACCGAAGCTCACAATTTGAACATGATCAAACTGAGGCAATTTTGAGTTTGTTAGGAACAACTCCTCAATCCAAACTGGCTCATTATCTTTTTCTTTCAACGTATATAAGCAAAGTTCAGCATTAGAATCATCCCCGAGAGATTGTTCGTCCAATAATGCAAGACAAAGATTTCCTTTAAACTCTAGATGAGGAACAAACGGCTGATAAAGGTTACGAACACATTTTGGTGGAAGTTTAATTAGGTGAAAATTCTCCTTGTGTATATCGAAAGAAACAATTTGATGATCAATTGTCATCCAATATAGAAACCCTTTACAAAAAACAGCTACCTTCCCGTGGATATCCTCAATCCGAATATAATAATCGGATAGTCTTGTTAACTGATGAGGAACATAGCCGGTAACTTCTCGCCATGAATCGGTTCCTAATGTAAAAACCATGCACTTAAGGTCATGACTAATGAATACCAACTTATATTCGTTCGTTTTAGAAGCGTACCCAAACCCGTAGCCACATGCAAAAGGAACATAGTTATTGATATTAGGTGACGCGATGGCGAGGATTTCTCGTCTTGTTGGATTGCAAATCTCTATTATATCGTGTTCTCTAAGGTGTAAACAAAACAAACCCTTATAGTAACCGTATAAATCTCTCGTGTACCTACTACGAATTTCTCCTATCTTGTGAAGATCATCACTATCTTTTTCTAAATAAAAGAAATCGTTTTTACTATGTTGGCGTAAATAGACACGATTATGGTATTCCTTAAAGAACTTGAATATCAAAAGGGGCTTGCTTTTCGATTGAATGAATTCAAGACTACCGTTGATTGAATTGAACCACGACCTGCAAACACAACTACATTTACTCACAGACTTACTTGGAGAAACCCTAGATATTATATTCAGAAAAATTTCATCTGGAAGAACATCTAAAGGATTCACTTTCTTTAGTTTCGCGTTTTTTGGTTTCGCAATTTTCGATCGGCTCTTTTTCAACATCATTGATTTCTCTTGTACTTCAAAGTATCTCTGCCTTTTTTTTGTCATTGATTTCTCTTGTACTTCAAAGTATCTCTGCCTTTTTTTTGTTTCCTCGAATATCACTTCATATTATGTCTAGTGTATATATAGGAATTAAATAGGTCCCTTTTTCAGTTTTTTTAGAAACTTTCCAAAACCCTAAAAAACTTGGAAGTCCTAAACGGTACGGAAATTAAACAATTTAGAAACACAATTAATGACGAGTAAAAAGTAATTATCACATATTTGAAATAATTAACGAGTAAAAATTATACTCTATTAAATCGCTGATGAATTCCAACTCAGTTAATGACGTTTTTCTAATATTGCCCCAACATTATCTCAAATTAAACTTCCCTAATTTGTATAGTTTTTTTCAAGTTAGAGTATGCAAATTCAAAAATTGATAGGAGGACAGAAAATAATTTCGTTTCGACATCTTTACCCTTCTTCGACGAAGAACTCATACACGAGGGGAGGAGAGAAAGAGAAAAGATGTGTGATTGTGGCTGGTGGTAGCCGGTGGTTATCTCCCGAAGCGGTGGTGGTGAATATATGATGAAGAAGGTAAAAACAAACTTGTTAAGTTTTAGATTGGAAAAGTGGGATTTTTTAAGTCAATTTGAGTCTACTCTGATAAACCGAAGTCTAATTTCTCATAAGCGAACGTCAACACCAATCTCTAAGCGCTGACCCGACATAAATTACACTCTACCTTACCTGTTTAGGTTAACAGAGATTTCACTGCTTTATCTAAATCTTGGTGGTGCATCTAAACCGGTCTGAATTCGGCAAAAATGGGAAAATTATGGTTGTGGGGATTTTTTTTTCAACTCTTTTTGGTTAGTTCGTCGAGATATCAAAAATGGCGCCAAAGGGTTGGTACCAAATAAAGGAACTCATAGGCGACACTGGAGCTTAGTAAGAGGGCTTTTAAGTGGACTCGTGAAGTCTTCGTCAAGAACAAAATCCCGTAACTGTGTGCGGTAGTAAAAGCTGGGCGTCACATCAGTTGAACTAGCTTATAAATCAGTTAAGTTTACGTGAGTGTTTAGTCCACATTGGTTGTGGAGGATGACGGTGGTTATTTTGTAAGTGTGGATGAAAGCCTCACCTCTTGAGTTAGTTTTTAGGGTGAGATAGGCACGGTCGCTTGGGGGGCAAGTAAGGTCTATGGACCTTACCACAAATGATACCAGAGCCCGAACTTACTAAAGTCTTTGGTGTCTATTGTTCAGGGGAAGATAGTCTTCTAGCTCCAATGTGCCTGGGACAAATTGTTGGTGTTAGTTCCACATTGGTGGTTGTAGGAAGAGATGTGGTCACTTTATTCGTGCTAGAAAAAGTCTCAACTCTTGAACTCGTTTTCGGGATGAAATATACACACCCACTTTGGGGCAAGTAAGGTCCATAGACCATACCGACGTCTCGGGGGTTGGTCTAGATATTTTGTAAAAAGAAATAACACACATACTCCACCGGATGCAGTCTAGCAGGAAAAAATAGGGGAAGTTTTACAGGCGTTTTCGACACGTGATATTGACACGTTCGGTTATAAGTGTCTCTCAAGTTGAAGAAAATTGTTAAAAACGATCTGACACCCAGCCGATGAAGTTCACAACATTCTTTTGGTTTATTTTAGTTGTTAAATTAAAAACTAAAATAAAACAACACATTAATTAATAACTAATTAATTAATAGATTAATGGTTTATGGAGAAAGAACAAGAAAACAATTGACAATGGTATAAAACCATCAAAAGTAGAAATGTCTCCTCGCTTTCTTCTTTTTAGGTCGACCTACAAACAAGAATAATTCGGGTGATCTACATCGCTTATTCGAAAAACTTCTTAAATCAGGATAAGATTTGACATATTTTGGAACTTCTTTCTTTATTATACTTTGTAAAGAAAGTAACCAGTTTTGTTCTTGACTAGCGACACAAAATTTAGTCATTTGAAGACCAAAAGGGCGTTTCAACATTTTTGTTAGACCCGTCTGCAAACTGTATAGATTAAATATGTGGGGTTCCTTATTGCTCTTCCAAGAGTCCCAACATAATAAAATATCATTGCCGACGCTCACAGTTTGAACATATTGATACCGAAGCAATTTTGAGCTTATTAGAAACAACTCCTCCATCCAAACTTGCTCATTATCTTTTTCTTTCAGCGTATACAAGCGAAGTCTGAGATTAGAATAATCATCTCCAAGCGGTTGTTCTTCCAATAATGCAAGACAAAGATTTCCTCTAAACTCTACATGAAGAACACGCTGCTCATAACGGTTATTTGTTGGAAGTTTAATTACGTGAAAAGTCTCATCGTGTATATCGAAAGAAACTATTTCACTACGATCTTCTGTCATCCAATATAGATACCCTTTACAAAAATCCCACACCATATCTATAAGGAACAAAATTATTGACATAAGGATAGGCTATGGCGAGGATTTCTCGTCTAGTTGGATTGCAAATCTCTATAATCCTCTCTTCTTCAAGGTTTAAACAAACCAAACCATTATAATAACCACATAATTTTCTTGTGTAAATACTACAAATTTCTCCTATGTTATGAAAATCGTCGCTATCTTTTTCTAAATAAAAGAAGTCGTTGTCTATACGTTCGCGTAAATAGACATAAGCACCTTCTTCCTTGACGAACTTGAATATCAAACGAGACTTGCTTTTCGATTGAAAGAATTCAAGATTACGATTGATCAAATTGGACCATGACTTGCAAACACAACTACATCTAATCACAAAACTACCTAGAGAAACCCTAGATATTATATTCAAAAAAATTTCATCCGGAAGAACATCTAAAGGATTCACTTTCTTCGATTTTGAGTCCATTGGTTTCACCTTTTTCTATCAACTCTTTTGTGTATTTATGGAATTAAGTAGGTGTCTTTAACAGTATTTATGGAAACTTTCCAAAACCATATAAAACTTGGAAGTTCTCAATGGTATGGAAATTAAACAATTTTGTGCTTTTTTCCTCCCAATTTGAATCCGAAAATTGAAAACCAGCCCTTATCTTTTGGCCGCGACTTTGGGCATAAATATCCTAAATAACTATCAAATTAAAAACAATAACAAAGAAACACAATAATATAAAATAAATAACTACTAGATTGATGGTTCATGTAAGAAAAGAAAATAAAATAAAATAAAACAGTCGAGAACAATACAAAACCATCAAAAGTATAAAGCATTCCTTGGTTTATGGGTTTTAGGTGGTCTACCTACAAACAAGAACAATTCAGGTGACGTCAGGCATTGTTCATTGGAAAAACTTCTTAAATCAGGAAGAGACTTGACTTTTGGAACTCCTTTCTTTATTAAACTTTGTAAAGAAATTAACCAGTTTTGTTCATAACTAGCCACACAAATTTTATAATATTCAAGATCACAAGGGTGTCTAATAATTCTTGTAACACTCGTCTGCATACTGTACAGTTTCAATACGGTTAATCCTTTATTGTAATCCATCCAACACAATAAAACATCATTACCGAAGCTCACTATTTGTACCAATTGATGGCGAGGCAATCTTGAGTTTATTATGAACAACTCCTCAATCCAAACCTGGTCATTATCTTTCTCTTTCAATGTATACAAGTAAAGTGTACGACTATAACTTCCACTTTGTTGTTCTTCCAAAAATGCAAGACATAGATTTCCTCTAAACTCTATATGAGGAATAGTACCAAGACGATTGACACACTTTGGTGGAAGTTTAATTACTTGAAAAGTTTCGCTATGTATATTGAAAGAAACTATTTCACTACGATCTCTTGTCAACCAATATAGAAACCCTTTACAAAAAATGGGTACCCGTGCGTGGATATCCTTAAGGCTCATATAAAACATGGACAGTGCTAATAACTTACGAGGAACAGTACTTGTTATTTCTCGCCATGAATCGGTTCCTAATGTAAACACCATGCACTTATTGTCACTAATAATGCAGACCAACTTATATTCGTTGGTTAGAGATGCGTATCCAAACCCGTAGCAACACCAAAAACCATCAGACTTATTGATGTAAGGAGGAGAGGCTATGGCGAGGATTTCTCGTCTAGTTGGGTTGCAAATCTCTATAATATCATGTTTTCTGCCGTGTAAACAAATCAAGCCATTATAATAACCACATAAATCTCTTGTGTAAGTGCTACGGATTTCTCCTATGTTTTGAAGATCATCACTACCTTTTTCTAAATAAAAGAACTTGTTTTTTACACCTTTGTCTAAATAGACATACTGATCATGAAATTCTCTTTCAAAGAATTTGAATATCAAAAGGGGTTTGCTTTTCGATTGGACGAATTCAAGATTATTGTTGATTGACTTGAACCATGACTTGCAAACGCAACTCCAACTAATCACAAACTTACCTAAAGAAATCCTAGATATTATATTCACAAAAATTTCATCCGGAAGAACATCTAAAGGATTCACTCTCTTTTTCGACTTCTTCCGTTTTGAATCAGATAGATTCATATCTGAAACCCTAGATATTATATTCGTACAATTTTCATCACGAAGAACATCTAAAGATTTCGCCTTTTTTGATCGACTCTTTCTCAACATCATAGATTTCTGTTCTACTTCGAAGTATCTATCTTTACGTTTTTCTCCATATCAATCACTCCCTGTGCGTATCATAAGTGGGGCTTAAATAGAGGTACCTTTTTTCCTGTGTTTATGGAAAATTTTAAAAACCCTAAAAAAAGAAACTTGCAATTCAAAAACATAACTAATATTAATCAACCCAACCAGCAGCAGATTACTAGCCCTAGAAATTAATGTAATTCCGATTCTTAAACTACTTTTTTTTATGAAGTCCGATTCTTATACTTGACAATATATTCTGTGCCCTATCATTACAGTTTTGATATAAAAGATTATTGTTTTTGAGTGAGCTTGTTGGAGTTGTACCTGCTGGGCAGTGGCCGACAATTTAGGGGTATGGTGCCAAATTTCAACCAGAACCCTTTTGTACTGAAAATACGGCAGGTAAAATAAACTTTTAAACGCAAAAAGTAATTAATACCGATTTAAAATAATTAACGAGTAAAAACTATATTAAATCTCAGATAAATTCAAACTTAGTTAATGACGTTTCCCTATAAGTCTCACCCAGAGTTGTAAGCTCATACTTGAGTAAGAAGCTTGGGTTTTTGAGGAGAGAGAGACTCTCCTTTTTTCCTCAAATCAAAACCTACAACTGCTATCTTCTACTGCAAATCCAACACGATCTCGCCATTAAATTTCACATGCAAACACAGATATCAAACACCACCTACCACATATAAACATCCACCCACGAAATTAAACGATTAGCCAATCATAGATATGCATAAAGGCTTGATTTCATCTAATTATACCCACAGTCAATAACCCTAGAAGAGTAGCAGCATAGACATCTCCAATCAATCAGAGAAGAAGAAGATAAGCAAGGAAGGCTCAAGAGATGCTGTAAATAACCACTAAAGAGAATCACCCAACTATCCTCTTCAGATCTAAATATTTCGGCCAGAGGAAAGTCCTTCTGAATCTTAACTCTTTTATTTTTATCGTCTTTTCATCTCTTTCTACTTCCGTTGAATCTATACGAACCATAGATTTGTTGTTCTCAGATCTGGTTATTGCACTTCTTGTACCAGTAGAGACCATTCATCTCATCTAGGTATCAATTTGTAGTCTTTTTATTACAACTTATTACACCCCTATCTTGACTGTTATCAATTTGGAGTCTTTACCTTCAACCTATTAACACCAAATCTTGCCTCTTAGATACTCATTTAATCGGAATTGAATGACTTTTTTATTTGCTTTGTTGATGATTAGCTTTGTATCGTTAGAGGGCGATCTTAGACCCTAACATATGGTGGTTTTTTTCATCCCTTTCATGGTAACCGATGAACTAACCCTAGGTGCACACATCTCTTCGACCACAACTGAATATAATTTCAACCCTCGATCTCATCCTGTCATCTTCATTACTGCACCCAAATAGTTTTCACCTCCTGGAATCATATTAGATTTATGTGGATCCATCGACTGACTTTGTGGATCATGAGTTCATACCGTTTATCCTATAAGAGGTTCAATATAAGTATTAACTTACCTTTTGATCCTGGACGACACCATACTTTGCATTTTAATCTCCATACTCGTCGTGAAGACTATGTTACCTATCTTCCGGCTCACGTTTTGATGAGTACTTGTGTATTTGGTGATATTATAGGTGTAACTCTGAATCCAAGTTCTGAATCCAAGTTCTGTAACATGTTCACTTCCACCTTTTTACGCAATTTTATTGTGTACTTATGTCGGATTAGCAGGTACTCATACTCGGGCTATGACGGCGATCCCATTTCCCAGGTGTCTGAACTATTTCTACATTGTAGATTTCGATCGGATATGGTCTCTGTACATGGAGAATACTGGCGGGATACCCCGGAATCATCCTATGATTCCATCTTGCAGACACCCTCGTTTCTTCCGGAAATGTTGGGTGTATGCTTAATCCATCTTAAGTGTTACAAGAAGTTAGATTCGAGCTTCCTCTTAATAGATACCAGACGAACTCACAAGTTTAAATGTTGTATATTACTCAAGAAGAGCTGCCAGCCTTGCAAGCTACAGAATGAAGACTGCTCTACAAAGAAATTATAATTTGCACTTCTTCAGTTCTGATATTTTGTTGTATTTCTTTAATTACTGTATTTATGTTTTTCTTCTTAGTTTATTGTAAAGACTTCTTAATATTAATGTATTCCCTTTCAACAAAAAAAAAAAAAAGACGTTTCCCTATGATTTGCCTAGTTGAAAGCAACTTCAATCTTGGCTTAAACAACCAAGAAAGGGTATGCGCCCCTTACGGCATAATATATATACTATATGATGGCGTAAGAGGCGAGAAAGCACCTTTGAGAGTCAAGGGCGGCGCTCAAGAGTTGCGGTATCTCAAATTAAACTTCCCCAATTTGTATAGTTTTTTTCAAGTTACACTACACAAATTTATATGATCGATACAAAATAGAAAATTGATAGGACAGAAAGTAACTTTGGTTTGACATTCCTAAAAATTGACAAAAGGTCAAGCTATAGTCAAACAACCAACAAAAATAAAGAGTTGTTCGATCGATTGTTTTCAAGGTTTGAAAATGTATCTCCACACGTTGAGAATGAACAAATACATGAACTTGTGTTAAGTTGTCTGTCAAATGTTGAGCTAGCGCGGCCTGATTTTTTTTTCAATAACTATTATTTGATTTCAGATCCTTTCTCGAATGACTTCTGCATTGCGGAAGGGGAGGCTCTCGAAACCGAAGAGCCAGGGGCAACCCACAACCCTCTGTC
The DNA here is from genome assembly GCF_041429995.1 of Eschscholzia californica. Taxonomy (NCBI): domain Eukaryota; kingdom Viridiplantae; phylum Streptophyta; class Magnoliopsida; order Ranunculales; family Papaveraceae; genus Eschscholzia; species Eschscholzia californica. The sequence goes on from NW_028238309.1 coordinate 1,230,215, forward strand.
TCTATCTGGGTGTTTAGCAACATATATCGATCTGGAGGAAGAAAGTTATTGGCTGTAGTGCGGATTAAGGAGTTGTGCCTCCGTGTTGTGGCTGTGGAGGTGGGAGCTGCCGCCTCCCTTGGCTGAGTTTGGGAAGGAACCCCTGATTTTTGACGCCCCTTACCCGATAGTTCCTAAAAAATGGTTCTTCTAGGATCCATTGCTCGATTTTGCATGCTCTGTTCTCAAAGTGCAGAGAGACTTGCGAGGGCAGATCCGGGTTGGTTGGTCCGCAAAGTCATGAAAGGGACGGGCTATGTGAAATAATATACCAGTGTCTTCTTCTTACGTACTCATATAAAATCATTAGTTTTGAAGGAATTAGTAACTAATCAAAACAACTTGTATTAACATGAACAAAAATGACTAATGAATCGATAACTACTAAACTTAATGAAATCAAAAATGGCGTTACAAACTAATTTCCGTACTTTTTAATTGATTTTAGTCTGTTAAGCGTAACTTCAGTAGTTTCAACCAATTTATGTCCGCTAATTATAAATGTCTCAAAATAAATCAACAACACATTAGCACTAAGATATAAAAATAACACTACAGATAAAAACACTCTATTGGGCCAACACTGATACCGAGACAATAAAAGTTCTCAGACCATAAAAATAATAACCAAATATGTGCATAAAAATTGTAAATAATAAAAATAAATAGGACTTTATATTATAAACATCAACAAAACTTATGTTCGCAATTTGATAATTAGTCAACTTAATACAGTTTGATAAAAGATTAAGCCCACCAATGGTAGAAGTTATCCCAAGTCTTTTTAGTTCGACATCCTTGTAAACACACCGATTTAGGTGATTTTGGACTTTCCTTTTTCATTATCGTATACAAAGAAAACAAGTAATTTTGTTCTTGACTAGTGATCCGATAATTAATATCTTCAAGACGATAGGGGCTATAATAAGTATCTTCAATAGCTTTAGGGCATTTCGCCGAACTCGTAAATCCCCTCTGCACATTGTATAATTTAAACACGCGTGTTCCCTTATCATTCTCCATCCAACATAATAAAATATCATCACCGCAACCCACAATATCGATTTTCTTACCACGAGCACGAGTAACAGAAGAACTTATTATAAACAACTCCTCTGTCCATATTTGCTCATTATCTTTCTCCATTAATGTATATATTATAAGCTTTCCATTGAACCCCATATCAAAATGGTCAAACTCATCTCTTAGCTTTCCTAGTTCCAAAAGTGCAATACAATAATTTCCTTTAAACTCTATATTATCATGAACATATCTCCAATTATCGAGAGAAATGTACTTTGGTATTTGAATTACATGAAAAGTCTCATTGTTGATATCGAAAGATACCTTCTCATAAGTTTTTTCAGTCGACCAATATAGAAATCCATTAGAAAACAAAGCCGAGTACAACTCAACTTTACCCGGATTAAAATACTCGAATATTCTTAATAACTCAGGAGGAACAACACTAGGGATTTCTCGCCATGAATTGGTTCCTAATGTAGAAACCATACAATTCGACTTACTAAAGCATACCAACTTATATTCCTTGGTTGCAGAAGCGTAACCGAATCCAAAGCAGTATTGATTTTGATAAGGAAAGGATATGGTACTGATATCGCATCTCGTCGGGTTGCGAACCTCTATACTCTTACGATGTTCGATATAGAAACAAACCAAACCATTACAAGAACCAATGAATTCTCTTTTACACCCAATACTAATGAAATCTTGTACATTATTAAGCTCATTGTTGTCATCACAATCTTTTTCTTCCAATTGAAAGAACTTGGTTCTTCCAAGTATGCTTAAATAGGGATCATCTACCTTATATCGACTAATGAAATTAAATATCAAACGGGGTTTGCTTTTAGATTGAAGAACATCAAGATTATTGTTGATCAAATTGAACCATGATTTACAAACATAACTGTATTTAATCATATACTGACCTGAAGAAACCCTAGATATTATATCTAGAAAAATTTCATCCGGAAGAAGATCAAAATTACTAATAATCCTCCCTTTCTCTGATTGACCCTTTTTCAACACCATCTTGGTGGTCTGATTGTTTCTAGCTGAATTGGTTAATTCTTGTTCAGTTTGTATAGATTTCAATAACCCTAAAACCTAAAGTTATCACCTTTACAGAATTAGAAACCCTAGAATTTAGAAGTTCTTAATGATTTAGGAAATAATATACTAATTCGATTTGTATTAGGAAAGATATTTCTATGCGCTACCCATAACTGAATTGAAGTAAAATTGTTTGACAAGAAAAGTACCTTGAATGAAAACCCTAATTGATGGTTGGAAAATTTGAGTTCCACATATGAAGAAGAAAAAACAGAGGAGCTCAGTCTTCTTGGTGTGACAACAATGAAGAATCTGAGTTATTATGAATTACTAGTAGATTAGAAATTGAAACACAAGAAGGATTTGAGTTGCTTCGAATTAGGGTTTTGGGGTTTTCTTCTTAACTATCAGTAGAGATAGCAACAATGGCGCCAACTCAAGGAACAAGGGTTGGTACCGAATACGATATTCTTGAATAGATGTGGGACTACTTTTTGGGTTCTCTTCGAATTTTTAATTAGTTGACTGTTATATGATGGTGAGGATCAGCCTTCTGGACTGCTAGTGAAGAGCATCTCACTCTTTCTCACTGTCAATGTGGGATTGTTGCCAGAACATTGACAGATTTAAAAGAAGAAAACCAAAAAGGCCAGTGTTTTTCTTTTGGGTTATTTACCTAATGGCTCCCAACTTCCTAATGGCTCTCAACTTTGTGACCAGCTTCCCGCCTGGCCCCCTCCTTTACGAGAAATATCCATATGGCCCCCTTCCGTTATAACATCGTCACTCTCTCTCCTCCATCATGTTTTCTCTCTCTGCCAAGTCACGCCACATCATCTGTAACGCCACCTCATCACCTTCTCCGACAGTGGTCGCCGGCCGGTCAAATTTCTGGTCGGCGACTTTCAAACTGAAAAAAAAAAAATAATTCTCTCTTCTTCTCTCTCTCTCTAAAACTACTCCGACGAAGGGAGACCACCTAAAACCCATAAACCAAGGAATGCTTTATACTTTTGATGGTTTTGTATTGTTGTCAACTATTTTATTTTATTTTGGGGTATTTAGCGATACCCCCTCATCCCTAATGTCTAATTAGGGATGTCCCCTTTTTTAATTGGATATTAGGGATGCCCCCTTTTTTGTACTTAAAAGTACAAAACTACCCTTGTTCTTATTGTTTCTTTTTTTGTCTGATATCTTATACCTCTTCGATATTATGTTTATCATCCTGACGTCAAGCTGCTGATCACTTGTCAAAGATGAAGCTTGGACCGGGTGTCACTCAATTGAATATTAATCAACTGTCAGTAGAATTGCACTCTAGAGAAATAATGAGGATGAGAAAATGGTGGAGCTAATGAAGTTATGTAATTTTGATTTCTTTGCTGTTTATGATTTCTTATTTCATTGTAATCAATCGGTTTAGGTTTTGCTCACTTATCATTATCAAAAAAAAATATGGTGAGTGTATATTGAATTTCCCCTGCTATAATAAAAGCGGATACCACAAAATGTATATTGTAATTTTGATAATTTGACTCGAAGTCAAATAACCAAATATTTCAGGTTCTCTGGGATTTGAACCTAATACCTCTAGAGATTTCTGGAGGTTATGTCAACACCTTGGACCACTTGGATTACCAACTGTTAACGTTATATGAATTGAATAAATCATATAACTTTCTATATTTATTTTATTTGTACCTATTAAACACAAATCACTAAATGCTGAATTATTCCCCACCTTGAATGAATTCCAAATTTTCTAGTAAATGCACAAGAAGTTTGTTCCATTGTTTTTGAGGTTTGAAAATGGGGATCTTCAGAACCAGAAAATGTGGAGAATGAACAGATATATGATCTTGTTTCAAGTGTCCAACTGAAATGGGGTTGTATTTTTGGAAGAGACTTGAAGGTCTCTTCATCTGCCAAAAGTTTCCTCTAAACTTTATATGAGGAACAAACGGTGAACATCCGTTATTAACATATTTTGATGGAAGTTTAATTACGTGAAAGTCTCTTTGTGTATATCGAAAGAGACGATTTCACGACCTACTGTCCTCCAAGCATCACATTGTAACAATTGAAAATAAAAAAGTGTTTTTGTTATGTCACACCAATATAAATAGTTTATTATAAAGTTTTTTTGTTTAAGCACCGAAAAAAAAAAGCTATCTAATGAGGCCTTAGTCCTCTGCCAAAAGGGGTGGTGGTGGTTAGGGCACAAGTATAAATAAAGTTTCACTTCTTGATCCAAGTTTTTGGATCGAAGGCCACTTGGGGGCATGTGAGGCCTATAGTTAAGGGAAGATAGTCTTCAGATTCTATGCGTGAAAAAATATTGTTGATGCTTTTTTTTGTTGAACGAAATATTGTTGATGTTAGTCCCATAAAAGATGATAAGAAGTGGTGGTCGGTTTATTAGTGTGAAGGGTTGGGACATTATTTTGCTACACTTTGAAAATTTAATGTAAATTTATCTGTACTTCTCAACAACTCTTGGTTGGAGTGGTAAGAGGTATAGTCTTCCATCCTAGAAGTCAAGGATCTAAGACACTGAAAAGTTCAAAAAAAAAATTATCTGTACTTTTTAATCAATAGAATCAGATCCAAGTTCTAAGATAGACTTGTTTCCTTTTTGGACTCAGATTTTTTTTTTCCAAGTTTCTTTCTTCTCCTGGTACTCTTACCTTATTACTATATGTATAATTATTCTTCCAAGTTTCTTTCTTCTCCTGGTACTCTTACCTTATTACTATATGTATAATTATTCTGTATTCTTCAGTAAGGCGTCACTAATAATTTAGAAGTGTCGCTTTTGTGTGGGACATCTTTTTCAATACAAAAACAACACTCAAAGTTATTAGCAAAATTTCAGAACAGTATCTCCTTACTGTTGCTGACTCGCTACCTGAGATGAATTTGTGGTTCAGTACATTTTTTACTCTGTTATGAAACCAAAGTCTAATATGTATAATTTTGTAATAGATGTCCGATTTTGACAAAATTATTTATTTTCATATGAAAAATAAAGAATGATAAGGGGCGGCGCGTTATTAAATTATACAATGTGCAGAGTGGATTTATGAGTGTAGTGAATTGCCCTAAATATATAGATTATATTGATTATTACGTAGCTTTTCAAAAACAAAATTACTCATTTTCTCTACAAAGCTTAATGACAGATGGAGTTTCGAAAGTTGTCGACCCCTGTCCTCACTTTCGAAATCTTTTGGAGAAAAGGCCTCAAAGATGGCTTGGATATCTAGAAAAAACGCTCCGACACTCCCACTCGTAATTTTTTGTTTTTTGAAGAAGGATAATATATTAACCGAGTGCTCAGGAAGTACGAAAAAAATAACTACAAAAACAACGGAGGTTGAGAGACTTTACATATTAGAAACCATAGTCTCCCAAGAATTTAACAAAAAACCCACAGATAAATTCTCAAAGTACCTAGTCGGCAAGCCCTAGTTGAAAATGGTGGCCTTGATCGACATAATAACTCTATCAGTGGAGTTAGCAACATCACGGAAAAGACGATTATTCCTCTCTAACCATATACACCACCAAATGGCAAAGGGAGTAATCTGCTGAAGGAATCATTTCATTGTACCTGACTTCTCAAACTTCCAAAACCTGAGGAAAGTATCCAAAGTGGATGGCATTGGAGGCGGACAATCGATCACCGAGAGGAAGTATCTCCATATGGTTTCAATAAAGCTGCAAGAGATGAGCAAGTGAGAGGCATTCTCTTCAGCCGATCTGCATAATAGACACATGTTTGGGTATTGAAAGCCCCTCCTTTGAAGCATGTCCATAGTGGGGGCTGAATTGAGGATACAAGCCCATAAAAGGAAGGAGACCTTAATGGGTACCTTTTCCATCCAAACTTTCTTCGCTGGAAATTGGGTTGGACCATGATCTTGATTGGAAGCAATGTCATACAAAGATTTTACACTAAAAATTCCATCCTTAGACTATTTCAGTTATTAAATAACAAACTAAAACAAAACAACACAATAATTAATAACTAATGAACTAATAGATAATAGATTAATGGTTGATGGAGAAAGAACAATAAAACAGTTGACAAATCAAAAGAAGAAATCACTCTCTCGTACTTGTTATTCAGGTCGACCACGAAACAAAAATAATACGGGTGATCTTGGATTCGAAGAACTTCTTAAATAAGGATAAGAGCCTACATATTTTCGAACTCCTTCCTTAATTAAACTTCGTAAAAAAAGTAACGAGTTTTGTTCTTAACTAGCCACACGAAAGTCAGTCCCTCGAAAACCAGAAGGGCGTAGCACCATTTTTGTAAGACCCGTCTCCTAACTGTATAGTTTAAGTACACCTCGTTCCTTATCGTTTATCCAACATAATAAAATATCATTACCTAAGCTCACAATTTGGACACATTGACAGCGAGGCCCTTTTGAGTTTATTAAAAGAACTCCTCGATCCAATTGTGCTCATTATCTTTTTATTTCAATGTATACAAGCGAAGATTAGCATTATAAACATCTCCATGCCCTCCGTTGTTCAAATAACGCAAGACAAAGATTTCCTCTAAACTCTATACGTGAAATAGACAGTGAATATAGGATACCAACACAATTTGTTGGAAGTTTAATTACGTGGAAAGTCTCGTTGTGTATATCAAAAGAAACGATTTTATAGTCATGAGGTATCTTCTTGTAGATATCCTCAAATATACCATTATACCTGGATAATCCTAATAACTCATGAGGAACAACGCTAGTAATTTCTCGCCATGAATCCGTTCCTAATGTAAAAACCGAACACGCAAAATTGTTACCTATGCACACCAACTTATATTCGTTCGTCTTAAAAGCGTACCCAAATCCGTAGCAACATCCAAGACCAACATAATTATTGCTTCAAGGAGGGTCGATACCGAGAATTTCTCGTCTAGTCCGAGTATTTATAATCTTCTCATGCCTAAGGTATAAACAAACCAAACCATTACAAATAACCACATTGGTCATGGACTCAGCTTATAAGTAAGTTAGGCCTAGACTCAGCTTAGAAATCAGCCAGGGTTATGTTGGTGTTTGTCCATATTGGTCATGGAGCCATCGAGGAGGACGATGGTCTGTGAAAGAAAACGCCATCACCTCTTGAGCTAGCTGTTTTTTTGGGTGAGAAAGGCCACGGTCACTTGGGAGCATGTAATGCATATGGACCACACCTAAATGATATTCGAGCCCAAATTAACTAAAGTTTTCATGTCCATTGTTCACGAGAAAATAGCCTTATGGCTCAAATGTGTATGAGAAAAATTGCTGGTGTTGTTAGTCTCACGTGCGTGGTTTAGCTTTTGTTGTTTGCACGGGCTGGTTAGCTATCTTGGCTTCCACCCTTGCTTTGTTTTGCTTAATGAATATTTTGCTTCTTCAAAAACAAGAAACGTCTCAGATGGGTGGTTGTGGGTGGAGACGTGGTCACTTTATTGGTGTGAGAGAAAGCCCCAATTCTTGAATGACGCAGCGAAAAAACTGATAAAAAGCCTTAGAACTCCGTCTAAAGACTATTGAACCGAAATTGATAACAAGAATACTAAAGCCCTCATTATATAGACTTAGGGTTTCCTAATCTTGGTCAAACTCCAATAGAAAGTCCTAAAAATAAAATACTAGAATAGTAGTAATCCTAAACTGAAAATAATTACCAAAAATAGAAAAAAACTAGTAAAAGTCCGTTTTGAGGCCCTAAACGATGGAATTTGCCCCTCAAAGTGGGTCCGTTGTGGCGAAGCTACGACGAATGACCGGAACGCTATTTCGGACCATCCCTCAAAATTTCGTCCAATTCCGACACCCGTAGCTTCGATTTTGGCCGTTTTAGTCTGTCACCCTTGTATTTGGCCGCTTCGATCTCATCCATGTATTTCTCGGCCAATTCCTCTACATCAGTCTCCTCCACTTGAAAAGAACTCGACCTCGAGTGATTGTTAGGATAAAGTGGTGTATCTGGATAAAAGGTATAGATATCAGCAACATTGAAAGTATTTGAAATTCCCATGTCTTGAGGAAGATCCACCACATAAGCATTGTCATTGATTTTCTTCAAGATCTTGAATGGACCATACTTCTTAGGTTTCAATTTATTATATGTGCCTGCAGGAACACGCTCTTTTCGCAAGAAAATCATCACTTCATCTCCCTCCTTATATACCTTCTTTCGACGATGTTTATCGGCAGCTGCTTTGTTCTTAGCGTTAGTCTCCTCGAGGCGAAGTCGCACTTCGTCGTGCATTGTCTGAATTTGCTCGGCCATGTTTTCTGCTGCTATACTAACTCCTATTCCTTTGGGTAACTTCGCTAAATCTACAGCGTGATTAGGAGCTTTCACGTAAACGACAGAAAATGGAGTTCTTCCAGTAGCACTATGCACTGCATTGTTGTAGGCAAATTCTGCTTGAGGTAATGCATGATCCCATTGTTTGGGTTTATCACCACAGATACATCGAATCATGTTACCTAAAGTTCGGTTTGTTACCTCTGTCTGTCCATCTGTTTGAGGATGAGCTGTAGTACTTCTGTTTAAAGAAGTGCCGAACATCTTCCATAAGGTGACCCAAAAATGGCTAAGAAACTTTGAGTCCCGGTCTGAAGTAATCGATTTGGGTACTCCATGTAGCTTGACAACTTCACGAAAAAACAATTTTGCTATATGGGTAGCATCCGAAGTCTTCCTACACGGAATAAAGTGAACCATCTTCGAAAACCTATCGACGACCACAAAAACTGAGTCTACTCCCCTTTGTGTACGAGGGAGTCCTAACACAAAATCCATGGATAAATCCTCCCAAATGGTTGCTGGAATGGGAAGAGGCATGTAAAGACCTGTATTTTGTGTCTGACCCTTTGAGACTTGACAAACATAGCACTTCTGAACATAATTCCCCACATCTCTCTTCAACTTTGGCCAGAAATATCGACTGGATAAGCTCAGAACTGTTTTATCTCTTCCGAGATGTGCGTTTAATCCACTAGCGTGTAACTCGCGGATCAAATTTTCTCGTAGGGATGTTTTGGGAATGCATAAGCTGCTGCCCTTAAATAGGTAACCCTCTGAAATAAGATAATCTGCCACAGGTTGATCTTCCTTACACTTAGCCCAGATTTCTTTGAAGTCCTCATCATCTTCGTACAACTCTTTTAATACTTCAAAACCCACAACTTCTTGTGTTAACGTTACCAACAGTGTGGCACGTCTACTAAGTGCATCTGCGACTCTATTCGTTGCTCCAGATTTGTGTCGAATAACAAAGTTGAATTTCTGAATAAAAGTGGCCCACCTGATGTGCATCTTGTCTACTTGTTTCTGGCTGTTAATGAATTTCAGGGCCTGATGATCTGAGTATAAGACAAACTCATTCTGGTACAAATAAACCTCCCAACGTTGTAAAGCTCGAACTACTGCATAAAACTCCTGGTCATAAGTACTCCACTTTTGTCGGGCTTCATTCAATTTCTCACTAAAGAAAGCTACAGGACGCCTTTCTTGTGATAAAACTGCTCCAATTCCTACCCCACTAGCATCACACTCGACTTCGAAAGGTTTATCAAAGTTGGGTAAGGCTAAGACCGATGCATTGCATAATTTTTCCTTAATAAGGGAAAAGGCTTCGTCTGCTTCGACACCCCAGTCAAACTTTCCTTTCTTCATGCACTCAGTGATAGGTGCCATGATAGTGCTAAAATTCCGAATAAATCTTCGGTAAAAGGTGGCTAATCCATGAAAACTACGAACTTCAGTAACTGTTTTAGGAGTCGGCCACTCTTGTATAGCCTGTATCTTTTCGTTATCAACATGAATTCCTTCTGAACTTATTACAAAGCCCAGAAATATAAGACTATGTGTGAGGAAAGTACACTTCTTTAGATTCAGGTGTAATTCATTCTCCTGTAGAACCATCAATACCTTTCGGAGGTGTACGAGGTGTTCCGCCTCAGTTTTACTGAAAATAAGGATATCATCGAAATAAACAACAACGAATTTTCCAGTAATACAAGGTTCAAGTACCTGGTTCATCACTCGCATGAAGGTGCTGGGAGCATTGCTAAGACCGAAGGGCATGACCAACCATTCATACAGTCCATCTTTACTTTTGAAAGCCGTTTTCCATTCATCTCCTGGTCGGATTCTGATCTGATGATATCCACTCCTCAAATCAATTTTGGAAAAGATTTGGGAGCCCTCTAATTTATCCAACATATCCTCTAGTCGTGGAATTGGAAAACGGTATTTCACAGTTATTTTGTTGATAGCTCGACTGTCCACACACATTCTCCAACTTCCATCTTTCTTTGGAATTAATAAAGCAGGTACAGCACAAGGACTCATGCTTGGGCGGATGAATCCTTTACTGAGTAATTCTTCGATCTTCTCTCTTAAAATCTCATCTTCCTTCGGACTCATACGGTAATGTCTCATATTAGGCAAGCTGGCTCCTGGAATGAAGTCGATATGATGTTGTACGTCCCTAAGAGGAGGTAGCTTTTCAGGTAAATCTTCAGCAATGATTTCCTGAAACTCTCCCAGTATTCCCTCAACCTGTTCGGGAATTTGGATTGGCGGCTTATGTACTCCTTCTTCCACTGCTGCCTTAACGACAATGGCATAGACTCCTTGCGCTTCCTTCACATCAGCAAAGACTTCGTCCTCTGACCTGCTCAATGTAAGAAAAGTTTCTTTAGATGAGGAGGTAGGTGAAATACTTTTAACCTTACTTCCTTGGGGCACCATGAGAATCTTATGTCCCTCCCAATCGAATGTATAAGTGTTGGATCGGCCTCTGAAGGTACAATCGGTGTCCCATTGCCATGGTCGTCCTAGAAGAACATGACTAGCATCCATATCGGTCACATCACATACGACTTCCTGTTTGTAGTACTTTCCGATAGAGATAGGAACTCGACACGTCTTGACAATTTTCTTAACATGTCCCGGTTCTATCCAACCAATGGTGTATGGTGATGGATTATCTTCCACGGGTAATTGTAGATGCTCAACAAGTTTTCTAGAAATAAAATTCTCAAAACTTGCGGAGTCAATGATTAGAGAACACACTTTTCCTTTGATAGTACATTCAGATCGGAAGATCTTTTTCCGTTGGCTACGATCTTCCTTCATTGGTGTGAGTAAGACTGGATGAATCATGCAAGCTACTCGTTCACCTTCCTCTTCGGCACATTCATAACCCTCATAATCTTCACCACCATCTTCGTCTTCTTCCGGAAAACCATCTTCTCTATTATCTGCCACGACGTTCACTGACCTTCTGTTCCTTCCTTGGGGACAATTACTTGACGTGTGGCCGATTTCTTGACAGGAGTAGCACTTAGTCCCACGAAATTTTGTATATGGATTTGGATTGGCTCCTGTGTTAGCTGGGGGTCTCTGATTAGCAGTACTGGAGCTGCTTCTTGTCACGTTTCGTGGGGGTTCAGTATTTTCCCCGAGTCCCTTGCTCTTTTCAGCAGTCAATCGAGGTTGTTCGTCTCTTCTGAATCCTGAATTGAATCCTGAATTTCGACGATCTTTCTCCCAGGATTCCGCCTTTAGTGCTAAATTGTACGCGTCCTGGATAGTCCAAACCGTAACCAATCCAATCTTTTCCCTTAGATTAAATTTTAAACCATTCATAAAACGATCCACTAACACGTTATTTGATTCTGTCAATTGTTCCATCCTATTTCTCTGGGCCAATCTTGAAAACTCCTCGTAGTACTCTCCCACCGAACGCAACCCTTGTTTACAATTTTGGTAGATCCTGAACAAGTGTTGTTGATAATCAGGGGGTAAGAACCTCTCCCTCAAGTGTTCTTTCATAGATGGCCAATTCTGGATTGGAGCCTTTCCTTGCCCCTTTCTTTGACGTTGTAATTCATCCCACCAAACCGCAGCACTTCCTTTGAGTCTACAAGCGATAATGTTTACCATCTGTTCGCCAGGAACAGTATAGGACATATCCACTTGTCGTTCCACCTCATGTAGCCAATCAAGGAACTCTTCGATCGGCAAATAGCCACTGAAGATTGGAATTTCTGCCTTGATTTTGTATTCATCATAATCTCTGCGCGGGTAATGTTGGTTAGGATAATAGTTACCATCACGTTCTTGGTTGCCAGCATATTGTTGAAGTATTTGTGGTCTGCCTTCGTTTCCATTAACAGGTTGGTTGTGGGCGAATCCCTCAACACGTTCTCTGTTAATAGGTTGCCTAGGGTTTATGTTGACATTCAGGTTGTTAATCATCTCCATCATCTGATTTAGTTGATGACTCAAACCGTCAACTTTTACCCACAAAGCATCGTTACCTCGTTCACCGTCGAGGTTTGCGTTTCTAGCTTCGTCTTCTGCCATTAAGCCAGGAGAAACCTCGCTCTTGATGCCAACTGACGCAGCGAAAAAACTGATAAAAAGCCTTAGAACTCCGTCTAAAGACTATTGAACCGAAATTGATAACAAGAATACTAAAATACTGAATTTTATTGATTGAATGAATGACTGAAACAACTTCTAAGCCCTCATTATATAGACTTAGGGTTTCCTAATCTTGGTCAAACTCCAATAGAAAGTCCTAAAAATAAAATACTAGAATAGTAGTAATCCTAAACTGAAAATAATTACCAAAAATAGAAAAAAACTAGTAAAAGTCCGTTTTGAGGCCCTAAACGATGGAATTTGCCCCTCAAAGTGGGTCCGTTGTGGCGAAGCTACGACGAATGACCGGAACGCTATTTCGGACCATCCCTCAAAATCTCGTCCAATTCCGACACCCGTAGCTTCGATTTTGGCCGTTTTAGTCTGTCACCCTTGTATTTGGCCGCTTCGATCTCATCCATGTATTTCTCGGCCAATTCCTCTACATCAGTCTCCTCCACTTGAAAAGAACTCGACCTCGAGTGATTGTTAGGATAAAGTGGTGTATCTGGATAAAAGGTATAGATATCAGCAACATTGAAAGTATTTGAAATTCCCATGTCTTGAGGAAGATCCACCACATAAGCATTGTCATTGATTTTCTTCAAGATCTTGAATGGACCATACTTCTTAGGTTTCAATTTATTATATGTGCCTGCAGGAACACGCTCTTTTCGCAAGAAAATCATCACTTCATCTCCCTCCTTATATACCTTCTTTCGACGATGTTTATCGGCAGCTGCTTTGTTCTTAGCGTTAGTCTCCTCGAGGCGAAGTCGCACTTCGTCGTGCATTGTCTGAATTTGCTCGGCCATGTTTTCTGCTGCTATACTAACTCCTATTCCTTTGGGTAACTTCGCTAAATCTACAGCGTGATTAGGAGCTTTCACGTAAACGACAGAAAATGGAGTTCTTCCAGTAGCACTATGCACTGCATTGTTGTAGGCAAATTCTGCTTGAGGTAATGCATGATCCCATTGTTTGGGTTTATCACCACAGATACATCGAATCATGTTACCTAAAGTTCGGTTTGTTACCTCTGTCTGTCCATCTGTTTGAGGATGAGCTGTAGTACTTCTGTTTAAAGAAGTGCCGAACATCTTCCATAAGGTGACCCAAAAATGGCTAAGAAACTTTGAGTCCCGGTCTGAAGTAATCGATTTGGGTACTCCATGTAGCTTGACAACTTCACGAAAAAACAATTTTGCTATATGGGTAGCATCCGAAGTCTTCCTACACGGAATAAAGTGAACCATCTTCGAAAACCTATCGACGACCACAAAAACTGAGTCTACTCCCCTTTGTGTACGAGGGAGTCCTAACACAAAATCCATGGATAAATCCTCCCAAATGGTTGCTGGAATGGGAAGAGGCATGTAAAGACCTGTATTTTGTGTCTGACCCTTTGAGACTTGACAAACATAACACTTCTGAACATAATTCCCCACATCTCTCTTCAACTTTGGCCAGAAATATCGACTGGATAAGCTCAGAACTGTTTTATCTCTTCCGAGATGTGCGTTTAATCCACTAGCGTGTAACTCGCGGATCAAATTTTCTCGTAGGGATGTTTTGGGAATGCATAAGCTGCTGCCCTTAAATAGGTAACCCTATGAAATAAGATAATCTGCCACAGGTTGATCTTCCTTACACTTAGCCCAGATTTCTTTGAAGTCCTCATCATCTTCGTACAACTCTTTTAATACTTCAAAACCCACAACTTCTTGTGTTAACGTTACCAACAGTGTGGCACGTCTACTAAGTGCATCTGCGACTCTATTCGTTGCTCCAGATTTGTGTCGAATAACAAAGTTGAATTTCTGAATAAAAGTGGCCCACCTGATGTGCATCTTGTCTACTTGTTTCTGGCTGTTAATGAATTTCAGGGCCTGATGATCTGAGTATAAGACAAACTCATTCTGGTACAAATAAACCTCCCAACGTTGTAAAGCTCGAACTACTGCATAAAACTCCTGGTCATAAGTACTCCACTTTTGTCGGGCTTCATTCAATTTCTCACTAAAGAAAGCTACAGGACGCCTTTCTTGTGATAAAACTGCTCCAATTCCTACCCCACTAGCATCACACTCGACTTCGAAAGGTTTATCAAAGTTGGGTAAGGCTAAGACCGGTGCATTGCATAATTTTTCCTTAATAAGGGAAAAGGCTTCGTCTGCTTCGACACCCCAGTCAAACTTTCCTTTCTTCATGCACTCAGTGATAGGTGCCATGATAGTGCTAAAATTCCGAATAAATCTTCGGTAAAAGGTGGCTAATCCATGAAAACTACGAACTTCAGTAACTGTTTTAGGAGTCGGCCACTCTTGTATAGCCTGTATCTTTTCGTTATCAACATGAATTCCTTCTGAACTTATTACAAAGCCCAGAAATATAAGACTATGTGTGAGGAAAGTACACTTCTTTAGATTCAGGTGTAATTCATTCTCCTGTAGAACCATCAATACCTTTCGGAGGTGTACGAGGTGTTCCGCCTCAGTTTTACTGAAAATAAGGATATCATCGAAATAAACAACAACGAATTTTCCAGTAATACAAGGTTCAAGTACCTGGTTCATCACTCGCATGAAGGTGCTGGGAGCATTGCTAAGACCGAAGGGCATGACCAACCATTCATACAGTCCATCTTTACTTTTGAAAGCCGTTTTCCATTCATCTCCTGGTCGGATTCTGATCTGATGATATCCACTCCTCAAATCAATTTTGGAAAAGATTTGGGAGCCCTCTAATTTATCCAACATATCCTCTAGTCGTGGAATTGGAAAACGGTATTTCACAGTTATTTTGTTGATAGCTCGACTGTCCACACACATTCTCCAACTTCCATCTTTCTTTGGAATTAATAAAGCAGGTACAGCACAAGGACTCA
Organism: Eschscholzia californica; assembly: GCF_041429995.1. NCBI lineage: Eukaryota > Viridiplantae > Streptophyta > Magnoliopsida > Ranunculales > Papaveraceae > Eschscholzia > Eschscholzia californica. The sequence continues at coordinate 1,245,678 of NW_028238309.1, forward strand.
TGCTTGGGCGGATGAATCCTTTACTGAGTAATTCTTCGATCTTCTCTCTTAAAATCTCATCTTCCTTCGGACTCATACGGTAATGTCTCATATTAGGCAAGCTGGCTCCTGGAATGAAGTCGATATGATGTTGTACGTCCCTAAGAGGAGGTAGCTTTTCAGGTAAATCTTCAGCAATGATTTCCTGAAACTCTCCCAGTATTCCCTCAACCTGTTCGGGAATTTGGATTGGCGGCTTATGTACTCCTTCTTCCACTGCTGCCTTAACGACAATGGCATAGACTCCTTGCGCTTCCTTCACATCAGCAAAGACTTCGTCCTCTGACCTGCTCAATGTAAGAAAAGTTTCTTTAGATGAGGAGGTAGGTGAAATACTTTTAACCTTACTTCCTTGGGGCACCATGAGAATCTTATGTCCCTCCCAATCGAATGTATAAGTGTTGGATCGGCCTCTGAAGGTACAATCGGTGTCCCATTGCCATGGTCGTCCTAGAAGAACATGACTAGCATCCATATCGGTCACATCACATACGACTTCCTGTTTGTAGTACTTTCCGATAGAGATAGGAACTCGACACGTCTTGACAATTTTCTTAACATGTCCCGGTTCTATCCAACCAATGGTGTATGGTGATGGATTATCTTCCACGGGTAATTGTAGATGCTCAACAAGTTTTCTAGAAATAAAATTCTCAAAACTTGCGGAGTCAATGATTAGAGAACACACTTTTCCTTTGATAGTACATTCAGATCGGAAGATCTTTTTCCGTTGGCTACGATCTTCCTTCATTGGTGTGAGTAAGACTGGATGAATCATGCAAGCTACTCGTTCACCTTCCTCTTCGGCACATTCATAACCCTCATAATCTTCACCACCATCTTCGTCTTCTTCCGGAAAACCATCTTCTCTATTATCTGCCACGACGTTCACTGACCTTCTGTTCCTTCCTTGGGGACAATTACTTGACGTGTGGCCGATTTCTTGACAGGAGTAGCACTTAGTCCCACGAAATTTTGTATATGGATTTGGATTGGCTCCTGTGTTAGCTGGGGGTCTCTGATTAGCAGTACTGGAGCTGCTTCTTGTCACGTTTCGTGGGGGTTCAGTATTTTCCCCGAGTCCCTTGCTCTTTTCAGCAGTCAATCGAGGTTGTTCGTCTCTTCTGAATCCTGAATTGAATCCTGAATTTCGACGATCTTTCTCCCAGGATTCCGCCTTTAGTGCTAAATTGTACGCGTCCTGGATAGTCCAAACCGTAACCAATCCAATCTTTTCCCTTAGATTAAATTTTAAACCATTCATAAAACGATCCACTAACACGTTATTTGATTCTGTCAATTGTTCCATCCTATTTCTCTGGGCCAATCTTAAAAACTCCTCGTAGTACTCTCCCACCGAACGCAACCCTTGTTTACAATTTTGGTAGATCCTGAACAAGTGTTGTTGATAATCAGGGGGTAAGAACCTCTCCCTCAAGTGTTCTTTCATAGATGGCCAATTCTGGATTGGAGCCTTTCCTTGCCCCTTTCTTTGACGTTGTAATTCATCCCACCAAACCGCAGCACTTCCTTTGAGTCTACAAGCGATAATGTTTACCATCTGTTCGCCAGGAACAGTATAGGACATATCCACTTGTCGTTCCACCTCATGTAGCCAATCAAGGAACTCTTCGATCGGCAAATAGCCACTGAAGATTGGAATTTCTGCCTTGATTTTGTATTCATCATAATCTCTGCGCGGGTAATGTTGGTTAGGATAATAGTTACCATCACGTTCTTGGTTGCCAGCATATTGTTGAAGTATTTGTGGTCTGCCTTCGTTTCCATTAACAGGTTGGTTGTGGGCGAATCCCTCAACACGTTCTCTGTTAATAGGTTGCCTAGGGTTTATGTTGACATTCAGGTTGTTAATCATCTCCATCATCTGATTTAGTTGATGACTCAAACCGTCAACTTTTACCCACAAAGCATCGTTACCTCGTTCACCGTCGAGGTTTGCGTTTCTAGCTTCGTCTTCTGCCATTAAGCCAGGAGAAACCTCGCTCTTGATGCCAACTGACGCAGCGAAAAAACTGATAAAAAGCCTTAGAACTCCGTCTAAAGACTATTGAACCGAAATTGATAACAAGAATACTAAAATACTGAATTTTATTGATTGAATGAATGACTGAAACAACTTCTAAGCCCTCATTATATAGACTTAGGGTTTCCTAATCTTGGTCAAACTCCAATAGAAAGTCCTAAAAATAAAATACTAGAATAGTAGTAATCCTAAACTGAAAATAATTACCAAAAATAGAAAAAAACTAGTAAAAGTCCGTTTTGAGGCCCTAAACGATGGAATTTGCCCCTCAAAGTGGGTCCGTTGTGGCGAAGCTACGACGAATGACCGGAACGCTATTTCGGACCATCCCTCAAAATTTCGTCCAATTCCGACACCCGTAGCTTCGATTTTGGCCGTTTTAGTCTGTCACCCTTGTATTTGGCCGCTTCGATCTCATCCATATATTTCTCGGCCAATTCCTCTACATCATTGAACTAGCTTTTGGGCCGAAATAGGCCTACGAGCACTTTGAGTCAAGTAAGACCCATAGACCATACTAATGTCTCAGGGGGTTGCTGCAGACCTTTGGTAGAAAGAAATAACCCACCCCTACTACTCTTTTCCTCATTACAATGTGTTTTAGAGGCGTCTCCGGTTGTGTCAAGGACGCACCACGCCTCCATGTTAAAAGCGTTCACCAATTTCTAGAAAATTGTTCAGAACGCTCAGACACCCCATCCCTAAATCTGACAACGATCTATTCTGGTTATTAAATTAAAGGGTTATTTCCCTAATGGCCCCCAACTTTGGGACCAGCTTCCCGCCTGGCCCCCTACTTTACGAGAAATACCCATATGACCCCCTTCCGTTATAACACCGTTACTCTCTCTCTTCCATTTCTTTTCTCTCTCCTCCAACATGTTTTCTCTTTCTGCCACCGCGTTAAAACCAGCCAACTCATCATCTTCTCCGGGAAGGTCGTCGGGCGACCAATTTTCCGGCCGGTGACCTTCAAACCTAAAAAAAAAAATTTTTTTTTCATCTCTCCTCTCTCTCTCTCAAAAAAAAACATTTTTTAAGGTCTGTTCGAGCAGACCTTCAAGGTCCTCCGGGGAAGGGTAACCCCCTCGCCGGAGTTTAGAGAGGGAGGTGAAAAAAAAAAAAAAATTTTTGAGAGAGAGAGAAGAGAGATGAAATTTTTTTTTTAGGTTGGTCGCCGGCCGGAAAATTGGTCGGCCGGCGACCTTCCCGGAGAAGATGATAAGTTGGCAGGTTTTAACGAGGTGGCAGAGAGAGAAAACATGTTGGAGGAGAGAGAAAAGAAATGGAAGAGAGAGAGTAACGGTGTTATAACGGAAGGGGGCCATATGAGAATTTTTCGTAAAGTAGGGGGTCAGGCGGGAAGCTGGTCACAAAGTTGGGGGCCATTAGAGAAATAACCCTAAATTAAAAACTAAAACAAAACAACCCATTAAGTAACTAATCAACTAATAATAAATTAATGGTTCATGGAGAAGGAACAAGAAAACAATATATAACCATCAATAGAATAATTCGCTCCTTGGTTCATGCTTTTTAGGGCGACCTACAAACAAGTATAATTCCTTTGATCTTTGACATCGTTTAATCAAAGAACTTCTTAAATCGGGATAAGAGTCGACATATTTTGGAACTCCCTTCTTTATTAAATTTTGTAAAGAAAGTGACGAGTTTTCTTCTTGGCTACGCACATCAATCTTAGTCCTCCCAAGACCACAAGGGCGTTTCACCATTTTTGTTAGACCAGTCTCCAAACTGTATAGTTTGAATACGTCGGGTTCCTTATTGTTCTCCAAACATAATAAAATATCATTACCGCAGCTCACAATTTGAACATGTTGATGCAGAGGTAACTTTGAATTTATTAAAAACAACTCTTCGCTCCAAACTTGCTTATTATCTTTAATTTCTTTCAACGTATACAAGCGAAGATTAACGTTAGAATCATTAGGATCATCTTCGACTGGTTGTCTGTCCAATAATGCAAGACAAAGATTTCCTTTAAACCCTATATGAGGAACAGCCGCCTCATTACGGTGACGAACACATTTTGGTGGAAGCTTAATTACATGAAAAATCTCGTTGTGTATATCGAACGAAACAATTTCATCATGATCGCTTGTCATCCAATATAGAAATCCTTCACAAAAAATAGGAGCCTCAATATCATACGCGAATAGTCCTTCCAATAACTTACTAGGAACAACACTAGTAACTTTTCGCCATGAATCAGTTCCTAATGTAAAAACCTTGCACTTATATAATTTACTAATGCAGACCAACTTATATTCGTTCGTCTTATAAGCATACCCAAATCCATAGCAACATCTAAAAGCAACACGCGCAACATCCCTATCATTGATATGAGGAGAGGCGATCGCGAGAATTTCTCGTCTAGTTGGATTGCAAATCTCTATAATATAATGTTCTCTTACGTGTAAACAAACCAAACCATTATAATAACCACAAAAATCTCTTGTGTAAGTACTACAAATTTCTCCTATGTTATGAAGATCATCACTATCTTTTTCTAAAGAAAAGAAGTCGTTTTTTATACGTTGGCGTAAATAGACATCATCACCTCGAAAGAACTTGAATATCAAACGTGATTTGTTTTTCGATTGAAAAAATTCAACATAACGGTTGATTGTATTGAACCATGACTTGCAAACATAACTACATCTAATCACCTTACCTGGAACTGGAGAAACCCTAGATATTATATTCACAAAAATTTCGTCGGGAATGACATCTAAAGGATTGACTTTCTTCGAATTGACGTTCTTTGGTTTCACCTTTTTGGGTAGACTCTTTCTCAACATCATAGCTTTCTCTTCGAAGCATCTACCATTTTTTGTTTTCATAGAATATCCGGAATTAAATATGTTACTTTTTCATTTTTTATGGAAACTATCCAAAACCCTTAAAAACTTGGAAGTTCTAACGGGTGTGTATTGAAATTAAACAGTTTAGGAACTTGGAAGTTTTAAATCAACCCAACCAATAAGGAAGTTACCTTAGCAGCAAGATACTAACCCTAGAGCCAACCAGCCTTGGTTCGAGTGGGAAGATGTTTAGCTTTCCACTTTAGAGATCAAGGGTCCGAGGCAAGCTGACCACTTAAAAAAATAAAAAATACCAGATCTAGAAATTAATATATTTAATGTGGATTCTTCTACTTGATACGACACTATGTTTATGTTTCATAAAAAAAAAAAAAAAATAGAATATTAGTAATTAGTAGGGTGGTGATTCAATGAACTCAACCTCATGAATGAAAATATGAGCTTGAGCTCCTATTCGTTAATTCTTTGGAGAATATCTCCCACGTCAAATAATCACCCATGATTTAAGGGATTGTTATATGTGCACAAATAACAACCCATGTTATGTATAAAGAATTACAAAACTGCCGTCTATACGAGTAATTCAAATTATTTTCTTTTGTCCATTTGGTCGCCCACGATTGAAGTAAAAAACGCTAATTTTACACGTGTGGAGAACCACATACTTAGTTTTATAACATAAACTAATTTACATAGTCGATGTAAAGGGAATTATGGTGTTTTCTGCTAGACCGAAGTTACAAAAATATGTTTAGTTCTTGCAAGTAAGAATGTAATATTTAAAATTATAGTATCAAAATTATAAGATATGGTCAAAAGATTTTACTCCTTTGAGTTTAATTTTACCTGAAGCAAATTCTAAATTTAGAGCTAGTCTTAGACTAATTGTTTTATGCGATTATGCCTGAAGTAATTTGAACTAATCTAGGTGAAATAGCGTTGACCCAGACACATGATTTTGGCATCTCTTAATGAATTTATTGACAGGGATATGGTCTTCTATTTTGACCGACCAATTTAAGTCGAACATATTTGATCAACCAACTAATATTCTGTAATGTAATATATTAAAGGTTATTCTAAATCGAATTCATATTACTATACTTTTGGACATTAAGAAATAGTAAAGAGGTGTTATCAAAAATTGTATTTATAAACTAAAACGTGCCTCCACGTGAAAATACTTCTGGATCTACCATTGGAAATTTCAATGTCTTCCTCCTCCAATCACTAGAATTATAATTAGCCAAACCAATTCAAAGACCAAGTGACACATGAAATTGCATGTGCCAACATGTAAATCATGAGATTTCAGTTGGTGAAACTATACTGCCCCATAAGTGAACGTGTGAGAGGAGAGAGTTGAGTTAAAGTCAATGGCAAGCTTGGTAAATAAATTAGTTTAAATGGCCTATTTCTATGTATATAACTTCCCCGTTACAACAACATAGGATGCTAGCTGTCAACAACTGAAGAATTGCTTCGGTTGGGAGATTTACTTTCCCTTCCCAGTGAATCAACGGCTAGCAGCTCGAGCTCAATGAATCACCACCCTAATTAGTATGTGCCGGCTCATTAGGATTTTGATATAATCCTTGACCTTAACGTCAAATAAAAATATTCGTATTTAGGTAGCTGGTAGCCTGGTACAGACACTCGACTTTTGGGTGCTTCTAAAGGCACCTGGCCAAAAGGCTGTTAGCATCCGTCTCTGTTAGCACCAAACTCAACCGCTCATTTATCTGTTAGCACCGTACAACTATGTAGGCACCTTGGTCATACTCTCTCTCCACTGGTTGTACTCTCTCTACTGTTCATAAGAATCACTAAAGAGACTCCTCACCTTGCAAATAATTTTTATCACATAATTTTTTCAAATTGAAGAAGATAACCAAGGGCAAGGCTCGGAAAACTCTAAAACCTTAATTAATAGAGAGGTATTGTGAACAACAAAAGTAACTTAATTAGGTGGTGCCATGACATGGGGTCCCTGATTATAAGCTTGAAGCTGGGTATGGCCGTATGGGTAAGCATACTAGGGTCACTAATCTTAGAACATAATTAAACAAGTGAAACACTAAAATCATGTCCAAGCTAGGTTACTGAAGAAATTCTATCTCTATGTTTTCACTTTCAGTTTCTCTCTCTAGAGATTATTATAAATAATTAAACCAGACAAATAAGAGAGAATGGGAATTGGGAAGTATGCAAAAATCACTTTACTCTGATAATAGCAGCAACAATCTGGGTTTGATATATTGGATGACCCATTAGAAACGCACTCATTAGTTAAGCCAGGAAGTTCATAGAGAATCCTAAATGAACCAACTCACCTTTACTTGTTCCATTTTTTATTCCCTTTGTTTGAACAACAGCTTATGTAGTCTATCCTTAACAAAAAAAAGAACAGCTTATGTAGTCAAGTTGGTTTTAGAAGAAAAATAAATAAGTATTATTTTGGAAGAAGAAGATAGAAGAAGCAAGCGAAGGTGAACGTCACCCAAATTAAAAACCGGTGCTTATAGAGAACTCGGGTCAATGGCCATTGACCCGAGTCAATAAAATTTCCGGATGCTAACAGTCTTTTGGTCAGGTGCCTTTAGAAGCACCCAGGTTATAACTGCAAGGAAAATCTCACCTCTTGAGCAAGGTTTTCGGGAGAAATAAGTCAAGGCCACTTGGGGACAAGTGGGGCTCATGGATCACACCAACAAATGGTATCATAGTCAAGGTTTCCCAAACTCTTACGAGTCTATTATGGAGAGCAAGATCAGCTTCCAAGTCGAAGGTGTAAGAGAAAGATTGTTCGAGTTAGTCTCGAAAACGGTGGTAATCATGTTACAAAGGTGAGGAAGAACTCTTGAGCTAGGTTTTTACGTGATAGGCTCAAAACCACTTGGGGACAACTACCCATCTTTTCGTCTTCCTTGAATATCACTCCATATATGTATATATCCCAATTAAATAGGTCCCCTTTTCAATTTTTATGGATTTCTCAACTTTTCGAGCCTATGAAACTTGGAAGTTTGAATCTCTTATAAGATTATGTATCAATAGAGACAAATCTAATATTATTGGGGTGAACACAAAGCAAGTTTATCTAGATATAGTCAAAAGCACACTGCATTGTAAATAAGAAAACCTTCCCTTCTCTTATATATTTGGGGATGCCTCTAAGAAAATCGCCAAAATGCAAGTACCTCTAGGATCATCTTAACTTCAAATTGGGATAAGAGTCTATGTATTTTGGAATTCCTATCTTTGTCATACCTCGTAAAGTAAAAGACAAGTTTTGTTCTTGACTAGACACACAAAACTTTGTACGTCGAAGACCTAAAGGGTGTTCCCCAATTTTTATGCGACTCGTTTGTAAACTGTACAACTTAAATACGTCTAGTTCATTATCCAACCAACATAATAAAATATCATTACCGAGTCTCACAATTTGACCATATTGACGGAGAGGCAATTTGAGTTTATTAAAAGCAACTCCTCCATCCAAACTTGCTCATTATGTTGGTGTGTAGTCTATATTGGGCTGTAAGAGAAAGCTTCACCTCTTGAACTGTTTTTTTTTTTGGGTGAGATACGCCACGGTCACTTGGGAGCATGTAACCCCTATCGGCATATGGACCACACCTAAATGATATTAGAGCCAAGATTAACTAAAGTTTTTCATGCCCATTGTTCACGAGAAAATAGTCTTATGGCTCAAATGTGTATGAGAAAGTTGCTGGTGTTAGTCTCACATGGGTGGTTCTGGTGGAGATGTGGTCACTTTATTGGTGTGAGAGAAAACCCTACCTCTTGAACTAGCTTTTGGGCCGAAATATCAAGTAAGACCCATGGACCATACAACCTTCTCGGGGGTTGCTGCAGATGTGTTCTAGTAAAAAAGAAAATTATTCAGAGCGCTCAGACACCTCATCTAGTAAAAAAGAAAATTATTCAGAGCGCTCGGACACCTCATCCCAAAATCTAACAATTTATTTCAGTTATTAAATTGAAAACTAAAACAAAACAATCCATCAAGTAGCTAATCAACTAATAGATTAATGGTTCATGGAATCATGGAGAAGGAACAAGAAAACAGTTGAAAACAATGTCTAACCATCAAAAGAATGATTCGCTCCTTTGTTCGTGCTTTTTAGGGCGACCTACAAACTTGGAAGTTCTAACTGGTATATATTGAAATTAAACAGTTTAGGAACTTGGAAGTCTTAAATCAACCCAACCAATAAGGAAGTTACCTTAGCAGCAAGATACCAACCCTAGAGCTAACAACCCTTGGTTTGAGTGGTAAGATGTTTAGTTTTTCACATTAGAGATTAAGGGTTCGAGGTACACTGACCACTCAAAAAAAAAAAAAACAGACGTAGAAATTAATATACTGAATCTGGATTCTTCTACTTGATACGAAATTATGTGCGCCTCATTAGGGGTTTGATATAATCCTTGACCTTAACGTAAAAAAAAAGTAGTCGTATTTAGGGTGCTAGTACAGACACTCGACTTTTTTGCTTTAAGCTTTTGACTCTATTACAACTCAGACTATTTTTTTAAAAAAATTATTAGCATTTAACTTTTGTATAAGCACTTGTTAACCCTTATAGACGACGCATTCAAACATCAAATAATAGGTTAAGCAATGTTCATATACTTCACTGTAGATTTTTCCTTGACCAAAAATTGTTCAGAAGAACAGTTATTGATTATTTTCTAAGTTTGGTGGGAAAAATGATAGAAAAATAACACTTAAAATCTAGAAGCTCAATTGCTTAAAATGTATTCGGTTGATATGTTCATTGACACTAGACAAACTAATAAACTACTTGCTAAAAGCACAATAGTCGCCTACAGAAAGTCGTCAGAGAGAGAGAAGAGGGGGAAAGTGGTGGTGGTGGTGGTGGTGGAGGTGAAAGGAGTTACAAAAATTAAGTCGTTGACAGAAAATATTTTGTGTCCACTGTTCAGGAGAAGATAGTCTTTTGAATCCAATGTGTAAGGGAAAAATTGTTGTGTTAGTCCCACATTGGTGGTTTGGAGAAGATAGTGGTGGTCACTTTATATATGTGAAAAAAACCTCAGATCTTGAACTAGCTTTTTGGTGTAATAGACATTCAGCCACTTTAAGCAAGTAATACCCGTGGAATGCACCGACGACCTTACAAATGGTTGATCTAGATTGTTGGTGAAGGAAGATGACCCTCTTTACTCCACCGGATTCCCACCCTTACCTCTCTCTCACTCTCTCACTCTCTCACCATTAGGATGCAATTTAATAGAAAGAAGGAGAGTGCTACAACGAATAACAGTGACAAACACATTTTGGTAGAAGCTTAATTACATGAAAAGTCTCTTCGTGTATATCGAAACAAAATTTAGCTTATGATCTGAGTTCCATACATAACGAAACAACAGAGGAGATCGTCTTCTTGGTTTAACAACAACGAAAAGTTGGAAACACCGAGTTATGTGGAATTACTAGATTAGAAGAGTAGGAGTTGCTTCCAATTAAGGTTTTTGGGGTTTTGTTCTCAACTCTCCATCGAGATAACAAAAACTGGCGCCAAGGGCTGGTACCAAATAAAGGAATCAGCGAGGCATAGAGTGAGTGAGCTCATAATTCAGCAAAGCATGTGCTGAGTTAGATTATAATACAAGTCATTGGCTGAGTTAGCTTACAATTCAGCAATGCATAGGCTCAGTTAGCTTATGAGTCAGTTAGGCCTAGACTCAGCTTAGAAACCAGCCAGGTTTATGTTGGTGTTTAGTCCATATTGGTCGTGGATCAGGACGATGATCTGTGAGAGAAAGCTTCACCTCTTGGGTCAAGTAATACCCATAGACCATACAAACGTCTCGGGGGTTGCTGCAGATCTTTGATAGAAAGAAATAACCCACCTCTACTCGGACGGATTCCCACCCCTACTACTCTTTTCCTCATTAGGATGTGATCTAGTAAAAAGAAAGAGGGAAAGTTTTAGAGGCCTCTACAGATGTGTCAAGGACGCGCCACGGCTCCGAATTAAAAGTGTTCCCCAATTTTTATAAAATTGTTCAAAACGGTCAGACACCCCATCCCTAAATCTAACAAGCAACAATGGTCTATTTCAGTTATTAAATTAAAAACTAAAACAAAACAATCCATTAAGTAACTAATCAACTAATAGATTAATGGTTCATGGAGAAGGAACAAGAAAACAATTGAGAACAATATTTAACCATCAAAAGAATAATTCGCTCCTTGGTTCTTGCTTTTTAGGGCGACCTACAAACAAGAATAATTCCCGTGGTGTTTGACATCGTTTAATCGAAGAACTTCTTAAATCGGGATAAGAGTCGACATATTTTGGAACTCCATTCTTTATTAGATTTTGTAAAGAAAGTGACGAGTTTTGTTCTTGACTAGACACATCAATCTTAGTCCTTCGAAGACCACCAGGGCGTTTCACCATTTTTGTTAGACCAGTCTCCAAACTGTATAGTTTGAATACGTCGGGTTCCTTATTGTTCTCCAAACATAATAAAATATCATTACCGGAGCTCACAATTTGAACATATTGTTGCTGAGGTAATTTTGAGTTTATTAAAAACATTTCCTCGCTCCATACTTGCTCATTATCTTTTTCTTCCATCGTATACAGGCGAAAATTTGCATTAGAATCATCTTCGAGCGGTTGCTGTTGCTCGTCCAATAATGCAAGACACAGAATTCCTTTAAACTCTATATGAGGAACAGACGGCTCATAACGGCCACGGACACATTTTGGTGGAAGCTTAATTACATGAAAAGTCTCGTTGTGTATATCAAAAGAAACGATTTCATCATGATCTATTGTCATCCAGTATAGAAACCCTTTACAAGAAATGGGAACATCGAGGTCAATAGCATTCATGAATAGTCCTGATAACTTTCTACTAGGAACAACACTAGTAACTTTTCGCCATGAATCGGTTCCTAATGTAAAAACCAAGCACTTATACAGTTTCGTAATGCAGACCAACTTATATTCATTCGTCTTACAAGCGTACCCAAATCCATACCTAGAAGCAACAAACTTATCATTGATATAAGGAGAGGCGATGGCGAGGATTTCTCGTCTAGTTGGATTGCAAATCTCTATAATTTCATGTTCTATAATGTATAAACAAACCAAACCATTATAATAACAACATAATTCTCTTGAGTAAGTACTACTAATTTCTCCTATCTTGCGAAGATCATAACTGTCTTTTTCTAAATAAAAGAAGTCGTTTCTTATATGTTGTTCTAAATATACATAATCACCTCGAAAGAACTTGAATATCAAAAGTGGCTTGTTTATCGATTGAAAGAATTCAAGATTACTGTTGATTGAATTGAACCATGACTTGCAAACGGAACTACATCTAATCACATTACCTGGACCTGGAGAAATCCTAGATATTATATTCAGAAAAATTCCATCAGGAAGAATATCTAAAGGATTCACTTTTTTCGACGGGACATTCTTCGGTTGTACCTTTTTCGATCGACTCTTTCTCGCCATCACAGCTTCTCTTGTACTTGGAAGTATCTACATTTTTTGTTTTCCTTTCGATTGAAAGAATTAAATAGGTTACTTTTTGAGCTTTCATGGAAACTTTTCCAAAACCCTAATAAACTTGGAAGTTTTTTTTTTAGTTTGGAAACAATAAACTTTGGAAGTTGTATATGGTATATATTGAAATTATACAATATTATGTGCCGACTCATTAGGGTTTTGATATAATCCTTGACCTTAACGTCAAGAAAAAGTATTCGTATTTAGGGTGCCGATAAACACACTCAGACTACTTTTAAAAAAAAAACACTTAACTATCGTAAAAGCACTTCTTCATATACTTCACTTAAAATGTTCATTGACTACAAACTAATACACCGCTTGCTAATAGCACAAAAGTCGCGTGCTTTTAGAAGCACCCGTCATATCAATGGACTCTTCGCAACGTTACTTCCCATTAAATTGTCACTACTAGTATAAAAGATTTCATTTTTGTGTGAGCTTGTTTCGGCTATACCTATTTGTGTTAGTTTCAGACGAAATGGAGTGGTGGTGGTCTCACCTCTTGAGCAAGGTTTTAGGGAGAGACAAGTCCAAGACCAGTTGGAGACAAGTGAGGCTTATGGACCACAACTACAAATGGTATCATAGTCTAGGTTTCCCAAAGTCTTCAGAGTCTATTGTTGAGGGCAAGATAGTCTTCCAGGTTGAACGTGTGAGAGAAAGATAGTTGGTGTTAGTCTCATAAATGATGGGAGAACGGTGGTAGTCATGTTACAAATGTGAGGGGGAAAGTCGCACCTCTTGAGCTAGTTTTTGACGTAAGATATGCCCAAGACTACTGGGAGACAAATACCCATCTTTCTGTCTTCCTCGAATATCACTCCATATATGTATATATCCGAATTAAATAGGTCCATATTTCAATTTTTATAGGCTTCTCAACTTCCCAAGCTTATAAAACTTGGAATTGTTCGAATCTCTTACATGACTGCGTATCAAAAGAGATAAAACTAATATCATTGGGGTGAATACAAAGCAAGTTTTTCTAGATGAAGTCAAAAGCGCACCGCATTGCAAACAAGAAGACCTCCCCTTCTCCTATTTGGGGATGCCTCTAGGAAAATCCCCAAAATGCAAGTCCTTCTGGGATTCTGTTATAGATGAACTTCAAAAGAGATTCGTTTCATGGAAGTGAATGCATGTATGCATCTGGACGAAGACTGATAGTATTATCAAAAATAAATTGTGGGGTTCAACTGATAACAAGAGGAAGAATCATTGGATTTCTTGGTCGAAAAAAAATATCAGCAAAAAGCCATGAGGCTTAGGTATAAAAAATTTGGAATTGTTGAACCAAGCCTTAATCGGTAAATGGGTTTGGAGATTGGGCTAAAGCCTCAAAGCTTATGGATCGGAAATAGATCATTCATGAAGAATATAAGGGAGGAGCCTCCCTTTGGTTCCTTAATGATGAAAAATATTCAAAATTCTCGGGTACTTGGAGATACATCTCTTCTATGATCCTAAGTATCGTTGAACATACAAAACTAGAGGTTAACAAGGGCTCACAATTAAGCTAATTTTCTTTCAAAGTTCATAGGAGGTAGTCCACGAGTTTTCTTCAAAATACGTTTCTAAATAAGCATTATAACTTAGCCTTAAAACATGACGAAGCTATGGATGTTTATGGGAAGTCATTTTATAGCACTGGTTCAAATTTCTTGTCATTCCAAAAGTTAAGAATTTTCTTTCAAAGTTCATAGGTACACGAGTTTTCTTCAAAATAAGATTTTTAATATATAAGCATTATAAGTTAGCCCTAAAATATGGAGAAGGTATGAATGTTGATGGGGAAGTCATTTTAAATTACTAGTCCAAATTTCGTGTGATTTCGAGAGTTACGAATTTTCTTTTAAAGTTCAGAGGGGGTAGTACAGGAGTTTTCTTCAAAATAATGTTTTCAATAAATAAGCATTATAACTTAGCCTTCAAACATGGAGAAGCTATGAATGTTGATGGGGAAGTCATTTTACTTTACTAGTCCAAATTTCGTGTGATTTTGAGAGTTACGAATTTTCTTTTAAAGTTCAGAGGGGGTAGTACAGGAGTTTTCTTCAAAATAATGTTTTCAATAAATAAGCATTATAACTTAGCCTTCAAACATGGAGAAACTATGGATGTTTATGGGGAAGTCATTTTTCATTAGTGGTCCAAGCTTTGTGTGATTGTCGGAGTTAAGATTTTTCTTTCAAAGTTCATAGAGAATAATACACGAGTTTTCTTCAAAATACGGTTTTCAATAAATAAGCATTATAACTTAGCCTTAAAATATGGTGAAGCTATGAATGTTGATGGGGGAGTTATTTTATAGTACTGGTTCAAATTTCGTGTCATTACAAGATTAACGAATTTTCTTTCAAAATTCATAGGGGGTTAGTACACGAGTTTTCTTCAAAATAATATTTTGAATTATAAATTTATAAATAAGCATTATAACTTTCCCATAAAACAAGGCGAACATCTGGATGTTGATGGGAAAGTAATTTAACATGACAGGTCCAAATTTCTTGTGATTGCGAGAGTTACGAATTTTCTTTCAAAGTTCATAGGGGGTACACGAGTTTTCTTCAAAATACGTTTTTTAATAAATAAGCATTATAAGTTAGGCTTAAACCATGGCAAAGCTATGGATGTTTATGGGGAAGTCAATTTACAGTAATGGTCAAAATTTCGTGTCATTCTGAGAGTTAGGGGTTTTCTTAAGCTCATTGGGGGTAGTACACGAGTTTTCTTCAAAATAAAGTTTGCAATAAGTAAGCATTATAAGTTAGCCTTAAAACATGACGAAGCTATTGATGTTTATGGGAAAGTAATTTTACAGTAATGGTCAAAATTTTGTGTCATTCTGAGAATTAAGAGTTTTTTTTCAAAGTTCATTGGGGTTAGTTCACGAGTTTTATTCAAAATACGATTTTCTATAAATAAGCATTATAACTAAGCCCTAAAACATGGCGAAGCTATTGCTTTTGATGGGGAAGTCATTTTACATTACTGATCCAAATTTTGTGTGATTTCGAGAGTCACAAATTTTCTATCAAAGTTCATAGGGGGTAGTACACGAACTTTCTTCTTTTACGATTTTCAATAAATAAGCATTATAACTTAGTCTTCAAACATGGCGAAGTTATGGATGTTTGTGGAGAATTCATTTTACAGTAATGGTCCAAATTTCGTGTGATTATGATAGTTAAGAGTTTTCTTTCAAAGTTCGTAGGGATTAGTACACGAGTTTTCTTCAAAATACGATTTTCAATAAATAAGCATTATAACTTCCGCATAATCATGACGAACCCATGGATGTTTATGGCAAAGTCATTTAACATAACTGGTCCAAATTTCTTGTGATTCCGAGAGTTACGAATTTGCTTTCAAAGTTCATAGGGGGTAGTACACGAGTTTTCGTCAAAATAAAGTATGAAAAAATAAATAAGCACTATAAGTTAGCCTTAAAACTTGGAGAAGCTGTAGATGTTTATGGGAAAGTCATTTTACAGTAATTTTCCAAATTTTGTGTGATTGTGAGAGTTACGAATTTTTTTTCAAAGTTCATAGGGGGGTAGTACACGAGTTTTCTTCGAAATCTGATTTTTAATAAATAAGCGTTATAAGTTAGGCTAAAACGTGGGAAAATTATGAATGTTTATGGGGAAGTCATTTTACAATAATGGTCAAAATTTCGTGTGATTCAGAGAGTTAAGAGTTTTCTTTCAAAGTTCATAGAGGTTAGTACACGAGTTTTATTCAAAGTACGATTTTTTATAAATAAGCATTATAACTTAACCCTAAAACATGGCGAAGCTCTAGATATTGATAGGGAAGTCATTTTACGTTACTTGTCCAAATTTTGTGGGATTTCGAGAGTTATATATTTTCTTTCAAAGTTCATAGAGGGGTAGTACACGAGTTTTCTTCAAAATACGATTTTCAATAAATAAGCATTATAACTTCGCCTTAAAACATGGCAAAACTATGAATGTTTATGGGAAAGTCATTTTACAGCAATAGTCAAAATTTCGTGTAATTCTGAGAGTTAAGAATTTTCTTTCAAAGTTCATTGGGCTTAGTGCACGTGTTTTCTTCAAAATACAATTTTCAATAAATAAGCATTATAACTTCGGCATAAAACATGGAGAACCTATGGATGTTGATGGAAAAGTCATTTTACATAACTGGTCCAAATTTCGTGTCATTCCGAGAGTTACGAATTTTCTTTCAAAGTTCATAGGGGTTAATACACGAGTTTTCTTCAAAATACGATTTTCAATAAATAAGTATTATAAGTTAGCCCAAAAACATGGCGAAGCTATGGATATTGATGGGAAAGTCATTTAACATAACTGGTCCAATTTTTTTGTGATTCCGAGAGTTGCGAATTTTCTTTCAAAGTTCATAGGGGGTAGTACACGAGTTTTCTTAAAAATACAGTTTGCAATAAGTTAGCCTTAAAACATGACAAGCTATGGATGTTTATGGGAAAGTCATTTTACAGTAAGAGTCAAATATTCGTGTCATTATGAGATTTAAGAGTTTTCTTTCAAAGGTCATTGGGGTTAATACACGAGTTCTATTCAAAATACGATTTTCTATAAATAAGCATTATAACTAATCCCTGAAACAAGGCGAAGCTATTGCTGTTGATGGGGAAGTCATTTTACACCACTGGTCCAAATTTCGTGTGATTTCGAGATTTAAGAGTTTTCTTTCTATATTCAGTGGGGGTAGTACACGAGTTTTCTTCAAAATACTGTTTTCAATAAATAAGCATTATAACTAAGTCTCAAAACATGACGAAGCTATGGATGTTTATGGGGGAAGTCATTTTACAGTAATGGTCCAAATTTCGTGTCATTCTGAGAGTTATGAATTTGCTTTCAAAGTTCATAGAGTTTAGTTAGAAAAACACCTACATATTAATATTATAAAACTCCAAAATTTATTGATTAAAGGGAATTTAGCGACACCCCTCCCTACCATGCACGACATTCTAAGAAGACAAAAAATTCCAAAGAAGAAAAGCTTTTAAGATAAGGTCCATATCTTTTTCTTATTATTCATTGTTTAATTAGTTTGTTACCTGATGGTTATTTGTTTGTATTCATTTTTATTTACACTAAATAAATTTGTTCATTAGTTAATATAATATTGTTTTTGTTTTTTAGCTATACGTTCATCATTCTTTTTTTTATAAGAAAGGCTAGCTGCCTATTTATTCATTAATAACCGGCGTCAAATTTGGTAGACCATCAACAATGATAGCTTTCTTGATACATAAAGATGGATTATCACTATTCCAGTACAATTATTTGTTAACGCGAACGACGCGAAGCAGTGAGCAGCGTTGCTAGAGGCTCTTGGAGTATAACGAAATCTTATGTCTCCAAAGCCCCTTGATACTTCATGAATGTCGAGTATTAGTCCTCTCGTTCTCCAAGGCGATACATTCATCATTGTGTTGCCTTATTCATTGATTAATATACAAATAAGTTTGGTTCATCAACAAATAATATGTCTTTTTTACTTTTCGTTCTTTATTATTTTATTTAATTTTGCATTGTTTGTTGACTAATGTATTCTTTATGGCACAAAAAGAATTCATTACAAACTTTAGTAAACAAAATATACTTTTTCGGCATTAACATTTTCGTATAATCCATCTCAAACTTATTTATTAACTTTTAGGTTGTGTGTAAGGATAATCTAGACAATTCACACTTTTTACAGCGCTTATAAGTGATGAAAACAAACGACATTACACTTCGAAGTTGATGCAGGGGCACCCGGCATGGAGACTAATTCCATGACCGGACCCGGTCATGGTCCAATTGGCCAAAGAGAGAAGACTTAGAAAGTTCTTATTTTAGTATATTTATTAATTAATTTGGTTTAGGAATTATGCTATTTTAATATTTCCAATAATTGGAAAGGTCCAGAGTTAGTCCAGTTATTTAGGTAAGTTGCAGTATTTAATTATTTAGGAATTCTTATTCAAGTCTATCTAGGAAAGTCCAAACCCTATAAGAGGGATAACTAGTTTGTCTATTATCTTCAGATTTGAGAGAAAAATCCCATTGAAGTTTTAATAAAGTTTATTATTTAGAGTTATTTGATCTTTAATTTTATTGTTCTTAGTTAGTTATTTTATATCTTTAATTCCGCTGCGTTTCTACATCAAGTGGTATCTAGAGCCATATTTTTTTTTTTAATCAATCTTCTCATCATGGTTAATACTACTATCTCTACTACACCAACTAAGGAGAAATCACCAACTTTCTCTTCTGAATGGGACAACATCAAAGAAGGATTATCTGCAGGAAGAAAATTGGAAGAAGGGTTCAATGAGTATAAGAAGGAAACAACAGAAAAATTCAACAACATCGATAAAAGATTCGATCAACTCAATGAATCAATCACCATCATCTCCAAGCAACTTGAAGGTATGTGTAAAAACCAATCTCCACCTCCCACCACTATCACACATCACACTCCCACACATCTATCGGGCACCACCACCACCACCACCACACGTGTTCCCTCTCTAGGTTTCCCACCCGAGCCAACAACACCACTATTCGGCCACACCATTAGCCACCCTCCACCAATTATCACACCACCGTTCATCAACCCCTATTCCCCACACTCGACTTTTCCAACAACCCCATACCACCATTACACACACACGTCAACCCCACCATCATTCTCTTTCACCGAACCAACAACGACTCAAAACCGACCACCACCCGAGAGCCTCTACTCGGCCGAACACCACCTCCAACCCAACCACCAAACCAGCAACCGAAACATACCCGGACCAACCCAACCGGTTACACCTCTCGGCACAATCACAACTTATCAAGAAACAAGTAACCCATACCCATATACCCGATTCCCTCCTTCCACTACTAACCAAACCGAACACCCAATTTACCAACAACATCACAACCACCCAAATCCCCATTCCGAGATACGAACAACCACATCAGTTATGGACCCGGTTCTACAACCTTCACTTCACCGCCGCCCACTAGAAACCGAGTTTCCCATCCACCATGACCAACCCGACAACACTACACACCTTCGTAACCGAGACCAATCCCTTTCCCTCAACCGAAACCGAGAACATAACCTAACCCATTCCCAGTCCCAAACCCGCGACTCTACTCCTCCTTCAAACCGTCCTACAAACACACCTCAACGACATCCTTTGGTAGGCCATTACACTCAAACCGATCGTGAGAATTACACTCCTCTTTCCGACACCGAACGTTCAAACACTAATTCTTCATACCGTATTCGAATGGAAGTGCCTTCGTATGATGGTTCGATTAATATTGAAGACTTCTTGGATTATGTGTCTAGACTTGAGATTTTTTTTGACGTTATGCAAGTTGAAGGCCCTGAACAGGTACGTTGTGTAACTGGTTATTTATCTAAAACTGCTCTTACTTGGTGGAAACAGGAATCTGAGAATCGACGTTTATTACACCTCCCTCCTATTTCTTCATGGTTAGAATTGAAACCATTAATGTTCTCCCGTTTCCTCCCTCCGGATTATGAGAACCAACTTTGTGTTGATTATTTACGTTGTCGCCAAGGAAGACGTTCCGTTGAGGAATATGCTTCGGAATTCCAACGACTTATTACTAGACTCAATCTCCCAGATTCTGAGTCAATGAAAGTAGAAAAGTTCAAGGATGGACTTCGTAATGATATTAAAGATTTGGTTAATTTGAGAGCTTTTAATTCGGTTTCTGAATGTATTAGTGTAGCTCGGTCTTTTGAATCTGATTCCCGTTCAATTTTCCGAGGGCATAGTACAAGAAATCAAACTGTCAGAACTCTACCAGATGACTTAGATCAATCAAAGCAGGCGGAAGACGGTACTAAATCACTACCAGAAAATCCATATAAAAAGCCTCCACCAGTTAAGTGTTATCGTTGTTTTGAAACAGGCCACTATTCTAATGCTTGCCCCTCTCGCGGTAAGGCTACTTTGGTAGAAAAGAAAGCTGATTCGGATACAGATGAGGATCAATTTGAACGAGTTGACACTAGTCCCGACAATGGTGATAGGGTTATGTTATTAACTCGACGAGTTCTTTTCACACCTTTCAAGAGGAATTTATCTCAACGAAAGAATTTGTTCGTTACACGGGGAACAGTACTGAATAAAGTTTGTACTATTGTGATTGACAATGGTTGTGTAGAGAATTTAATTTCTACTAAACTAGTCAATTTCTTGGGTATTCCTACAGTGATTAAATCTTCACCATACAAAACTGCTTGGATTCAGTCCGGTACTACTACAAAAGTTGATCATATGTGTACCATTAACCTTTCTATTGGTTCTTCTTATGTGTCTGCAGTTAATTGTGATGTTACAGATATGGATTTATGCCACATCATCTTAGGACGTCCATGGCAATCTGATGTTGATGCCACTTACCGTGGTCGTTTGAATGTTTATGAATTTCCTTGGAAGAAGAACATTGTGACATTGTTACCAATTGAAGATGGATCGGAGGAACTACATGCTCTTCACAAACGGTTCGGGACGAACCTCTTGGGGGAAGAGGATGCTGATGCAGGGGCACCCGGCATGGAGACTAATTCCATGACCGGACCCGGTCATGGTCCAATTGGCCAAAGAGAGAAGACTTAGAAAGTTCTTATTTTAGTATATTTATTAATTAATTTGGTTTAGGAATTATGCTATTTTAATATTTCCAATAATTGGAAAGGTCCAGAGTTAGTCCAGTTATTTAGGTAAGTTGCAGTATTTAATTATTTAGGAATTTTTATTCAAGTCTATCTAGGAAAGTCCAAACCCTATAAGAGGGATAACTAGTTTGTCTATTATCTTCAGATTTGAGAGAAAAACCCCATTGAAGTTTTAATAAAGTTTATTATTTAGAGTTATTTGATCTTTAATTTTATTGTTCTTAGTTAGTTATTTTATATCTTTAATTCCGCTGCGTTTCTACATCAGAAGTGATAGAAAACAAACGGCATGACACTTAGTAAGTGATATCACTTTTAAGTGCTAAAAAAAAAGGAGAGTGCTACAATGACAAAATCCTCGACTTTAATGACTCATTTTCACTAAATCCTTAACAAAATCCTTAAAAAAAGGGAAGTGCTACAATGACAAAATCCTTAACGAAATCTTTGACTTAATGACTCATTTTCACAAAATCTTTAACAAAATTCTTAACAAAAAAAAAAGGGAGGTGCTACAATGACAAAATTTTTAACAAAACCCTTGGCTTAATGACTCATTTTCACTAAATCCTTAACAAAAAAAAAGGAGTGTGCTACAACGAAAAGTCCTTAACAAAGTTTTTTCAAAAAATTTCGAAGGTTAACTTAGATCTAGACCATTCTTTTACCTGTGTCTCTTCGAGTCAAGAATTTTGTCAAAAATCTTGCATGTGTACTTAGCATTTCCCTAACAAAAAAACCTTTAATTACCACCAACTTATTTTTTTTATTTGTTTTTGTCCCTCTCTCCGCTTTTCCTTGTAATCTCCTGCAAATTTTCTCCATGCAGTCCCCGAAAATTCCCTCTTCAGACCTAACCTCAAGAAGGGTAGCTGTGATCGGTGCTGGTGCTGCTGGTCTGGTCGCATCTCGAGAATTGCGTAGAGAAGGTCATGATGTAGTAGTCTTCGAACGCAGTAACAGAGTGGGAGGCTTATGGGTTTACGATCCAAATGTCGAGACTGATCCATTAGGACTCAACCCATCTCGAACAATAGTTCATACTAGTCTATACGAATCTCTTCGAACTAATCTTCCCAGAGAAATTATGGGTGTTCGTGATTTCCCATTTGCTGCTATCAATAACGATCCCGAGAGGGACCCTCGAAGATATCCAAGTCATGGGGAGGTTTTGAATTATTTAGAAAATTTTGCAGATCATTTCAATCTTCATGAGTTGATTCGATTTGAAACTGAGGTTGTTCATGTTGGATTGATTGGGGACAATGGAAATCAAAAATGGCTAGTCAAATCATCATCTAGAAGTAGAAAATTTGGTGGAGCTGATGATGTGGTTGATGAGGTGTTTGATGCTGTGGTTGTTTGTAATGGGCACTACACAAAACCAAGAATTGCAGAAATTTCAGGTATTTCTGACTTTTTTTTTTTTTTGAATTGTCAGCGTGCCTCGAATCCTTGACCTCTAAGGTAGAAGATTAAACCTCTTACCACTCCAACCAAGGGTTGTTGGCGGTATTTCTGACTTGATGTGGGTTGTCCTCTCAAGTTTTCTACGTACTTTGCTTTGAAGGCGTTTACTTATTAAGTGTGGCCGTCAATTCTAGATCGTTTGTTTTTACACTGAAAATCACTTCTAAGTTTACTTTTTTTTTTAAATTGTGAACGGGTTGAAGGGCCCCACCCTTTACAAAGAAAGAAAAAAAAAACACTGTCCTGTGAATACATGATCTTTAAGAATCTTGAAAGCTAATTATGTTCCTTGCAGTTTTATCTTTCGTGACTTGTGGTTGTTGTATACTTATATGTGTTGTTGCTAGGTATTGATGCATGGCCTGGAAAGCAAATTCATAGCCACAATTACCGTGTTCCTGAACCTTTTCGCAATCAAGTATGTGTCCGTAAAGAATTTATTGGATTTTCTACTACTTTATTTTTTTGCAAAGAAAAGTACTTGAAATCTTCTTCATAATGACTTGTACATCTGCTCTTACTCTTCTGTTTATAGGTTGTTCTTGTGATAGGGAATGGTCCCAGTGCTTGGGACATATCCAAGGAAATTGTCGGAGTTGCAAGAGAAGTTCATGTTGCATCAAAATCTTTGACAAAGGAAATACTTGCAAATCAATTTGACGATGATAAAATGCAGCTTCATTCTATGGTAAGAACACCATCTTGTAGCATTTGAGAATCACTCAACAGTCTCGAAGAAAGTCGATCTATGTTATGTATTACTTCTGAAGTTAATTAGTAACAATAGTTTGAATGAAATGCAGATCAAGAGTGCACATGATGACGGCACTGTGTCTTTCGAAGATGGAAGTGTAGTTTCTGTTGATATCATTCTACATTGCACTGGGTATGTGTCACTAGAATCATTTTGTTGATGTCTTTATCTCCAGATTAGTTGTGTATGTTATTCTTGGACGGTGATGTTTGTATAGGCTACTCTAATGAACAGATTGGTTGAATTGGATGACCACAAACTTAACATGGTATCAGAGCTAAGCCTACACGTGATAGGCTTAAAAGCCACACGTGTTCCACGTCATTCGAAAAAAAAACACGTGTTAGGCTAACCACGCCACACGTGAGGGGGGCGTGTGAGAATAGTTTTACATGGGAGAAGGGTAACTAGCAACCAAAAATATAATGTATAGGTCATCTCTACTCATTGTCAATTGGTTTTGAGTTAGATGGCCACAAACTTAACAGTTAGTAAGCTACTAGACTAACTGTCTTGTTCTTTCATAACTTGCTTTGGTATAATATTTCCTTTTAATTTTCTCTGTTCACTGCATTTTAGGTACACCTACGATTTTCCTTTCCTAGAGAT
This sequence comes from Eschscholzia californica, assembly GCF_041429995.1. Taxonomy (NCBI): domain Eukaryota; kingdom Viridiplantae; phylum Streptophyta; class Magnoliopsida; order Ranunculales; family Papaveraceae; genus Eschscholzia; species Eschscholzia californica. The sequence goes on from NW_028238309.1 coordinate 1,269,747, forward strand.
CAACAACATTGTGACTGTGGATGACAATCGTGTCGGGCCACTATATAAGCAAATCTTCCCTCCGTTATTGGCTCCTGGGCTTGCTTTCATCGGCATACCTGTCATAGTTAGTCCAATTTGACAATATGTACTTTCTTTTTTTCCATTTTGCTGCGCATTTGATACAAATAAATTAATGTCTATAATTTATATCAGGGGTTTTCTTTCTTCGCATTCGAAATGGAGAGCAAGTGGGTAGCCGGTGTTCTATCTGGTCGCATTTTGCTTCCATCTCAAAGAGAAATGATGGAGGACGTGGAAGCTTTCTATTCGAAACTTGAAGCGGAAGGCGTGCCAAAACACTACACTCATAGAGTGAGGGACTTTAAGGTATACTTAGAAATAGTCTCATCTAATACTAGTCATAGTGATTTGGTAAGAACACAAAGTCAAATATATTTGATTGCTGAAGAGGAGTTTGATTGTTTATTCAGGAGTTCATTGATTGGCTTACTACTGAGTGTGGAATTCTGCCTTGTGAAGATTGGAGAAAGCAGATGAAGATGGGAACTCTTAAAAGATCGAAAGTTCAGCCGAAAACTTACAGGGATGAATGGGACGATGAACATCTTGTTTTACAAGCACAAGAAGACTTCCGTCAATACTTACCAGCTGACGCAGCGGAAAACTCTGAAAAGTCTTAGATCTTCGTCTAAAGACTATAGAAATTAAACTAAGAAGATTTAATCTAAAATACTGAACTTTGTTGATAAATTTGAATAAATAAAACTAATCAAGAATGGGGTAGTTTGGAATTCCTTTCTTTGTCATACTTCGTAAAGAAAATAACAAGTTTTGTTCTTCACTAGACACACAAAACTTAATACGTCGAAGACCTAAAGGGTGTCCCACAATTTTTATGAGACCCGTCTGTAAACTGTATAACTTAAATACGTCTAGATCCTTATCATTATTCAACCAACATAATAAAATATCATTAGGGAAGCTCATATTTTGAACATATTGATGGAGAGGCAATTTTGAGTTTATTAAAAACAACTCCTCCATCCAAACTTGCACATTATGCTTTTTCTCAAGGTATACAAGCGAAGATTAGCACTAGAATCATCTCGGAGGGGTTGTTTGTCCAATAATGCAAGATAAGGATTTCCTCTAAACTCTATATGACGAACAGACGGCTCATGACCGTGACGAATACATTTTGGTGGAAGCTTAATCACATGAAAAGTCTCGTTGTGTATGTCGATAGAAACGATTTCATCGTGATCTCTTGTCATCCAATATAGAAACCCTTTACAAGAAATGGGAACCTTCGCATATCCTTGAGCCCAGTATAATACGTGAATAGTCCTAATAATTTATTATAGTACATCTAAACGTCCGAGTTATCGTGAAATGAATCTTTGTCAGGTTGAGGACCACGCCAAGACCACCAATCAAAATCCTTTTGATCTTGTTTTCTGTACATCAATCGCTTCAAAATCAAGTGATCTTGAATTTCAGGTAGCAGATTACTTTACAGAATTTGACTGATGTAGACGCAGCGGAATTAAAATAAGAACAATAAAATAAACGAAGAACTGTAAAGAAAACGATAAATAAACTAAAACTTAATTAACTTCAAAGGTTTTTCTCTTCAATCTGAATAATAAAATAGACTAGACCTCCTTTTATAGGATAACAGACTTTCCTAGATAGACTCAAACTAGGATTCCTAAATAATAAAATACTTAAAACATAGAAACTTCTAAATAAAGAAATACCAATTTAAAGTAACTTCCTAATCCAATACTAATTAGGACCACTATTGTGGCCGACCGGGACGTGGGCACGCGTGGACGTGGGCCCACGTGTTATGCGCCTGCATCAGCACCCCGTTCCCCAGAAGGTTCGTCCCGAACCGATTTCGATGAAGAAAACAAGTTGATACACCCACATACGATGTAATCTGTCATGGCGATCCGTAATTCCCACTTTGAACGAATTTTGCATTGAATCTGAAGGATACCAATTTGTCAGAAATCGCCAACATCAATTCCAATCTCATATGTCACTGATTCTCTCAATATTAACTTTAGGGAATTAAAAACAATCATCTCGCCATCTTCCCACGGTAGACGTAACCATTTAATAATTTGCAAGAAAGTGATGTGTAATACGAGCAAATCTGAAGTAAGAGTAATTGTAGCTAATTTCCAAAATTCCTCGTCAAGAGCCAAAGTAGAAGCATAGCCAACTCCCAAAAAGTAATCGATATTGAAACACGTAGCGTCGATATGACACTAAAAAACGACCTTCCCACGTTCATCTTCGTGAAGTTTATATACCCTAAGTTGATAAGTACGTGGAAATATAGCTATTTTCCAAACCAACATAGCACCATAAATAATATTTTTGACAGAAGTGTTTCTTTTTGTAGAAGGTATCGTAGCAAAAATACCTATCTCAATGACCTTTCTAAGAAGCGTTGTATCAAGCTTGTTAGAGACCTGAATGAACAAGCTTATGTAATTTGATTCATCAACATCAATATGCTTGTCAATTTCGCCAATTGTAAAGCATTCAAACCTGAGGTGTCTTGCTTCTTCCTCCCTCCCTTCGTTCTTTAATTTAACATATACAAATATTGCCGTCTCTGACCTCAAAGCCACAATCTCATCAGGTGGCATAACACCAACCAACTGAAGTTCCTCATCGAGTTTCCTAACTAAGCAAGGACATTCTCCAAATATTCCGAAGCTTACTCTAAACATTAAGGTCTTCCACTTAGCAGGTATTGGTAGCTTATAAGACTTTTCAGTACAAACGTTGAAAGAATATACGAAGTCCAATTCTTTAGTAATCCCATAAAAACATCCATAAACAAAAACCCCACGATGTTGATACCACTCTAAAATAAGATCATCAAGAATACCGAATTGAATGGTTTGCCATGAATTCGATCCCAAAGTATAAACTTGAACTTCAGAATCAAAGAGTGAAGAAAACCTTACAATTCTTATCATTATGTAGTCATTAACGAGAGGATCATAACTAAAACCGTGATATTGACTAAATTTTTCTTCATCTTGAATGTTTGGTGGTGAAGGAATTTCCTTGAATTCAATTGTAGTTGGAGTCAAAAGGATAAGTGCATAGGAACAAGTTCTGTTTATGCAAAGTAAACCATTACAAGAACCAATAATATCAAACCTATTACCAAGGAACTAGGAAGAGAATTTAATAGGCTTATCATATGAAGATGGTAGTGATGATGGGTCGTTATAAGCAATTGAGTAAAGATGGTTGATTGGTGAGTGTTCACTGGTGAGAAAAAAATTTAAGTTGTTGGGTTGGTATGAGTAGTTCATTCCAAGTAAGAGAGAGTTTGTTATTAGATTGGACCAAGAATTGCTTCCCCACTGACATCGGATTCGAGATTTTAAAGGTAACCGCAAGAGGGTATTGAAGTAAGCAAGGACTATAACAACAAGGTTGTTCACCGAAGAACCCAGGTATGCCTCGACAATCTTAGGCATCTTAATTGCCACCATGGATGATATTTCTTCCACAGCAAATTGCTTCTCTTCACTTTTATAGTTTACCGAAATCATGGGTTTGTCGGCAGGACCAGCAACAACCTTGAATGGCCATTGTTTGATATCAGCCGGAACAATGGGATTACTGAGTCTCCTTCCAATCATTGCTTGGCATCAAGAACACTGTTAATAGGGTTCATGACTACCTTCTTCATTGTTGCAAGAGACTTTCGTGGATGGAGATGATTTGATAGAGAAAGAGGTGATGTGGGACATAATTGATGTGGAAGAATTTTATGATTCGAAACGAGGATGTCTTCTCCCGGAATCGCATATAGATCAAATAATTCGGCTAGACATGGATGCTTCCTATCACAACTAGGGTGTATGTCTAACAAAGGAAAATTACTTTTTTCTTCCTCCTCCGTTATTGACTGAATTTTGTTTCTTTTTTTCCATAACCTCTCCTTCAATATCTTCGATCTTAGTGATTGAAGTAACTTCGGAGAACTGTCTTCCAGATTCAATTTTTGTTTCGACACATGACAAATATTCATCGAGAGGAAGAAAACCATATGTGAGGATGCTTTTCAACGTCGTCCAATCGTCTATGATTTTTTTTCCTTCGTCAATGAGTCTCCATTGCATTGCATTGAATTGTTCATAAATTCTTTCGGACATATGTTGTTCAACCAAAAAAACTCTATCATTGTCATGAACTTCTTGATTTCTGAACCAATCTTCCATGCGTTGAATCCAGAAATTTATATGGAATTGACCTTCGAAGAGTGGAATTTTAGAACCTTGATGAATTTTTCTTTCATCCTTCCGATCCATATAAAATTGAATTGTATCTCTAATTGGATCCCAACATAAACGTGGAAAAATTTTCCAACATTCAAGAGGAGATGTATCCATAGATTTTTTTTTTTTTTTTTGAGAAATAAAAAAAGTTCCAGAATTTTGATGGCTTTGAATACCACTTGATGTAGACGAAGCGGAATTAAAATAAGAACAATAAAATAAACGAAGAACTGTAAAGAAAATGATAAATAAACTAAAACTTAATTAACTTCAAAGGTTTTTCTCTTCAATCTGAATAATAAAATAGACTAGACCTCCTTTTATAGGATAACAGACTTTCCTAGATAGACTCAAACTAGGATTCCTAAATAATAAAATACTTAAAACATAGAAACTTCTAAATAAAGAAATACCAATTTAAAGTAATTTCCTAATCCTATACTAATTAGGACCACTATTGTGGTCGACCGGGACGTGGGCACGCGTGGACGTGGGCCCACGTGTTATGCGCCTGCATCATTGACTTATTCTTAATCTATTGTAGTTTGTGATTGTTTCCTTAACTGGATGGGGTATACTCTTTTTTATAGTGGCTACAAGTTCTTTACTGGAGGCAAGAAATAGAGGAAGAGAAGAGGTACTTTCTTATACTTTTAAACTATTAGTTGCTTCCTAAATGTCATGAGATCTGACTTCACCCATTATGTAACCTCATGATGCATGTGCTTTGTTTGGTATTGTTGTCAATGTTGTGGGCCTTTGAGAATTTTCTTTTGGATAATTAGATTGGAGTATAACAGCTGTTAACACCCCGGCAATTGAATTACTACACCAATTTTAATAATCTTCATCATTATGTATTTTGTTTTTTGCAGTGAATGGGGGAGTAGAAAGCTATATGGTGTGGTAGCAACTGAATAGTTGGTATTCAAACTTTAAAAGAGAAGAAAGATTGAATGTTTTGACGACATACTCGTACATCAAGTAGCAAAGCTAACCAAGATGTGTGAGAAAAGAGAGGCTTCAGCAAAAGCAGTGATACTAGGAACAACGCTAGTAACTTTTCGCCATGAATTGGTTCCTAGTGTAAAAACCATACACTTATAATATTTACTAATGCAGGCCAACTTATATACGTTCGTCTTACAAGCGTACCCAAATCCGTAGTAACATCTAGAAGCAACATAGTTATCATTGATATAAGGAGAGGCGATGGCGAGGAGAAACCTAAATCATCTAACCAGTAGCTTAACTTTGAGCTCCTATTAATCTCTAGTTTTGTATGTTTAAGGATACTTGGGGTCCTAGGCCAAGCGTACCCAAATCCAATCATCTAACCAGTAGATTAACAGGGGCTCACAGTTAAGCTACTGGTTAGATGACTGGACTGAGAGAGAAATCTCCAGATCTAGATTTTAAACATTGTGGTGAGCCGCCAAAAGGAAATTTGCAACGGTTGAAGATAATTGAGGTGGATCTTTTAGCGATGATTCTTGAAATATTCACTTCTCTCGTCCGATAAAAATTCTGAGATTGGTTTCCTCACTGCCCTCCTTTATACTACAACAAAAGCGACTAATACTCTTAACTCAAAGGTACATTCTCGAAAATGGATGCCTTCTAATATTGAATTATCGTCAAATCATTGTACCAAAAGCTAGAACAACAAGCAGCATCATCCTCTCAATCTCAAGTTAAGATTCCAAAATGGTTTTGGAACAAGGTTATCCCCTCGAAGGTCTCCTTTCTTTTATGGGCTATAATGCATAATGCAGTCCCCACTATGGATAACATAATCAAGAAAGGTTGCACCGCTCCTAATAGATGTTCTCTTTGCAAGTCCAATTGGGAATCCTCAACATATCTCTTCCTCACTTGCCAATTCATTTCTAAAATTTGAGAGTCGATTAACCCCTCTCAACATCTCATTATCAACAGTCAATCTATTTCTCAGGTTTTGACATAGTGGAATCCCAAGAAGATAACGGATAGAAAATCTTTCATCCGTATGTGAATCCCTCCTACCATTGCATGGCCCACTTGGTTAGAGCAGAACAACCGATTAATGAAGAAAGGTTATGATAAAGGCTTCCATGGAGAATATAATCACACAAGTGAAAAACTTGATACATTATTGGGTTTGTAATCAAGAATGGAGTAGTACAATCCATTTAGCTTTTATATTAGGAATTGGGATGTCTTGGACAGGCTTTAGGTCAAATGTAATTACCCTTAGCTTGCTCTTGTTTTGGTGTCTTGGTTGGTTAACCATCTTGGTTTCCACGATGGTCGTGTTTTTGATTTTCTCATCAATGAACCTATTTTACCTTCTCTATAAAAAAAAAAATTAGCACAAAAATACTACCCTTAGAAATGTAGTTTAGATTCTTATACTTGATAAGATATTATGTGCCCGCTGGTTGGGGTTTCCATATAATCCTTAAGGTCAAGTAGAAGTATTGGCATAAATGGATTGTTTGCAACGTTACTTTCCATCAAGTTGTCACAAATAACATAAAATTGTCATTTTTGTGTGAGCTTGTTGCGACATTACCTGGTGGTGTTAGTCTCACATTGGATATAAATGAAATTATTTTCAAAAGCAAGATGACATAGACTTTTCAAGGATTTTAGTAGTTGTAGCTCTCTAAAAACTCTAATATTTAGTTGTGTTTAGCGGCACTAGAAAATAATTGTCGTTAAACGATTTCTCAAGTAACAGGCTGGTTAAGATATTATCAAGACACTTTCAACATCTCACCTTTTGAGCTAGTTCTTAGAGTTAGATAGATCAAAATATAACTCTAAAATCTTTTCGAAAAAGAAATAGAAAATGATAGGAAACCAAATACTTCGACAAATGTTGGGCAAATTGCTGACGTGGTGCGCCACATCAACAAATGGACGAAGCAAGATATGTTTTATGAAACTAATTTTATGTACATTAACTGGTCTCTTGAACTGAATTTTGTTCTCCAAATCTCTCCTCCATTGTTAGATGAACTAGAAAAATACCGAGGAAGTGTATTTAAACTTAAAACGAGAGGAAAGGAAGACAGTGCCAGCTGGGCGAAATTGCCCACATAGTGTGCCACATCAGCAATCTGCCCATCATCCGCCCAATTCTTCGGTCTCCCTAACAGTTTCGAAAGTCATAACCCACCCCTACTCCAATGGATTCCCACTAGGATGGGGTCTGGTAGAAAGAAATTGGGAAGTTTTAAAGGCGTCTGCCACTTGTGTTATTGACCCTTCCGGTTAAAAGTGTGTCTCAATTTCTTAAAAATTGTTAAAAACGCTGAGACACCCTACTCCTAAATCTCACAACATTCTATCGGTCTATTTCAATTATTAAAAAAAACTAAAACAAAACGAAATAATAATTAATAACTAATTAATCAGTAGATTACTGGTTCACAGAGAGAAGGAACAATAAAACACTTCATAACAATATAAAACTACCAAAAGTAAGAATCCCTCCTCACATAATGATTTTTAGGTGGACCTACAAATAAGAATAATACAGGTGATCTTCGACATTCTATATTTGAAGAATTTCTTAAATCGGGATAAGAGTAGACGTATTTTGGAATTCCTTTCTTTATCATACTTCGTAAAGAAAATAACAAGTTTTGTTCTTGACTAGACACACAAAACTTAGTACGTCCAAGATCTAAAGGGTGTTTCACAATTTTTATGACACCCGTCTGCAAATTGTATAATTTAAATACTTCTAGTCCCTTATCATTATCCAACCAACATAATAAAATATCATTACCGAAGCTCACAATATGAACATATTGATGTAGAGGCAATTTTGAGTTTATTAAAAACAACTCCTCCATCCAACTTGCTCATTATGTTTTTTTCTCAAAGTATACAAGCGTAGATTAGCACGAGAATCATCTTCGGACGGTTGTTTGTCCAATAATGCAAGACAAAGATTTCCTTTAAACCCTATATGAGGAACAGACGGCTCATGACCGTGACGAACACATTTTGGTGGAAGCTTAATCACATGAAAAGTCTCGTTGTGTACATCGAAAGAAACGATTTCATCGTGATCTCTTGTCATCCAATATAGAAACCCTTTACAAGAAATGGGAACCTTTGTGTGGATATCATTGAGCCCAGTATAATAGGTGAATAGTCCTAATAACTTACTAGGAACAACACTACTAACTTTTCGCCATGAATTGGTTCCTAGTGTAAAAACCATGCACTTATAATATTTACTAATGCAGACCAACTTATATTCGTTAGTCTTACAAGCGTATCCAAATCCGTAGTAACATCTAGAAGCAACATAGTTATCATTGATATAAGGAGAGGCGATGGCGAGGATTTCTCTTCTAGTTGGATTGCAAATCTCTATAATATCATGTTCTCTGAGGTATAAACAAACCAAACCGTTATAATAACCACATAAATCTCTTGTGTAAGTACTATGAATTTCTCCAATGTTGCGAAGATCATTACTATCTTTTCCTAAATAAAAGAAGTCGTTTTTTATATTTTGGCGTAAATAGACATAATCACCTTGAAAGAACTTAAATATCAAACGTGACTTGTTTTTCGATTGAAAAAATTCAAGATTACGGTTGATTGAATTGAACCATGACTTGCAAACGCAACTACATCTAATCACCGACTTACATGTAGAAACCCTAGATATTATATTCAGAAAAATTTCATCCGTAAGAACATCTAAAGGATTCACTTTCTTCGATTTGCCATTCTTCGATTTGCCGTTCTTCGACTTGGCGTTCTTCGCTAGACTCTTTCTCAACATCATAGCTTTCTCATGTACTTCGAAGTATTCTTTTTTTTGTTTTCCTCGAATATTACTCCATATGTTTGTTTATTTATCGAAATTAAATGGGTTCCTTTTTCAGTTTATATGGAAACTTTCCAAAACCCTAAAAAACTTGGAAGTTCTAAATGGTATATATGGAATTAGACAAATTAAAAACATAACTAAAATCAAGGCAACCAATAAAGGAATTAACTTAGCAGTAAAATACTAGCCCATTTAATTTCCACATTTAATCTGGATTCTTCAACTTGATACGATATTATGTGCCTCATTATAATTTTGATATACATCTAAAGCTTAACAACATACTATCCAACGAACATATGGAATCAAACATGTACCTTCATGTAAACACTATCAACCACTTGTGCAACCAAGTAATATAATACCTGACCTTAATGTCAAGAAAAAGTATTCGCATTTGAGGCATCGGTAAAGACACTCGACTATTTTGCTATAAATGGACGACTCTGTTAGCACTCAGAGTATTTTTCAAAATTTTATTAGCACTTGGCCTTTGTAAAAGCTCATGTTAACCCTTATACACGATGCAATCAAACATCAAATAATAGGTTAGGCAGTGTTCATATCCCTCACTAGAGATTTTTCCTTTGCCGAAAATTGGTTGGTAAGAATAGTTATTGATTATTTTCTAAGTTTGAAGAAAAAAAAAAGATAGAAAAATAACACTTACAATCTAGATGTTGTAATTGCTTATAAAATATTCGGCTCAAATGTTCATCGGCCCTAGTCAAACTAATAAACCGTCTGGTAATAGCACAAAAAATGGTGCTTTTAGCAGCACCCTCGTATCAATAGACTTTTCGAAACACCATTTCCCATTAACCTGCCACTACTAGTATAAAAGATTGTCATTTTTGTGTGAGCTTGAGCTTGTTGCGGCTATACCTATTTGTGTTAGTTTCATACGGAAGGAAGTGGTGGCCAGGTTATAAGTGTAATGAAAGTCTCACCTCTGGAGCAAATTTTTGGGGTGAGATAGGTGCAAAACCACTTGGGGGCATGTGAGGCCTATCTACCGCACCCAGCCACCCACAACTGGTAACATAGTCTAGATTTATCAAAGTCTTTCGACTCTATTATTGAGGGAAGATAGTCTTGGAGGTCCAATGTGTAAGAGAAAGATTACTGTTACTGGTGTTAGTTCCATAAGGGATAGGGAAAAAGGTGGTGGTCAAGTTATAAGTGTGAGAGAAAGTCACACATCTTGAGCTAGTTTTTGACGTAAGATAGGCCGAAGACCACTTGGAGGCAAGTAAGGCCCATAGACCACCCCGACGATGTCATGTTGCCTCGAATTCATAACTTTGAGTAAAAAGACAACAAACTTATTCTCAACAACCTCTTCACTCTTCTTGTCTTGACTGGCACTCTGGTGAAAAAAAGGCTCGAATGGTACGATCCCTCCGTCACCCCTTTCATTCTGGGGTGATCTCCTAGTTCTTGGTCTGTGAAGATGCGTTGTTAGGTGCTCCATTTTCCCATTGAGGCCGAACCTAAACCTGTGCTCGAGAGATAGCTGTCCATACACTGATAAGGGGTGTATGGATTCTCGAGAAGAGAGGAGCCGTGGTGGTCCACCCCGGACCGTCCGGATCCCACGAGTGAATAGAAAGTTGGATCTACATTGGAACTCACCTGAATCGCCCTATCTATCCTCCTGAAGAGAAGTTTGCTTTCAAACTCCGGTTCGAACAGGAGGAGTACGCCATATGCTAATGTGCCTTGGATGATCCACATCTCCAGGTCAGGCGCTGATGAGCACATTGAACTATCCATGTGGCTGAGAGCCCTCACAACCCAGGCACAACGACGCAATTATCAGGGGCGCGCTCTGCCACTGAGCTAATAGCCCGTCGTGCGGGCCCCCGGTGGGAGGCCCGCTATGCCAAAAGCGAGAGAAGCCCCATCCCTCTCTTTCCTTTTTGCGCCCCCATGTCGCCACACGGGAGGGACATGGGGACGTAAAAAAGGAGATCCTATCAACTTGTTCCGACCTAGGATAATAAGCTTATGAGCTTGGTCTTACTTCACCGTCGAGAAACGAAAGAAGACTTCCATCTCCAAGCTTAGCTCAGATGTAGCTCGCTTCTCTTTGGGTGTGAAGCAGTGTCAAACCAAAATACCCAACAAGCATTAGCTCTCCCTGAAAAGGAGGTGATCCAGCCGCACCTTCCAGTACGACTACCTTGTTACGACTTCAATCCAGTCACTAGCCCTGCCTTCGGCATTCACCTGCACCTTCTAATCAATCAAATCAAATCCTACCTTTACTAACCAAGAAAAAGTTATCCTTTCAACTTAATTAATATTTTTGGGAGTGAGATTCCTTTCTTTCTAGGTTTCTTTTCTCTCTTAGTACTCTTACCTTATTAAAAACAACATAATTAATATGAATTTTTCAAGACAAGTTGTTATGTGCCATTTTAGGGATATTTAGTAAATGCCCCCTACTTGTTTAGGAACATTAGGACTTCACATTATCGTTAAGGCGTTAACCCCTATTGTCCTTTTTTTCGTCAAAATCTCGTTATGTAGTGGGTGTACGAGTCACGTGCTTGTCATCGGACCAAAATACCCCACCCTAATTTTTAGTATATGACCCCCATTTATTTAGCTATATTAGGACTACACCCCCGACCAAAATACCTTGTCCATTTGAATAGTTCCCGAGCCAATACCTTCCCATCTCACAATCGGTTGAACCACTCTCGTTACATGCCGAACCACTGACTTCGAGGTTCGCCCATAGACTGGGTCATGCTCACCCCTAGCCAGAGGCCAGAGCTAGATCCAATCCACGAGTGACTTTGGTTGGTTCACCCTTGTTACGCTCTCTATCTCATAAGTCTGAGGTTCGACTATAAATTGGGTCATACTCTCCCCGAGCTAGAGCCAATCAGCGAGTGACTCTGGTCGAGGTGTCACTTATACTCCGATGGTAGGGTGGATCGTGTCTTTACCAGTCTGAGGTAGTTGTACCCTAAAATTACTTGTATGGGTCAAGTTCAAGTTCAAGTTATAATATCCACCAAACATAACCCGAAAAAGAATGGAAGAACAACTAGTAGTAGTTGTACCCAAAAATGGTTTAACTGGTTTCAAAAATCTCTGTTTTATAATTGTTTCTCACAAAAATCTGATATTGAATCTTCTAGTCATGTTTTAAGGAGTTGTCCGTTTCTTAGACATGGGTTTCGAAGAAAAAATGAAATCTTAGAACATTTTGCTAGAGAAGAATTGAAATCTAGAATAGATGTAGAAGAAATTGAAGAAGAAGAAGGAGAATCAATCAAAGAAAAAAAATTGAGGAAGAAATTCATCCATTTTAAATCGATTTTCAGATCCTCCTTCAACAACTAACCGAGGTATTTTGGTCGGGGGTGTAGTCCTAATACAGCTAAATAAATGGGGGTCATATATTAAAAATTAGGACGGAGGTATTTTGGTCTGATGACAAGCACGTGACTCACACGCCCACTAAATAACGAGATTTTGGCAGAAAAATGGGCGATAGGGGTTAACGCCTGAACGATAATGATTTTAGGGGGGAAGTCCTAATATTTCTAAATAAGTGGGGGTTCATTTACTTATTATCCCGCCATTTTATAACCTTTTGAATACTGTTGACTTTTGGCAACGTTATTTCAGTATAGTGTCACTAACAACTTAAAAGTATCTTTTTGTGTGTGAGATGTTTTTCAAATTAAACAACACCTTCTAAGATCATTAGCAAAAGATTCATACAGAACCGTCTCTCCTCACATGGTGTTGTTGACTCGCTATCTGAGATGAATTCATGGTTCAGTACATTTTTTACTACATTATGAAACCGTAGCCTAAACTTTAACGGCAATTTTCAAACAATCAAATGAGATGCTCTACTAACAAAGTAAAAGTTGTTGCACAAAAAAAAAAAAAGTAAAAATGTTGCACAATTAACCATATTGACCCTGAAATTGCTTATGTTTACTCTGGTAGTACATCTAAACATGTAATTGTTCAATTATCGTTACAGATCAAATGAGCACAAGAAGCAAATAAACTCGTACAAAAACAAAGAAAATAGGCATCGGGAACAAGAGATACATAATGGTAAAATTGGTTCTAATTCGAACCCTTTACTAGTCTTTCTAAATTTCAAGTACTAAATCAATATTGGAACTCTCCTCCATTTTTATTGTGTTCTCATACATGCAAACCTTGCTAAAACAATAAAAGAACATAAAATCATCAAATATGCATGACAAACTTAAACCTAAAAGGCATGACAAAAATCTAACTTTGTTAATAATTCACTACTGAAATTTCTTCTACCTAATCTCTTAAAAATTGAATTCCATTTAAAAGAAGGAAGGCCACAAGACTGTGACTACTAAACAAACTTACATATGTTAGGTTAGGAGGGACTTTTTACATTTCTATGCTTAATAAAACCCTTAAAACTCGGACCATTCCATTCCAAATTTAAGATCATAAGCCAAAGAAATGGAGAGATTCATGTTTAAAGTTTTAACTTTGCTCGTCGTCATAACAAACATCCTAAATTTGGTCTTAAAGATAGAATCGGTTCCAACACCGAGACCGTTATGCTTGTCTCAGTTTGCTTTGGCGAACCAAGCTTGTGGGTTATTACCGGTTGGCACAGAAGAAAGTCTTGTAGAAGAGATCGGTAATGGCGAAACCCCAGATGAGCCAGAAGATCCTGAAAGTCAACGTCACTTGAAAATTGCAGAAGGACATAAACATAGCGGTCATGGACACAGGCACCATGGACATGGACATGGACACGGACATGAACACGAACATGCCCAAGGAAGGAGACGCCATTATCGTCAAACAAGGGAGCAAATTGATTGTTGTAGGTGGTTGAGAGAGATGGATGATACTTGTGTTTGTCAAATGCTATATAGGATGCCAATGTTCATGAGAAGGCCTAAACATTATTATGTTATTAAAGTTAGTCCTGTTTGTAGTGTCACATTTACTTGCCTAGGGTTACTTGTTTGATTGATCTCACCCTTACAATGACTAATCCTAGGGTCAATGTTGTTTCCTTATATATATATTATTGATTAGTGTTTAAAGGATGGAGGAAAGGTAGATGATTTAAAGATTTTTTAATGATAATGTCAGACTCTTAAACCATTTAGATCTTTCTCATACATATTTATCTATTTTTCGAACCATAAAGAGTTACCAAACGACAACTAGACCAAATTTTCATGCTCGTATTCAAAATTACGATAAATTCTTTGAGCTCTGGTCTAACGTCTGTACTCGACTCAATCATGTTGTTGTGTCTATTTTTTTTTTGTTATAAATTTACTATATGTCAGTTTCCTTGCTCTGATTGTACATACATACTGCCGCTTACATAAGAAAGTTGAGAAGTGGGTTATTATTGTCCACTGGTTAGGACCACAAATGGTCATATTTGATCAAATTGAATTAGAAATATGACTCTATGCCCAGCCATAATCCGGCCAGGGTACTTGGTCGGGCATGGTATCAGCTTTGGTTGAATTATGCGTCACATTTAAACAAAGTTTTGATCCTACCATCGCTTTTTCATGTACCACGGTCGAAAGTGACACAAATTGTGTCACTGTATGCGCTAGAAAAAGTCGTCAAAAATGTTAGAAGTCTCGCCTAAAGTGTCAGAAGAGCTACGGGAAGTGCCAGTAAAATGTTACCTTTGAAATGTCGGAAGTGTTACCGAAAGTGTCAAAAAAGTGGTGCTTAAAGTGATTAAAACAGAAAAAGGAACAAGTTGTAATTCTCAGCTGGAATTCGAAATCCAACTACTCACCTTTAGATATCATAGCTATAAGATATTAAGTTGTAATTTTCTTAAAATGGAAAAAGCTGGTTCGATAAGTTTTGTTACATCGAAAACAAGAACATTAGTTATAAGATCTTCCACATCTTTGAATTCTCCTTATTGTCACACATAAAATCAAGAAGAACAGATAGGTAATTGTTATAACTAAAAGTCGCGGAAGCTATCGAACCTATCCTAGAAATTGATCCGATTATGAAGATGAATCGAAAAGCTAAGTCAAAATCAAATATGCGAACCGAATTTAACGAGGTTCGGCTTTAAAGCCTACGTCCTCGGGCGAACAAGAAATCTTTATTGAAGGATAGATGAAGACGACTCACACAACCCGCAAGTTCGTCCCAAGATGGTACCGTATAGAAATTAACCTTCTATACTAAATCTTCGACGACCGAGAAATTTATCACCGCTCAAAACTATGAACAAAAAATCTCTCTTACTTGCTCTCTCTCTAGCTCTCTCTAAAGAAGAGTTGTGTTTGTTGTTGATGATGATACAAAGCACTCAAGTCCTCTATTTAAATATTAGTATAAGCCGGTTTAGGAATTAGTTTTAGGAATTGGTTTCTAAAAGATTTAGAAACCATTACAAACCGCCAATGCCAATGTGAAACTGCCAATTTATGCCATCCTAATCTTTCAAAACCGCCTACATGAATTTTGGAAACTGCCTCTCACAATTCTCCACCTCGTACACAATTTGATACTCTTCAAATTTTGGACGAACACCAGGATACTCCTTGTAAGATATATCTGCTTCTTGTAACTTCATCTGACTGCACCATATGACCATGGCTGCCTACGTACCCTTTTATAGGATCAAGCCTACCGTAGTTCTACCAACCCTTCACATAAAGTTTACCTTGTCGCCATTACGTCCTTTCGGGCAACTTAACACGAGCCGATTTGTAGCAATTCCAGGCAATGCTGAAACTTGCTACATGTCACCACTTTAGTCAACATGTCCGCGGGATTCTCATCTGTGTGTACCTTCATGAGAGAAACATCACCTTCCTCTACGACATCTCGTACAAACTGATACCTGACATCGATATGCTTAGTGCGAGCATGATGAACCTGATTCTTCGCCAAGTGGATTGCACTTTGACTATCACACCATACATCCACGCACTCCTGCTTAATCCCTAGATCATCCAGAAGACCCCACAACCACAATGCTTCCTTCACACCCTCGGCCATAGCCATATACTCGGCCTCCGTAGTAGATAACGCAACTATAGATTGTAACATCGATCGCCAACTAACTGGAACACCATGTACCCTAAATACATAACCAGTAGTAGATCGTCTTCTATCTAGATCGCCAGCATAATCCGAGTCAACATAACCGCTTACCTGACATGTGTCTCCACCAAAGCACAAACCCGTATCAACGGTACCCTTCAAGTACCTCAAGACCCACTTCACAGCTTCCCAATGTGTCTTCCCCGGGTTTGCCATAAACCTACTAACCACACTGACCGCCTGTGAAATGTTCGGACGAGTACACACCATAGTGTACATCAAACTGCCAACTGCACTAGCATACGGTATACGATCCATATGATCCTTCTCCACCGTAGTAGTGGGAGATTGTTTTCCCGAGAGCCTGAAGTGTGGTGCCAAAGGTGTTGACACCGCCTTCGCATTCTGCATTCCGAATCGAGAAACTACTCGTTCGATGTAACCTTTCTGATTCAAGTACAGTTTCTTACTTGACCGCTCTCTCTTAATCTCCATTCCCAGTATCTTCTTTGCAGCGCCCATGTCTTTCATCTCAAACTCTTGACTGAGTTCAGATTTCAACTTATTTATCTCCACCATGCTTCGAGAAGCAATAAGCATGTCATCCACATACAAAAGGAGATAAATAAAGTCACCTTCGCGAAGCTTCTTGATGTATACACAACAATCATAGTCACTTCTGCGAAAACCATGCTTTAGCATGAAAAAATCAAATCGTTTGTACCATTGGCGAGGGGATTGTTTCAATCCGTAAAGAGACTTCCTCAAACGACATACTTGATTTTCTTTACCCTCAACCTTGTATCCCTCAGGTTGAGCCATATAAATTACTTCTTCCAAATCTCCGTGCAAGAAGGCGGTTTTAACATCGAGTTGTTCCAGCTCAAGATCACTGTGAGCAACAATACTCAATAGCACTCGAATAGAAGTATGTTTCACGACCGGTGAGAAAATCTCATTGTAGTCGACCCCTTCTTTCTGTGCATAACCCTTGGCCACTAGTCTTGCCTTATACCTTGTACCCTTGATTTCGGAAGAATCCTCTTTCTTCTTGTACACCCATTTACAACCAATAACAGACTTACCTTCGGGCAATGGGACAACCTCCCATGTCTGGTTCTTGTGAAGAGACTCCATCTCTTCTTGCATAGCAACCAGCCAACTCTCTCTTTCCGCCGCGGTGATAGCTTGTTTGAAGGTGACCGGCTCGTCGTCTTCCACCGAGAGTGCATATTCAACCACATTTGCCTGCCCGTAATGCCTAAGAGGTTTGTCTGACCCTAACCTCTGTACCGGCTTATATAACCGTTTCGGCCTAGTGTGTACCGAAACATCCTGTTGTTGTTGTTGTAAAACTTGTGTACCTTCCCCTTGAACCTCCTCATGATCGGGTTCATCAATTTCCTCATCCTGAGTATTATCCTGATGCTCCACCTGATCATGATTCCTAGAAACCCGTTGGTCTTCGATTTCTACTTCCACTACTTGAGCTTTAGTAGACCCAACATCACCACAACTAGGCACCGTAGCTTTCGCCATAGCTACAATAGATGACTCATCAAACACCACATCTCTGCTGATTACAAACTTCTTGTCTTCCGTACACCATAGCCGATAACCCTTGACTCCTGTAGCATATCCTAAGAAAGCTGCCTTCTTTGCTCTATTGTCAAGTTTGTTACCTTTAACATGGTAATAGGTCGTACAACCGAAAACCTTAAGTCTCCCGTAATCTGCATGTTCACCTGACCACACCTCGTAAGGTATGCCGCCATCTAAAGAAGAATGTGGAGACCTGTTCACAATATAACAAGCTGTAGCAACAGATTCTGCCCACCATTCTACGCCTAATCCCGAATTGGAGCGCATACATCTAGCCTTCTCAAGTAGTGTACGGTTCAATCTCTCTGCGACTCCATTCTGCTGAGGTGTGTTTACTACTGTCCAGTGCCTCACAATGCCTTCCTGTTTACAAAACTCCTTGAATGCCCCATCCGTGTACTCGGTCCCATTATCCGATCTTAACGTCTTCAGCTTTCGACCAGTTTTGTTCTCAACCATTGCTTTCCACACCAGGAATGTGTTGAATACCTCATTCTTATGCTTCAGAAAATAAAGCCAGACAAATCTCGAATGATCATCAACGAATGTAACAAAATACCTGGAACCACCCTTGGAAGGTAACTTTGTCGGTCCCCAGACATCGGTGTGTACGTAGTCTAACACCTCTTTGCTCCTGTGCTTGCTTGTAGAGAACGTCACCCTGTGTGCCTTCCCGAACACACAATGCTCACAAAACTCCATGCAAGGCTTCTTCATGTCCTTCAACAAGCCTTTCCCGCACATCAAAGATAGACCCTTTTCTGACATATGCCCAAGGCGCATATGCCAAAGCCTCGTACTAGCCGTTGGATCCCTTCCATTGATTCCTACTGCTACATCTCCCGTAATTGTTGTCCCCAAAAGTTTGTATAAATTTCCGTAACGAGTACCTCTCATTACCACCAAAGAACCCTTAACGACTTTTATGGAATCATTCTCTATAATTATCTTACAGTCGTTCCGCTCCAACACACCAAGGGAAATTAGATTTTTCCGCAAATCAGGTATGTGTCTTACGTCCGTCAATGTTCTCACCACTCCATCGTGCATCTTGATCCGTATTGTTCCGAGTCCCACAGTTTTACATATACTATCATCACCCAGTATAATTGTACCACCATCTATACTCCTATAGGTAGTAAACCACTCCCTATTTGGGCACATATGGTGTGACGCCCCTGAATCAAGCCTCCACTTATCGAAGATCTTCTCAGACACCTCTGTCACCGAGAAACATTCGTCCGCCTCTTCTGACACATATCCCGCCTCTTGCATCTCTTGTTTCTCCTTGTAGCCTTCGTTCTTTTGCTTCAACTTTCTCTTTGGACAAGCCACTTTAAAGTGGCCAAACTCACCACAACTAAAGCACGTTTTCTTGAAAGAGCCTCTAGATTTCCCGCCCTTTCCCTTTCCCCTTTCATTACTCCTCCCCCTCGTTACAAACAACCCTTGTGCTTGATCCTTGTCTACTCCACCCGACGCCATACTGCTAGTAGCAACCTTACGAAGGTCATCCGCTAATAGCGAATTTCTCGTCTCTTCCATGCTTAGACTATCACCAACAAGCATCAAAGTTTGAACAAGGTTCTCATAGGATTTAGGCAATGAAAGTAATAATATGAGGGCTTGGTCCTCATCCTCAACCTTAACATCAATATCCTTCAAATCTGAGATAATCCTGTCAAACCTATTCACATATTCCTGAATAGAAGAACCCTCTTCCATTCTACATGTGAATAATTTGGATTTTAAGTAGACCCGATTTGTTAAAGTTTTCGTCATGAAACTGCTTTCTAGTTTTAACCACACACTCGCCGCCGTTGCTTCTCCGTCTACTAGGAACGCCACGTCTCTCTCAAGACACAACATAATGGTGGCCCGTGCTTCGAGATCTAACTCCTCCCAATCCTCATCTGACATATCTCCTGGTTTCTTTCCCGTCAACGTCTTGTGTAATTTCTGCGAGATTAGCAGATTCTTCATCTGCATCCGCCAATAAGAAAAATCGTTTTTCCCATTGAACTTCTCTATCTCATATTCCCTGATTTGACCGTACCACTTCTCGATCCCATCTTCTTTTCGTTCAATCTCAAACAAGGCTCTGATACCAATTGTTATAACTAAAAGTCGCGGAAGCTATCGAACCTATCCTAGAAATTGATCCGATTATGAAGATGAATCGAAAAGCTAAGTCAAAATCAAATATGCGAACAGAATTTAACGAGGTTCGGCTTTAAAGCCTACGTCCTCGGGCGAACAAGAAATCTTTATTGAAGGATAGATGAAGACGACTCACACAACCCGCAAGTTCGTCCCAAGATGGTACCGTATAGAAATTAACCTTCTATACCAAATTCTCGACGACCGAGAAATTTATCACCGCTCAAAACTATGAACAAAAAATCTCTCTTACTTGCTCTCTCTCTAGCTCTCTCTAAAGAAGAGTTGTGTTTGTTGTTGACGATGATACAAAGCACTCAAGTCCTCTATTTAAATATTAGTATAAGCCGGTTTAGGAATTAGTTTTAGGAATTGGTTTCTAAAAGATTTAGAAACCATTACAAACCGCCAATGCCAATGTGAAACTGCCAATTTATGCCATCCTAATCTTTCAAAACCGCCTACATGAATTTTGGAAACTGCCTCTCACAGTAATTTTGACATTTAGTTGTTTGTTTCTTCTTGCAGAATAACTGATCTACCCTACTTATTGATTATTAGTTGGTTGTTTCAATAATGAAAATGAAGTTCTAACTAACTATAATAATTGTTCATACACCACGCTATACTCATGGTGAACTTATCGGTCATTCCAATCCGTTATATCTCTAGTCCATACTCTAACTAATTCACTCTCAAGAATGGTGAAGAAACACACTAAATACTATCTTGTAAGTCTCTCTTTCTCTCTACCTAATTCTCTCACTTTCTCTCTCTCTCTCTCTCATTGATAAGTTTGTTGATACTAGGTGAATGCATTCACCGAAACGCCATTTAAAGGAAACCCAGCGACCGTTTGTTTGTTGGAAGAAGAGAAAGATGAGCAATGGTTGAATGCAGTGACGAGGGAATTCAATAACCCTGCTGTTACATGTTTCTTGACTCGTACGGAACATGCTACTACTTCAAAGTATAGTAACAACCCGAGATTCCGCTTAAGGTGGTTTACTACTGTTGCAGAGGTACAATCCCAAAGTAACCTACATTTACGAAAAAATCTACCTTAAGGCTACTCGTTGCGACAATAGTCCCACATGGGAGAATGATGATCTAATAACCGATAATATAATGTCTAGGTCCTCTCCGCTCATTGCCAATTGGTTTTGAGTTGGAGGACCACAAACTTAACAAAGGGTACTCGTAAACATCGAAAATGATATCCAAATTAAGCTCTAAAACTTCGAATTTATAATGAAAAATAGTACAATTATTAGTGTTAATGAGTCTATGACAATGGTTTAATCTTGTTTTGGGATGCAGGTTGAGATTTGTGGTCATGGAACCTTGGCAGCTGCCCATATTCTGTTCACATCTGGTTTGGTGAAATCGAACATAATCGAATTTGTGACACTATATGGAATTCTGACTGCTAAAAAGATTTTTGGAGAAAATGAAGCCGAAGAAGGAGAGCATAAGTTCTCAATTGAATTGGATCTTCCTGTATCTTCCATTGTCGAATGTGATTCTAAAGAAATCCCTTTCATTCCCTTAACTCTGAATGGTGCTTCCGTTGTCAATATAAAGAAAATCTCTCCTCCTGGTTACCTCCTTGTACCTATTCAAACCTAAAGTTTAATTCTTTATATCTTTTTAAGAACTGAAACTTGGGTTTTGGATAGATATGTCTTTTGAAAATGAATGGTAGTGCAGGTTGAGATCTCGTCGGGTGAGAGAGTTGCAGAATTGGAGCCAAATTTCGAAGAGATAAAAAAGTGTCGTGCACGAATGGGAGTCCTTATAACAGGAGCTGCTCCTCGCGGATCTAGTTTTGATTTCTTTTCTCGATTATTCGCTCCGAAAATGGGTGTCAATGAGGTAAACAACAACAACTTCATGATATTTAATGAAAAATCACTATGAAAGCCCAACTCATCTTTGATATAAATCAATCTCTCAGGATGCTGTTTGTGGAAGTGCACATTGTGGCTTAGCACCTTATTGGAGCAAGAAGTTGGGTAAATCTGATTTTTTTGCCTACATGGTACCTTCTCTCTCTCTCTCCCTCCTACGTAACCCTCCCTGATCAATAAATCCGCATTAGAATTGTTTTGGTTCGACAAAAGATACTCTACTCCAAAGCCCACGCACGCCCAAAAATGTGCACTAAAGATGTCCTACGAGTTTGATTTACACAGGAGACTTTGTCGGATTTTAGTCTCGTATCTAAATCGTCAGCACATCTCTGTGCACATATTTTAGGCACGGGGTGTTGCACCCAGGGGCGAAGCCAGGCATCGGCTACACCTGCCTGCAGCTAGGCTGCTAGGGGTCCAAAATGGTTATTAAGGAGTTAGACTGACACATTTCATTAAGCTTCCTCTGCAACGTTGGTCAATTCTTTGGTTGTCCCCATTCCAAGTCTGGGTTAGAATCCTAGGGTGCTCGTCTTTTGTTTTGTTTTCCATTAACTCCTCTTTGACCCTCCCTTTCTCCACAATTTTGCATTCGCCCCTTAATTTCATCCCCATTCCGTGTTTGACCTTTAAAATTTGCCCCTATTTTTGTGATTGAATTCTTTCCTAGGCCTTTATTTTTTAAGCTAGCCTACCTATACATCAAATTGTGGCTCCGCCCTTGGTTGCAGCATTTCTCTCTCTGTCTCTCTCTTTATCTTTCTCTCGTGTGTTTAAAGGAAAATATTTTTTTTTTATAAGTAGGCGTCTCAAAGAGGTGGAATATTGGATGTT